>NC_140351.1:7407115-8607115 GCF_963514085.1 Chelon labrosus | reverse complement strand
ATGGATTATCTGGTATTACTAACTACTCCGGTTTGGCGATAACGTGCTCCAGAATGAATGTGGGTCTAACTGTTGAAACAATGCCCTTCACTTACCGGGTCTTCAATTGCGGCCTCTCCTTCTTCTAACCCCGGTTCTTCGTCAGCGACTCCCGGGTCTTCCAGCTCGGGATGTCCGGGGTCTGAATCTAGTAAGGATTCCTCCGTCAGTCCATTACCGAACTCCGCCATCGCTCTGATCCAACTGTACCGACGCGCCTCGTGGCCAAACCAACGTTGCAGGCCCCTACTCACACACAAGGGGGTAGAGTGAGCGGGGCGGCGAAAAGAAAAAAACGGCGGAAAACGCCGCTTAGTAAAGTTAAAATGGGGAATAAAACGCTAGCTTCGGATCTAGCCACTACTCAAACGGCATACCACGAAGGACAGGGACGGCTGTTTCACTCGCTACCTTTAAACAATGGTCCTAATTTACGACAGAGAGCCTAGTTTATTTACTTGAATGTGTATATAAGAAGAGGCGAGGACTCTACGCGAGAGCAGCGGCGTCCCTTCAGTTCAGAAATGGAAGCCAGGGGGCGGAGTCATGGATCACTGCAGGCGTAAAACTCCTATTCCTATTGGTCAGTGGACCACTCTGGCCCGCCCTCTTTGGTGTCTGCCGCGTTCCTATTGGTTAATCTAACAGGACTTTCCGGTTCCTAAATCAGACGCGTACCTTTGATTGGCTAACGTCGCTGTCAATCACATCTTTATCAGTCTTAAGTAAACTGGAAAAGCCAATTGTTCAGCAAATTAATTCCGTGCACATTTGAGTGTGTCTTTAAAAATTGTCTTCCCCAGTGTGTTATTTGTTTAAATACGCCACTGATGTTAAATCCCAGATTAGCCAACGGTGCTAATGAGACATTTTAAAGATTAGTGACACACCAAATTTGAGCTGCAATCAGACACTCGCTTAGTTGTTCAACTGATTTTATTTCTTTTCTGTATATCAAAGAAAGCATAATGGAGACCAAACACAAAAAAAAGGCAGGTACAAGTGAGGAGGAAAAATAAGCTTAATCAAAAATCTAACAATTCATAACCACACTGCCACTATTATTGTTCAATATTCATAGGAATACCATACTCTCGTTGTTTTTTTGTTTTTGTTTTTGTTTTTTTTTAGCAGAGGTGGCATTTAAAACCATTATGGAGCAATAATAATTAAAAACAGTGATGAGTAGTAATAATAAATCGTATAAGTAGTAGTACAGTTATAACAATAGTGATAATCAAAGTGACAATGGAACATAAGAGAATAAAAAGCAGATCTCCATAAAAATGTATCTAGTTTGGACAGTGCAACACCGTGTCTGTGTGTGCGCGCGCATATGTGTGTGTGTGTGTGTGTGTAATCCCAGTCTTGAGCTTCGAGCACTCCAGTCCTTGCTTTACACACAAGATACAGTTTCCAACAGGAGTACAAATTATTACTCGTCAAAGGACATCGTTACCCTCCTTGTTTCAAAAAAAACCACACCAAGTGACTCTCAACGTTGTTGTAATGGCTGTGTTCGTCCGAAATGTCTGTAGCTTGTGCAAAAAATTGTGGACTAGTGCAAGTGTCAAGCCGTGGGACGTCCTTTACAGTTTGCATTTACGAACACCTCTCCTGCTCTCTGTCGACCTAAAGATTGCTTTTTGGTTTTTGAATGACAGAAAGCATAGGGAGGATTACTTTGGAATATCAGTTATTTTTTTTAATATATTTCTTTACAAAAGTTTATGTTTTAGTTTTGCATTTTGTTAAAACTATCAATAGCAACATTAATATACAACTTAAATTGAAGGAAAACATCTTTAGTATGTTATGTGTCCTTCAACACAGCACCATCTTATTAGCTCTCATTCAATACATTTTTGTTTCCTAATTTGCCACTAGTCCCTTAAAAGTACTAGTAACACCCAACTGTCTCCCTTGTTGTGGTTTCCACATATTGGATCTCTTTTCACAGCACATACATTACCAGAATCACAAATTCTGATCCAAAAGAGAACAAAAACGAGGGGGAAACAAGGATGGGAAACACATTTCAAGCCCTGTTCATTCATTTCTACAGGTTTGAATTTTGACCTAAACAAAAAATGCCAGTTTGAATAGTTTCTATTGTTGTTTGTATAAATACTGAAGCAAATATAACGAGTATTTAAGTTTCCCGACTTGTACATAGTATTCATGGCAAAAAAAAAAAAAAAAAAAACATAAGGAAATTTAGTAAATCAGTCTGACCCTCTGTGCCAGATGGGGGTGAAATTAACTCACCAACATTATTCGAGGTTCACCTGGATTTAAATTTATATACCTGGTGGCGTTTCCTCTTAAGGCGGTCGTATTTCCAACACATCTACAGTAGGTGTAAAACATTTATCTTCCCCAACAGGTCCGAAGAGCTACCTTCCAAAATGAGACACATTTGGGTGGAAACTGAAATTTACAGAATCAATAAAACTTGATGTAAAAAGCACAATAGTTGGTAGTTATAGTCCTTGGCCAAGAGAATGCCGACAATTTAACAGGCAGGATTTGCGATGTTCTAGATATAGAATAGAATAGGGCAAACAGAAGCATCTCCCCCCCAAAAATGAGTGTAAAAGCATTTTGGAACGAAGCTCTTCTTCATTTATATACCCAGGTAGGATTTTTGCACAACATTATGCTCACTCCTAAAGCATGTTTCATTTGATTGGCAAAAAAAAAAAAATAATCAAATTTATTTAATGTGATTTATATTAAGGCATCCAACATGCATTAACGTATCTTTCCATAAAAAGACACCTGCACCAGAATGCTTAAAAACATTTCAAACAATGTAAAATGTGTCAAAGTGCGGTATGCCAAAGATTCTGCTTTCCCCAGCCTCTCTCTTTTTGCGCCGTCTTTTTGGATTGTCGTGAAACTATGAACATGTAAATGGGGGGTGGGGGCAATTCAACAGCCCTATGCACTCTAAAGTACCTCTTTTTATATCCCAAATGAGAAGACACAACACTCTTCAGATCACACTCCTGTAGCAATTAAAAAGGTGTCAGTCAAAGCAAGTTCTTCCTCTCCCAATGGTTCAGTCCAGTCATTTCCAAGCAATCTTTGCCCTTAGAAGTGAAAGTAGGCATGAGGACCCAAAAAAAAAAAAAAAAAAAAAAGAAAATCCACAGGAGCAAACTGGGAGTTATAAATGTATTTCATGTTATTATCCCAAAAAGCGTTTCCGGGCCCTTCGCGGCCACTGCCAAAAAGGAAACTCTTGCATCAGTCTTTAGGGCAGAACAGCTCAAAGCATGGCATGTTGTGTGCCTTTACAAATTATAGGAAGGTCATAGAAGTATAGTAATACATAACCACAGGGTTAGGACCAAAAATGTATGGATAAAGTGTATGAGGACTGAGGGGAAACTTTAGAAGGTTCATCACTTATCAGACAGCAACTGATGAAGTGACAAGCAGCATGGAAAGAGTCTGCTATTGTATCCGATTCCAGGGGAACTCTATAGATTAACGGATATCGAGTCAGTGAAGGTTGAGTGAAGGACAGCGGGTGCAGGGGAAGCCAACGTCAAAAACTAAAGAATATTAGCTTTTGAGGATTAGTGCTCAAATTTGTTTATTAAAATCTGAGGAGCCCAAATGGGTCCAACAATAGTCAGTGTGCAGACCAATCCTGATCTGAGTCTTTAACTGTTGCTGGTGGCCGTCGTTGGAGGCAACTCGATTACAATCTCCTCCCCAGAACCGTCAGCGGAGCTGGTTACAGTAGTGGAAAGAGACACCTGCGAGCCCGGCACAACGCCGCCAGGTCCGCTGTTACCGGTTCCGTTCTTGTTCACGAGCGCCGTCGGCTGGCCAAAGTTAGTGGTTCTCAGGGTTGCCAGGTGACGCGGGGAGAAAACGTGGGCCCTCGCCGCAGCCCAGGACTCAAAGGAGACATTGCAGGCATCGCAGCGGCCTGTCAGGGTCTCCTTTTGCGCTGGCTGGCCGGCCACCGGGGAAGCTGGAGGTTCAGTAACTGTCAGCTGGACTGGCTTGGGCAGGATGGGTCGGTTGGCTTTGAGAGCGTTGTACTGCAGGTAGCTTCCTGAGCTCACGTCCACCTTCCCACCTGACAGAGGAGACTGAGAATTGGAGTTGGAGTTGGGAGAGAGAACCAGAGAAGCAGATTAGGAGTGAGTTTAAATTCATATCTGATTAAAAAAAAAACAAAAAAAAACAGTTTTTGACTGGACAACATTTAAGTCATCTAGAATTCTAATAGGAACATTTTGGAAAGTTTGTAGTTTTGATGGTACATCCATTAGATGTACATCATACTAATCTACTTTTGTACTTGTCAAGTATCCTCATCAGTGGATTACAAAAAAAAAAAAAAGACATTCTGCTTTGTCCACTTCGCTGTTGCTCAACAAATTTTGTAGACTGTACAAAACATAATTTGAAACTTGGAATGATTTGTTGGCTATTCTCAGCGTCCCCACTTGCTGTTTATTTCACCATGTCTTTTTAAATGTGCTATTATGAAGTAATTTTTTTACAGGAAAGACTTGCGCGGTTGCCAGCTTACCAGTTTCTCTTGCTGCAGCCTCCAGCGCTTCTCCTTTGCCCTTGTGTTTTGGAACCAGATCTGAACCACCTTAAGCGGCAAGTTGAGCTCTGTGCCGATCGCCTCACACTCCATGGCATTAGGGTGGGCGCAGGTCTCGTAACATGACTGCAGAATAGACAGCTGGAGGCAGGACAAGTGAGTGCGTGGCCTACGGCTGGATGAGTGGGTCAGAAAGCTGCTTTCTGTTGGGCTTGATTTAACTACAACCGGGGTTGAGGGGCTGGCCACTTTGGCAGAGGTGGGGGTATTCGGGCTGACTGGTGCAATGCTGGGGGTGGGAGGAGGGGGAATGGTTCGGGAGGATGTGTGTGTTGGAAGAGCCAGTTGTTCTCTTGATAGGGTGTTGATCTTAATGGGGACTTTCGGGGTCCAGTAGTTCAGTCCGTTCTGTTTTTGTGGCACCACCGTTGTGGCTGAAGGCCTGTTGTTGATGATGGGAGTTGTAGGCAGCTTCGGCACCATGCGGTTAGTGGTCCCCGGTCCAGGGCCCATCTCGTTTTCGTCGTCTTTCTCCTCGTCAGTCTTTTCTTCCTCGCTCTCCTCCTCCAGCTTTCGTTTCTGGGCCGGTCGCGGGGCAATTGGAATTAGATCCTTGGGTGGTGCCAAGAGGACAGGGGTATTGACTTTGGGTGCAACTTTAACCATAGTGACGTTGCTGGTGGTTTCAAGCTTGGTCTTTGGCACTGCAGAAGCACTGCTGCTCACAGGAGATATTGCGATAGAGGAAACTACCTCCTTGGGCTTGATGGGAACCGGGGTTATTTTTTTCACCACGGCAGGTTTGCCCAGTTCTTTTACAGGCTCTCTCTCCGTCTTTATAAGGGTGCGCACGATCGGAGTAGTTGTAATGCACCCAGTATTGTTTGGAGCAGGCTTGTTGGAGAATATGGGTTTGGAAAGAGGCCAAGTAAATTTGATAAGGGGTTTGCCAACTGCTGCCAAGGTCCCATCGCTGATGAATCGGACCTCACCTTTCCGTTCCCTTGCCCTCATGTTCTGGAACCAAATCTGAACAACCTTCTTTGGAAGGTGGACCCATTCGGAAATCTGTTCGAACTCGTGTTTCCCAGGATTCGGGTCTTTGAAATAGCAGCCATACAGAATGTCAAGTTGTTCAGCTTGAATAATAGTTCTTGAACGTCTCATGTCCCTGTACCTTTTTCCTTTGGATTTCCTCTGCTGCAGCTCTTGCTCCCTCTCCTTTTCTTTCTCCCCCTGCTTTTCTCGCTCCCTTTCCAAAAGTGTGGCGTTCATTTTATCGGTCGCCCTCATGTAAAGGTTAGTCTTTGTCATATTACTGCAGTTGACCAGACTCATACTACTGTTGGAAGAGGTCACAGCAGAAACAGATTCAGGCTTAACCTGGACAACAACCAGACCTTTGGATGTGGGGCGTAGGCCAAGCCCGTCCAGCAACTGTCCCTTCTGTGCTGCAATTCTGTCAGCCAGAGATGAGGAGGAAGAAGATGATTTTGAGCTGTTTTTCCCCATACTGAGATCCAGAGCGGACTCGCAGTCATCGCCGTTGGACAGGTAGTGTGAGGTTTGGTTGTGGGAGGAGAGAGTATGCGAAAGAAGAGAGCTGGGGAAGCGTGTGATGGTTGGTGGGTTGGAAAAGATGGGTAATTTGCTTCCATCTCCAACAACTGAAGGAGTAAGTGAGAGAACATAAGGGCTAAGAAACTGAGTAGAAAAGGAAGCGAGGGACAAGGGAAGTGAGTGGAGAGCACTGGTTAGAATCTCGGGGTGGTCCATGAAGTGAGCCTGTGAACTTGGAGGATCCCCTTGGGCCTCCAACTGCAGATCCACATCTGGGTCCTGTCTCTCCTGCTTCACCTCCACCTCATCGCGCTCAAACTCCCTCTTTTGTCTTTTCCTCTTGGCTCTCTGACTCCCTCCACCTTCCTCGTCTTCATACTCGTCCTCTGCATCAGAGAGGAAAACTGTTGTGGAGCGTAAAACCTTTCCTCCAACTGACCCCTTGTCACCATGGGCCTCCCGCTGCGATTCATCTTTAACAGGGCTTTCAGGACCCTCCCTGAAAGACCCATTCTGACTTTCTTCATCAGAAACAATGACAGAGGTGTATACCTCGTTTTCTGAGTCAGATGTGAGACAGGAATCCCCCTGCCCGTCCCTGCCCAAATCTCTCTGTTTGCGTTTCCCTCTTGTACTCGACAAATCCATTGCCTGGCTACCTGAAGCTTCAGCATCATCGTCTCCTTCAGCTATAATCAGTGAGTTTTCCTCATCATCAAAGTCGTTATCAGAACTGTGGCTATGTCTTGTAAATCCTGCCAGGTGGTCCAACTCTGTTGCCCTCTTTCTTTGCTTGGCATGTCGTGCTTGAGTCAACCACCTACGAACCTCTACTTCAGAAAGACCGACTTCTTTACCCAGGGCCTCACAATCTTCACGGGGAGGACTTGCAGCATCAGCCTCACTACGCGACTCAAAGAACGCAGAGAGAACCTCCGACTGGAACTCTGACAGCACTGGAAGGTCTGGATAAATGGATCCCATTGTATTGCAATGGAGTCGAGTTTGGTTGTTAGTTAAGGCATTTGTACTCGGGCTGGATTTTGGGGTGCCAAGGGAGCCGCAAGGGCTTGTGCCTGACTGTGATTTTTGAGGAGTAGAATCAGGGCTAAGTGTAAGGTTTAAATGTACAGGACTGAGGCTTGAGTTGCTGGGCACAGATGCAGAAGGCGAAAGGTTGTTATTGCGGAGGCTCTTCTCTGTGCCCGCTGGGGAGAGATTCAGGCTAGCTGCTTTATCACCTTCCAGGTCCAACTGATTAGTTGAGCTGTCTCCATCTGTTGTGCTGTCGCCACGTGCCTTCTCTTCACTATTCTCAACCTTCCCTTTGCTTTCTATATCGGGACATTGTGCACGTTCTTTACTGTTCCCATCCTCAGGTTTTCCTGCCCCAATGTTCTCTGTACTCCAGTTATGCTCGTCCTTGATCTGATCTATGATGTTCTCTGATGTCTCCCCACCGTCTTGCCTTTCTTGCTGTCCTTCACACTTTATAGGCTGCTTTTGCTCTTCCGGACAGTGCTGTATGTTTGTTGGAACTCCTGCAGAGGGCCACTGGTTTTGTAAGCTGTTAAGTCTTTGGGTTAGGAGGGCTTGCTGGGCTGGGCTGAGACCCACGAATGGTACACACTGGGTAAGGAGCTGGCCTTGCTGGTTCTCTTGATGCTGCTGAGTTTGGGCTTGGAGCCCATTTAAGATCAAGGGCATGACCATTTGAGGCTGAGGCACGAGCTGAGGTGCAGCGGCACCAGAAGCGGCACCGGTCGCAAACAGGGAGGGAAGAAGGGAGTGCGACAGGGTATTGGGACTTGAAGTGAGAAGGGTGAGAAAGGCTGAGACCGCCTGAGCTGATGCCACAGGGGAGGTGAGGAGGGAGGGAGCCACTTGTGAAGTTGGAATCTGCTCTCCTTCTTTTGTAGTAGTCACCATCAATGTCCCAGGAGCAGCACAGTTGGTGGAGGTAACCAACTGACTGGTTCCGCTGCCAGATGTGGTCACTACAGTGTTTGAAGCGCTGGTGGTGCTACCTCTCAAATTACCAGAAGCCACTGCACTGTTTGCAGCAATTCCAGCATTTCTGCTTCGTGTCTGGTGCAAGACAGATTTCATATGGCTCTCAAGGGTGATGGCGTGATTGTAAGAGACTCGACACACAGCACACTGGTAGGGTTTGTTGGATATATATGGCCGAGTCAAGACTGGAACTGAGGAAATACTTTCCACACCTTGTTTTGCAGTACCTGTTGTCATTCTCTGAATGTGGGATGCAGAATTGTAATGAACACTCAAGGCAGTTCTGCTGGAAAAACTTTCCAGGCAGGCGTTGCATTTGAACGACCGGGTGTTGCTTTCAGCTGGCGCACCATTTTTACCAACTGACTTTTCACTAGCGTCTGGGATTTCTGTGTTTTCAGTTGCATTTTGCTGTTTGGCTCCTGTGAGTGGATTTCCCTCCTCTTCTGGCTCGGGCTCCGCTTCACCTCCCTCCTGTTCCATTATTTTCTCCTCCTCCATCTCTCTCTCACCAAGCGTCTGGGTAGTGTCTGTACTCTCGATAGATTGGCAGGGGTCTGAACTGACGTCTTCAGCGGGCCTCAGTTGTGACGATGCAGCATCTGATAAAATAAAAACACCTTTAACATTCATGTACTAACCGATAACAGAAGCACACGTTCGTGGACAGAATATGATTTGATAATGTGACTATGTCAACGTTTTTACCAACCAGCAGGGCACATCAAGGACAATTGATGGACTCAATAAAATGCATTTCATCGAGTCCATGTCAAAAAGTAAAATAATAAAGGCAAAAACTGAGATTTAAAATATGTGCAACAACATTTTCAGGCCACAAACAGATCATTCGTAGGGTAAATCCATCAAAACAATGTCACAGACGATGTTCATGCGTTATCGTTTTCAAATTTGCGCTTTTCTTTTCACGATTTAAACACATTTTTAAAGAAACACTTCTCCCTCTCACCTGAAGACGTTTGAGCACCTTTGTCCTTTTCTCCTCCGCTGGCAGCCTGTTTCAGAACAGCCTGTTAAAAGGAAAGAAAAGTTTAATCAGCAACAGTCCCGCAAGCAAACTAAACTCAGTGATGGCTCCTTTCAGATGAGCTGAACGCTCTAATGTCGCTTTGGAGCGTGTACAACATTTGGGCGTGACTCAATCATGTGCGGTTATATTACACATAGCAAGCTTGGTTAGCCTTTCATTTGCAAATTACCCTAAAGGCATAAATTAAGGCGTCTTTGATCGAATCATCCACCAGTAAAATTCCCTCTGTTTCTTAACAATATACATTTCTGAACCGTGATGCTTTTTGGTTCTCTACTTAACAAATTCTTAGTAACCGGCTTCTCCAAACAATTAGATATTCAAACTATTAAAAACATTCACAGCCCAAACTTCTTATCATATTAGCAGTTTAGGCAGAAAAACATGTATTTTTTTTCATCTTGACTTCGTAAAAACTGTCTTATCAAACAGTTTATACCTTGTTACAGTTCTGAAGATGCAAATTTACCAAGAAATAAACAGACCTTTTCAACCAGACAAATAAACAGCTTGAAATATTCATCAGAATGACAACATGTGGAGAGAATGTAGAGACTAGTGGATGGATAACCAAACCAGGGGATTAATAAAAGGTATCTACCTTTTAGATCCTTTGTTGTACACCATAGTATCTACTACAGAGGGTAGACAAAGTACCAGCATCAAATTACAGTACAGTAACCTCTGCAGAGAACACTGATTTTGGTCAAGCGTGCGTGTTCACTACTACTTTGTGATTGTAGTTTCCCCTCACCCAGACGTTTAATACCACGGCACGTTAATAAAGCAGCGTTCCCTTAAACTGAACGTCTCAAGAAAAACAAACCCATTTCAACAACCACTGAAACTAATCTATTTTGTGTATTCAACAGCAACAAGTGTGCTCATTGAGCAATATGCAAATACTTGACATTTAAACGCAGTCGGCGTGCGTATAAAAAGTGGAGACAGAACCCCCGCGTGAGCTTGACTTGACGCACGCGAGCCACGCTGCAGCGCCACACTTACAATGTCCAGCAGCCGGTCGACACACGATGGAAGTACGCTGTGTTGCTCAGCGAGATGCAGAGACAGGGAAGATCTGTCCGGTTGCCCTTTTTGACACAGGGGGCACAGCCACTCTGCCACCCCATTCCTTTCACTGCACCCTGTCTCTCCAGACTCCTCCTAACGAAAGACAAATTAACGTTAGAAAATATACCTACTGCATACAGTATTACAAAGGGGGGGGGGGAATAAAATAAAAAAAAGATGCAAGGAAGTAGATTTCATGTGATAAAGATGAGGAGATATGTGCTGGTATTCAGGGGACCAATCAGAAGCAACTCCGTACATCATTTTAAGCAATAAAACCAACCCTTGATCAGCATCTCACTCTTACACGAGTGCTATATTTGGCTTGTTTTTAGCATTAGCCACGCAATTTAGGTTAGGCTTTCCTTTTGTTTTGTCTGCAATGGCTGTGTCAAATTGCACAATAATGCCACCTTTGTATTGTAAAAGAGCAACGCTTGCAGGAGGGCAGGTTGCACTGTTGTAAACTTGGAGCAGCCACGAGATAAAAACATGCCTTCGATCAAGCTGATCTCTGCACATCACATGTGGACACAAACTGTACTGAAGGCAGATCATAACACAGACACTGACAGATAACAGGGGAGAGAGGAGAGGAGAGTGGGGGGGACATGTGGCTAATGTATTTACACATATCCAGAGCCAACACTGCATCAGCTCAACAAGCACGATCAGAAATATAATAATAATAACAGCAACTGCCTTAGGAGCTCAAATAGACCACTCTGGATTCAACCACACGGCTTTGAGGCATTTTTCTTTCTTCCAGCTTTCACAATCCAACATGCGGGCGAGACAACAATCCATGCCCATGAGGAGAAATACCAACACAGCAACCCATCCTCACTTCCTCGTCATGCCAATTAGCAAGCTAGCAGGGTTACACGAGCAGATAATATTTCGACGAGTCTACATCTGCAGTGTTGTGTCATGTTTAAAAGCTCCTCGTCACGGTTTTTTTCCCCCATCTTCCTTTAAATATAATTAAAAGCCAATATATATATATATATATATATAACTACACTGGCGTATTCTTGTCCGTAGTTGGCTAATTAATGAGCGGTCTAATTAGCCATGCCGAGCAGAGACGAATCAATTAGCTAGCAGGCTAGGTCGTGAAGCCCCCCCCCAATGCAACGTCGCATTACTGTGGTGTTTCTGGAAATGCTGGTTAGCTGTTAGTTTGCTAAATAAATAATACTAATAATAATAATATCCCCGCAGTGATAGCCACACTTTTACGAAAACTGCACACACACATACACATACAAATACAAAAAAAACAGACAAGACAGGCGTCCGCATAATCTCTCTTCTGGCTCTCAGCTAGGGCTGGGCGATCACATTAAATTAATAAACAAAAGGGGGGGTTGAGCTATTAACAGTCGTGTCACTTTGCTAGCTAGCCTGTTAGCAGGCAGAGATAATTAACGGCTGCTCAAACTGTCTCCCAACTGGCTAGTCCTCCCCCCCTCCTCCTCCTCCTCCTAACCCCTAACCCGAGCTCCCTTTTACAAAACTCTACCCGGGCCAGGTAGGTAGGTAGGTAGGTAGGTACGGGAGGGGGGGGACGGCAGCGGCTCCGACACACCGACGGAGTTGAGCCCGTGTTCGAAACGCACTCACTCGGCTGAAGATCAAGAGACCTCGGCCTCGAGTTGCTTCCTTACCCCTCTGATTGTGGGCTGCCAGCCGGGCATCTAGTGTTGCACCGCCCGCCGCCTGCTGCTCAACAGCTCAAATTGAGGCCTAGCCGGACTAAAGCCATTTAATTAATGAACGTGGGCTCCGCTTACAGATGTGTTAGAAAACCACTCGCAAACCCCCCCTCCTCCTCCTCTCCTTCCCTCGCCGCCCAGCAAGCAAGACCCCCCGTTTTGACGCGTCCTAGCGCTCGGATCCATACCTTAAACACTCGCGGTGCAACACATGGCCATTTAAACTATCGTTTTAAACAGCTCCGAGCCGTAATTGGCGAAAGAATTAGACGCTAAAACTAGCTACTTGGAAGCAGGAGTACGTGCGCCGCGGTCTGCCTCGACGATGGGGGGTGGTGTAGGGAGAGCAGGCGAAAAGAGAGAGGCGAGAGGCAGGGGAGGAGGAGAAGAGAGAGAGGAGAGGGGGGAAAAAAAAAAAAGTTTGGGATTTAATGTTGGATTTCTATAAGGCATCGGATTAGTACGGGGCACGATCCGTCGTTTGCTCGATCCCCTGTCAGTCGCAGGCCACTCTCCGCGCTCGAATCGGCACAATTAACCGATCGCGGACGGCGTTTAATTAAGTTCGGAGCAATTAGCTAATGCGTTTTTTTTTTTACCTGCATGGTCGCCGCTCCAGCACGCACACACACACACGCTTCCTCTGTGGCTCCTAAGAAGTGAAAAGTTTTCTTGCCTGCCCTCCCTCCCTCTCTCTCTCTCTCTCTCTCTCTCTCTCCTCTCTCTCTCTCTCCTGTTCTCCCCCTCCCTTCATTCGCCCTATCCTTCTCTCCTTCCCCTCTTCCCTCTAGTAAACAGACCACAGCTCCCCCCAAGGCTGATTGCTGACATTCAGGAGGGGACAGACACGGCTATCAAATCCCTTATGTAACCCCGCAGATATTAGACATGATTAATACATGTTGAAACACCGATCATTATTTTTAAAACAAATAAAAAAGGGAAAAAAACTCCCCTCATGGATGAATTTCCTGGAAAAAAAACAAAGTGTGTCAGTGCTTAGATTACACACGGAACCGCCCTTAATGTGAAAGCCTTTCCCCCCTCATTTTCACATTAAAAGGTGAATAATAAATGAGTCCCCATTCTGCCAACTTGGATCGTCACAAAAGAGTGTGACGAGTTAATTAAAGCTGAATAATGGAGATAAACGTGACCGGCTCTGCTCGGCGCAATCCGCTGCGAATAAATGACATGTTTTCAATCAAAATGTTAGGTGTGGTGGGCGCACATCAACAGTCGAGTATGCGGAATAAATATTTATGAAGCGGAGAGGGATTAAAAAAAAAAAACTGCACCATCTGTATGGCCCATGCGTTACTGGGACAGGAAGTGGTGTTCCTGAATACCCTCTTAGGTGCCCCGAGTCGCGCCTGTGCAAAAAAAATAAACTTTGCTGACGTGTAGGGGCTGCACGGATTTATCTGTGGTTCTGTTTTTCATGCCGAATTACTTGGATTTAATGATTTGACCTGTAAACGTGTGCGAGAGCGCAGTTACGCTACGTTAATAGTGTTTTTTACACACTGCGTGGTTCAGTTTAGTGATTTCGACGTGTACTTCATGCGTAGATGGACACCGGAATGACTCCAGTGTGGTTTTAAGACAGGTGCGATGGATTAGAGGAGCGACGGCTGAGTTATTTTGTAGAAATAAGTCTGGAACAAAAATACCAGCTCAGTTTTAACGTCCGCACTCTATATACAATTAAGGAACTGAAACGCAAGCTAAAAATATCAGTATCTCGTGTTTATGCATAGTGCTGTGGTGTAAGCAGATATTTTTATTGAAATAAAAGTTGCATTAAAACACACTAAATGCTTTTATTGCATATTCATTTTGTGTAACATCATCATTACTGATGTATTAGTGGGCAAGCTGCATTTTAATCACATAGATGTACAAACCGCCAGTTATTTTAATTAAAAAAAAAATACTTTTTCATAGTTTAATGCATAAATGAAATAACCGTTCAAGTGGTGTACTGCAAAAGGTTTATTTTAGTACAATGTTTCAGCAGCAGAACTTGGTTTTCACGACTGATCAATTATACTTTTCCTTGACACGTCTAAATCAGTTGGTGCAAGTGAACCACATCAGCCTGTGTCAAACTGCTGGAGAGGAATTATAAAGATTTAATCTTAAAAATAGTAACTTACAAACATCAAGAAAATATTATTTTCATCGTTTTCCCTCGTGAAAAAGGTCATTTGACTGAATACGGCATTATATTTACACCATCTTGCCAGTTTATTAAGTACACTAGAGAAAACAAATGTGTTCTAATAACATTACTGCACTAAATCTTGAGGTGAGGAGCTCAGACAAGTGTCTTTATGTCAAAAGAGGCCAGTTAAGGTGGTTCAGGCATCTGATGCAGGTGCCTCCTGAACGCCACCCGAGGTTTACCGGGCACCGCCAGCTAGGAGGAAACTCCGGGGTAGACCCAGAATTCGCTGGAGGTATTAAGTGCTCCATCTGGCCTCGGGATCCCCGAGGAAGAGCTGGAATGTGTTGCTGGGGAGAGGGACGTCTGGAATTCCCACCGTGACCAGACCTCGGATGAGCGGAGGGAGGATGGATAACTTTAACTGTACATAGTCATATATATTTACATATACTGTATATAAAAATAGATATTATTCATTAGAAAAGTTTAATCAACATTATTTGAGGAATTGTGCACTAAGACTGACATGACATCTGTTATCAAGTGTCATTTAGTCACTTTCAATGTAGCTGACATTAATCTGACGTTAACCCTTGAGCCTCCCCAACTCACATTTGGGTCACCTCCACCTCATTGTGCTAGAACGTCCTCTTCCGTTTTGTCCTCTGAGGTCTCCGACTCCCTTCACCCTCCTTGTCTTCACACTCAACCTCTGCATCAGAGAGGAAATCTGCTGTGGAGCACAAAACCTTTCCTACAGCCGACCCCTTGTCACCATGTACGCCCCTCTGTGCTTCATCTTTAACAGGACTTTTGGGACTCTTCCGTCTTCCTTCATCAGAAACAATGACAGAGGTGTATACCTCGTTTTCTGAGTCAGATGTGAGACAGGAATCCCCCTGACCGTCCCTTCCCAAATCTCTCTGTTTGCGCTCCCCTCTTGTACACGACAAATCCATTGCCTGGCTACCTGAAGCTTCAGCATCATCGTCTCCTTCAGCTATAATCAGTGAGTTTTCCTCATCATCAAAGTCGTTATCAGAACTGTGGCTATGTCTTGTAAATCCTGCCAGGTGGTCCAACTCCGTCGCCCTCTTTCTCTGCTTGGCATGTCGTGCTTGAGTCAACCACCTACGAACCTCTATTTCAGAAAGACCAACTTCTTTACCCAGGGCCTCACAGTCTTCACGGGGAGGACTTGCAGCATCAGCCTCACTACGCGACTCAAAGAACGCAGAGAGAACCTCCGACTGGAACTCTGACAGCACTGGAAGGTCTGGATAAATGGATCCCATTGTATTGCAATGGAGTCGAGTTTGGTTGTTAGTTAAGGCATTTGTACTCGGGCTGGATTTTGGGGTGCCAAGGGAGCCGCAAGGGCTTGTGTCTGATTGTGATTTTTGAGGAGCAGGTGTAAGGTTTAAGTGTACAGGACTGAGGTTTGAGTTGCTGGGCACAGATGGAGAAGGCGAAAGGTTGTTATTGTGGATGCTTTTCTCTGTGCCCGCTGGGGAGAGATTCAGGCTAGCTGCTTTATCACCTTCCAGGTCCAACTGATTAGATGAGCTGTCTCCATAGCCATAGTCTTCGCTATTCTCAATCTTTATTTTCTGGTTCAACAGATTAGTTGGGTGTCCTCCATCTGTTGTGCGATCGCTGTTGTCCTCACTATTCTCAACCTTTATTTTGCTTTCTATATTAGGACATTGTACAAATTCTTTACTGTCCTCCTCCTCCTCACGCTTTCCTGTCCAAATGTTGTTTGTGTTCCATTTATACATGTGATCTGAGACATTCTCACCACTGTCTTGACTTTCTTGCTGTCCCTCACGTTTTATAACTGGCTTTTTGTCTTCTGGACAGTGCTGTATGTTTGTTGAAACTCCTGCAGAGGGCCACAGCTTTTGTAAGCTGTTAAGTCCTTGGGCTAGAGGGGCTTGCTGTGCTGTGCTGAGACCTGAAAATGGTACACACCGGGTAAGGAGCTGGCCTTGCTGGTTCTCTTGAAGCTGCTGAGTTTGGGCTTGGAGCCCATTTAAGATCACGGGCACGACCATTTGAGGCTGAGGCACGAGCTGAGGTGCAGCGGTACTGGTCACAAACAAGGAGGGAAGAAAAGACTGAGACATGGTGATGGGGGTTGAAGCGAAGAGGGCGAGAAAGGCTGAGGCCGCCGGAGCTGATGCCACAGTGGAGGTGAGGAGGGAGGGAGCCACTTGTGAAGTTGGAATCTGCTCTCCTTCTTTTGTAGTAGTCACCATCAATGTCCCAGGAGCAGCACAGTTGGTGGAGGTAACCAACTGACTGGTTCCGCTGCCAGATGTGGTCACTGCAGTGTTTGAAGCGCTGGTGGTGCTACCTCTCAAATTACCAGAAGCCACTGCACTGTTTGCAGCAATTCCAGCATTTCTGCAGCGTGTCTGGTGCGAGACAGATCTCATATGGCTCTCAAGGGTGATGGCGTTACTGTAAAAGACTTGACACAGAACACACTTGTAGGGTCTTTTTTTTGTGTCATGAACACTCAAGGCAGTTCTGCTGGAAAAACTTTCCAGGCAGGCGTTGCATTTGAACGGCCTGGTGTTGCTTTTACCAACTGACTTTTCACTAGCGTCTGGGATTTCTGTGTTTTCAGTTGCATTTTGCTTTTTGGCTCCTGTGAGTGGATTTCCCTCCTCTTCCAGCTCGGGCTCCGCTTCACCTCCCTCCTGTTCCATTATTTTCTCCTCCTCCATCTCTCTCTCACCAAGCGTCTGGGTAGTGTCTGTACTCTCACTAGATTGGCAGGGGTCTGAACTGACGTCTCCAGCGGGCCTCAGTTGTGACGATGCAGCATCTGATGAAATAAAAACACCTTTAAAAGCATCTTTAACAGTGATGGACAGAAGAACACATTTGCATACTAAACATAATTTGGTAATGTGGCTGTGCGAATGTTTTTACCAACAGGGCACATCAAGGACAATTGATGGACTCAATAAAATGCATTTCATTCTGTGTCCAGGTCAAAACATACTCAACAAAACAATAAAGGCAAAAATTGAGTTTTAAAATATGTGCAACAACATTTTAATGCCAAAAACAGAGATGCGTTGTAAGTCGTAGGGTAAAAAATCCAACTATGTTCATGTGTTAATATTGTTTTTAAATGTGTGATTTTCTTTTCATGATTTAAATACATTTTAAAGAAATATTTATCCCTCTCACCTGAAGACTTTTGAGCACCTCGGTCCTTTTCTCCTCCGCTGGCAGCCTGTTTCTGAACAGCCTGGAAACAAAAGTAGAATCAGCAACAGTCCCATAGCAAACTAAACTCAGTGATAGCTCTTGTGATGTCGCTTTGGAGCGTGCACAACATTTGGGCGTGACTCAATCATGTGTGGTCATATTACACATAGCAAGCTTGGTTAGCCTTTCATTTGCAAATTGCCCTAAAGGCATAAATTAAGGCGTCTTTGATCGAATTCATCCACCAACAAGATTCCCTCTATTTATTACTATATATATATATATATATATATATATATATAACACTATATATTTCTAAACTGTGATGGTCTTTGGCTCTCTACTTAACAAATACTTCTGCTCATGTAATTATCAAAGGAATTGTGAGAATGTAGAGGCTAATGGTAAAAGAATAATCAACTTATTTGGTGGCTCGACTCAACACTTTTTTTAGCTGCGTTTGTTTATTTTTCCTGAAAGACCAAACCAGGGGATAAATAAAAAGGACACTGGCTGGATGTTGTAAAGCGTCTTGAGACAATTTGTATTGTTACTGACGCTATATAAATAAAATTGAATTGAATTGATTTTGTCAAGCTCCTATGATTACTACTGACGCCCTGGTCAGACCTTGCATTAACCTGGGGAATCCTATCACAAGTGACTAGAGTAGCGTAGTACAGTACAGTACAGTACAGTAGTACAAGAGTACAGGAGTGAACACACCCATGACACACTGAGGGCGCATCTGATCTCTCACCACATTAGGAGGTGGCCTGGGTTGCATTTGACCTCATTCCCTTGGTGGTGTGAACACACAATGAGTCACATTAAAGACTGCTTATTCAACAGGGGCGCTCCTGCATCAGTGGAGTTTTGCCTCATTCATTCAGAAAGAAATACACAATCGCTAATATAAACTAAATTATATCGTCACTGTAGCTGTTAACTAACTAAATAATGAATAAATCTAATCCAAGCATTCAATATGACAGTACACTGTGTATGATTCATTAAATCACATACCGGCATGTGGTTAATTATTGATGCGATCATGTTGATGTATAAGGAGCCACGTGGAGTCAAGCTACTATAATTAAGTTATTGCAAGGTCTGAACTATGGTCTTTGTGACTGTCATTTTCGTGTATTTGGTCTTCCTTGTGCAGACGTTTGATAACATACGCAAGCAGCAGGTGAACGTTTAGGCTTCACCTCTGAGAGTGTGTAACAAGTGGAGACAAACTCATTTGAATTTACAATCACTTGACATATTTGGGCCACACTTACAATGTCCAGCAGCCGGTCAACAGAAGATGGAAGTACGCTGTGTTGCTCAATGAGATGTCGGGACAGGGAAGATCTGTCTGACTGCCCTTTTTGACACAAAGGGCACAGCCACTCTGTCACCCCATTCCTTTCACTGCACCCTGTGTCTCCAGACTCCCCCTAACAAAGACAAACTAATGTTAGAATACAGTCGATATATCTATCTATATCTCGTCATTCTTGAGCAAAAAAGTGATTGTGTAAAACATAAACAACTGTCATTGTAGTATTGAAAGATTTCAGTGGGAGTGATGTTGGCCGTAACTCACATGCAGCTGCAGGCTGTTAACACCCTCGCCATTCCCAACACAAAACCTTTTCACAAAGTAATCTTATGGACAAAAGAGCAATTTCACAGAAATGGCAAGTCACAAGTTGTAGGATACTAAATACTAAAATATGTGTTTTAAAAAACAGGGATTTGTACACAAAATACCACTGTCTCAGTAAGCATGCAGTAGGCTAAATCAGCTAGCTTTATGGTCCACAGTAGTGCACACAGCAAACAAACCTTTGAAAAACATATATGACAACACAACTGCAGCTAAACACTGGCTGGTTAACATACTAGCATGAAGTGCTGCCCAGAATTATCCACATTTCTGCATAAAAATTACTGAAAGTAGACAAACAGATGAAAAAGAAATATTATTTTTATCCATTTATTTTCTCACACGAATCTGTTAGTTTCAAATACATGTGAACCATTGTATTTTAGTATCTGGTATGACTCCATTGTGCCGCAATTACATTTTAACTAAACAACTCTGATAACTCTGGTGATCTGATCAGTCATCTACAATCGCTTGGAGGAATCTTAGCCCATTCCTCAATAGAGAACCTCTTCAGTTCTGAGATGTCGGTGGGTTTCCTCACATGAACTGTTTTGCTTTAGGTCCTTCCACAACATTTCTGTTGGGTTATGGTCTGGTCCTGGCTACTCCAAAACATTCATGCTGTTCTTCTTTAACCATTATTTTGTATGCGATTCCATTGGATTTGGTGCGATTCCCATCCCTCCTGAGAATGACGTGCTGTAACCCCGCCCCTCTCCTCCGGGAGGTGTGCTTACCCTGAGACTCAGGGAAGTGTTGCCATAGCAACCATTCAGGGCGTCAGCTAGGCAAAGGGTTCCCAAACTTTTGCCAAATCATGCCCCCTAAACAGCATTAGCTTCTGGCCAAGGACCCCCTTTGCAAGCCCACAGACAATGCTACAAAATATGTAAAGAAACATCAACTTTTAGAATCTTTTTTCTGTCCATTTTCCATTAGCTACACGCTAGCTTTATGACGCAAATCGCCTGGTCTACACAGATTATAAGGTCATGAACGATGTTTTGACTGGTGGGGAATCAGAAAGATGAGCATGGCAAATAACATTTAGATATGATATATCATTAATAATTATATTTTATAATAATGCTCTAAAAATAATTAGACTATATTTTATAATAATGATTACAAATAATTAGATTATATACATGTATATTTGTCTGAGGCCCCCCTGGCGCCCCCTGGCGGCCCCCTCTTTGAAAACCACTGAGCTAGGCTACATGTCTGTGGTACCGTTAACATTTAGCAGACAACGGGCTAAATCGATTAGCCTACTGTTCTACGGAAGCACACACGGCAAACACAAAACATAAATGACAACACCACTACAGCTAAACACCGACATGTTAACATACACACCAACATATAGACACAGTTAAAGTTCACGTTAGTCAAATAAAAGATGAATAATGAAGAGCATGTTTAACAGGATCGTAGCATGCTAATTTAGCCTTGTGGCTAGTTCCGCGTTAGCCCACGCTTTCCCCGCCAGTCTTGTTTCAACAGCAAATTCATACATCATACAAATAATGTTAAGAAACCACTTACATTTTTAATGGAAAATCGCACACAAATTGACTGTAAACTATTAACATCATAACCTCATACAACACTGGCGTTAGCGGCTATTTTTTAATATAGTTTTTTATATAATTTTTGTATTGTATGTTCAATGTATGTTATTGCTACTGGATGCTTGAATTTCCCTCGGGATCAATAAAGTATCTATCTATCTATCTATCTATCTATCTATCTATCTATCTATCTATCTCTGTCCAGTTATAAGTTACCACCTCAAATGTCAGTGTTTGCTACAGTAAACCGAAAGAAACAAACAAACAAAAAAAAATTATTATTTTAATTAATACTTACATCTGTGTGACGGACTGACGGCTCAGCTCCGTCTTTTAAGCACAACTTGGACGCGAGTCCAGCGTCATATTGCCCCCTGTTGGTAAAACAGTCCTGGGGAAAGTGTTTTGAACAAACCCGCAAGTTTTTGCTAATTTTCCCCGGGACATTTCCCTGAAAAATAAAATCCAGCCACTTTGCTGTCATTTCTCCTGAGGATGGGACTCGGTGTAAAGATGCTTTTGAGCCTTTACAGCCAAGAACAGAGCAGCTAATGTGCCAGTTCCGCTTCATAGTATATCTCCACACGCTGGTATTGTCACTGGCGTTGACTCTAGCTGTATACAGGGGGGAAAAGGGGGCGGTCCGAAGCGCGTATGGACAGGGCTAAGGGGCGGTCTTATGTTCAGAACAAACGATCCACGTCACACATGGCTCACATCGCCACAAATCCAGCCGCTTTTCCTGGTGTTATGGGAGACTTTTGGAGAAAGCTATTCACAACGAGTGCAGCCGTGGGCCCCTCCCCCATCCCAAACCACTCACAGGCGGTACAGTCCTCTAGCAGCCGTCCCTCCAGGCTGCAGTCAGAGCAGGAGATGTTTATCCTTCCGCGTCCAGACTGCAAATGAATTGCACATGCGCGAAGCCGCCGCTAGCTGATTCCTCCTCTTGCTTACAGTCAGGACTGTAGGTAAATGTAAACTTTTCTTTATCTAAATTAAATCACTGCACACAAATAAATTAGTTAGATTGTTTATGTAAATTGTGTACAAAACTTGTTGTAGGCCCAAGTGGACCATAAGGTAAAAAGACAAACCTAAGAAATTAAAAAACTAAAAACCTCATAAAAAAAAGGAGAGTTGGAATTGTGATCTAAAATTTTAATTTGTTGTTCCAGACATATTTAGGGTGTTTTGTTTTGTTTTTTTAATAACTTTTTGTCTCTCCCATGACATAATGCCTATCTCCTACAGCATCCAATACAATTACATGCATGGGGCCAATTAAGCAAATTTTAAGTGATAGTAATTTAGCAACTTTTAGGACTGCCAAAAGCTACTTTCCTTCCTGATGATTTGGCAACACTGGCTGAATGACACATTTCTCAGGCCACTCATGACCATGAAAAAATTACAGCTTTTCTGAGCTGGCAGATACCCGCACACCCTACTAAATGTAGATAAAGCTCCAAAAGAGAGAATTGCATGCTGTGTCATCTTTAAAACAAAACAACTGAACGACAACTGAGTCTCATTACACTAATTGGAAACTCTTTGGAACAGATGGGGTCTTATTTGTTCTTGAAATTAACTGTGCAACAAATGCACATGTATAATATTTCATTGTCATTTGTTTGGTTTGGTTCTCTATGTCTACTTTCAGGACTTGTGTGAAAATCCGCTGATGTTTTGAGTCGCTTTTATGCAGTAATGTAGAAAATCCCATTCGACACTTTTACATTTTAGCAGAACTGTAGATAGAGACACACTGTTACCTACAACAATCACAAATGTAAGCTATTCACGAAAATTACCGTTAGCCACTCTGGTTATAAGCTACCACCTCAGATGTTGGTGTTTGCTAGATTTAACCAAAAGAAACACAAAATCAGAACTATTTTAAATAATACTTAGATCTATGAGACGGATTGATGGCACAGCTCCATCCTTTAAGACCAACTTTGATGCCGGGCCAGCCTTGTATTGGCTCCAGGTTTGTAAAGCTGTCAAGAAGAGGAACACACAATAATGTGTTTCACTCGTTTCGAGACATTTCCATTACAAATAAAATTAAGCCACGTTAGTTCTCCCAAGGCTGGGCTTGGTGTAACGCTTGTGTTGAGCCTTTGCAGCCGGGCACAGAGCAGCTTGAATGCCAGGATCGCATACTGTTGTGAATCCCAAGCTTGATAAAATGAAATGTAGATTTTGTTAGCTATGTGCACCAAGAAGGAGAGGGCAGTCTGTACGTATGCCTCTTAGGCGGTCTTATGCAACAAATTTCGTACGTAAAAGCTGGCTGCAAATTAAATCGGCTTGCTGAATGACAGTTTTACTCTTAGTCGACCCATAACAAACTTTCTGCATAGATTTTTCCAGCTTTTCTGAGTTGGCACAAATCCAACTAAATGCAAAATAAATATCAAACAAACGACATAACAAAAAAAGTCCAGGATGTGGAATGAACAATTAGCATAGAAGATTAAAACTGCATCTGTGTGGTCCATGCGTTACTGGGACAGGAAGTGTTGTGCTTGAATACCCTCTTAGGTGCCCCGAGTCACGCCTGTCCAAAAATAAACTCTGCTGACGTGAAGGGGCTACCCGGATTTATCTGTTGATGCCAAATTGTTTGGATTTAAGGACTTGACTTGTGAAGGTGTGTGAACGTGCAGTTACGCTGTTTTAATCGTGAATTTTATACACTCCCTGGTTCAGTTTGGTGATTTCGACATGTACTTCATGCACGAATGCGTGACTGAATGACTCGAGTCTAGGCAGGTGCGATACGTTACAGGAGCGACTGCTGAGTTATTTTATAATAATAAAGCTGGAACAACAATAACAGTTCAGTTTTTAACATGCACCCACTGTTTACAGTGAAGGGGCGGGGATTCCAATGATACATGAAACCAAAACCAAACACAAGTCTAATAGCACAAGAAACAATGCATTTATGACTGCCTAAGTACGTAAAAACAAAGAAATTAAATGATTATTGTATAATTATTTTGTGCAACTGGATTATTATTACTGAGGAATTACTGTGTACGCTACATTCAAATTTCTAGCAGGTCCAACTGAAGGTTATTTTAAAAATTTGAATAGGTTTTGTTTAATCTGTATATGGTTAGAGTATTCAGACATTGCACATATAGTGCATAAGGTTTTTTTTTTCAGCAGCAGAACTTGATTTTCACTTCCGGAGGGAGCAAACTTTGAGTTTATAAAGATTTACTCTTAAAAATAGTGACACACAAACAGGAGGAAAGTGTTCCTAATGTAGTCCCTTTATGCATTTTCCCTGCTGGAAAGACCATTTGATTATATACACCTTTATATTTACATTCACTTGCCAGTTCATTATGTACTCGAGTGAAATTAAATGTATCCAAATACAACGGACCTGCACTAAATCTTAGCTTCATCAAAGTTATGGTATTCAGCGTTTGTGGTTTGTAGTACTAATGAATTGCCATGTTTTTATTATTTTGACAACCCCACTGTTTGCACTAATGTACCTAATGTTTTGGCAAGTGAGTCTAAATCAGCCTTGCAATGGACTGAAGTGAACTCGGGTGTATTAGCAATCAGACCACGCCGTGAGTATTGATCTTATGTCGTTTCAGATGAGCGTGGAAGTGGAGAGAAAATTCTTATTCAGTGCTGACACCTTGAAAACACTGGAGGAGATCGGAGGTACGTGTTTAATTTGTCTTCCACACATTCAGAACTGAGGCATTCAGCCGATACTGTGATCAACAACAGCGTATAAGCAGTCACTTAAAAGGCTTTTTAAACATTTAATGACACTAATTGCTGTGGTTGTTGTGTAACAGCAGTGACACTGGCCACCTGTCTCTTGTTAATAATAAAGTTTAATTAACCGTATCAGCCTTGTTAGTATTTTATTTGTTTATCTTTTTTTTTAATTATTGATCCATCTTCATCCCACTTCATTTCTTCTGCAGTTTGTGTTGGCCAGCGTGAGTTTCGTGACCAGTATTACGACACCCGCAAGTTTGACCTGACTTTGAGAGACATGTGGCTGCGTAAACGCAAAGGGTGCTGGGAGCTCAAATGCCCGACATCCGCTGTCAGTGTGACAGAAGACCTGAGTGGAGAACAATCCCAAGCAGCAGCGCTGTGTACTCGTTACAAGGAGATAACCAAGCTGCCAGAAATTCACCTGAGAGTGGAGGAGGTCATAAAAGACGCTTGTGAGCACAGAGAGAGAGAGACGGGCTCCTCGCAGGAAGATGAGTCTTGGCTAAGCAAACTGAATCTGGTATGCTTTGCAGATTATACAACAGTGCGGCGGTCATTCACTTTAGAGGAGGAGGGGGTGCAGATAGATCTGGACCAAGCTGACTTTGGCTACCATGTGGGAGAGATAGAGGTCCTCATACCAGAGGGAGGGGATGTGCAGTGTGCCCTGGAGAAGATCAGAAAAGCAGCTCAAAAGCTGGGTGAGCTCATAGCTTTCAAACCGCACAGCCATTTAACACTTTCACTACAGAGTCCACCAGTATCATTTTGTTTACCTGTGACATGATTTTATCCACTAAAGACTGTTTTCTTCTTGTTCTTGTTCTTCACAGGCCTCACTGGAGATCAGCGGGTTGAAGGAAAAATGAATGTTTATCTTAAACGATATCAGCCAGACCACTATGCAAAACTACTGAGTGCACACGTTTTATAACAGATGATATTATCTGGGTGTTAACGTTATCTGTACATAGTCACATATGTAATATCGAGATATTATTTATCAGACCAGCTTAATATATGTTATTGAGGAAGTGTGCACGATGTCTTACGTGACACTTTATGTCACATTAAGTGTAATTTGGCAAATTGTGTCATTTTCAATGCGAAGCTGACATAGTTTGAGATGCGTTAAAGGATTATCTTATCTTATGTCGAGTGTTTAATGATTTGTTGAAATTACACCACTTTAGCTGAAGTCGAGATAAACATAGATATAAATTTAATGGTCCAGTGACACCCAATGTCAAACGCAACCACATATGAGAGTTTAATGTAATGGCAACATATGAAGCTACTACTAGGTTTCTTTAAGTTTGATGATAAACATGATGATGTTAGTTTCAACAATGTTAACACATTAAAAATGACAATAGTCAGTCCTTCGTGTTCATGACAGGTATCTCAAGGTTATGACGATGTCGTGTCAGCCTTCTGCGGATCCCTTCTAGTACAGTGCTACTGAGAAGCTTCAATAAAGTTTATTGAAGTCGAGATGAGTGTACTACTACTAGATGAACCCGAAGAACCTGTGAACCTGATTGCCTTGAAATATTTAAACCTGATCTTATCGCTACTTGAACTTTTTATATATTTTTATCTGACTGCAATCTGAACAGTAAGATGTATGAAGCGAATAAATGGGACGGCATTTTGTCAGTTCACCGCTAATGAATACTGTTTCTCACTGAAAGACGGAATAAATGACACTCCAAGATGAAGTGGTGGTCTCTCTGTGGTACACACGTTTTTTTTAGTGATTTCCCATTGCCATTAAACATATACTTTTATCATGGTTTCTCCATTTTACACGTGGCCTGTTAATACTTGTCTTTGTATTTTGCAGCCACGTGCTCACTACTGTCATGTGGCATCCTGCTTCCCAAATATCACCTGTCAGTTAGTTCTGTTAAGGTGTAATGTTAGTGACTTGCATATTATTAGTTACTAATTCATTTATATTGAGCACAAGTACTTAATGAGTAAAAAAATGTGAAGATTTCAATCTCAATGAAAGTAGATATTGCAAATATTGCACATATGCTGTAAAAACAACCTGTACCATACTGCTTATACGCCACACTATTTATGCCACGTGCACTTACTGCCTATTGCACTTCTGGTTAGACGCTAAACTGCATTTCATTGCTCTGCACCTGTACATCTGTAATGACAATAAAGTTGAATCTAATCTTATCTAATCTAAAATGGACAGCATAAACAAGGCTAATGCAACTCTTCTGTCACTTTAGTTATCTAACCACAAATTACTGTTATCTTTGTATGGAAAAATGTATTAAAATGTTACTCTTATTGCAGTGAGATGGTATTTTTCCACCTCTTTATTGCAGAAACAGATGAGCACAGGCATTTAATATACTGATCAAGTCTTCCATAACAATATACTCTATATAAAACCGTAATTATTATAGTGGACACTGTGGGATTCAGTCTACTCAGCAGCTCTGTAACAGTGTAAATGCTCTACCACGTTGGTTAACTTTTTTTTTGCATAACAGCACTACTATATATATATATATATTATACTATATATTATAATATTAAATATATATTAAATATAATAATAAATATATACTGTACTATATATTTATTGATTATTCCATTCCTTTTGCACCTGCCCAACTCAGGGGTTGCACCAGCCACTTTATGACTTATGTCATTAGCCTAGTTTGTAGTTTGCAGCTTATTCTATTTTTTGCTGATACCCACTTTGGGTATGTATGCGTGTAGTATATATGTGTATATGTATATGGATGTATGTATATATATATATCTCTTCCTTATTTTTTTACATCTTATATTTGTACATTTTGTGTTTAAGTTGCTGCACCGTAGGCCTTTGAGGAAAGTAATTTCAATCCTGTGTATGTGTTGCACATGTCAGAATTGACAATAAAGCTGACTTTGACTTTGACAATTAGAAGGTGAAGAAATATTTATAAAATTATTATTTTGAGCAACCGTAATAATATAATTTAATATAATTTAAATTTTACGTTTACATTGAACTTTTATTTTATTTTATTTTATTATTATTTTGTGCAACTGCAATAATATAATTTAATATAATTTTAATTTTACGTTTACATTGATATTTTATTTTATTTTATTTTATTATTATTTTGTGCAACCGTAATAATATAATTTAATATAATTTTAATTTTAAGTTTACATTGAACTTTTATTTTATTTTATTTTATTATTATTTTGTGCAACCTTAATAATATAATTCAATATAATTTTAATTTTAAGTTTACATTGATATTTTATTTTATTTTATTTTATTATTATTTTGTGCAACCTTAATAATATAATTCAATATAATTTTAATTTTAAGTTTACATTGATATTTTATTTTATTTTATTTTATTTTTTTATTTTATTATTATTTTGTGCAACCGTAATAATATAATTTAATATAATTTTATTTTTAAGTTTACATTGATATTTTATTTTATTTTATTTTATTATTTTTTTTTTAATTTTTTTTTTGCCCAGCCCTCTGACGACAGCGGCGCCGATCACGTGACGGCGAAAGGGCAGGAGGGGCACGCGCAGGGTTTTTTCACACTTTTGTAAACAACATGGCGATCCACGGACTGGCCCTGAGAGCCGACTGATCAAACACACACACTCTGCTGTCAAAAACCCACAGTTTGACGCGTCGCCAGCGCTGCGTGCTGAGACCGTGCGGGAGTTGTGCGCTTAAGGAAAACTGCCAAGTTCCCACCGAAACGACAAAGAGCTGGAGCCGCGAGCTGTCAGGAAGACTGTTTGACAGTCAAACGGTAGCTAATGTTGTCGTCAGGTCGTTAGCATTAGTAGCTAGCACACCAGGAACCACCCCTTTTATCTTAATTGTGGTGCGCTAACGTACAGTAAAGATATATCTGTCGGCTAATTTTTGTTAGCTTGCATTGTTTACATGAAGGAAGCTAAGAAAATAACTTGAGCTAATATCAGTTTAGCGTTATGTCCTGCAGACAGTGCGTTACCTAACCTGTGTTTTCTCATTTCCTCTACCAACACACGCGTCCACACACACTTCATATGTGTTCACCTGACCCCCCCCCACCTCCTTCCCTCTCCTCCAAGTAAAACATGTTTTTTTTTGTCTTTGCTCCCTCCCTGCCAGGCGCTCCTCAGTCTATGGGCTCTCAGTCCAGTTCTGGGATGTCTGGTGGAAGGGGTTCTTCCAGTGGCAACCCAGCGGAGCAGTCTGAAACAACAGAACCAAACCAGAGCAGCAGTAGCAGCGGCGGCAGCAGCAGCGGCAGCAACAGCAGCAGCAGCCGAGGCCGCAGGACGGCTGACAGGCAGCAGGGAGACAGACAGTCAGCATCAGAGGAGGACGTCGACTTAGCTGAAGTGCTGGCTTACTTACTGAGGAGGTATACTGACGCTACAAAACAAACTAACTGCACAGTCTGTGTTGTTTTGGGTGTATTGTTTTCCCATCCACACATCGATGCCACAGTGGTGCAACTTCTTTCCACGGCGGTGCAGAACAAAATATATCAGCGTCCCTGCGCGGATAGCTGAGATGCTAACAGAAGCAAAAGTGCTCAGAGAACACCCAGTGTGATGTGGTGCAGTGCAGCACAAACAGGCCTGCAATGTGCTCCTGTATTATCTTACATAAGAGCACTTTTTGTCTCCCCCCCCCCCCCCCCCCCGCTTATTTAGCATATTATGAGTAGCTTCAGTCAGGGTGTCAGTGCACCAAAACATCAGTTCATCAGCTTACACTCTCTAGAGATCAGTTGATTATACTCTACAGTGGC
Organism: Chelon labrosus; assembly: GCF_963514085.1. Taxonomy (NCBI): domain Eukaryota; kingdom Metazoa; phylum Chordata; class Actinopteri; order Mugiliformes; family Mugilidae; genus Chelon; species Chelon labrosus. Next base: position 8,577,873 of record NC_140351.1, on the reverse strand, counting down.
TGGTCTGTTTTATTAGCGGCTAAAAACAAAGGGAAAAAGCTCTCACGCCGATTTAAACGTCCATTCCAGTGCTGCTGAAGCTAAGAGGGGGGTTAGAGGTTGACTTCTACGATGATGATTTAGTTAAAGGCTGGTGCATTTTATAAATACGTCTCCGGGAGCGGGAGGCATTGTAGTAATAAAACAGCAGAGGACTCAGAACTAGAAAGCACCAGGATCTGAAAGAGCTGAAATGAAGAAGAGGCACTCACACTTCTCACTCCAGTTAGCTTTCAGCTGCCCTCAAGCGAGCCAGTAACTCCCCACATCTGTTACGGTGGAATGTGGCTGCTTGTACAGAAGCTTTTTTTTTTTCGTGCAGGCTGGTTTCTTTCTGTTTGGTTGTGGGGTTGCAGCCATGAAATTAATGTTTAGCTACACTTTGAGCGTGTGCCGCGGCTTTTAATTAATTGATCTGACGTTGAAACGGTTTGGCGTTTTGTTTCGTGCAGGGGCCAGGTCAGACTGGTCCATGGCAGCGGAGCCACGGGGCTGCAGCTGGTCCAGTCGTACTCTGACTCTGATGAGGACAGCGACGGAGCCTGGGAGGGACGGCTGGGTGACCGCTACAATCCACCAGGTAACCTCCAGATCCAGGCGGTTTTTAGAACGGTAGAATCAGGATTGCCGGGTCTTTTGTAGTTATTTCTTTTAGCTTTTCCAATCAGAACGTCTCCTTATTCTGTTTTAACGACTGCTGGCTAGTGTCAAAGCTGCCAGAAATGAAATCACGTGACTAAGCATGTGACGTTAGTCAGACAGCAGTTAATAAATACTTGAATGTGGTTTGTGGAGATTGTTATTCACTACTACAAACTTGATCCACCACGAAAAATATAAAAACCTCACGTCCACTCAGGCAAAGGTTGCACTGAAACAACAACACCAACAAACACTGATCGCCATGTTATAAGAAAAGCAACGTTTCCTCGAGGCAACGTCAAGGCAGAAAGTGTTACAGAGAGGGTTACTGAGTTCATGGCGTTGGAGGACCAGCCCATTTATGTAGACGAGAACACGGGTTTTGTGGAGCCAAGGTACGAGCTGACCTCTCCTCGTTACATTAACCTTGATCGCTCTTTTTATTGGACTTAATACAGTCCCGTGATAAATATGTGATCTAGGAGACTACAAGTAAGATAAGAAAGGCCTCAGTCGTAAAAGGTCTGTATCGGATCAGGGAGCAAAATAAACTTGGTCAGGACACCAAAAGTAGTTAAAAAACAAACAAACAAACAAAAAATAAAGCAGGATTAATCCCAGTAAGGTTTCATTTAAAGATGTGGACTATGTTGGAGTAGTATTAAGGAAGTAAATGTTATTTATGGAAGCAGAGATTGAGTAAATGCATTCCACCCACGCGTCCGTCACGCTGGAAACACACAGTAGTTGGGCTGTTCTTGAGTGGCTTCACTTATCTGTGGCTGTCGCTGACATCACTGAACAGAATAATAAACATAAATCGGCTCGTGTAAAGATTAAGAATGTGTCATTACAAAATATCAAAAGGCATCCAAGGAGCTGCAATTATCAGTACACTTTTATTGAGTGCAGTAAAAGAATCCAAAGATAATGAAGCGAATCTATCCATCTATCTTTCTTCTTTCTTCGTGGTATCTTTACAGTGGACTCCCAGCCAGACACACACGAAGTGGACCAAAGTGAGATCCGAACGCAGATCCTGCTGGCCACCGCCTCCTCCGCCTTGAAGAGCCGCCACAGTTTCACCCACATGCTGAGAGAGGTCAGACCACATGGATAGAGAAGGAGGAAAAAAATAAAAAATTGTGTTGCACTCTAAACCGCAGCGTAATTACCGGCAAATTCCAACCGCTAGTAAACACAGAAGGAAGCATGCATGTTTAATTCTGCATAGTTTTTCTGTGATGTAATAAAACGACTATTAATTCTGTCCATTTTGTCTAAACATTTAAGAGGATTTTAATCACTCGTTTGTGTCGTTTGTGCCGGGTTTATTGCCAATAAATATTGACTGATCTATTTATGCGCAGAGAGAACAAGGCAGATGTAGAGGGTCCAGTTTTTCCCATGGAGAGTGCAGTCGTATACGCACACAGTAAGTGTTTTAATATAAATGTATTATTATTTTAAAATCAGATGTAGAAATGGAATCGTAATCAATTAAGTTGAGCATGAACAAAAACAAGAGCATGTTGAAGGTGCACTTCATTGCTCCGGACTTGAATATGACTAAGATATTAACCCCTTCTGTGATTCTCTGCAGTTTCCTGCCAAACTATGTGTCCCACAAGGATACGTACCAGCAGAAAGCCTTCTGTGGAGTGTACAGCGAGAATGGCAACATGTTCCTCTCAGCCTGCCAAGGTAAATAATAGGATTTCCAACATGAGAACCCGGAGGAATTGAATCAGATCTGATAATAAGTCTCAGTGTTAGTTTAAAACCGCCAAAAACGCACCACCAAATCACTGCATGCATTCAAGGCATGTGTCGTGCACAGAATGTGGTCGGGCGAAGACAAAAAAAATACTGTAAAGCTAAGTAAAAGAAACTATAAGAAAATATTCTTTGTGACTATTTTCTGATGTTGGATGTTTTTTAACTGAACCATACGAGCAAGGGAGAGCAGATGCCACCTCCCTCTGCATCTCCATCATTTGATTTTGTATTAGGAGCCAGCTGCTGTTCAAACAAGGCTTTTTAAACGGTTCCCAAAATGAAATCTGTTTTTAAACCCTTCAAAATAACGCGTCTTTTTCCTCTCGCCTCCTCTAGACCAGAACATCCGCTTGTACGACACCACTAGAGGACGCTTCCACCTGCGGCGAACGATAAAAGCCCGCGACGTGGGCTGGAGCGTTCTGGACGTCTGCTTCACCCCCGACACTCAACACGTGCTCTACTCCAGCTGGTCTGACTACAGTAAGGCTAGGGTACCCGTACGAGACCTCAGTTAGCCAGTCGCTATAGTATTTACATTTATAAATTCAGAAAACATGACCATTTATCTCCATATACCCGTTGAACTTTGTGCTATTGGGTCGTTTCCTGTAATAACAAACTGCACCATACTTCTCTTGAAATGTGTTGGCTCCGTGGAGCCTCGTTGTGCTAGGATGAAAATAGCTCTGGTAAAAATTAACCGTGTGATTATGTTGTTTTTGTGCCTGTGATCGTTTTATTTTATTGTACTTTAATGTCCTAAATAGAAGTAATAAATAGTACAGTAAGAGAGAGGGTTTAGGACTATTCCCGACTTTATTCGCAGCTTCTACAATTTTAAATGACTCCCTATTTATCTTATGGAGCCTTATTTGTGCTTTAACAAAACTTAATTTAAGTGTTTCATCTTAGAAGTGTGAAATGTATACTCACTTGCCAGTTTATTAGGTACACTGAAGGTTATGGTGCTCAGCAGTCGTTTCAAATAACCGAGAGAGCTGTTGATTCAACTGTGCTTTTATTTTGAAGGCTGTTGTTTGTAGCACTGTTGAATTGTTTCTTTTATTTTGACAACCCCATTACCTCATAACAGCACCACAAACAACACTAACAAAAATGATCTTATAGTGGAATGATCACCCTATAACCTTCATGAAGCTAAGGTTTAGTGCAGGACTGTTTTATTAGAATGCGTTTCTTTTCACTAGTGTACCTAAAAAACTGGCAAGAGAGCGTACTCTACGTACTGTGCATTGCCTCAGAAACTTCCCCACTGTTGTGCACTTCTTGCTGCTGCAGACGTAAATAGTTCTGCGCTGGCACGTCTTCTGCAAGCGATGACACGACTTTGTGTTATGATTCATAATCGCTCTCCACGCCGCAATTTCCTGCTCATTGTAACGAGAAGAAATAACTGATTAGCGAAGAGTGACTCACGGGGGAAGAATCCGCTGAAAGCCTATTAAATGGGGGAGTAGTGAACTAATGAACGAGGTGGGGGAGTGGGGGGGGGGTTTCTGACACGGCCTAAAGTGTGGTTGCCTGGCGAGAGTTTGCCAAAGCTGGCAGGAGTTTTGTGTTTTTGCAGAACCGCGTTTCACTTCGAATTACACTTTTTTAGCTGCGTTTCATGATGAATTGTCGTGTTCTGCCATAATTTTTACGCAACCCGTTCATATGTTCTCTCTCTCTCTCTCCCTCTCTCTCTTTTTTTTGTGTGTGTGTGTGTCCTCCCCACAGTTCATTTGTGCAGTATAGATGGAGACAGTGAAAACCACACCGCCCTGGACCTCAAGTTAGTGTTTCTCCTCATAGTAACTTATAACATTACGGAGCAGGTAATCTATCATTCCTTACCAGCCGGCCCTCCTCTCCCTTCACCGCCACCTGGATGAATGATGCTGTCAGAGCTTGTCACCACAACATCCATCCTCTCGCCCTCCTCTCTCTCTCTCTCTCCGTGTGTGTGTGTGTGTGTGTTTCTTTGTTAAACTGAGAGATCATTACTCCCAACAAAGCACCCCCATTAAACTCATAGCACTCCCACCAGTAACATTGTTTAAGAGGTGATGCGTGCCTTCATGAAGCAGCTTTTTGGTGTGGGATGACATACAATAGACGGCGTATTTGTGATTCTGTGATCAGCACTGTCAAACCTGCTCTTGTGTTCTTTGTGCGTGTCTGTGTGTGCTTTGTAGTCCAGATGAGAGGAGGTTTTGTGTGTTCTCCCTGGCTGCGTCCACAGATGGCAAAGAGATCCTGGGAGGGTGAGTACAGTTTGCTTTTATGTTTCAAGGCAGCGAGTGGCTGGCGTTGAAGCCGAAGGCTCGTTCACAAAGACAAATTCCTGCAGCCCCTCTTTTGTTCTCGGTGTAAATAATATAATCTTATTATAGCCAGTGTTGTGAATGCTTGAATCCTGAGTAACGCGACGGCTAATATAAATGTTAAAGCAGACTGTGCTCAGCGGGATCAGTCACTTAAATGAGATTTCCTTTCATCCCCTCTCCTTCCAGAGCGAACGACGGCTGCCTCTATGTTTTTGATCTCGAGCAGAACAAGCGAACGCTGAAGGTTAGTGTTTGCCTTTGCAGGTTTTCGCTTGCTTCTTTGCCTTGTGGGCGCCGCATCCACGTCCACCTCTGTCCTGCTCGTGCCTCATCCCGCGGTCAAGGTGAGCCAGACATGGCGGAGCTAAAAGTGTGCCGGCTCGCATAAAGTTTTGCGCCGCGTAGCTGCAAAGAGCCGTCCTCCACCCTGCAGTGGGACGGCGGGGGTTAAAACCCACCTCCCTCCTCCTCCCACAACCACCCTGTGTGTAGAAGTCAGCGGTTGACCTCCACCATCTGCTTCATCACTATCTTACACGCAGTGTGTCCCTCCCATTACCTCAGTCTCAGTGTCCTTATAGCCCATTTTGGTGTTCCTTCACCTCTTCATACAGTTAATCTGGTGGCTGTACATTGCTTCAAGCTAAATGCTAACGCCAGCATGCTATCAGGATCTTGAGCTGATGTTTAGCAGGTATAATGTTTATGATCCTCATCGTCTTAGCTAAGTGGGTTAGCGTGCTAATATTTGATAATTAGCCCCAACTTCATCTTCCCTTAGCCATGAGGCTGCTGGGAAATGTCATTAGTGTTGCAGGTATCTAATCATAAACTAGAAATATTAAGTTAGAAGTTGACCTAATAAATGTGCTTCAGGAAAGACAACTGGGATCGGTAGGCTTAAAGGGTTGGCTTGTTTACCTGTAACCTCAGAATCGGAAAAATATTCAGCCATGTTGCAAAAAAAACTAGCAGTAGCAAATGACAGGTAAACAAGCCGACTGTCATGGGTGCGCACGGCGCTCAGAGATGACATCATCCGGGGTCTGTCGGTCGATCTACAGACCCCAGATGATAATAACGGGTAACTCTGGACTCAACAGGGAATAGCACTAGCGTATCATAACAAAATATTGAAATGAACGAGTTTCGCGGCAGATAATGCGTTATTTAGAGGCTGCGTTTCGGTGCCCCATTCACTCCCACTATATGGATATACACTGATCTAAAAATATCCCGAAGGAATACAAATTACATAAAAGTTATATGGGTGAGTAAACGACCATATTTTATGCCAGAAATAAGGTCCAGGTTGTAAAAAACATGCGACTATGAATACCAAATTTCAGCCACAAAGCTGGAGATAATATATTTATTTTCTAACATATTTACATTTTGAATAACAGTGACAAAATCTAGTTAACCCTATTAGTCCAGACTCTGTCTCTCGCTCATGTTTCTGGCATTTTTTAGCTGTTAGACTGACACACTCATGTTGCATGTCACCTCAAAAAGTAGCTCCGTCAGTACGTGCATCCTGTGAAGACACACATCCAAAGCTTGTTTGAGACAAAGCCCTGGATGTGTGTGCGCATGGAGAACTGTACTGATTAAATAAATTATCTTAAATGAGCGTAAGTCTTGCAGAAGAATACGTCTGTCTTTAGACAAAACTATGTTTTTGGCATGCACAAGCATTTTTCACACGCTCTCTCTCACGAAGTAGATCACACACGCTCGCTGGCTTGCGCAGACGCCGCACAGAAACACTGACTGTCTTTCTTTTGCGTCTGCCTCCCCATCAGATCGATGCCCACGAGGACGACGTGAATGCGGTGGCGTTCGCCGACGGCTCGTCCCAGCTGCTCTTCTCTGGCAGCGACGACGCGCTGTGCAAGGTGTGGGACAGACGGACGCTGCGGGAGGACAGACCGCAGCCTGTCGGACAGCTGGCCGGCCACCGAGACGGCGTCACCTTCATCCACAGCAAGGTGGGGGGTCAAAGGGAGGAACGCGGCTGCTGTTTAATCAGTCCGGAAATGCTCATGTATAGTTAGAGGATTGGTGAAAGTAGTTTAAATGACAACAAGTATTGTATAGTGGTGCAACTTTCAGGTTTGTGTGTTGAATAATCCTCGCCATCTCGACACTTTTCCAGGGTGATGCACGCTATCTGATCAGCAACTCGAAGGACCAGTCCATCAAGCTCTGGGACGTCAGGAAGTTCTCGCCCAAAGAGGGACTGGCAGCTTCCCGCTTGGCCGTCACCCAACAAAACTGGGATTACCGCTGGCAGCAGGTTCCCCAGAGAGGTGAGGAGGGGAGGAACCAGAGGGAGGGGAGAAAGGGAGAGATGCTGGAGGAGAGGTCGTAAAGGGGAGGACAGTGGAGGAGGCAAAGATGGAATGACGTTGTGAAAGAAGAGAGAGAGAGAGAAAAGGCCAGTGACGGGAAGGTGAAACGTGGTGAAGGTAAAAGGATATGACAGTAAAAACACGCACGGGGGGATGAGTGATTACCAAGTCAGGGAGGAGGGAAGGAGTAGTGGAGAGGTGAAGGATAGGAGCTCGGTTAATGAGATGGAGAAGGGAGGGAAGAGGAGATAAAAGCCTAAATGAGGAAAAACTTCACTCTAGTTACACAGCATTTTCGTTTGTTCTGGATGAAATTCGAGGTCAGGTATGTGGTTACGTCTACAGGTGTAAAAGGACACATTTTTATAGTTTTAACTGTGTTGTCTTGTTGTCCCTTGCAGCCCTAAAGAAACACAAGCTGACAGGCGACACCTCGGTGATGACCTACCGGGGTCACGGCGTCCTGCACACCCTCATCCGCTGCCGCTTCTCCCCCGAGTTCAGCACTGGGCAGAGATTCATCTACTCTGGCTGTTCTACCGGCAAAATCATCAGTGAGTGTCTCGTGACGCAGCGACACCAATTAATCAAGACCACAGCGCACAGGCGAGACGCTAAAACCGGCTGAACTGTTTGTTGTTCATGTGCAGTCTACGACGTGCTGACGGGCGGGGTGGTGTCCAGGCTGTCGGGCCACGACGCGTGCGTGAGGGACGTCAGCTGGCACCCGTACGAGGACAACATCATCAGCAGCTCTGTGAGTGCCGTTAATGCAAACCCGTCCTGCTGGAATCAATGCGTGAAAGCTCAGCGTCATAAATATTACATTAAATCCTAAGACTTTTTTTAAAAGTTGTAAAAGGTTTTAATTGAGTGGCGTTAAGCCAGACAGCGTTTTCTCTAGTAATGGAACAGAGCGGAACACAGAAAATACAGAACATTAGATTTTCTGGTAATAATGAGGGAATAAAATTGACCATTTGCGGAAATAAATAAATGTTTTCTCTGCATATTGGACTGAATTGAACTTTTCAGCAGTTTTTCTAGTAGTTGTAGAGGAAGCTAGACTTCTGAAACTGCATTAAAGCTGGTCACCCTGCTTACAGCAGCAAAAATAACTGAAAGTCCTAGATTTACTTCTGACATACGCCCATCAGCCACAACATTAAAACCACTAACAGGAGAAGTAAAGAACATTGACCATCTTGTGACAATACAGTGTTCTGCTGGGAAACTTTTGGACCTGCTATTCATTCATGTGGATGTTACTTAGACATGTAGCACCCACCTAGACCGGACCAGGCACCCCCACCCCATAGCAATGACACTCCTTGACACAGGCACACACACACAAAAAAAAACGCTTTAGGAACAACTCAAAAAACATGAAGAACAGCACAAGGTGTTGACCTGGCCTCCAAATTCACTAGATCCCAAACTGATCAAGTATCTGAGAGAGGCCCCTCCCCTCGAAGGCCCCCCACTGACAACACTCTGTTGCCAGACACCACAGGACACCCTCAGAAGGCCCATGTCCATTCTCTGATGAGTCACAACTGTTTTGGAGGCACAAGGGAGACCTACACAATATTAGGAAGGTGGTCATAATGTTAAGCTTGATCGGTGTATCATCAAAACTACTTAGCTAAATGACAAAACTTTGGGGTTAAAGTGTTATTTTAGTAAGTCAACCATGTCTTAAAAGACCAAGTTAAGGAAAGGCATTGAAAGGCCAATAAAACTGTGGGTCGCAGTGTTTTTACCTCCTCGTTTATTTCTCTACAGTGGGACGGAGCGGTGCGAATGTGGGAACACAGACAGACCCATCCTCTAGAGGAGGAGAGAGACTGACAAAAGGTGAAACGCAGCAAGAGAAGAAGGGAGACAAAGGAAAAGATGAGGAGAAAGTGATATCACCACAGACGGGGCAAAGAGGAGGAGGACGAGGAGGAGGAGGACCCCTGCCAGAGGAAGCCAGTAAGCTCAGACGGACTCGGAGAGACTTAAATATCTTTTAAATTCAATGCTGGATATTAATGATTACAATTATAGCGTGGCTGTGAGGTGTTCATTTGGACGCCCCCGGGACAGCCACGGCCTGCTTCTGTTTTTGGTTTGTTTTTTTTGTTTTTGTTTTTTTTCCTCACTGTCTTGCGGCGAATAAACAGGCCGAAGCTTTTCAATCTGGCCTGAAACCCAAAACGTGCTGAGGCTCAAAGCGCTAAGCACTGCACTTTGTGAGCTATTGAAAAATTTAATGATAAGTTCGTTATATGACATAAAAAAAACAAAAAAACAATGTTGGACGCTTCGTTGAGAGCGCTATGATGATGATTTTTGTATAAATGTATAGTATTTTAAATGGTATGTGCATTCAGGGAGTGTTTAGGTAGACGTCACCGTGCTGACCTGGCATCAGTCTGGACTCAGCTGATACGAACAACACGAGCTCCTTGTCCTATTTTAGGCGCTGTCACGTTTAAAGGACCAGTGTGTAGGACATAGTGACATCTAGTGGTGAGCTGGCAGATTGCGACCAACCGAGCGCCCCCTTTCCTCATTCCCATTTTTTCCAAAGAATGTAGCAGAAACGATGCCCCCTCCCTCTCTATAGAGCCAAAAACATGCCGACCTCTCCTCATGTTGATGATATAAGCTAAAGAAAACACAAAAGAATCTTTGTCACAGGTGATTATGTGCAAAACAAACCTTTTTATTCCATTTCTTCTAATAGATTCCTCTATATCTTACACACTGGACCCGTTTAAAGAAAGATGTGCGCCGCTTATTCAGCCATTCAAGGGGGAAACTAATTTGACCAAACGTACTGTTAGTTTTAAACTTTCAGTAACGTATTCAGACGGTATAGTCAATAGTCTGAGGTCTCATTATTGATCCTGGATCAGCACTCGGTTCTGTAAACACGAACCCTTAGTTGATTTAAATAAAAGAAAGATATAGTGAATATAAACCTGTGATTTCTTTACAAAAAAAAAAAAAAAAAAGAAGATTTGAATGTGCAAAAGGAATTTGGTGCAAGAATCAGCAACTTAGAAATAAAACTTCCACACAGATCTGTATATGCAATTTTCAGGTGTTTATATCAAAGCCAGTGTTTCACTCTCCGACCTTTGTTTTACAGTCACGACAATAATAATAAAAAAAAAATCTTTCTTTAAATGTAATCGAAACAAGTTGTTCTGTTTTGTGTTTAAAATGACTGTTGGAGAATGCACGCCGAACGACGGTGAGGCTCGCAATTTGTCCATTTCACGTGGTTAACTGCAGCTGCCAGATACGCGTTCACGTCATTAACGCACACACACACACACACGTCAACATGCAGACAACTGGTAATTAGCTGCTGCAGGAGGCGCAGGACAGTTGTCTGAAGGTCATCGTAATGACAGCGATGCAGTAAGTGCTCTAAAATTAGACTCTGAGATTCTTTGGCATGTCTGCTTTCATCTGGTTTCATTTGCACCTACTGTTCCCGCACAGATTTGATTCTTATAAAAGCCCTCTGTGCTGGTGAATCTCTCAGCTGCAGTTTGAATGAGTGAAATAGCGTTGGTGATCATTTCTTTGGTTGGGTTGAGCAGGTTTAAACTTCTAAATCAATCAAAAAGCTCGTCCAGTTAATATGTCATCGCGTTTTTGGACGATTTCACCAAAACGCTTGAACTTGTTGAACTTTGAAATACATGGGAAAGTTTTTCAGGTGCATTTGCTCTGAAGGTTGGAGAGGTTTTACGACTCTCTGGCCCGCGGACCCGTCCCGGGAATAAAAAAGACTGCGAGAAACGCAGCTGTCCGCGTTGCCAAATGCAGTCTGGCAACGGTTTATAACTTAAATTAGTTTTAGCTCCGGCAGCTGATTCCAAGACCGGAGAGACTAAAGGGGAACCGCAGACAGAGCCAAACTTATCCATTTAATGTCAGAACGATTCTTTTTTTGGAGGAGGAGACATTTTCTGCAGGAAATGCAAATGAGGGGGAACAATGTGGCATCACACCACAATGGGTTCAGTTTATTTTCCAGCCTCAGATTCAGATTCATTAAGGAACATGTTTTACGACCAGTGTTGGGAATAATGGGGTCAGTAACAGCAGCAGGCATTACTGTGTGTCTCCTGTTTCAGCCTGTGTTCTGGAGGAGGAGGGGTTACGAGGGTAAAGGGGACAGAAGGGTTGTATTTTTATAAACCATGTGCTCTCCTGCACGCCTGACAGTGATAGAGTAGAAAGGTCCTGGAGTGGAACTGGTGTGCCTTTCACAGACAAAAGAAAGAAAGAAAGAAAGTGAGGCAGACTCCATTAAACTCCATTTATTCAGACTTTATCAAAGTTAAATAACAACTAAAGGTATCCATAAGAAGACAAACGAGGCAGGGCGACATGGACCTAAAGAACCCGTCCAATGGCTTTGCTTCGGAAATCAGCTTGGAGAAGTTACACAAGATGGCTGCAGACCTGACCCTGCCGGGACGGTTCATCCTCAGGCTCCTGAACGCCGCCCTGGAGTTCGTTACGGACTTGCTGGCGGGACTTTTAGGAAGCAGCCTGGTCAGAAGACACTTCCACCTCATGCTGTCTGCCTTGGTTCTCTTCGGGCCCGTGCTCAGTCTCTGGGTGTCTAAGTACAACATTTTCGCAAACAGCAACCACTACCTGTACAGGTGAGAGTGAAAAACTGAAACGGCTTTAAATCTGCTTTAAATAAGTTAAAATCAATGCTTCATATTTAGTCTCACCTGCGTGCTGTTCTCCTAGCTCCATCCAAACTCACCGATTGCGTTAAAGATCAGTAAAAAGTAAAATATACAGCCACAAAATATATAGTTTATAGAAGAGTAATTGTTATTAAAGAAAAACTATGAAAGATTTATCATGTAGTTCCTCTTACAAATGAAGTTCACTAGACTTTACTGAACTCCTCAACTTGTGTTACATTATAATCCAGCCTTTGCTATTACAATGAAACCATTTGGTTCTACTGTTACATATATATATATATTATATGAACCATTTTTCAGTTATAATTTTTAATTGTTGGTAATTTATTCTTGTTTTTAATGATCTGCTGCCACCATTAAGTCACATATAGAACCAAACTATCATGCAATATTAATATGCTACTTTAGTATAAGTGGTGCATTACTATTATATGTTGAGGTAATTGGACGTATAATGGCACCTATTCAACTGTGGACGTAATGTTAGCTACAACTTACAAAGATGTTGTGAAGTTGTTTTTCTGTTTACAATGTGTATACACCGATCAAACATAACATTATGACCACCTTCCTAATATTGTGTCTCCCTCGTTCTTCTAAAACAGTTGTGACTCATCAGAGAAGGGACATGGGCCTTCTGAGGGTGTCCTGTGGTGTCTGGTAACACAATGTTGTTAGTGGGGGGCCTTTGAGGGGAGGGGCCTCTGTGGATCATCACACAGATACTTGATCAGGTTGGGATCTAGTGAATTTGGAGGCCAGGTCAACACCTTGTGCTGTTCTTCGTGTGTTTTTTTAAAGTTGTTGCTAAAGCGTTCCTGCTGGGGATGGCTGCTTCCATCAAGGAGTGTCATTGCTATGGGGTGGGGGTGCCTGGTCTGGTCTAGGTGGGTGCTACATGTCTAAGTAACATCCACATGAATGAATGCCAGGTTCAAACGTTTCCCAGCAGGAACACTGAATTTTCACAAGATGGTCAATGTTATTTACTTTTCCTATCATTGGTCATAATGTTGTGGCTGATCGGTATATGTAGTACAGTGTGTCTCTACCTGTAATGCTGAGTTTCCTAATTCACCATCCTCCAACAGGAAGTTCCTTAAATCTACTTGGGGCTGGACCTGCATCCTCGCAGGTTCCTTCAACCTCCTCCTCTCCCTCTCCGCCCGTCACTCCCTCCCTCTCTCCCTCCGCCATCTCTCTCGGATAGCTCTCGTGGGCTTCCTCTGGTGGGGCTGCCAGCGCCTCCTGACCCTGCTGGAGGACGCAGCTGGGACCTGTTATGAACCCATGACCCTTGCCCAGAGCTCCCAGAGCTCCCAGGGCTCCGCCTCCCCAGTGCAGCCTCTGCTGCTCCTGCACGAAGACCAGACCAAGGCCTCCTGCCTCAAAGCCAACATGCTGTGGAGAGGCTACGAAGTGTCCCAGGACGTCCTCATCCTCTGCCTGTGCTGCCTGCTGCTCGTCGAGGAGATATCCGTGTTCGGCCTCCACTTGGCCCGAGGGAAGCCTCTGAAGAAGTCGCCCGGTGCTCCGCTGAGATTCGTCTTCCTCCTGTGTGTCGTCCTGCTGGTTTTGTGGATGTTCCTGCTGCTGTGTTTGCTTGCACACTTCCCCAAGTTTCCCTCGCAGCAGCTGGGAGGAGCCCTGGGCTACCTGGGGTGGAGAGGACTCTACCAGGGGTGGTACCGCCTCAGACCGAGCTGGGGGTCTCCAGGTTTGCCAGGAGAAGGAGATTTAACCACCACAGACACTCAGAAACATCATCAGTAGTAAACTAGTAAAACATTGTGTTTGAGGATTGAAGGGTCTAAACAGTAAACATTTTTATAGGTCAGTATTATTCAAAAAATTCACACTCAAAGGACAAAGGAAGTGGAGGGAGACTTGTAGGAATCGAGTTGCTTTATTTTTGTAATGTGAACCAAAATTCATGCGCAAGAAGAAAATGAAGCCATCTCTGTCAGGGCAGGTGTATCGTTACTAGATGAGAGTGTCATACTACACGAGTTGTCGCTTGTTAAAAAGCCGGCGAGCGAAGCCCGGTGTCGGTCTCAGTAGATGAGAGCCTTCCCGTCTCCTCTGGGCTTCTTAATCTTGTCATAGTTCTTGTTAATGATGTCAAACAGCACCGCCTGGAGAGAGACATAAAAAGACGAGTGAGCGCAATACGGAGAGAGGCGAGGAGGAGGAGGAGGAAGAAGAAGAAAGGTGGACGGTGTGGCGAGGAGCGACAGAAAGGTTAGCGATAAAAGAGAGGGGCGCCCAGATGCAGAGCGGCTCCTTTCATCGGCGCCTTGTTCATTAACGGCATCAAACACGGGAGGACAATGACCAAAGCAGAGAGACAAACTGATTAATGGACAGGAGACGGAGCGCCAATCAATTTAACACAAGCACAGCAATTAGTTTAATTAGCCTCCTATTGGGAAGGAATGGATTGCATTTAGCCGCCGTCCCCGCTGCCGGGACGCGGCTGGAATATTTTACAGTCGAGCCATTTGATGCAAAACCCGGCGCACGATCGCAGCAGATGGTACACAGCGTTTAACATGACATGTCTTCAACAGAGGTGTCTTACGTATGTGTTGCGGATGTCCAAGACCACGAGGCGGAGCTCGCAGTACTGATACTGATCCAGCTCGTGAACCAGCTGTCTGTAGTCTCCCTGCAGCACAAAGCACACCCACACATGCCACAGTCAGTCATACGTACAAGCATGAACACGTAATAAAAGTCAGTATTAATGTTATAAATGTCAAGACACTGACCACGTGTGATTGTTTGGAGGCTTTGGCCACAGCGTCGCCTCTCTCGCTGTAATATCTGACAAAACAAAGAGGAGAGAGGGGTCAATTTATGATATTAAAACCAACATCAGTGTCTCTCTAAGTGGATCTGAGTGTGACGTCTAAGTAGGGATGTCCCAGTTTGGATTGAAACTGGATTGAGGAGAGAAGAGATTCCTGTCGCAGAGTCGTGATTTTGTATTTGTTGTGACCGTGTGAATGTTCAAGCTAACCACCACAGAGCTGTTTCCCAAGATGTTTAAGTTTGTTAGCTGTGTATTCACTTTGAGCCAATATACTTTTAGTTTCTGTACTGTTATTTATTTCACATGGCAAAGAAGGAAATGGGAAATCTTTGTGGAATAGCTTGCAGGCAGCTATTCATCTGCTTATTGGCTTGATTTTACAAAACATGCAAAAAATACAACTTTAAAAACTCAAATTGGGGCTTGGATCGGTCCATACTCAATATTAAATTATCAAGATAAGATCAGTGGCAAATAAAACTTCACCGGGACATCCCTACATCTAACAAACTACAGCATTTGAGGAGCATTATTCTACTTTTATTGTTGTGTTTTTTTCACATTAAATGTAGAGTTTGCTAAATTTCACACCGATTGCACTGATGTGTAGATTTTTGCTGTTGGCTGCTTGTAAATAAAAGTCAAAATTTCTCACTTTGAAAGTCTCCAGTGCCTCGTAGATCCACGCAGTTTTTCAATTATTGTGGCTGATTATAACTGACCATGATCATATGTGTGTGGAGTGTGAATTGGGCTCAGAGTGCGTCTAAATCACAGAAGATCTGCAGCTCAATACGTCGAGTGATGCCCGGATTGGTTCCGATATCATCTGAATCTGCATGCATGCATGCATTATATTTATTGACTTTTTTCTTCCTCAGATGTTTATATTTTTAGTGTTAGTGACGCAGTTTCAATCCTCTATATGAGCTGCACATGTGGCAGAACAATAAAGCAGATTTTGACTTTTTAACCATGACTAATTCTCAGTGGAATACTGTTTATACTGTATATACTGTATATGCAAATGTGATGATGATCAGTATTTAAATAAATCATGTATTTTTATAGTTTTTTTTATCGGCTTAAATGAAAATAGCAACAGGTGTTTCCACGACTGAACACTGGCTGACATCTTGAATCCCTTCACGATAAAATTATGAACGTTGGCTTGTAACAGACGCAGATTCACTTATATATACACGAATATTTTCCTCATTAACGATGAAGGCATCTGAAACCCATCATCAAGTGGTGGACTTAAATCCAGTCTGTGCATCAATGGCCTGAACCGATCCAGTGTAGTTTCGCTCAGACATCTGTCCTAAACAGAACTTTAACTAGCTAAAACATCTGGCAATGAGAGTGGACAGTGACCTGAAGAATCAGTCCAGAGCGGGTTATTCACAAACCAGAGAGTTAAGCAGTTTGTACATGCACATGAATGGATGGTAGATGTGTCATTGTCTCATATTAATCCAGTAAAATAAAGATTTAAAATCTACTCTTCAACATCTGCACCTGTGCGAGCTCTTACTTTGAAATCTGGGTCTGGAATGCCTCGATCTTGGTGCGTGTGTTGGTCAGCAGCTCAAACACTTTCTCCTGTTGGACAAAAGATAAGAACAAAGTCAGATGGACACATTCAGGAATTCAGGTTTCGATTATCTAAACACGAATACACTCCGCTGGTTCGTTCGTTTTCAAAAGTCACCAACCTGCACGGCCACTCCGAAGTTGTTACCATCTTCAATTCTAGGAATTTGGAGTTGCACCCACATTGACACCTGCAAGAAGCAAGAAGATTTCATTAATCACAACAATCCTGCATAAAAAATCGAAATCACCCCCTTTTAAAACCTCATACTTATAAACAACGTTGCTATGTGAACTCAGCTCTGTTACTTTAAATCTTCAGCACACAGAGTCGCGTTCCTTTTGCAATGCTTTGCACTAGATAAAAGTTTTCTAACCGTGTTGAGCTTCTCCTTCAGTGTCTGGATCTCGGGTTTGACCTGCTGCAGGAGACTCTCCACCCGCTCGTTGCTGGAGATGGGACCGCATGGAGGCCCTGGAGGACAGAACAAGATCACGGTCACTGCACCTTCGCCTGAGCTACTTTCAGAGTAGATTTCCTTTTTAATAAAAGACAGCGCATATACAGATGGATCACAAGCTCCCTGATGACTACCAGTTAGCTAATAAGTGTGTTTGTCTTTGCTTTACAACCCTCAGTTTTTATATTTATGCTAAGGAATACATAAAAAAGTAATAACGTGTCACAAATAACGTTTTCATGGCATCATCATCACCTTCAGCCACTTTACAAACCCATTTACCTGATTCTTCGTCCTCTTTATCGCTGTCCTTGTCTTTCTTCCCTTCCTTAGCCTCCTTCTGCAACACAAGAACACATCGGGTCAAATTGTTTTTCACCGCCTATTCATCTCCGAGACCGGCTCACCCACGCTCTGTCAACTCTCACGGGCTGAATGCAGATGTCAAATGTTGGATTATGTTTCTCTTGCATTAAACATGTACAGTAACCCAGTTGAGGCAGCCCCCTGCTCGTTGAACAGGGCGTCTGAAGTGACTCCAAATCGCATCGCAATATTCTTCCAACTCCAATTTTTCCCACTCGGAAAATCCGCAACACTGGCAACGCTACTCTCTAAATCCCTGCGTGCAATGTGCCAAGCTACTGGTAAAATTAAATTAAAAGCTTTATACTTAGGAATTAAGTTTATCGTGACTTAACGCTGCATAAAGCACCTTGCAGCGTAATTCTTTCCCTCGCATGTATTCTCTGAGCAGCCTTCGCGTGATTATTATATAAAACATGGGACTGCGCGCAGACGAAGGCATCACTTCAGATGTTTTAACAGATCACCCTACATAAAAAGGCCCACTCGCTGCCAGTTTGCAAAGCATAGCCTTGATTGGTTGCCGTGGCAACTGGGGACTCGGCGCTTTCACTCTTCTGTCTTCACATAATGAAACGCTAAATATAAACCCCCCCGAGCTGGAGGACCCCGAGTCGAGTCCGTGGCAGCAATCCTGGAGAAATTCACAAAGGTTAAGAAAATAAAAAAACGCATAAGTGAAAGCTTCTCGTCACGGAGCCGATTACATTTCTGTAATCTAAAATCCTTTCAGCCTCTTAAACACTCGTCTTACCTCCTAACTAATTGCGGCAACAGAAACAATCCGACTTGAATCGCCACAATTGAGCCGAATTAATTGACTGTACGCTGCGTTTAACGTAAGATGAAGCGCCCACCTCCTCCTTCTTCTTGCGTTTGGCCTCCTCCTTAGCGGGATCTGGTATCGGGATGTCCAGGGGAGCCTTCAAGCATTCCAGGTCGTCGCAGCTGAAAGACGACTGACAAGCAAACACAGACACACGTGGCAGAGTTAGAGCAGTAGCTTAAAACACGAGGTATAGGCTGATCGGGTTCATCTCGGGGGGGATTTTATTAAGCAGAAGAAGGGTTTCATGTTTAGATTAGACTCGCTCCCAAGGACGTCATACACTCACACATTTAGAACAACAGCAATTTCAAACACAGGTAAATCAAATCAGAAATTTAGAAGAGTTACGATCCTTCTGTTGTTATTACTATTACTATTATTTATAATCCATACTACCGCTGCAATAAAATGTAAATATATAATCCCTGTAACTCCGGGGACGGACAGTTTGGAAAGTTTTTGTACATATTGTGTATTGCTCTTTGTTTTATTTCTTTAAAAATGTCTTGTTTTGCTCGCCTTGCTGCTCACATGTGCCTTAAATTGCCTCTCCGGCGACAAATAACGCTTTCTGAATCTGAATCTGAATCTTTTTTCCCCACTTTTCTTTGCAGAAACGCTCCAGATCTTCTCAGACCGTGAGGGCATCTCCTGTCCTTCGTATTTCCTGTAGTTACTATACGTACTATTTCACATGAGCTCAATGAGAATCTGTTTCCAAACACGGCCACGTACCCAGTTATATATAAAAAGGGTGCACAGTCACACACACACTGCAGTACAGTTACTTTATTTATTTATTTATTTTCATTTTTATGTATAAATTGTGTTACTCTGGTTTGTCAGTTGCTTTGCATAGGTTATAATTTTTAAAATAAAAGTACAAAAGTGTTTTTTTTAAGACTACCTTCAGCAGCATCTGCAGCTCTTCAATCTTCTGAGGGAAAAATTTTGAAATCAGCTCTTCTGCCTGCAAATATACAAAAAAAAGAAAGTTTTACACTTTTACATTAATACTTTAAAGCTTATATTCATGGGGCAGCTTCTAATGATTAAATTACCTCCTTGGTGAGTTTCTGGCAGAAGTCATCCACCTGGAATAAAGAAGGCATAATTATTAGTAAAAACAGCATGAAGGACATTTAGCATGATGATATTTACACATTTAAACCGTCTGATAACTGCTCACCTCATTTGACCCCATGCAGGGTCATCAAAAACCAACCCTTATCTGAACATTAGCTCCTGTTAGCATCCCCACAAGCTAACGTGCTGCTATGTAACATTTCATGCTAGCAGACAAGTCGCCCTCACCTGTTTCTTCGACTCGAGGCGAATACCCAGAGAAGCCATGTCGCCTCTGCGGATGAAAACCAGTTCAGGTAAGTTTGTAAAAGCGTTCAAGCGTCAACAAATCGGCCTAAAGGGCAAGAAAAAGCTCTTTAATTGTGTAATTCAAAGCCGTGGACGACACGGACAAGTACTCACAATTACTCAGCAGCAAAAGCGAAAATGAAAGTAAAGCGTACTTTCAGACAGTTCCGTACTTTCCCAGTTGAAGATCTTACATACGCTGCTGCATCATGGGACTTGTAGTTTTTTAGAGAGGATCTCGCTTTTCATTTCCTATAAGAGCCACCGGTGAAAGGAAAAGAAACATTATGAGAAAGAGAAACAAGTTAATGTATGAAAAGTATTTTTCACACTATTGCTGATAATATATATATATATATAGCCTATTATATTTTTATTTTAATAAATGATTTATGACACACAAGGGTACATCTCCAAAAACTCTACATCTATTATAGTGACTCAGTTGAAAATATATTAGATATATTAGGAAATTTATGCACAATACTACCACTATTACTACTACTACTACCAATAATAATTATTATAAGAAGACAAGAAGAAGAAGAATACTGAACTTAATTTAGGGGCTATTTTATTAAACAACGTATTAGCACTGATGCCTCACAGCAAGAAGGTTCATGGGTCTGAATCCATCGGCCGACTGGGTCCTTTCTGCGTGGAGTTTGCATGTTCTCCCTGTGTCTGCGTAGGTTCTCCGTCCAAACTGTCCAGAGACATGCTCATTAGGTTAATTGGTGATTCTAAATTGACTGTAGGTACGAGTGTGAATGGTTGTCTGTCTCTCTGTGTTAGCCCTGTGATAGACTGGAGACCTGTCCAGGGTGTACCCCACCTCTCGCTCCCGATGACAGCTGGGATAGGTTCCAGCCCCCGAGGCGACCCTTCACAGGACAAGCGGTCACAGAAGATGACTGACTCACTGTTTTTAAAGACAACGTGTACTAAATCCAATTTAGTCATGACTGGACAAGCTGATACAGAAGGAGGACTCTGTGGTAGGGGCAGAGCTGGAGTCCCTGACATCAGTGGCAGATGCAAGAACCTTGAACAAACTCCGGTCCATCATGAACAATGTCCACCACCCTCTACACGACACCATAGTCATAGTCAGAGAAGCTTGTTCAGTGACAGGCTGCTGTCTCTGTCCTGCTCCATGGACAGGTTCCATAAGACTATACAACGCCTCCCTGTGGTCACTGATGATACTAATGTATATATTTACACAGTATTATATAACTTAAATATCTATCTGTCAGGCCAGGGCTCAGAATAGGACTCAGATAAAGTTTAACGCCGGATGCCGACTTTATTGAACAGAACCACTTTAAGTCTCTCGAGAAAATAAACAAGCTACAGAACTTTAGAAAAATCAAAATCACTCCTGAAAGAGGCAAACAAAAAATGGCTGTGGAAATTATAAAACTAGATATCAAAACACACAAACAAAAACTCACTCACAAGGATTGAAAAAGGAATCTGACTAAAGCAGCGTGAACAGACTTAGCCGTGGCTTTAAACACAGACTTGGATGAACGGGAACAGGGTGCACGGCAGTACGAAACACTCTGTCCCAGGACAAAGGGAGACACAGACTTTATATCTACACATTAATGGGGAACAGGTGGAAACAATCAGGAATCAGGGAAGACAATCAGACAGGTGACACATGACGGAAGGGCAAGTGACCTGAAACAAGAGGAGAGTTACTTTTCAAAATAAAACAGGAAGTGACGAGACAAAAAAAAGTTACTGATTGATTATTTTAATCTAAATCATTTGCATTTATCAGCTTTAGCCTTGAACACAAATGTGCTTTTTGACAAATAAAGTAAAGGAGCTCTTCTCTGTATCTGAAACAGGACGTGGGATTCATTTAATATTTCAATTATAAATACACACACTTTCCAAACAGTAATCAAGTAAAGGGTTAAGATATATTTATTTGTACCCACAGCAAGATTTGCAAACATTAAATCAGTGCAAATAAATGCAATAGAAGTCGGTGTATATTGCATGTAACTATTATCAGGAAAACACATTGTAAAGTTATTCATTACACACAGAAATGGCTTCTATCAGTGTCCTATTGTTATAAAAGTCATGATATGCTGTAAAGTATTTACAGTTTTCAGATAGATGTAGTGGCATATGGTGGAAGTAAGAGCTGGCACAACATTTACATATTCAGTTACATAAAAAGTACGTTATAACGGTAAGTATTTGAGTAAATGTACTTAGTTACTGTACGACACTTTTTAAATATATATGAATGTCAACTGGCATCAGACTCAAGCAGCCCCAGCAGCACCGCTCTCTACTGACCGCTGCTATTCTGAGGACCTGCTGTCGTACTCCTGCCGTCACTGCGCCTATTTCATCAGCGGTCGTGCGGACAGAGCTGGAGCTTGACCCAGTCAGGCTACGGCGTAAAACAAATACAGGATCCTGAGTGGACAGAAGGGAGAGCCTCCCACTGTAGACAGACAGCGGCCGTGCGTCCGTGCTCACTCTTTGCCAGGTAAATCCATCAGGTCTAATCACAGCAGGAGATTTAATCACACAGCTGATGAGCAGGCGATCGCTCTGCTGTCACCCTGACAGCCAGTCTCTGAGCGGTTTTCCTTTGATCAGTGCCACATAAATCTTTCTTTAATTGCCTATTCTCCTGATTGTTTGTATTGTGTCGTATCATGCAGAGCAACACCATATTAATCGCTCGTCAGACACGATTTCTGATGCAAGGTTGGATCTAAAGGGCAAAGGTCGCACTTGTTTACACTGTGAACGCCATTAGTCATTGACTTTTTGATTTGATTGGGTGAGTGATTAAAAGCTCTGTTTTTTTTACAGCGTGTTATTCCGCTGGGGAAGGCTGTTGAGAAATAGTCTGGACGAAGGTCACGTATCTGAACACAAGTGAATGAGGCACCGAGACAGAGAGAGAGAGAAATAACGTTGTGGGGCCATGTCTGTAAATTATCCTATAGTCTAGTTTTAATGCGTGACGGGATTTCATCACAATCCTTTACAGATATGGACTTATTAACTGAATGCTCAGAATGAACATGCATGAGTGGTACATTATGTATATTTCTATCCCTACATCACATGTTTTAAATGGGAAGTCCAACTGCATGTGTGCCTTCAGCCACTTCCTTCAAAGTACATAAGAAACCAGAAATATTTTCTTTAAAACATTGTTGTTTCAAATTTTATTCACCTTTAAGACCTAAATGATTTCACTAAATCACAGTGTCTCTTGTTGGTAAGTGTCAGCACAGTCTTTATGTCTCTTTGAGGAAGAAAAAGCCGTTATCAGCTATGTACATCAATGCATGTGCAGCATTTTTTTTTACTTCACTGTGTTATTTTCAGCTCTGCAAGTTGCCAAGCATAAACAGTAAAAACAGTATTAAAACATAAAATAAAAACATAAAATAAAAACTGTAAAAAAGGGGCGGCACAGTGGCGTGGTGGCTAACTACATGCATGTTCTCCCTGTGTCTGCATGGGTTCTCTCCAGGTACTCCAGCTTCCTCCCACTGTCCAAAGACATGCTCATTAGGTTAATTGGTGATTCTAATTGGCCGCAGGTGGGAGTGTGAATGGTTGTCTGTCTCTCTGTGTTAGCCCTGAGATAGACTGGAGACTTGTCCAGGGTGTACCCCTCATCGGGCGAGAGGTGGGATACACCCAGGGGTGTAGCACCAAATTCTGGGCCCTGTACACTCTTAATGTCAGTGGGCCCCTATCCATGCCAGTGAACGAAGCGCACAGCAAAAAAAATAAAAAATTAAAAAAAATCATGGGCCCTTTCCCTACTCGGGCCCTGGGTAGTCAGGTCCCCCTTTCCCCCCCACTACCACACCCACACCCTCCCTAACCCTAACCCTAACCCTAACACCTAACCCACCCTGGTTTATTAAAAGGAGCCAAATGAAGGTATTTCATACATTTTAGTCCCCTGTGCCCGTGCTCTTCTTCTCCAACCTAACCTAACCCAGGGACACCCCCCCCCCCCCGTCACCCTTCACAGGACAAGCGGTTACAGTAGATGAATGAATCAGAATGTATTATGTATTAATGAATGTATTAAAAAAAATAAAACACTATTAAAAATGCTGCCCTGTCACTGTCCAGAGTGATATATATATATATATATACATATATATATGAATAAATAAATGTAATTGAATAGAATGTAATATAAACATGAATAAATTAATACATATGCCAGTGCAATAGAAAATATGGCTACAAAAGTACTTTCACTACTCCACTGTTTATCAGTAAGGGCTGAGAGATAATAAATAGGGAAAGGAAAATCAGTCTATTACTTAATTGCTGCTGTACAATCGGTTAAGATGGAGAAATTTTAATCCGAAGATCAACATGCAGTCTTTTTTTCTTCAACAGAAAAAACAAATGAGGAGAGAAAATAAAACTTTACACATGGAATTACAGATGGAATTAGTTTTATGAGCTATTAACAATATATGGAGTTCTCTGTAATGATATATAATAATTTATCATATGAGACATTTAATAAATGACGCAAAACTTATAGACTAAAAAGAAAAGAACTTGGCTCGATGGAGAGAATTTAAAGATATAAATATAATTCCTGACTTTACTTCTAGCTAATCAAAACCACATTACTGTATTGTATTAATGAGTCAACACTGATGTTAACGAACGTTTTCCAGAAAATGTAATGCATCAGAAATGAAGAACATCCATTCTAGTACCACCCAACCATTTGTGTTTTTATATAAACAACCTGCTCTATTACAAGGACTTTATGGGCGGTTTTTAAATTTATTTTTTCTCTCATAAAGACTCTGTTAGAGAGTTTTCTAGGGGGCCCCATAAAAATGAAGACACTTCGAAAGATGAGACATCAACAGGCACATTAGATATCCACAAGCCAAACCATATTAAACTAATCAAATACGTCACAGATTCTGATAAGTCGCCTATTTGAAGTCTGCACAAATCTCAGAGAGAAACACAGTTTCATTCTGTATTAATGAGTCAACACTGATGTTAACGAACGTTTTCCAAAAAATGTAATGCATCAGAAATGAAGAACATCCATTCTAGTACCACCCAACCATTTGTGTTTTTATATAAACAACCTGCTCTATTACAAGGACTTTATGGGCGGTTTTTAAATTTATTTTTTCTCTAATAAAGACTCTGTTAGAGAAGTTTTCTAGGGGGCCCCATAAAAATGAAGACACTTCGAAGGATGAGACATCAACAGGCACATTAGATATCCACAAGCCAAACCATATTAAACTAATCAAACACGTCACAGATTCTGATAAGTCGCCTATTTGAAGTCTGCACAAATCTCAGAGAGAAACACAGTTTCATTCTGTCAGCATTACAGCTATACGCATGACAAAAGCCAATAAAGCTTGATTTGATTTGATAAAGACTCTTATACAGTTTTTACAAGAGTTTTCTTGGGGGCCCCATAAAAATGAAGCAGCCTGGAAGGACGAGGCACCAACAGACCAACTCACGCATGTGTACAGTAAAGATAAAATGCATCCGACTCATTTAAAATGACCAAACAGGTCACAGCTTTAAATGTTTTTTCAGTTTTTGCCCATCGCCGTGTTTCTGAATGTTCCCTTTCATAACCCTGGGCTGCCGTTGTGGGCGTATAGCATGCATGCATTCATTCACAGTGAATGTGTGTGCGTTACCCCCGGTGCTATGGGAGCCTCTATGGTCTGCTGCTGACTCTGCAGGCGCTATCAGAGGACATGAGACACGAGGGCTGAAGTTTAACCATACATGTTGTATCACTCTTTATCTGCTATCTACAGTATGTTCTCCCCTTCAGCTCTCCCCCTCCTGCCCCTTTACTTCCCCTCTCTCACAGCTATGAGAGTAAAAACCCCTCCCCCCCAAGTTGCCAGGGAGAGAAACATTAACAGGAAATTCATTCTTTACAAAGCAGATGCAGATTGGACAGTAATGTTAGCGTAAAGTTCAAGTCTCCTCCTGTGTCATGTCTGAAAGTCGTGCAGCAGCCTTATCAATGCTGTAAAAGCGATAATCACAACAATATTCTCCTGGAAGGCCGACTGTAAAAAAAAAAACCCTCAGCCTGCAGCTATAGCCCCAAACCACAGCAGGAGAGAAATGTTGGAAATCTGAGCCAGCACTCAAACACCGTGTAACATGATGTACAAAAATGCAAAAGCAAACGTTGACTTCTCTTTAGGAGGAGGAAGATGGGACGAAGCCGCCTCGTGTCTCGTTTAACCTTTGGATCGTTAAAATTGCTGTTTACTACTATTTCCACGAGAGCTGGAGGCCAATCAGTCGTCAAATTCACTTCTTTTTTATATCTTTAAAGTATGTTCTTCAGACAAACTCTGCGATACAGTGTTAAAAAGCCACTTATTATGTCAGTAATCAAGATAATAACCAGCAGATGTAGACGTATGGGAAAGTATTTTGAATTTTAATCTTAAAAACCGTCAGACGTGTCAAAATATTCACTGAAAACAGCTTGTAACATCCAACTAATTTGACTTGTTCTCACCCTAAATTGCTGCAAAGATTATAATTAAACAAACAGAAAAGCTAAAGCGAGTGAGGAGATGGTCGCCTGGACTACCATGCTTACAGCCTGTTGCCATGGTGATCTGACTTCAGATAAGTGGATGCAAATGGGGATGCACAGAGGTTCGTTCTCGGAGCGCTAATTTTATTTTGTTGAATTGCTAACAACTTAAAAGACAAGAGGATGTGTAGAGGAACGCTGAAGGAAGAAATTAACTTCTGTTTAAGGGCGAAATCGTAAAACAGCACAAATCAGTGTTTTGTGAAATTTTATATTACAAAGTACATAGATCCGTACATCCTGACGCCATAGCTTTATAGCAGAACAGACAACATAGATAGATAAACTATATATAAAATCACAGTCCAGCTGTTTCCTCACAGGGAGGCATTGTATAGTCTTATGGCCTGAGGGACAAACGCCCTCCTCAACCTGTCCATGTCATGTAGAGGGTGGTGGACATTGTTCATAATGGTCCGAATTTTGTTCAAGGTTCTTCCATCTGCCACTGATGTCAGGGTCTCCAGCTCTCCTCCTACCACACAGCCCGCCTCCCCAGCAGTAGACCCAGTAGCTGTGGACCCAGGTGCTTATAGACCTGAACTACCTCTACACACCTTAATGGTCACAGAGTGCAGGTGAGGCCTGGACCTCCAGAAATCCGCTCTCATCTCCTTGGTTTTAGCTGTACTGAGCCAAATACAGCACCATGAGACCAACATGTTCACCAGATTCTTGTACCCCTGCTCTTATCCATCCCAGATACACCCCACAGTTGCATTATCATCTGAGAACTTCTGCATATGACATGACTCTGTGTTGTACTTAAATGTCTGAGATGTACAGGGTGCTCCCAGTGAGATTATATAGCATTGCGATGGAAAAACTGATCTCAAATGTACTTTTACCTTAGTAGACATGGAGCGAGTGGACTCTTATAAGTACCTGGCTGTTCACCTCAACACCAAACTGGACCGGACTCCCCACACTGGTGCACTCTACAGGAAGGGACAGAGCAGGCTCTACTTTCTGAGGAGGCTGAGGTCTTTTGGAGTGAAAGGGGCACTGCTGAAGACCTTCTATGACTCTGTAGTGGCATCAGCCATCCTGTACGGAGTGGTCTGCTGGAACAGTGGCATCACAGAGAGGGAGAGGAAGAAGCTAGATAAGATCATCAGGAAGTCCAGCTCTGTCCTGGGCTGCCCTTTGGGCTCAGTGAGGGAGGGAGGGTAACAGGAGAGTCCTGGCTAAAGTGTCATCCATGCTGGACAATGACAGATTGCTTTACCTTTGATGTGTAAAGGAAAGATACAGAAGTTCTTTCCTTCCTGCTGCTGTTAGGCTCCACAATGAACACACCTGATATATGTGCAAATTATACACCACAAGGTGTAAAAACTTCAAAACACCAGTTCGTCACCAGTCTGTGCAATATTTTAATATTTTTTTTCCCCATTGCAGGACAAATAAAGGTTTTTATTCCTCCTCTTAGTTTTTTTCACAGAACACTAATAGCTACTCTTTTCCTGTGGTTTTGAAACCGGAAACATTTTGTTTTTGCTCATTAAAGTGGAGGTTCTGTCTTCAGTCTCAGTCAGGATTAAAGTGCAACTCTAAATTCACGCATTTAACTCAGATTAACAATTTAAATCAACTATTTAACGATTTACTTTGTCCACAGTGAACGCAGAACATTACTAATACGTAAAAACAAAAGAACAAACTAATTTAAACTTTTTTTCAAGCATCGCGATATTTGAGGAAAAATCGTTTGTGTTCAGCAGATGTTTTTAAGATTAGGTATTTACGGAAAAAAACTTATCTGAAAAGTACTTTTAACTTGGTAGTCTTCCACTGAGCACTGATATAAGCTTCATATAACAAGTTAAGTTAAGTTTTGAAACTTGAATCTTTTATTTATTTATTTTTTTCTTGTTAAAGGGGTGTTTTTGCCTCCAGTCCTCGCCGGTGAGGAGGATCTATTTCCGCGTTCACACTTCCGGTTTGTTCCTCCACGCTGGGTTTCTGCAGAAACTGTGAAAAGTTGCCTCTCGACCTGGAGCTCATTTGCCGGGAGGAAACGGCATGGGCAGAGGCTGCGAAGGAGAGGTGACACACGGGATATTTAAATTTTAAAGCACCTCCTCCTGCCTCTTAACGCCGGGACGAGCCGTGGACGTCTCCACTCGGAGGACGGCGTCCGGTTTTAGTGGCTGCACAGTGCAAGGTCCCCTCAGAGCACAGATATGAGCCGTAACCAGCAGTAGCCGCTGCTCCTCGATTTACCTCCTCAACTAACTTATATGTGACTTTTTTATTTTATTTTTTTATTTTTACTATTTTTTTATTTCTTATAAGCTCGTTTTAAGTTTTGCACCGAACATGTCGAACCTCTTATTTGGAGTCATACGAAGGTGAGTATTTTTTTTATTTATTTTTTTGTAATTTAAATAAAATTAAACACTTTTATCAATGCATCCTTTTAAGTAAAGCTAATGCTAATAGGGTGTTTATGCTTCACAGTAAAACATTACTTCCTGCTGCAGTTTAAATGCCATTTAATTTAGACTGTTTTGTAGTTTTATGAGCACACACTTTTGATTTGAAAATCTTCTTTTACCACTTTTATTCTGAAAGGGAAACATTTATTTATTTATTTATTTATTTATTTTATGGATTGCAACTCAAACTTACATTCATTTGAGTCGCTGGCCAGTTCATTAGGTACACCGGTGAAACTGTCACTGCATTCCATGAAAACAGTCCTGCACTAAATCTTGGCTTCGTGGAGGTTGTGGTGTTCACTTCATGCAGACTAAAATCCAATTTACCAGCACCACGAGCTACATCCTCCTCAATGCAAATCATGCAGTTCAGTTGCCACCTTTCTGACACTGTTCCAGCGTAAACTGAGCATCAAAATACTCACGAAGGGGGGTTTAGTGCAGGACTGTTGCGCCCAATGAACCGGCAAGTGAGAGTGGGCTACATAAATCATTTTGAGGTGAGACCGGTTACATAATTCGTCCTGTTTGCATTTACAGTAGCGGACTCACTCACATTTTAAGCTGTTTGGAGGAACTACACTTTAATCTTATTGTGGAATCACCACTTTTCCAGCTGCAGCCAGGAACTAGTCAGACTTGATCCGTGAGACAGACGGCACATCAGGTGGCACAGCAAATGCGTTTCTTTGTACACGTAGCACGTCGGAGTAGTGTGTAATCTTTACTACGTTTACCCCCTCCAGGCTTTGTGATAAGGCCGCATCACTCTGGAAGTCTGGAGTCAGAAGTGAGCTGTCACTGGTTTTATTTGTGTGCTGTTATTTTTATATTTTTATTTTTTTAAAGGATGCATGTGAA
Source organism: Chelon labrosus (assembly GCF_963514085.1). Classification (NCBI taxonomy): domain Eukaryota; kingdom Metazoa; phylum Chordata; class Actinopteri; order Mugiliformes; family Mugilidae; genus Chelon; species Chelon labrosus. The sequence continues at coordinate 8,548,595 of NC_140351.1, read as the reverse complement.
AGAGTGAGCCACGGCAAACACAAGGGAGGCCCGTGTTCCTGTGCTTTTTGTTTGTATTTCTGCCTGAGAGATTGTCCTGCCCTGTGTGTTTTTCCTGTGTACTCAACGTAGTATGAGGGAGGCTAATGAATGCAGCACGTGTGCATGTTCTCTGGAGTTCAGAGTAGACTCTGCCCTAAGGAGGCTATCGACCAGGATCTGCCAGGGTGTCGAAGCGGGAGTGTAGGCGTGTCTGCCTCTGGTGTGTGAGGATTGGCTGGCTGACTTTGAGGTGTGTTTGGAGTTAAAATTGTTCAGCTGGAAGCCAGAGACAGAATTGCTGCCATATCAGGGGTCATGCTTTCTGGTTTAAACTTAAAAATTAGAAAGCTACGACGCTGAAGTCAGGAGCATGCTTGTCCCTGCCAGGTATGGGGGTTGGGGGATGGGAACCGGAGACAAAAGCATGGCTGCAAGGAGAATTAGGATCAAAGGTCACCAGAGTCTGCTGTGAATTCCTAAAAAGATAAACCTCCTCTCTGATGCAAATGAGGAAAAATAAAGCTGCTCATCCCACCCTGCTGTTTTTAACTTCATCTTATGTCTCAGGTCAGCCAACGCTGCTCGTCCCCTTGCAGGAAATTGTACAATTAACACACTCAGAATCACGCTGAAATTCAATCAGGCTCATCTTCTTTCCTAATGCATGTCACACTGGCGATAATGATGAGCACCACCCTGGCAGTTACAGCAATTAGTGGTTTAGTAGTGGGGGATATTTGGAAACCATAAGCATTTGATTTACTGTGCGTGTGTCCGTAGAGCTAACCGGTTCATCTAAAATCACGGGAAACAAAGTTACTTCAGTTGTTTGGTTTCGGAGGACTGAAGAGTTGGAAGGCAACCACGTTCGCAGAAGCTGAATCCAACGTTAAATGCCTCAGACCAGACATTTCCACCCTTTGCCTCCCCTGTGTTTAGTCACAGTACAAATCACTCAGAAACGCGCTCAGATGCTGAACTAAGATCACGATTATACATGCTAAATATTAGCATGGCAGCTAAGTTAGCGTCCTGCTCACAGCGCTGTCATCGTGGTAGTAGATTTATAGTCTTGTTGTCCAATAAATGCCAAAACTCTTATTCATACATTCTTCTTTCATTTCATTTCCATGTCTTGCTCAATCATCTGAGGCATTAATGGCTCACAGCTGAGAAAGTATTTTTTGCTTCCTACCGCCTGAGCTACAAACTGTTTGCAAAATGAATGGTCGCAAATCAGCTGCTGGCATGTCTCTCACTGTACTCTGTCAAAGTTGCATTTTCAGCACAAACTGGACCGCGTTGATGATTAATTTCTCTCGCAGAAATGGTTGAAGTTGCATGGAGCAGGTAATCCGTTTGAAGGGAGTTTGACCCCTGAAGGCTGGAATTAAACTGTTGTCAGCTCTTTGCCCCTCACACTGTCACACAGTGTTATCTTGTCTAACGCCGTGAACTACCTCAACATGCCTGTTGTTCATGCCCTTTGTACATTTACACCAGATTTACGTGTGGACCTGCATGCATTAGTTAAAGTGTGTGTGTGTGTGTGTGCATGACGTTCCTGCACTTTGAATTTAACAGCCAGGGAAATTGCATTCTCAGTCAAATTAGCCATTTCAATAATATTAAATCACATTTTTTCGCCCCAAAAGGTCACCAGGGTTCATCCACAGTAGCCACTGACAGACAGAAAACAAAGCACATACATACTTTGTATGTTCCATTGTTTGGCCACTGCTATGAACAGACAGGAGACACACACCGACACCCACAAGCTTGTGTTTTAACAGCACACACAGCATCATCCCTCTCAGTTTATTGTGTTTGTGAATATCATGCTCTTAACAAACAATAGGCTGGCCCCCTGCAGGCCCCTCCCTGGCCAGTTTGAGGCACTCGGGTTACACTAGTAACACTTCGTCATTGTCACTGCTGTCGCGTGAAATGCACAAGACGACACTGTGGGTTCTGAAAATGGTATTGAAAGTGTTTTTGGGGTTTCATTCTCATTTGTGGCTTTTACAGCTCAGTACAGCTGGTAAAATCTGTAGGGCCTCCTTTATTTGCAATGCTTCATTAAGCGATTGATAATCCTCAAAGAGCAGGGCCTTCTGTAAAACACCTCTGCACAGGACAGTCACCCCTCCTGCCTCCTGCCGTTTGATAAACCCCTCTCTAGTGACAAATGCACTACTATTACTTCACTGATTAACTACTAGAACTCACTCTTGACGGTTGTTTATGAACTGGTTTATTTCATCATGTGACTTTGAAATTGTTTAAATCCTGGGCCTCTTTCAGGCAGAGTGGCATTGGGGCAAGCGTCGGGGTCCGCTCCCTGGCCTCCATCCCCTCACTGCCACCAGCTGTGGCTGATTTTGTGAAGGGAGCGGTGGACGAGTGTAAGCCCACCGGCGTACATGTGGTGACAGGGACGCCGGAGGAGACGGCCAACATCCTGGCAGGTCTGGAGAGGGAAGGCATGGTCAAGAAGCTTCCCAAATATGACAACTGGTAAGGACCTGGCCGTACACCTCAACAGTAAGCCGCTGAACATGTGTATTTCTTTCTTCTCCAGAGTAATTCTTATGTCTTAATTCTCCGTTTTGCAGTTGGTTGGCGCGTACAGACCCAAAGGACGTGGCTCGGGTAGAAAGTAAGACTGTAATAGTTACCAAGAGCCAGAGAGACACCATTCCCATCCCTGCTGGAGGGGCGAAGAGCCAGCTAGGTAACTGGATGAGCGAGTCCGACTGGCAGATGGCAAGACGAGAACGCTTCCCAGGCTGCATGGCAGGTTTGTTGTTGTTGGATGAAAATGAAATACTTGACCAATGAGCGTAACAACTTGTTTGTGACAGTTCACCAGGAATATCTCCAAACCTACCGACTGTCAGTGAATAGCTCTACTTTTTAACCGTGTTGATCAGTGGTTGAGAAACTGGAGCAAGTGTTTACGTCACTCGTGTCCTTGTGCGTGTTGCAAACAAAACGTGTATCTTGTCAAAACACTACTTCTCTCGACGTGACTGATGGTTCAAGGTCCGGATTTCATTTTCAACACTTGTCAATGTTAAAACAATATTTACTGTTGTGTAGAAATAAACCTGCGTCCATGTATTGATTTGTGCGCCCTCTCTCCAGGTCGGACCATGTATGTGATTCCCTTCAGTATGGGTCCCGTGGGTTCATCTCTAACCAAATATGGTGTTCAGGTAACTACTGTTGTTTCTCTAAATAGACACTTCATAATCGGCAGAAAGATAATTTATTGCAGTGATTTATCCTGTATAGTATTGAGCGGCTAGTAATATTTTTATGGTTATTACTCACTGAAAGGTTGTAAGTTGTAGATCAGGGTGATAAAATACTAATTTATTTTTCTTGAAGGTGACGGACTCGCCGTACGTTGTAGCCAGCATGGGGATCATGACACGGATGGGCACTCCTGTTCTGAATAAACTGTCTGAAGGACTAGAGTTTGTCCGCTGTCAACACACTTTGGGGCGACCTTTACCTCTCAAAGGTACAGATTCAGTTGTGCGGTACAGTTGTTATTTGCATTACTTGTATTTTGTTTTTTTTAACCTTCCTTGTCTCCCTGCTTCTCCCCTCTAGCTCCTCTGGTCAACTCCTGGCCCTGCAACCCAGAAAAGGTGCTGATTTCTCACCTGCCGGACATCAGGCAGATCATGTCTTTCGGCAGCGGCTACGGGGGAAACTCTCTTCTTGGGAAGAAGTGCTTCGCCCTCCGCATCGCCTCCCGTATTGCGAAGGACGAGGGATGGCTGGCTGAGCACATGCTGGTGAGAATGGGGAAAATGCTGAAAACCTGCTAAAACACAACCTTAGTCTAAAGTTTGTTTCTATCAAGAACTTATGCATAAACATGGCAACACATTTCTTCTCCTCAGATTCTGGGTATCACCAACCCTCAGGGGGTGAAGCGCTACGTAGCAGCGGCCTTCCCCAGTGCCTGCGGTAAAACTAACTTGGCCATGATGAAGCCCTCTCTACCAGGCTGGAAAGTTGAGTGTGTGGGTGACGACATTGCGTGGATGAAGTTCGACAGTCAAGGTGAGAGCAAAAGCTCACACACAGGGGCTCCCTTCGACTCACCCCCTCCTCGCCTGCATGTAGACATCTACAGTAAATTAAATCCGTCATCTGTCTTGTAGGTAAACTCAGGGCCATCAACCCAGAGAACGGGTTCTTTGGTGTGGCGCCGGGCACCTCGGACAAGACCAACCCCTACGCCATGGCTACAATTGCCAAAAACACAGTGTTCACCAATGTAGGCGAGACCAGTGATGGAGGAGTGTGGTGGGAGGGGCTTGATCCCCCTGCTTCTGGCGTCACGCTCACAGACTGGCACGGAAAACCCTGGAAGCAAGGTAACATCAACCTGGACTCAAGCTAGGTTTACTATAACAGTGGGTGTTATTGTTCTGTAATTATGCCTCTAAAAGGTGGAGTAGGACCGAATGGAGTTGAAGATACTAAAGTGACTTTCATTCAAATCACGGCACCACGGGACACAGAGAAAACATCTGATGTGTGTGAAGCTTTAGAGATGCTCAACAGCACCACCTAGTGGTACACCAAAGCATCGCTACGTTTAAAAGAATTGGACTAAAGACCAGACACGGTGTGACATAAAAAGTTGTTTCCTTCTTCTTTGTACACAGGAAGCTCGACACCTTGTGCCCATCCCAACTCTCGTTTCTGTGCCCCCGCGGCCCAGTGTCCCATCATTGACCCCAAGTGGGAGAGCGAGGAGGGGGTTCCCATTGATGCCATCATCTTTGGAGGCAGGAGGCCAGAAGGTTGGTGCTGCCGTTGTACAACATAAATGAAGAGTCCTTTCTCCCAAAGTAGAAAACGACATTGGGACTGATAGAGAAGTAAAATAAAAGTTAAAACGTGACAAAAGAGTGAAGGTGTAGAAAGACGAAGTACTGAAATTGTGTATTAGTAGACGCAGAGACTAAATACAAAGGAAGCAGTCTGCCTCGTGCCACATAATTATTTCACTTAAACACATTTAAAAGAATTTCATATCGACAGAAAGTAGCTGTGCAGTAAACGTGCTGTAATGTTGATGTTGTCAGGAGTCCCTCTGGTCTACGAGTCCTTCAACTGGCAACACGGAGTGTTTGTTGGAGCCGCTATGAGGTCTGAGGCCACAGCAGCTGCTGAGCATAAAGGTAAAAACTCACTCACATGATATTCTGAGGTTAATCTAAGAAGCACAGTTCAGAAAAACGGTTTGATTTAGGGTTATTGTAATGACTAATATTTAGATGCTACAACAGAGTTGGTCTACTGAGAGGGAAGCTGCTCCGATTTACAAAGTGTCTAATTTTTCCCTGCAGGCAAAGTGATCATGCACGACCCCTTTGCCATGCGTCCGTTCTTTGGCTACAACTTCGGCGACTACCTCGCTCACTGGCTGAGCATGCAGAGCCGTAAGGCCCCCACGCACCTCCCCAAGATCTTCCACGTCAACTGGTTCAGAAAGGACCCCGCGTCTGGCGCCTTCCTCTGGCCCGGCTTCGGTGAAAACGCCCGCGTGCTGGAGTGGATCTTCAAGCGCTGCAGCAGAGAGAGGGAGGACGAGGCGGCCAAGAAGAGCATGATCGGCTGGCTGCCAGCAGATGGCGCCATTGACACTAAAGGTCTGGGCAACAAGGTGGATATGGGCGCCCTCTTCGACGTGCCCAAGCCTTTCTGGCAGAATGAGACCAAGGAGCTGAGGGCCTACTTCACTCAGCAGGTTGGAGCTGACCTGCCAGCTCAGGTGGAGGCTGAGCTGAAGGCTCTGGAGGAGAGAGTGCACCAATAAAACCCTACCAGGAAGTTCATTCATAATCAGGGAGAGAGGCACTGATGTCACAGGGTTCAGTTTAAGGTGTAATCAGAGCCACTGACTGGGTTTACATCCATGGAGAAACTTTTCTGTGTGGATGAAAACACATTCGGTGAGCCCTGCTTTTGTTTTTTTTGTTTTTTTATGAAGAGGAATCTGTTAGGAAAGAAATCTACAATGCCACACCTACCTGTTGGACAGTATTTCACACTAATGCTGCAACACTTGAAGGTCAGCTGCTGGTTGGTTGGAAGGAGGGAGGTTTGAATCTCAACATGAAGGTTAGATTTCTGAGAGAGAAGCTAATATAACTGCCTCCGAAACAACCATGTTGTGCCTTTTAGACTTTTATCAGTACATTGTCCAGACTGTGAGTGTTTACAGGATGAAGACCAACTACCTTTTTAGTCAAAGATTTAAAAGATCAGATAAATTTGGATAATTTTTACCCATTAAAAGCTTTTAAAAGTGTGCATTTTAGCTCCATCTCTTTAAAACACACTATTGAGTGAGACTCATGAAATGTTGTCTACTTCAAATTGAGCTCCAAATTACTATCAGAAGTCCTTGAACTACTCAGGACACTGAAGCAGTTTTCCATCGGGGGGCCGAGGATTACTATGCATTATTGTTTTAGACACTTTTGTAATGTGATTAAAATGTATGATTCCAGCTGATGTTTACACACAATATGTGAAATGTTGGACAAATAAATGCGACTGAGATTACAAAGTATTTTTTTCAAGTTGTTCACCAAAGTTTTTATTACAGTGCAATGAATAAACATCTTTGAATCCACAAGCAAAGATTCATTCACTTTTTTTTATTTGCAGTAACTTAAAATAACCAACAAACTCTGGTTGTCTTAGATGAAACACTGAGAGTCTCTTGTGTCTCTTGGGGATTCACTTCATTTATCAGCAATAGCTCAGCCATGTTGCACTGATAGGATCACGTGACATCCACTCAGCTAGAGCCTTTTACACAGGAACTATACACAGTATTGCAACAATGCAAATACAGTTTTGATGAACACTAACATGGTGGTTAACACATAACAGGCTGCGCTCTACTGTACAAGCAGAGATAAACTGCAGAGGCCTTACAGAGTTCTCTAGGAGTACACAGCAACACATTTTTATTTTTAATGTTTTTATGTTCTTGCTTGATACTAAATACTTCATACAACAAAATACCTTAAAGATGATAAGACAGAGATGAATTGCACACTGCAAAACTTTGCAATAAGAAGAATGATTCACCCTCACATATCATTAAACAATGGATGACGCAACAATTAAAAGGCATTACAATGTGATTTATTTGAATAACAAAGAGGAACACAACAACACACATGTAAGGTCCTCACATAAAAATAAAGGTTTTGAAAACTGAAATAGAAAAGATGCAGATGTGAAACTTTTGAGTTTTTCGTCACTAAACTGTGACTAAATCGCCACATTTTCTTGTCCAGGCTCCAGTATTTTATTACTTTAACTAAAACAAAAAACAAGTAAATAAACAAGCTATTTAATATTGGAAAACATCTAGTTTGTAATATCTCACAGACACATGAAGACTTTGATCCACTGCAAAGATCTAGCATGTATAACTCATCTGCAAAGCGAAGAACGTGGATCCCATAACTGAATAACTTCAACCAAATAACAACACTAGTACACAGAAGATCACAAAAACTCTGGTTTCAGTGACAGTGTACAGAATCCATGTTTGAATTAGTCTAAAACAGATGTTTGTGTGCTCAGGTGTGCACCAGATAAACTGTCTTTGTGTTTCTGTGTTTTCTTATGAACACATATGAATTCAGAACTAACGAATTTTATCTCCATGTGTAGTTTAAAGCTCAGTGCAAAGAATAACCAACATCAACTCAGGAGGAAACTACCTGATTCTGTTCTCCTTGCAGAATTTCTTCATTTAACTCTTATAAAAACTAGCATTTCTTATACTTTTTATCTGTAAGTGACTGAGGCAAATTGAATGTTAGAACATTTATTATGAATCCTCTACAGATGTAATTTGAGTCCCCACACAAACAAAATACACTTCAGCATAGAGATAATCTGTGTCGTTAGCAGTCTGTGTTAATATCTTTGCTGATTTGTTGATGTTGACCTGTGTGTACACCGTGTCCTGCTGCTGTCCACTGTCCTGCACTGAGAGAGAGGACGGGTCACGTCTCTGCTTGTTTGATGTTTGAGGCATCGAACTCAGTTGTTGAGTTTGATGCCTTGACTTTAACCACCTGGAAAACATCAGAGGCTGTTCGATGAACTATACTGTGTTTTAGGGTCAATATATTTGACAGTAAAATGTTAAGACTGATGGGAAACAGATGTTTTTGGATGTGCAGCTAAAATGTCAGCGACAGTAACTGAGTCATGTTTGCTGCTTTAATATGTGATACTTACCAAACAAAGATGATCAAGCAGATGAGTACGATGATCCCAATGATTCCTCCAAGAACTGGTTCCCAGTGTGAGGAGCCTCAAACAAGACATGATTTAATGTGGACGTATTGATAGAATGAAACCAGATATAACTATTACTGTGTTTGAGTGGATTCAGAAAAATAAATACTGAATGATATTTACCTTCAACATTGAGACGAATCCATGGTGACGTCTGGTTACCAAGTTGATTTGAGGCCACACAGTAATAAACTCCTCCATCAGTCACATTGAAGCTGTAGAAGTGTCCTTCAGATACGATCATGGGTCCATCTTTGCTGTTCTTGAACCAGGTGAAGCGTCTGACGGGAGGCTTGGCTCTGCTGGAGCAGGTCAGGTTCACCCAGCTACCTGCTGACACCAAACCTGATGGACTGATGGATGCTGAGGTGTCTTTAGGAGCATCTGAGGAAAATGTGACAGAGATTAATTTTATTCATCACAAGCTGACGTCCCATGAATCATCATGTGCTGACAGGATCCAACAACAAACTCTGGTTGTCTTACATGAAACACTGAGAGTCTCTTGTGCCTCTGCTGTCTTGATGTATTTTCCTTCATTCACAGGATATCTGACAGAACAGCTGATGTTGTTTCCATCATGTGTGTCTGACAGAGTGATAGTCTCCTGGATTTTAGTTGTAAAGGTCCCATCTGTGTTTTCCTCTATTTTGTTGTGAGGGTCTTGTTGGAGATTCCAGGTGAGTTGAGGAGGGGAGTGTGGACAGGGAGTGAAAGCTGAGCAGGTTATAGTGACAGACTCCTTCTCTTTCATATCACCTGAGATTTTAATACTGGGTCTCCAAGGAGAATCTGTTTCACATCAAACACATATTATTGAATTGAACTATTGTTGTGACAAAATTGACTTTATTGTTAGTACAGCTCAGTTTTTACTGTTTTATTGACTCTTTCCACTTTTATGTAATGTAGATAACATGTTTTACAGAGATGCTTAGGGTTGCAGAATTGGTTTACTGAAGCTGAAATGGATTTCACATTATATTTTAAATGATCTGAAAAAATTAAATGAATAAAAATAACAATTACCAAGCCTGTCTTACCTTTAACTGTTATTTGAAGAGGATCACAAACAGCTGTTGACCTGTACGGCCCGTTCTCAATTCTGAAGTAGTATGTGTCTGAATGACTTGTCTTTAAATTAGAAAACAGAGTGGTGCAGTTTTTCTGACTCAGGTCTCCACAAACATTCACTGGATAGATGTTAACTGACTTACTACTGTTGAAGACTACATTATTTGGATTTGGTCCAATTCTCGTGTCATTTTTAATCCACACTCCAAAGGTTTCTCTGCTGCTGTTAAACTCTTTTCCTGAGTTCTCACTATAGTTACATGGGATTATTAAACAAGATCCACTCAGTGCTTCCATCTTCTTTGGTGCAATAATGGAGAGGGCTGAATTCTTCTGACATTGAGCCCAAACACCTGTAAAACCAGACTAATGATGAACATCATGTGAATCAAAATCTGCCTGAAGAGAAAGTTGATGAGACACAAACTCCAGTTCATCTGCAGCATGTTACATGTAGACCCTTTGAACAATGTCAGTAGAAAATATTTCAGACTAGAAATGATTCAAGTAATGTCTCCAAATAAAAGAGACTGAACAAACAGCTGACCTGAAAGAAAGAAGACACTCAGTAACATGTTGACTGTCACCATGTTCACACACAGAGCTGCCATGACACCCATCTCCTAGACTGGAAACAAAGACAAAAACTACTGTATATTTCATTCGCATATTTGAATCAAAACAGCCTTTTTGATAAAGTATACTTTTTTAAAGCCACTTTAAATTCACACATTCAACCCAGGAATTCTAAACGAACAACCAGATTTAATAAAATAGAGAAGGGCTTGGAAAACGTGTTGAAGATAAAATCTAAATAATCCAGCATGAATTCATGTTCAAAATGTTGCTGAAGCAACTTCTCATTTCTTTGTGACCAGTTTCATCAAAACCAACGAACAAAACATATTATGTGTTTTCTCTCAGGTTAAAATGTTAAAAAATTAAAATATATAAAAGAACAAACTTTGATCTTACCAAATGAATCTGCAACAGAGAAAAGATATATTTTTAAAATCCAGTAAGTTGTAAATTTCTGTTGATCATCAGCAGATCAAACAACCAACGTCTCTGTTCAGTAGCTGTTTTATAAAGACTTTATCCTTCCTGCTTTGACCTGAGAAAGAGGAATGAAGTCTTAGCAGCTTGACCTCATGAGGACGTGACTCTGTTGAACAGCAGTTTGAATATTTACACGTTTAATAAGTCGAGAATATTTTAATAAGAGTGGTTGTGTGAGAACTTTTGTTCGCAACTATTCTGAACTTCTCAATAAATGTCAGTCATCAAACTCATTACAGACTTTCACATAAATAAAATAAAAAGACTCAACATGGACAATCGTCACAGTTTATGTGGAGCTACAGTCATCAAACTATTCAACTTCCTCTATTTACTTAAAGTTCTCAGTCTATTCTCAGCACATCTGTTGACATCACACCACTACTCTCTGTTACACTCACTCTTCTCCATCAGACACAAACATATATTAAAATTAAAACCATATTAAAATTACTGATAGAGCAAAGTGGACAGTATTGATTATATTATCGGTGCCTGTCCAAGGTTGGGATGGTATGTTCTTTAATCAGAAGTGAGCAAGTCCCACCTCTGATCTGCTGCCAGTGTCTTGGTGCTTGGTGAAAACCTGAGGATTCATGTTTACAGCAAATGCTGAAACAACACATTCTGCGAAACAGCATTAGTGTTAATAAATTTAAATTATAGTTCTCTTTTTACAGCGTTGGGGTCTTTATTTACTGTCCATTGTTATATGCAGATAATATACCACACCTAAACAGAGGGACAGATATGAAGCCAGACCACAAATAGGAACTATGATAGTAGCAGAGCTCAGAAAACTATGAGAGCTGCAGGGAGTTTCCTGTCAGTAAACACCACATACTACAGTATTTTTGTCCAGGCCTCTGTCTGTTAACATGAAGTTTCATCTTGTATGAGCACACAGTGAAGGTGTGAACTCATTGTTTCTTCACTTGAGTGTACTGTCAGCAGTCTGTGTGAAGCTGTTTTCTGGCTAAGACTCTTTGACCTATGCCTCAACCATTTCTCTCTGCTGTCTGCAGTGACACTATCAGGACTTTTAGACAACATTACAACACCTCAGACGCAACAATTCAGGTCAGACATATCAACTGCAGTTAGTTAGAGATTGTAGAAATTCAACTTTCTACAGTCTGTCTTCTAACAGTCCACTTTTTAATAGCTTGGTGGGAATCACCTCTGGTGAAATCAGACCACACTGTAAAAACTGTCACTTAGATCTAACTCAAAAAAATTAAGGCAACATTTTCCAACCACTTTTTCGAAGTTTAGCGAACTAACTAGTAATTTGAGTAAGTAGAACCTAATAATATGCATTTCACTGTATGCTAAAATATTAAGTAGCATTTGCAAGAAATTAAGTAAAATCAATGAAAAAGCATCAGAATATGAAACTTAATTAAATTAAGTAACATGAAATTAAAAATTAATAACTTGTGTACTCCATTTTATAATTTTTTTTATTTATTATTTATTATTTCTTTGTTTTAGTTAGCATTATCATACACTTAACAAATAAAGAGAGATATCAATTTTGAACATTTATTAAATCACTACCATATCCAAACAGTGGTAAGTAGAAAAACCAAGTCCATCCATATTCAGTGCATAAAAGAACATGAGCTTATAATGTGCTGTTTAGGAAAACACCATAAGTACATAATAAAAACATTTCTACATTAACATTAACACTTTTGCAACAATTTACAAGCATGAACATCTGACCTCATATTAGCAGAACATCTTTAAAAGATATTAGCAGAGCATTTAAAACAACACGGGCAATCTAAATGAATGCATAGCGTGGCTGTGTCCAAAGGTCCTTCATCACGGACCCAACTTTAGGCAAAAATTCCAAAAAAATCTAACTTAAATGGCTTTAAAACGTATCAACAAAGTTAATACACATCAAGAAATCTGGGTCAGGCATTTTCAATCAACAAATACACAGAAAAATGAAATTATGCGTACAGGGGCGGAACAGAGGCGAGGTGGTTAGCAGCACGGATGCCTCACAGCGAGAACGTCCCGGGTTTTCATCCATGGGCCAACTGGTTCCTTTCTGTGTGGAGTTTGCATGTTCTGTCTGCGTGGGTTCACTCCAGGTTCTCCAGCTTCCTCCCACCATCCAAAGACATGCTGGTTAGGTTCACTGGTGATTCTAAATTGGCCGCAGATGTGAGTGTCTCTCTGTGTTAGCCCTGTGATAGACTGGAGACCTGTCCAGGGTGGACCCCCGCCTCCCATCCGATGACAGCTGCGACCCTTAACAGGAATAAGCAGAAGATTAATATAAGATGAATGAATGAATGATGCGTACAGTACATGGTGAGCATACACTTGTTAAGCTGTAAAACTGGTATATTCAAATCAGTGCCGATAATCCATGTTTGCAGCCGATGGGGCCTCTCAGTGACAAGGTGTGTTAGTGGAACAACTGGAATGACTGACAAATGTGTGAATGTACCACAGTGGGACCAACATATACTGTTGGATATCCATAGCAAAGCTTCTTGTTAGGACACCTGGAGGAGTACTACTGTTTATCTGTTACTGCAGGCGGGAAATGTGGCTCCGTGCTAAGGTGCAGGGAGCTCTGCTGGTTGAGAATACTAGACTGTATTATGGTGCCGGGACGCCGTGGTAGTTTGCACTGCTCACCACAAGCTAATGACTGTTATGCCGACCCTTCGGGTCATTCCACACTAAGCCATTGTGCGGATAAACGGTAATGTTCGCCACTGTTTATCGGGTATGTGACAGTCACCACCAGCATGTGTGTGTGTGCCAGACAGACAGTAAGGAAGTCTTAGCAACGATAATGTTTTTTTAGAAGTTACGCACTATCTGTATGAAATAAACTACTGCGCAAATACATAATTTGCTTATCATAAAACGCGCACAGGTATAGACGGTAGCTAGCTAGCTAGCTAACTGGTTGAAGGTCACGAACTGTTGTGTATATTTGAAATGGCGTTGGCGGCCGCTAATGTAGCTAGCATAATGTAGGAAACAGAGTAATGCCTTTGCAACAAGCGCAATACAGTCATGTTAATTCGGACAAAATCTAACTTTGAACAATACAAATAGTTACTTACCTGAGGTGGGTGAAGTATTTTTTATCCGCAGGCTCAGTGAAAAACGTGCGAAGCTACACTCAGAGAAGATGAAGATTCTGTCCGGGCTTGTTGTTCCGTTGCAGGTGGGCGGGGCGTGTCGTTCTACGTCTGACATAAGCTTTAAAACTGAGTTTTGTGAAATTAATTTATGGTCAAATCCAATGAAATTAATTTTATTATAGAAAATATTAAGTTACGAAAACATACACACGTTTTACTTAGCGTTAACTCAAAAAACAAAGAAAACAAAAAGAAATCAATTTGTTGGAGTAAATATACTTTTAAAAATAAAGTCATATGGACAATGCCACTGAGAGGCTTTTTACAGTGCACAATCTGATCCTGCTACAACCTCACTACAAGCCATTGGTCACAAGGCAACCCACCACAAAACGCTCCTTCAGGAAATGGTCGCCTGAGGCAGAGGCTGCTTCCAGTCCACTGGAGGCTAGTAATATTTTTATGGTTATTACTCACTGAAGGGTTGGAAGTTGTAGATCAGGGTGATAAAATACTAATTTATTTTTCTTGAAGGTGACGGACTCGCCGTACGTTGTAGCCAGCATGGAGATCATGACACGGATGGGCTATCCTGTTCTGAATAAACTGTCTGAAGGAGTAGAGTTTGTCCGCTGTCAACACACTCTGGGGCGACCTTTACCTCTGAAAGGTACAGATTCAGTTGTGTGGTACTGTTGCGTTATTTGCATGTGTTATTTTTTTTACCTTCCTCGTCTCCCTGCTCCTCCCCTCTAGCTCCTGGCCCTGTAACCCAGAAAAGGTGCTGATTTCTCACCTGCCGGACATCATGCAGATCATGTCTTTTGGCAGCGGCTACGGGGGAAACTCTCCTCTTGGGAAGAAGTGCTTCACCCTCTGCATCGCCTCCCGTATTGTGAAGGACAAGGGATGGCTGGCTGAGCACATGCTGGTGAGAATGGGGAAAATGCTGAAAACCTGCTAAAGCCTCTCCTCAGTTTGTAACACAACCTTAGTCTAACGTTTGTTTCTCTCAAGAACTTGCATAAACATGGCAACACATTTCTTCTCCTCAGATTCTGGGTATCACCAACCCTCAGGGGGTGAAGCGCTACGTGGCAGCGGCCTTCCCCAGTGCCTACGGTAAAACTAACTTGGCCATGATGAAACCCTCTCTACCAGGCTGGAAAGTTGAGTGTGTGGGTGACGACATTGCGTGGATGAAGTTCGACAGTCAAGGTGAGAGCATTAGTTCACACACAGTGACTCCGTTCGACTCACCCCCTCCCCGCCTGCATGTAGACATCTAAATTAAATCCATCATCTCTCTTGTAGGGAAACTCAGGGCCATCAACCCAGAGAATGGGTTCTTTGGTGTGGTGCCGGGCACCTCGGACAAGACCAACCCCTACGCCATGGCTACCATTGCCAAAAACACAGTGTTCACCAATGTAGGCGAGACCAGTGATGGAGGAGTGTGGTGGGAGGGGCTTGATCCCCCTGCTTCTGGCGTCACGCTCACAGACTGGCACGGAAAACCCTGGAAGCAAGGTAACATCAACCTGGACTCAAGCTTGGTTTACTATTACAGTGGGTGTTATTGTTCTGTAATTATGCCTCTAAAAAGTGGAGTGGGACTGAGTGGAGTTGAAGATAATAAATGTGATTTCATTCAAATCACGGCATCACGAGACACAGAGAAAACATCTGAGTGGATGGTTTCTTTGCTAGTCTCGCCGCTGAGACATGCACTTTGGGCCAATCTGAAGTCTCCTGTTCAGCAGTTTTAGATGATGACTTTACTTAGTTTATGATCAATAAATGAATGAATGTTTGACAGCTTTAGCTTCACCCGGGTGTGTGACGCTTTAGAGATGTTCAACAGCACCACCTAGTGGTAGACCAAAGCATAGCTACATTTAAAAGAATTTGACTAAAGACCAGACACGATGTGACATAAAAAGTTGTTTCCTTCTTCTTTGTACACAGGAAGCTCGACGCTTTGCGCCCATCCCAACTCTCGTTTCTGTGCCCCCGCGGCCCAGTGTCCCATCATTGACCCCAATTGGGAGAGCGAGGAGAGGGTTCCCATTGACGCCATCATCTTTGGAGGCAGGAGGCCAGAAGGTTGGTGGTGCCGTTGTACAACACACATGAAGAGTAGTTTGTCCCAACGTAGAAAACGACATTGGAACTGACAGAGAAGTAAAATAAAAGTTAAAACATGTGACAAAAGAGTGACCGTGTAGAAAGACGAAGTACTGAAATTGTGTATTAGTAGACGCAGAGACTAAATACAAAGTACGCAGTCTGCCTCGTGCAACATAATGATTTCTCTTAAACACATTTAAAAGAATTTCATATCGGCAGAAAGTAGCTGTGCAGTAAACGTGCTGTAATGTTGATGTTGTCAGGAGTCCTTCTGGTCTACGAGTCCTTCAACTGGCAACACGGAGTGTTTGTTGGAGCTGTTATGAGGTCTGAGGCCACAGCAGCTGCTGAGCATAAAGGTAAAAACTCACTCACATGATATTCTGAGGTTAATCTAAGATGCACAGTTCAGAAAAATGGTTTCATTTAGGGTTGTCTTATTGTAATGACTAATATTTAGATGCTACAACAGAGTTGGTCTACTGAGAGGGAAGCTGCTCCGATTTACAAAGTATTTAATTTTTCCCTGCAGGCAAAGTGATCATGCACGACCCCTTTGCCATGCGTCCGTTCTTTGGCTACAACTTCGGCGACTACCTCGCTCACTGGCTGAGCATGCAGAGCCGTAAGGCCCCCACACACCTCCCCAAGATCTTCCACGTCAACTGGTTCAGAAAGGACCCCGCGTCTGGCGCCTTCCTCTTGCCCGGCTTCGGTGAAAACGCCCGCGTACTGGAGTGGATCTTCAAGCGCTGCAGCAGAGAGAGGGAGGACGAGGCGGCCAAGAAGAGCATGATCGGCTGGCTGCCAGCAGATGGCGCCATTGACACTAAAGGTCTGGGCAGCAAGGTGGATATGGGTGCCCTCTTCGACGTGCCCAAGCCTTTCTGGCAGAATGAGACCAAGGAGCTGAGGGCCTACTTCACTCAGCAGGTTGGAGCTGACCTGCCAGCTCAGGTGGAGGCTGAGCTGAAGGCTCTGGAGGAGAGAGTGCACCAATAAAACCCTACCAGGAAGTTAATTCATAATCAGGGAGAGAGGCACTGATCACAGGGTTCAGTTTAAGTTGTAATCAGAGCCACTGACTGGGTTTACATCCATAGAGAAACTTTTCTGTGTGTATGAAAACACACTCTGTGAGCCCTGCTTTTGTTTTTTTATGAAGAGGAATCTGTTAGGAAAGAAATCTACAATGCCACACCTACCTGTTGGACAGTATTTCACACTAATGCTGCAACACTTGAAGGTCAGCTGCTGGTTGGTTGGAAGGAGGGAGGTTTGAATCTCAACATGAAGGTTAGATTTCTGAGAGAGAAGCTAATATAACTGCCTCCGAAACAACCATGTTGTGCCTTTTAGACTTTTATCAGTACATTGTCCAGACTGTGAGTGTTTACAGGATGAAGACCAACTTTTTAGAATCAGAATCAGAATCAGAATACTTTATTAATCCTTCAAGGAAATTGTTTTGTTGCTGTTGCTCCCATAAAGTGACAGTTGCTAGTTAACAGAGCAAATACAATAGAATAGAATAGAATAAAAATAAAATAAAATAAAAGTTGTACAAAAATATATAAAAATAAGTAAGATGCATTTAAAGTAAAAGAACAATATTGCACAAGTATTCACAAAGTATTCACAAAATACAGAGGTAAGAGGTTGCAAATAAATTAACGGCATCTGAAGTGTAAAAGGTGAGTGACTAACACTCAGCGGGAGGAGTTATAAAGTTTGATGGCCACAGGCAGGAATGACCTCCTGTGACGTTCTGTGGTACATTTTGGTAGGATGAGTCTGTTACTAAAGGTACTCCTTAGACTGGCCAGTGTGTTGTGGAGTGGGTGAGATGTGTTGTCCAGGATGGTCTCCACTCTTGCCAGCATCCTCCTCTCTGACACTGTGTTCAAAGAGTCCAGCTCCACCCCGACAACATCACTGGCCTTACGGATCAGTTTGTTGAGTCTATTCGCATCTGCCGCTCGCAGCCTGCTGCCCCAGCATGCAACGGCGTACAGGAGCGCACTGGCCACCACAGACTCATAGAACATCCTCAACATTGTCCGACAGATGTTGAAGGACCTCAGTCTCCTCAAAAGGTAGAGTCGACTCTGTCCCTTCTTGTAGAGTGCCTCAGTGTTCTTTGACCAGTCCAGTTTATTGTCGATGTACACTCCCAGGTATTTGTAGTCCTCCACAATGTCAACCTGGGCCCCCCGGATGGTAACGGGGGTCACCGGAGCCTTTTTTCTCCTCATGTCCACAACCAGTTCCTTTGTCTTCGTCACATTCAGCTGAAGGAAGTTGTCCTCACACCATGTGACAAAGTTTCCCACCACGGTTCTGTACTCGGCCTCCTCACCATCACTGATACATCCTACTACCGCAGAGTCATCAGAAAATTTCTGAAGGTGGCAGGGCTCTGTCTGGTAGTTGAAGTCCGTGGTGTAGACGGTGAAGAGGAAGGGGGAGAGGACTGTCCCTTGTGGAGCCCCAGTGCTGCTGATCACCCTGTCAGACACACCGTGTTGCAGCCGCACATACTGTGGTCTTCCAGTGAGGTAGTCAACAATCCAGGACACCAGGGGGGCATCAACCTGCATAGCTTTGAGCTTGTCACCCAGAAGAGTCGGCCTGATGGTGTTAAAAGCACTGGAAAAGTCAAAGAATGTGACCCTCACAGTGCTTGCCGGTTTATCCAGATGAGCATATGCACGGTTGAGCAGGAAGATGATGGCATCCTCTACTCCAAGTCGTGGCTGGTAGGCGAACTGGAGAGGGTCCAGTTGAGTGTCGACCATGTCTCGCAGCTGTTCCAGAACCAGTCGCTCGAAGGTCTTCATTATGTGGGAGGTCAGGGCCACTGGTCTGTAGTCGCTGGGGCTGCAGGGGTGTGGTGTTTTTGGCACTGGGACGAGGCATGATGTCTTCCACAGCACAGGTACCCTCTGTAGGCTCAGGCTCATGTTGAAGACCAGTTGAAAGACTCCACACAGCTGGGTGGCGCAGGCCCTAAGCACTCTGGGACAGACGCCATCTGGGCCTGTAGCCTTTCCTGCACGGAGTGTCCTCAGCCGTCTCCTCACCTGGTCAGCTGTGAAGCAGGTCGTTGTCATTGTTCTTGGTGGGGGGTTGCTGCCATGCCTCTGGAGAGGGCTGATGGAGGAGGTAGTGTAGGTGGGAGCAAGGCCATCAATAGGAGCAGGAGATCTGTGAGGTGGGGGAGGGTATGGTGATGCCATCGTTGGTGTTGATGATGATGATGGGCAGCTCACAAAGGGGTCTGTGGGGGGTTGGGTGGGGTCCACTGTGTCAAATCTGTTGAAAAACAGGTTTAGTTCATTGGCCCTGTCCACACCTCCCTCTACTGCACTCCCAGCTGGTTTGAAACCAGTGATGTTTCGCATGCCTCTCCATACCTCCCTCACATTGTTCTGCTGGAGTTTCCCCTCCAGCTTCCTCCTGTACGACTCCTTAGCCTCTCTGATCTTTGCTTTCAGATCCCTCTGAATAACTTTCAGCTCCTCACGGTTACTGGTTCTAAAAGCCCTCTTCTTGGCATTCAATATGTCTTTGAGGTCACTTGTTACCCATGGCTTGTTGTTTGAGTAACAGTAGACAGTCTTTGTCGGGACAATGTAGTCCACACAGAAGTTTATGTAAAAAGTTATACACTCCGTAAGCCCGTCAATGTCTTCTCCATGTGGCTCACTGAGTGCATTCCAGTCCGTTAGTTCAAAACAGTCCTGCAGTGAGTGGTAGGCCTCCTCAGACCACCTTTTCACAGTTTTGGTGGTGACTGGTTGTCTCCTAACCAGGGGCACATAGCAGGATTTGAGGTGAACCAGGTTATGGTCTGACCTGCCCAGGGGGGGAAGGGAGGTAGATCTGTATGCATCCCTTACATTAGCATACAGCAAATCCAGTGTCCTCTCCTCTCTAGTCAAAAATTTAAAAGATCAGATAAACTTGGATCATTTTTACCCATTAAAAGCTTTTAAAAGTGTGAATTTTAGCTCCATCTCTTTAAAACACACTATTGAGTGAGACTCCTGAAATGTTGCCTACTTTAAATTGAGCTCCAAATAACTATTTTATCAGAAGTCCTTGAACTACTCAGGACATTGAAGCAGTTTTCCATCGGTGGGCCGAGGATTACTATGCATTATTGTTTTAGACACTTTTGTAATGTGATTAAAATGTATGATTCCAGCTGATGTTTACACACAATATGTGAAATGTTGGACAAATAAATGCAACTGAGATTACAAAGCATTTTTTTCAAGTTGTACGCCAAAGTTTTTATTACAGTGCAATGAATAAACATCTTTGAATCCACAAGCAAAGATTCATTCACTTTTTTTTTTTTTTTTTTTGCAGTAACTTAAAATAACCAACAAACTCTGGTTGTCTTAGATGAAACACTGAGAGTCTCTTGTGTCTCTTGTGCCTTGCTTTCGTTTCCTTGGTTCACAGGGATTCACTTCATTCATCAGCAATAATTCAGCCATGATGCGCTGATAGGATCACGTGACATCCACTCAGCTAGAGCCTTTTACACAGAACCTATACACAGTATTGCAACAAAGCAAATACAGTTTGAAATGTACTTTGATGACGCTGACGTGGTGGTTAACACATTAACAGGCTGTGCTCTACTGTACGAGCAGAGGCCTTACAGAGTTCCGTAGGAACACACAGCAACACGTTTTTATTTTTAATATTTTTATTTTCTTGCTTGATACTAAATACTTTATCCAAACCAATACCTTAAAGAGGATAAGACAGAGATGAATTAATCACTGCAAAACGTTACAATAAGAAGAATGATTCACCCTAACATATCATTAAACACTGGATGATTAAGAGGCCTTACAATGAGACTTATTTGAATAACAAAGAGGAACACACATGTGAGGTCCTCACATAAAAATAAAGGTATTGAAAACTGAAATAGAAAAGATGCAGATGTGAAACTTTTGAGTTTCTCGTCACTATACAGTGACTAAACCATCACATTTTCTTGTCCAGGCTCCAGTATTTTACTACTTTAACTAAAAAAAAAAAATCAATAAATAAACAAGCTATTTAATATTGGAAAACATCTAGTTTGTAATATCTCACAGACACGTGAAGACAAAGATCTAGCATGTATAACTGTATATCATCTGCAAAGCGAAGAACGTGGCTCCCATAACTGAATAACATCAAACAAATAACAACACTGGTACATAGAAGATCACAAAAACTCTGGTTTCAGTGACAGTGTAAAGAATCCATGTCTGAATTAGTCTAAAACAGATGTTTGTGTGCTCAGGTGTGCACCAGATAAACTGTCTTTGTTTGTCTGTGTCCTCATGAACACATATGAATTCAGAACTAATGAGTTTTATCTTCATGTTTTTATCTCCATGTGTGGTTTAAAGCTCATTCAATGCAAAGAATAACCAACATCAACTCAGGAGGAAACTACCTGATTCTGTTCTTCTTGAGTTTCTTCATTTAACTGATATAAAAACTATCATTTCTTATACTTTTTCTCTGTAACTGACTAAGGTTACGAATCCTCCACATATGTAATCTGAGTCTCTGCACAAACAAAACACACTTTTCATTTTTTCTTGACTTCAGCATAGAGATAATCTATGTTGTTAGCAGTCTGTGTTACTCTCTTTGCTGGTTTCTTGATGTTGACCTGTGCGTACGTCGTGTCCTGCTGCTGTCCACTGTCCTGTACTGAGACAGAGGACAGGTCACGTCTCCTCTTGGAGAAGTTGATTTCTCCATAATGGATGTTTTCTTCTTCTTCTGTTTCACCTCCAGGTTCTTCAACAACCAGATCTTCACCTCTTTGACTCTATAAGAAATGAACCACATGTGATGTTTAGTGAGGAAGGTCTTCACCTGAATCCTTCCTTATTAAATCATTACCTTTACTTTTTGAATACGTTGAGTAGGGTGGAACAGTGGCAAGGTGGTTAGCACTGACACTTCACAGCGAGAAGGTCCCGGGTTCGAATCCATGGGCCGACTGGGCCTTTTTGTGTGGAGTTTGTATGTTCTCCCTGTGTCTGCATGGGTTCTCTCCATGTACTCCGGATTCCTCCCACCATCCAAAGACATGCTCATTAGGTTAATAGGTGATTCTAAATTGGCTGTAGGTGTGAATGGTCTGTCTCTCTGTGTTGGCCCTGCGATAGACTGGCGACCTGTCCAGGGTGTACCCCGCCTCTTGCCCAGACTCCAGCAGACCCAGCGGCCCTTAGCAGGAATAAGCGGTTACAGAAGATGAATAAATGAATAGGTTGAGTAGACTGCTCTGACAGAGGTAATACATATCGTGTAGTCAGGTAGATTACAGAGAAGTTTAGTCATTACAAACCTGAGTCTGTTGTTGAGTTTGATGCCTTGACTTTAACCACCTGGAAAACATCAGACATTTACTGATAGATTAACTATACTGTGTTTTAGGGTCAATATATTTGACAGTAAAATGTTAAGACTGATGGGAAACAAATGTTTTTGGATGAGCAGCTAAAATGTCAGCGACAGTAACTGAGTCATGTTTGCTGCTTTGATATGTGATACTTACCAAACAAAGATGATCAAGCAGATGAGTACAATGATCCCAATGATTCCTCCAAGAGCTGGTTCCCACTGTGAGGAGCCTAAAACAAGACATGATTTAATGTGGATGTATTGACATAATGAAACCAGATATAACTCTTACTGTGAGTAATAAATAGATAGGATAGA
The DNA here is from genome assembly GCF_963514085.1 of Chelon labrosus. NCBI lineage: Eukaryota > Metazoa > Chordata > Actinopteri > Mugiliformes > Mugilidae > Chelon > Chelon labrosus. The sequence goes on along the minus strand of NC_140351.1, from coordinate 8,526,072 downwards.
CAGGTTTTATTTGTCACATGCACAGTTATACATAGTACAATGCACAGTGAAATGTATTGTTGTACCTGTCTATTTATTTACCTTAGTCTGTTGTACCTAATGAATGAATAACTGAATGATATTTACCTTTAACAGTCTGGCGAGTCTCAGTAACTGTAGTCTGAGAGGTCTCTGTTCATAGAAAATAAAACCAAGTCAAGCTAAAGTAGAAAGAGAACATCAGAAAATGAAACACGAGACAAGAGCAGACGCAGTTCACTTCTGCATTTACCTTCAACAGTCTGTTGAGTCTCAGTAACTGTAGTCTCAGAGCTCTCTGTTCATAGAAAATAAAACCAAGTCAAGCTAAAGTAGACATCAGAAAATGAAACAAGAGAAATAAGACGAGAGCAGACTCAGTTCACTACTGCATTTACCTGCAACATTCAGATAAATCCATGGTGACGTCTGGTTACCAAGTTGATTTGAGGCCACACAGTAATAAACTCCTCCATCAGTCACTTTGAAGCTGTAGAAGTGTCCTTCAGATACGATCACGGGTCCATCTTTGCTGTTCTTGAACCAGGTGAAGCTACTGACGGAAGGCTTGGCTCTGCTGGAGCAGGTCAGGTTCACCCAGCTACCTGCTGACACCAAACCTGATGGACTGATGGATGCTGAGGTGTTTTTAGGAGCATCTGAGGAAAATGTGACAGAGATTCACCTTATTCATCACAAACAGCTGACATCCCATGAATCATCATGTGCTGACAGGATCCAACAACAAACTCTGGTTGTCTTACATGAAACACTGAGAGTCTCTTGTGTCTCTGCTGTCTTGACGTCTTTTCCTTCATTCACAGGATATCTGACAGAACAGTTGATGTTGTATCCATCATGTTTGTCTGACAGAGTGATGGTCTCCTGGATTTTAGTTGTAAAGGTCCCATCTGTGTTTTCCTCTATTTTGTTGTGAGGGTCTTGTTGGAGATTCCAGGTGAGTTGAGGAGGGGAGTGTGGACAGGGAGTGAAAGCTGAGCAGGTTATAGTGACAGACTCCTTCTCCTTCAGATCACCTGAGATATTTATTCTGGGTCTCCAAGGAGAATCTGTGGTTTCACATCAAACACATATTATTGTATTGAACTATTGTTGTGACAAAACTGACTTTATTGTTAGTACAGCTCAGTTTTTACTGTTTTATTGAATCTTTACACTTTCATGTAATGTAGATAACATGTTTTACAGAGATGCTTAGGGTTGCAGAATTGGTTTACTGAAGCTGAAATGGATTTCACATTATATTTTAAATGATCTGAAAAAATTAAATGAATAAAAATAACAATTACCAAGCCTGTCTTACCTTTAACTGTTATTTGAAGAGGATCACAAACAGCTGTTGACCTGTACGGCCCGTTCTCAATTCTGAAGTAGTATGTGTCTGAATGACTTGTCTTTAAATTAGAAAACAGAGTGGTGCAGTTTTTCTGACTCAGGTCTCCACAAACATTCACTGGATAGATGTTAACTGACTTACTACTGTTGAAGACTACATTATTTGGATTTGGTCCAAATCTCGTGTCATTTTTAATCCACACTCCAAAGGTTTCTCTGCTGCTGTTAAACTCTTTTCCTGAGTTCTCACTATAGTTACATGGGATTATTAAACAAGATCCACTCAGTGCTTCCATCTTCTTTGGTGCAGTAATGGAGAGGGCTGAATTCTTCTGACATTGAGCCCAAACACCTGTAAAACCAGACTAATGATGAACATGCTTTGTGGATCAAAATCTGCCTGAAGAGAAAGTTGATGAGACACAAACTCCAGTTCATGTGCAGCATGTTACATGTAGACCCTTTGAACAATGTCAGTAGAAAATATTTCAGACTAGAAATGATTCAAGTAATGTCTCCAAATAAAAGAGACTGAACAAACAGCTGACCTGAAAGAAAGAAGACACTCAGTAATATGTTGACTGTCACCACGTTCACACACAGGGCTGCCATGACACTCATCTCCTAAATTGGAAACAAAGACAAAAACTACCGTATATTTCATTCGCATATTTGAATCAAAACAGCCTTTTTGATAAAGTATACTTTTTTAAAGCCACTTTAAATTCACACATTCAACCCAGGAATTCTAAACGAGCAACCAGATTTAATAAAATAGAGAAGGGCTTGGAAAACGTGTTGAAGATAAAATCTAAATAATCCAGCATGAATTCATGTTCAAAATGTTGCTGAAGCAACTTCTCATTTCTTTGTGACCGGTTTCATCAAAACCAACGAACAAAACATATTATGTGTTTTCTCTCAGGTTAAAATGTTAAAAAATTAAAATATATAAAAGAACAAACTTTGATCTTACCAAATGAATCTGTAACAGAGAAAAAATATATTTTTAAAATCCAGTAAGTTGTAAATTTCAGTTGATCATCAGCAGATCAAATAACCAACGTCTCTGTTCAGTAACTGTTTTAAAAAGACTTTATCCTTCCTGCTTTGACCTGAGAAAGAGGAATGAAGTCTTAGCAGCTTGACCTCATGAGGGCGTGACTCTGTTGAACAGTAGTTTGAATATTTACACGTTTAATAAATCGAGAATATTTTAATAAGAGTGGTTGAGTGTGAAGTTTTGTTTGCAACTATTCTGAACTTCTCAATAAATGTCAGTCATCAAACAGATTACAGACTTTCACATAAATAAAATAAAAAGACTCAACATGGACAATCGTCACAGTTTATGTGGAGCTACAGTCATCAAACTATTCAACTTCCTCTATTTACTTAAAGTTCTCAGTCTATTCTCAGCACATCTGTTGACATCACACCACTACTCTCTGTTACACTCACTCTTCTCCATCAGACCATATTAAAATTACTTAAAGGGCGAAGTGAGTATTGATTATATTATCGGTGCCTGTCCAAGTTTGGGACGGTACGTTCGTTTATCAGAAGTGAGCAAGTCCCACCTCTGATCTGCTGCCAGTGTCTTGGTGCTTGTTGAAAACCTGAGGATTCATGTTTACAGCAAATTCTGAAACAGCACATGCTGTGAAACAGCATTAATGTTAATAATGGTTTGTTTACTTTAATTTAAATTATAGTTCTCTGTTTACAGCGTTGGGGTCTTTATTTACTGTACATTGTTTTATACAGATAATATACCACACCTAAACAGAGGGACAGATATGAAGCCAGACCACAAATAGGAACTATGATAGTAGCAGAGCTGAGAAAACTATGAGAGCTGCAGGCAGTTTCCTGTCATTAAACACCACATACAGTGTCTCTGTGTCTTTTAACATGAACTTTCATCTTGTAGAACGTCACAGTGAAGGTGTGAACTCATTGTTTCTTCACTTGAGTGTACTGTCAGCAGTCTGTGTGAAGCTGTTTTCTGGCTAAGACTCTTTGACCTATGCCTAAACCATTTCTCTCTGCTGTCTGCAGTGACACTATCAGGACTTTTAGACAACATTACAACACCTCAACAGCAACAATTCAGGTCAGACATATCAACTGCAGTTAGTTAGGGATTGTAGAAATTCAACTTTCTACAATGTCTCTTCTAATATGAGTCAACTTTTTTATACCTTGGTGCAAATCACCGCTGACTCTTTGACTGCCCTGCCCCCTCTGCTGCTCAGTTTAGACTTCTGTATTAAATTGACACAGAAGCTACAGCGACAGCGACAGCACAGACCCCTACACACATCCTGCACAGACCCTACTGACGTGCACCTCCCTAAAAATGTAACTACCCGCCACGGCAACACAGAGCGCAAGAGTGATTAGTCCGCTTGATAGCAGCGTATTTACGCTTTCGTTTTTCTGGCTGCTTCTCGATCTCAATCGAAATCTCAATCGCAATTTTTGAATTAATTGTTTTGGATCAATAGAGATGGAACACATCTGAGGAGGTTTGGAGATACAAACATTTGTATGACTTGTCGTAAAATTTCGGCAAAAGTTTCAGTTGCCATTGGTGAAAGTGAAGCAGGAAGTAGAAACAGAGTGAGCCAGACTGACGAGCACACAAGCATAAATGGCTCCAACCGACGTTGGTTATGTGCATAGATTAAGGCGTCTATGTCCCACAGTACTCTAATAGTGCCTCACCCTCTACATCACCTTCCACACTCACTGCTGCGGACAAGTGGCTTGTAGCAACCCCTCACCCCACCGCCATCACTTCGGCTCAGGTGAACGGACAGCTAAGAAGGCTCGGTCCAAGCAAAGCAGCTGGCCCATGTGGAGAGTCCCCACAATTACTCAGGGATTACTTCAGCATGTATTTAACCTGAGCCTACACCTTAGGAAGGTGCCTCTGCAGTGAAAGACATCATGCATAATCCCTGTCCCTAAGAAGCTACACCCAAGGGAAATGAACAACTACAGGACTGGTCGCCCTGGCATCCAGCATCATGAAGACCATGGACCAGCTGCTACTCCATCACATTAGGCCCTAGGTCCACCTCACACTAGACCCACTGCAGCTTGCGATGCAGGAAAAGGTGGGGGTGGAGGACGCCATCTTCTACCTGACCAGTGGACTATCTCACACTTGGACAAGGGGAATGCTGCTGTGAGGATCATGTTTTTTGACTTTTCCAGGGCATTAAACACCATCCAGCCCTGAGAGAGCTGAGAGCCGCTGAGAGACAAGCTAATGGACTCACAACTCATCCTGGATAGCGGACTATCTCACTGGGAGGCCTCAGTATGTCAGGTTGGGGAAATATCGTCAACAGCACTGGAGCACCACAGTGGACTGTGCTTTCCCCTGTCCTATTCACCCTGTACACCTCAGACTTCAATTACAACACAGAGTCATGTCATACGCACAAGTTCTCAGATAACACTGCATTTGTGGGGTATACCAGAGATGGACAAGAGCAGGAGTACAAGAATCTGGTGAACAACTTTCTCTCATGGTGTGGAGTGATCCACCTTCTGATCAATACAGCTAAAACCAAAGAGATGGTAGTGGATTTCCAGGAAGTCCAGGCCCCACCTGCAGCCCCTAACCATCGACGGGGAGTGTGTAGAGGTGGTTCAGGTCTATAAGTACCTGGGTCTACAAACCTGGACTGGATCACAAACTGGACTGGTCAGCTAACATAAAAATAGGTCAGAGCTGTCTCTATTTCCTCAGGAGGCTAAGGTAATTTAATATCTGCCGGAAGTTGCTGGACATGTTCTACCAGACTATTGTTGCCAGTGCCCTCTTCTACGCTGTGGTGTGCTGGAGAGGCAGCACTAAGAAGAAGGACACCTTGCGTTTGGACAAACTGATACAGAAGGAGGGCTCTGTGGTTGGGGCAGAGCTGGAGCACCTGACATCAGTGGCCGATGCAAGAACCGTGAAGAAAATTTGGACCATTATGAACAATGTCCACCACCCTCTACATGACATCTTCATGACATAAGTGAAATAATATTGTTTCTGCAGGTTGTGTGTTCTTTGGACTGCACAGAAGGTTACATACCTGAAATAGCTGGTTATTTTTACGTGATCAGGTTTTGTCTGATTTAGAATAGGTGTGTGTGCAAGGCTTTAATGTTAGATCCTCAGATTAAACCAAAAATGCAGCCATTTCTGAATTTCAGTTGATCAGCAGCAGATCAAATAACCAACTTCTCCCTGTCTAGTCGTTCTCTTAAGAAGTCTTCATCCTTCCTGCTTTAATCCTGAGAAAGAGAAAGAAAATCTTTTGTGGGACCTTGACCTCATCAGGGTGTGAATGACTCATTTGTTCAAGCGAATCAATCCCATGCACCACTCAAAGACACCTGCACTGCAAGACCAGTGGGGGTGCATCTATTCTCTGTATGCAGAGCATGACATCAATGTATGCAATTATTTTAATTTTTTGCCAAATGTTTCCTGTAAATTAGATAAGTAGACGGACACACTTAATTCTTCCCTTCATTCTGGTTCAGGTTGATCTGATCACCTCAAATTAAAACTGAGAATCTCCACTTTAGGAAGGTCCCGGGTTCAAATCCATGGGCCAACTGGGCCTTTCTGTGTGGAGTTTGCATGTTCTCCCTGTGTCTGCGTGGGTTCTCTCCAGGTACTCCAGCTTCCTCCCACTGTCCAAAGACATGCTCATTAGGTTAACTGGTGATTCTAAATTGGCCGTAGGTGTGCATGTGAGTGTGAATGGTAAGCGAGTACAGAAGATGAATGAATGAATGAATAAATCATCATGACATAATGACAGACACCATGTGAGGTCAGTGCATAAATATGAACTGAAAACTGAAAACTGTGTGATATCTCGATTTGTTTTGCTGTTTCCTCCAAAGACAAGGTCAAAACTTGTTTCGACAGTGTCACACACACTGTGGGAACGCCCATGTTACAGGCCTCGGTTTTCCCCTCTGCTGGTCAAGGGTGGTAAAGACTGGTTAAACGTGATGTCTTGTGTTCTCTCCCTTAGGTGAAGCTGATCTGCTGTAATCGAAAGGATCTGATCAATAGGGGGAGGAACCATGTCTCTCTCTCTTTCTGACACCTTCTTCTTCCGTGTGCTTATAGCAGAAGCTGACTTTAAACCTCAGTTTAGTCCCGACTTCAACAACAGTGCCACCATCTTTGATTAATTTCCTCCTTTGAGTGTTGAACATTGCACTGTAACTTTCTATGTGGCAAAGATTCACTAGAAGCCTTTGACACAGAGATCCTCAACCATGTCTTCTTCTGTTAATTTAATACACAGTCATGGCATCTGGCATATGTCATAGCACTTGTACCAAAATCTAATGTGGAACAAAGGTACTGTCTGGTGAGTCTAACTCTGAGGCCTATTTTATGTCTTGGAACCAACCAGTCAGTGAATTAAAATGTCATGATTCATCCATTTATTTTCAACAAGTATCTAAAACATATAAAACAGCAGTGGTACTTTATATTTGATTTGAAGTAGGTGACAAAAAATTAGCAGAGCAATGTGATTGAGAGAGGTGAAATAAAAGTGAAATATGAAGGAAAGCAGCTGCAGGTGGATTCAAGATGGAGTGTAAAGGAGTTATGTCGCCCTCTGGTGGTGATTTACATTCAAAGCCCAGTGAGAGAATGAGTGTCGATGTCCACAGTGAAGTTTAATGTTACTGTTTCAGTGTTTATAATACTTTGAGTGAATCAATCTGAAAATGAATCTATATGATTACAGGTGATGTTTACACACAATATGTGAAATGTCGGTCACAGTGCAATATAAATATTTCATTTCACTTTCATTTTTCACAGTAACTTGCAATAAAATAATGGACACACAGTAGAACAGTAGCAAATGGAAAAAAGCAAATGAACTGAAAAGCACAAATGGGTGCAGATTAGTGGCATTTATAATTAGCAGTGTTTGATATGTGGATAACTTATGACACAACAAAGGACACATGAAGAGGAACTATGAACCTGTAACTTGCCCGATGACAGCTGGGATAGCCTGCAGTAGACCCTGCGACCCTTCACGGGAACAAGTAGAATAATCAAAGAAATAAAAAGAAGACATGTGAGGTAAAAACCCTCTGAGGAACATAAATACATGACTGTAGGATGTTTAAGCAGCACCTTAGCACTGTCTGTCTGTGCTGCACCTTCTCTCACCACAAGTGGGAGCTCACCGTCTGAAATATACATCACACTATTCACATGTACAGTATGGTGTTCCTTCCTCACTTTAACCAATCACAACCTCTGTCTGTGGGCCAATCATTTTGTCTGCTGTCATTTTAAAACTCCTCCTTTCTCTGCTGCTCTCAGTTTTCATTTCACTGTCAGATCCATTCAGCCCTCCTCCACCTCACTGATGTCTCAGCATCCACACCTCCTCGTTCTTCGCTCCTCCTCCACTACTACCAGGGTCTACACTCTATCAGTTAAGTTTATGTTTCTGTACAGCTTGTTGAATGAACTTTAACTACATCAGCTGATCTAAGCTCTGTTCCTGCTCCATGTTTTATTATTTATTATGGTTTAGGTCCAACCATCTGCAGCTGAACACCTCCAAGACCAAGGAGATGGTGGTGGACTTCAGAAGGAAGAAATCACATCTCCAACCTGTGTCCATCAACGGGGTCGATGTGGAGGTGGTCCGGACTTACAAATATCTGGGGCTGCAGCTGGACGACAGGCTGGACTGGACAACAAACATGGACACACTCCACAGGAAAGGACAGAGCCGTCTGTACTTCCTGAGAAGGCTGGGGTCCTTCAACGTCTGCAAAAAACTGCTGCAGATGTTTTACCAGTCTGTGGTGGCCAGCATCCTCTTCTATGCTGTGGTTTGCTGGGGAGGAAGCAGCAAGAAGAGGGACGCTGCTCGACTGGACAGACTGGTGAGGAGGGCTGGCTCAGTGGTGGGCACAGAGCTGGATTCTCTGGTGACAGTGGCAGAGAGAAGGACCCTGGACAAACTGCTGTCCATACTGGACAACACCCACCACCCTCTGCACAACACCTTCATCAGGCAGAGGAGTGTGTTCAGTGGCAGGCTGCTGTCTCAATCCTGCTCCACCAACAGACTGAAGAACTCTTTCGTCCCCCTGGCCATCAGGCTGTACAACAGCTCTCAGTGATGGCAGGAGACACAATAGACAATGGACAAATCTTTTGCACCTACTTACTGGACACTCTGTCATTTACCATGTCTGTCTACCTCTGCTACATCTGGTGACTGTGATTTTCATTCATTTTTTCCCATTTGTAGCTCTCATATTTATAAAAAAAAAAAAAAAAACCTTCTACTTCTACTGGTCACTTTATATTTCTAACAGGTCACTTTATATTTATATTTTCTAACAGGTCACTTTATATTTTTAACATAGTTTATAGTTGTATAAACATTTTATTTCTAGTCACTTTCTATTTTTTATATAGCTTTTGTATTTTATGTTCAATGTTTGTAACTGCTACTGGATGCTTGAATTTCCCTCGGGATTAATAAAGTATCTATCTATCTATATCTAGTTGGTTAGTCAGAGCTCTCACACAGGAAGTAGATGCATTCACACAGAAATGAACCAGACATAATCTCAACACTATTTTAATGAATGCAGACATGCTGGTTAACACAGTAAGAGGCTGTATTCATCTGTATGTGCAGAAATGGACGACAGAGGACTTGTAGTCAAACTTGGAAATACCTCATCTTCCCCCTTTTTTTTACTGCAGGTTCACACACTTTGGAGGTTACCTCTATTATAAAAAAAACTCAAACAACAAAATATGTCCATGAAGATTAGAGTGAAAGTCATCACAGAATAAAACTGAGCAATAAGAAGAAAAGATGAATCTTAACATGTAATCAGAAACAGGAGTGAATTAAAGCGAGAAGCTGGAAATATATGAACAACAATCAGGAAGGCAAAAGACATTGTCCTGTCTTTTTTTCTTTGTTAAATGAGTTGCATGAATAAAACTTGCAGCACATTAAATATGAGTCTCCACACAAACAAAACAAACTTCTCATTTCTTCTTGACTTCAGCATAGAGATAATCTGTGTCGTTAGCAGTCTGTGTTAATCTCTTTGCTGGTTTGTTGATGTTGACCTGTGCGTACACCGTGTCCTGCTGCTGTCCACTGTCCTGCACTGAGACAGAGGACGGGTCACGTCTCTGCTTGGAGAAGTTGATCTCTCCATAATGGATGTTTTCTCCTTCTTGTGTTTCACCTGCAGGTTCTTCAACAACCAGATCTTCACCTCTTTGACTCTATAAGAAATGAACCACATGTGATGTTTAGTGAGGAAGATCTTCACCTGAATCCTTCCTTATTAAATCATTACTTTTACTTTTTGAATACGTTGAGTAGACTGCTCTGATAGAGGTAATATATAAAGTAACTAAACACTGAGTCAGGTAGACTACAGAGAAGTTTAGTCTTTACAAACCTGAGTCTGTTGTTGACTTTGATGCCTTGACTTTAACCACCTGGAAAACATCAGAGGCTGTTAGATGAACTATACTGTGTTTTAGGGTCAATATATTTGACAGTAAAATGTTAAGACTGATGGGAAACAGATGTTTTGGATGTGCAGCTAAAATGTCAGCGACAGTAACTGAGTCATGTTTGCTGCTTTAATATGTGATACTTACCAAACAAAGATGATCAAACAGATGAGTACGATGATCCCAATGATTCCTCCAAGAACTGGTTCCCAGTGTGAGGAGCCTAAAACAAGACATGATGTAATGTGGACGTATTGATATAATGAAACCAGATATAACTCTTACTGTCTTTGAGTGGATTCAGAAAAATAAATACTGAATGATATTTACCTTTAACATTCAGATCAATCCATGGTGATGTCTGGTTACCAAGTTGATTTGAGGCCACACAGTAATAAACTCCTCCATCAGTCACATTGAAGCTGTAGAAGTGTCCTTCAGATACGATCATGGGTCCATCTTTGCTGTTCTTGAACCAGGTGAAGTGTCTGACGGGAGGCTTGGCTCTGCTGGAGCAGGTCAGCTTCACCCAGCTACCTGCTGACACCAAACCTGATGGACTGATGGATGCTGAGGTGTCTTTAGGAGCATCTGAGGAAAATGTGACAGAGATTCACTTTATTCATCACAAACAGCTGACATCCCATGAATCATCATGTGCTGACAGGATCCAACAACAAACTCTGGTTGTCTTACATGAAACATTGAGAGTCTCTTTTGTCTCTGCTGTCTTGACGTCTTTTCCTTCATTCACAGGATATCTGACAGAACAGATGATGTTGTATCCATCATGTGTGTCTGACAGAGTGATGGTCTCCTGGATTTTAGTTGTAAAGGTCCCATCTGTGTTTTCCTCTGTTTTGTTGTGAGGGTCTTGTTGGAGATTCCAGGTGAGTTGAGGAGGGGAGTGTGGACAGGGAGTGAAAACTGAGCAGGTTATAGTGACAGACTCCTTCTCCTTCAGATCACCTGAGATATTAATTGTGGGTCTCCAAGGAAAATCTGTTGTTTTGTGCAAAATTTCAGTTTTAGTTGTTTTCATTCTTCCTCCTACATACTGAGCATAACAATTTACTGAGAAGGTTTAACGTTAGAGTTTGTGGACCAAGGTAGAACTGCTTTCACATTTTATTCAAGTAAAGTGAAATTATAAAACCTGTCTTACCTTTAACTGTTATTTGAAGAGGATCACAATCAGCTGTCGCCTTGAATGACCAGTTCTCAATTCTGAAGTAGTATGTGTCTGAATGACTTGTGTTTAAATTAAAAAACAGAGTGGTGCAGTTTTTCTGTCTCAGGTCTCCAGTAATATTCATTGGATAGATGTTAACTGACCCACTACTGTTGAAGATTACATTATTTGGATTTAGGCCAAATCTCGAGTCATGTTTAATCCACACTCCGAAGGTTTCTCTGCTGCTGTTAAACCCTTTATCTGGTTTCTCACTATAGTTACATGGGATTTTCAAACAAGATCCACTCAGTGCTTCCATCTTCTTTGGTGCAGTAATGAAGAGGGCTGAATTTTCACGACAATCAGCCCAAACACCTGTAAAACCAGACTAATGATGAACATCATGTGGATGAAAATCTGCCTGAAGAGAAAGTTGACGAGACACAAACTCCAGTTCATCTGCAGCATGTTACATGTAGACCCTTTGAACAATGTCAGTAGAAAATATTTCAGACTAGAAATGATTCAAGTAATGTCTCCAAATAAAAGAGACTGAACAAACAGCTGACCTGAAAGAAAGAAGACACTCAGTAACATGTTGACTGTCACCACGTTCACACACAGAGCTGCCATGACACTCATCTCCTGGACTGGAAGCAAAGACGATTATTAAAATATATCATGTGCTTCCTCTCATATTAAAATATTTAAATTTAAAAAACAGTAACATTTTTTTTTTTTACCAAATCTGCAGTTAAAAGAAAGAAACAATATGGTTTTAATATTCAGTAATTTGTGAATTTCAGTTGATCAGCAGCAGATCAAATAACCAACTTCTCTGTTTAGTTGTCGTGGTGTAAAAGGAAACACCCAGACTTGACTTAGTTTTTTGTACTTCTGCTAGTTATCACTGAATAAATGCAAAGATACAAGAAGTCTTCATCCTTCCTGCTTCATCACTGTGAATGAGGAAGTCACCTTTTATGGTCATTTTGAGCTGATCAGGGTGTGAATGGTTTATTAATTTCCGATTACGTTCACTGTCTCACAACTGTCACTTACTGTCGATCACAGCTTTTCAATATTTATATCTACTGTAGAAGCAATGATATACTTATAAGGCAGAGCACAAAGAGGAACTTTGATAATATCATGGCTGAGAACAAACATATGAGCTGCAGGATGTGGAGAATTAAGTGTCCTGTTATTGTATTGTGATCAGTAAATGCAACATAATCTCGTCCAGGCCTCTGTGTCTTTTAACATGAACTAACATCTTGTATGAGCTCACAGTAAAGGTGTGAAAAGTGTTTCTTTACTTGAGTGTAGGACCATCAACAGTCTGTGTGAAGCTGTTTTCTGTCTTGCACTGAGACAGGGGAAGGTTCAGGTCTCTGTTGAGAGAGGACGTCTTCATGCAGGACGTCTTCCTCTGATAATTTAAGATCTTTTCACCTGTTTGACTCTGTGAACAGACCTGTCGTTATTTATAGTTTCTTGAAATTGCACAATACATTAACAACAGCAATTATGGCAAGTTACACTGTTGTTTGTTATATTGATATATGTTGAGGGGAGGGACCTCTGTGGATCATCCCACAGAGACTTGATCAGTTTGGGATCTAGTGAATTTGGAGGCCAGGTCGACATCTTGTGCTTTTCTTCATATTTTTTTTTTAGTTGTTCCTAAAGCGTTTTTGTGTGTGTGTCTGTGTCAGGCTGCGTCCTGCTGGGGATGGCTGCTGCCATCAAGGAGTGTCATTGCTATGGGGTGGGGGTGCCTGGTCTGGTCGAGGTGGGTGGTACATGTCTAAGTAACATCCACATGAATGAATAGCAGGTCCAAAAGTTTCCCAGCAGAACTCTGAATTGTCACAAGATGGTCAATGTTATTTACTTCTCCTATCAGTGGTCATGATATTTTAGCTGATATGTGTATGATCTCCTATTATTTTAGTTATTTTTTTGTTATATTATCTCTGATCCTTTAACAAAGAAGTAAATCTATTTGCCAGTCCATCATAACATTTTCATTTGCCGTATATTTAGCTGAAGTCATGAAGTGACTGAGGGCAGCTATATGTGGAGATGTAAACTGGGTTCAACTTCCCTTCAGTCAGTGTTGGCGCGCACAGAGACATTTTTTGTAAATTATTTTTGGATTTCCTCTTTTGATAGGCAACCTTTCAGCCTTGTAATGCCACCACCACAGTCTCCCTCTCACTGGCAGACACACATGTGGAGATTATTATTATCTTATTAAGAGTTTATGGACACAGGAGTTCCCTCATGAAGGTACGCTTTAATGCTGACCTTATTTTAAACATGATGAGGAGGATTCTTAAAGACATGTATTGGATTGTAACAAAAAGATTGTTCAGAAAACATCACGTACACCATTTATTGTGAAGAACTTGTGCAAACTGTTCACCACAGGGTGGCTTACAGATGGGTGGCTCCCCCTTCATGCAGCTGTTGATGGTCAGAAAGTGTTCTGCAGAGGAGAGATTGAGCAGCACCAAGCTCCTAATCATTTTAGATGAATCTCTCACTCAAAGATGTTTATTAATTTAGTGACTTTTTTCAGTTTTTCTGCTTTTATCTTTTCTCCTCTTCCTCTTTCTTTTTCTTTCCATCAATGTCAGATGAATAACTTATTTTCATTTTGATTTGAGCACCGTTGTCATAATGAACTATTTTAAAGAGTCATGCTCATGATATATAACAGGACTGAATGTTTTCAGAGTTGGTGGGGGTCCCCTGGGGGGGTTTCCTACTGTCAATGAAAACATATCAAAGCGAATCCAACATATCTATGACTGTCCTCTTGTCGACTTTGTCAGCCTCAGACTAAATGTGTGTGTACATGTATCTCTATAGGGGACAGAGGTTTGAAAGGCTAAAATGGATAAAGAAGCTTTTTTAAATTATTTTTTACATTTTCCATAAAGGCATCATTTAGAGCTTTCATTTAAGTTGAAAGAATGTTTAATGTTGTTTCAAAAGAACAAAGTTGTTCCTTAAATTCATATGTTCAACTCTTCATGAACAACCAGACTGTCCTACATCATAAATAGTATCTGACAACATGAACCAACCACAACACACATTTCCAAGACTTCCAGAAAAGCAATAAAATAACAAACCTGTAGGTTAAAACACTAAAATATAAAAAGTCGTGACATGTTTCTTACCAGATGAGTCTGCAGGTGAAACAAAGACTGTAGAACGTTTTGATATCAGTGGTTTTGAACTTGAGCAGATCGGAAAGAGACCAAGTAACAACTTCCCTGTTAAACCTACTTTGAAAGAAGGCGGACGTTATATATTAAGACTGTGAGAACAGTTGGTTTGGTTGTACAGCCACAACATATCACATGACTTCCTGCTTAACTTGTGTTAATCAGGACATATGAATTTGTGGTTTCTTAAGCTCATCAGGTGTCTATGACTAATTTAAACTGTTGGACCTGGTATTCATTAATGTGGATGTTACTTAAACATGTAGCACCCCCCGAGACCAGACCAGACACCCCAACCCCATAGCAATGACACTCCTTGATGGCAGCAGCCATCCCCAGCAGGATGCAGCCTGACACAGACACACACACATAAACGCTTGAGGAAATAAAATAAAAGTGATTGATTTCTGCAACCCTTCACAGGACAAGCAGTGACAGAAGATAAATGAATGAATGAATGATTTCACAGGAATCATTCTGTGGAGGAAGCTGTCGCTCAGTCTGTTGGTTCTGATGTTTCTGTACCTTTTCTGTGAAGGAAGAGGAACAAACTGTCCATGGCCCAAATCTGGGAGAGGACCCCTACAATCCCCTGTGCAGTTCTTAACACCCAGTCTAGGTCCCTCTTGTCCTGTGCTGTGCAGCTCCCATACCACACTGTCACACAGAGACAGAGGATGTGTTCTATTGTGGTCCTGTACAAGTTTGTCAGTCGTGACAGGAGAGTCCAGCCCTCTTCAGCTTTCTGAAGAAGAAAAGCCTCTGTTGGGCCTTCTTCACCATGTGTGGAGTGTTCACAAACGAGGTCAGGTCAGGTCAGATGTGATGTGATTGCCCAGGAATTTGATGTCATTGACCCGCTCGACCACCTCCCCTTATATGAGGAGAGGAGCATGCTCTGTCTTCCTTGACCACCTGTAGTCCACAGTGACCTCCTTGGTCTTGCTGGTGTTCAGAACAAGGTTGTCTTCTGAGCTGGGATGGATGGCAGAACATCACACATTTGTGAAGAGTGTGAAGAGAGCTGGGTGAGCACACAGCCCTGCAGCGTTCCTGTGTTCAGGACCAGTGTGGACGATGTGCAGTCCTCAAGTCTCACCACCGAGTAGAGTTTGTTGCTTTAGAGGAAGTTTTCTGTTCTATAAAACACAGTCTGTCAAATGTAAATGTTCACATATGAATCTGACAGTACATGTAGACACGGCTCCTCTGAGGTCAACAGCATCTAAATCTCATCAGTTGTTGAAGTCGATGTCTAAACACGGTCTGTTAAATATATGAGTGACCCATGTATTTAAAGCGGAGCAGCTGGAGGACATGAAGATCTACATTATGGACTTCTGCAAGATTTTTATATTTCAACCTGGAGACAATAGTCGATCCTGACATCAGACTGAGCGGTCAGGTGATGATGTTGTGTAGATGCACTTTACGTCACTGAAATTGTCTTCAGATGACGTGATGCCTGAGGACAACAGGTAAAACGTTTAAAGGACATAAACTTGAGGAAAAAGGAAAAGATTTTTAGTGAAATAATGTGAAATAATATTGTTTCTGCAGGTTGTGTGTTCTTTGGACTGCACAGAAGGTTACATACCTGAAATAGCTGGTTATTTTCACATGATCAGGTTTTGTCTGTTTTAGAATAGGTGTATGTGCAAGGGTTTAATGTTAGATCCTCAGATTAAACCAAACATGCAGTCATTTCTGAATTTCAGTTGATCAGCAGCAGATAAAATAACCAACTTCTCTCTGTTTAGTCGTTTTCTTAAGAAGTCTTCATCCTTCCTGCTTTAATCCTGAGAAAGAGAAAGAAAATCTTTTGTGGCACCTTGACCTCATCAGGGTGTGAATGACTCATTTGTTCAAGCAAATCAATCCCATGCACCACTCAAAGACACCTGCACTGTCACTGCAAGACCAGTGGGGGTGCATCTATTCTCTTTATGCAGAGCATGACACCAATTTATGCAATTATTTTAAATTTTTCACAAATGTTTCCCGTAAATGAGATAAATAGACAGACACACTTAATTCGTCCCTTCATTCTGGTTTAGGTTGATCTGATCACCTCAAATTAAAACTGAGAATCTCCACTTTAAGCCTGTATTCATTATACAACTGTACTGTGAATATGTTTTGATAAAATGCTAAAATAAAGACTTTATGATGAACATATGAGCACCAGAAGTGCAACCAAATCTGATCAAGCATCCGTTCAATCCATGGAAGAACCCTCCATACAACTTCTCAGGATCTGCTGCTAACATCTCGGCGCCTATAATTTCACAGGTCACCTTCAGATGAGTTCATTTCACACGTCTGATATATAAATAACAGCGAAACTACAAACACAAGGTTAGCACTTAAATGGAAACGTGCTGATGACCTGACGACCCAGAGTATCTCTGTTATGCAGCAAAGATTTGTTGTGTTTGTTTGTGTAAAGGCTCCGATGACATGTGTGTAAGAGTCACAATAAATATTCTAACAAAAAAAACAGAAGCTTGGACAGGAAAATATCACTTCACTTCAATATCACTATCTTATACTTTTACGTCTTAGAGTTCAGTGAAGAAAAACTCAAAGGCTCCTCCTGCAACTTTAATATTTCAGTTGTTACTACTAGAAACTTCTCAGGATCTGCTGCTAACGTCTTGGGGCCTAATTTCACAGGACAACTTCAGATGAGTTCATTTCACACGTCTGATGTATAAACAAATATAAATAACAATCACCATGACATCATGACAGACACCATGTGAGGTCAGTGCATAAATATGAACATGCTGAAAACTGTGTGATATCTTGATTTGTTTTGCTGTTTCCTCCAAAGACAAGGTCAAAACTTGTTACTACAGTGTCACACACACTGTGGGAACGCCCTCGTTACAGGCTTCGGTTTCCCCCTCTGCTGGTCAAGGGCTGTAAAGACTGGTTAAACGTGATGTCTTGTGTTCTCTCCCTTAGGTGAAGCTGATCTGCGGTAATCGGAAGGATCTGATCAATAGGGGGAGGAACCATGTCTCTCTCTCTTTCTCACACCTTCTTCTTCCATATGCTTATACCAGAAGCTGACTTTAGACCTCAGTTTATCCCCGACTTCAACAAGAGTCACCATCTTTGATTCATTTCCTCCTCTGAGTGTTGAACATTGCACTGTAGCTTTCTATGTGGCGACGATTCACTTGAAGCCTTTGACACAGAGATCCTCAACCATGTCTGCTTCTGTTAATTTAATACACAGTCATGGCATTTGGCATATGTCATAGAACTTGTACCAAAATCTAATGTGGAACAAAGGTACTGTCTGGTGAGTATAACTCTGAGGCCTATTTCATGTCTTGGAACCAACCAGTCAATTTATTAAAATGTCATGATTCATCCATTTATTTTCAACAAGTATCTAAAACGTATAAAACAGCAGTGGTACTTTATATTTAATTTGAAATAGGTGACAGAAAATGAGCAGAGCAATGAGTGAGAGAGGTGAAATAAAAGTGAAATATGAAGGAAAGCAGAGATAATACATCAGTAACTCTTGTCTGAGCTGCAGGTGGATTCAAGATGGAGTCTAAAGGAGTTATGTCGCCCTCTGGTGGTGGTTTACATTCAAAGCCCAGTGAGAGAATGAGTGTAGATGTCCACAGAGAAGTTTAATGTTACTGTTTCAGTGTTTATAATACTTTGAGGGAATCAATCTGAATATTAATTGATATGATTCCAGGTGATGTTTACAAACAATATGTGAAATGTCGGACACAGTGCAATATAAATATAAATCCACAAACAGGGATTCTTTCATTTTTCACAGTAACTTGCAGTAGAATTCGAATACACCCCATCATCAGTGAAGTGCCCGGGGTTATAGGGTGTTTCGGGTCTTTAATCTTCATACACCCTCACCCGGGCGACCCAGCCGGGGGTGATCAGTCCCCGGCTTGTGTCCAAGTGGCCTGTTGCTCCACGGATCCCCCCTACGGATTCACAGCCACCGCGAGGCCCTCTCTGCGGCCTCCAAGATGTTTGTGGTGGCTTTTTTCATTTGCAGTCCTCTCACTCCAAGGAGTTTGAGGGTTCGCAGCAGTGAGTGGCCTGCGAAGCCTCGACACCCAACCTCGACTGGCTCACAGCGAACTTTCCAGCCGTTGTTCCGGCACGCCGAGCTGAGCTCTGCGTACTTAGCCCTCTTGCGCTCGTGGGCCTCTTCAATACGGTCTTCCCAGGGGACTGTCAGTTCCAGGATAACCACTTGCTTGGTAGACTCAGATGTTAGCACCATGTCTGGGCGAAGAGAAGTGGCTGTGATGTTGCCTGGGAACTTGAGCTGTCTTCCTAGGTCGACTTGAAGTTGCCAATCACGAGCGGTAGAGAGGAGCCCCCCTGTAGAGCTCGGCCGGTGGTGTTGTTCCTTCTGCCCAGCTCTACTGAAGGTGATTGTTTGTTTGGGGGCTGGCTGGGTCTTGCTGTGCTGGATCGCTGTGCAGATGGAGTCCGCCAAAGCCTTTAACACCTGGTCGTGGCGCCAGCGGTACCGCCCCTCCCCTAGTGCTTTTGAGCAGCTGCTTAGAATGTGCTCCAGGGTGCCCCTCTTCTGGCACAGCTTGCAGTCTGGAGTGTCTGCCAGGCCCCAGGTGTGCAGGTTGGCTGGGCTTGGGAGGACGTCATAGACGGATTGTACAAGGAACTTGATCCGAAGTGGCTCGGCTTTCCAGAGCTCTGCCCAGGTGATTCTGCGGGGATCTGCATGTTCCCACCTGGTCCACGCTCCTTGTTTGGACATGCCGGCCATTTTGGTGTAGCGTTCTTCCTCCACCTCTGCTCGTATCTCGTCCTGAATCAGTCTGCGCCTCTCTTTTCCACGAGCCAGATCGTAACGTGGCTTGGGAAAACAACCAAGACCTGCTCGTCCCGTTGCCACGGAGCCCACCAGCGTTTTGTGCCTTAGTCGCGCCTCAGCTTTAGTGAAGGCTTCTTGCGCCTGCCACTTCCTCCCGGTCTTCACTTCAATAAAATAATGGACACACAGTAGAACAGTAGCAAATGGAAAGAAGCAAATGAACTAAAAATCACAAATGGGTGCAGATTAGTGGCATTTATAAAACCAACCACAACACGCGTTTCCAAGAGTTGCAGAAAAGCAGTAAAATAACAAACATGTTGGTTAAAACATTAAAATATAAAAAGTAGTGACATGTTTCTTACCAGATGAGTCTGCAGGTGAAACAAAGACTGTAGAACGTTTTGATATCAGTGGTTTTGAACTTGAGCAGATCAGAAAGAGACCAAGTGACAACTTCCCTGTTAAACCTACTTTGAAAGAAGGCGGACGTTATACATTAAGACTGTGAGCACAGTTGGTTTGGTTGTACAGCCACAACATATCACATGACTTCCTGCTTATCTTGTGTTATTCAGGACATATTAATTTGTGGACACTTAAGTTCATCAGGCGTTAATGACTAATTCAAACTTTTGGACCTGGCATTCATTCATGTGGATGTTACTTAGACATGTAGCACCCACCAACACCAGACCAGGCACCCCCACCCCATAGCAATGACACTCCTTGATGGCAGCAGCCATCCCCAGCAGGATGCAGCCTGACACACACACACACACAAAAACAGTTTAGGAACAACTAAAAAATCATGAAGAACAGCACAAGGTGTTGACCTGGCCTCCAAATTAACAAGATACCAAACTGATCAAGTATCTGTGGGATGATCCACAGAGGCTCCTCCCCTCAAACGCCCCCACTAACAATATTCTGTTGCCAGACACTACAGGACACCCTCAGAAGGCCCATGTTTCATGTTTTGCACATATTATGTTTTATTTTTGTCCACCTCAATTATTAAAAGTAACGAGACAGTGAAGGATGATTTGAGATCATCCTGACACCAGACTGACTCAAACTAACTGAAAACATAAAGGAAGTCTGTCACTTCTTTGACGTCCTTCCCTCTTTCTCTGTTGTTTGAACAAAGTTTACTTCATTTTCTCCGTTCACCTCACATCACTGCTCTCTGGAAACCTCACTGTGGCTCTTCAGCCACACTCGAGTTGAGTAGTTATTTATAACTGATCAATTATTATTATTAAGCTTCCTGGAAACATCTGATTCAAATTGATTAAGTGTGTAGAGACTGAAATTCCTTCTTTTCTGAATCAGTGTGATTTGTAGAAAAGCAAAGAAATAAAAAGAAGACATGTGAGGTAAAACCCTCTGAGGAACATAAATACATGACTGTAGGATGTTTGAGCAGCACCTTAGCACTGTCTGTCTGTGCTGCACCTTCTCTCACCACAAGGGGGAGCTCACCGTCCTGAAATATACATCACACTATTTACATGTACAGTATGGTGTTCCTTCCTCACTTTAACCAATCACAACCTCTGTCTGTGGGCCAATCATTCTGTCTGCTATCATTTAAAAAACTCCTCCTTTCTCTGATGCTCTCAGTTCTCATTTCACTGTCAGATCCATTCAGCCCTCCTCCACCTCACTGATGTCTCAGCATCCACACCTCCTCGTTCTTCACTCCTCCTCCACTACTACCAGGGTCTACACTCTATCAGTTAAGTTTATGTTTCTGTACAGCTTGTTGAATGAACTTTAACTACATCATCTGATCTAAGCTCTGTTCCTGCTCCATGTTTTATTATTTATTATGGTTTAGGTTAGTTGGTTAGTCAGAGCTCTCACACAGGAAGTAGATGCATTCTGTCCATGAAGATTAGAGCCAAATGCATCACAAAATAAAACTGAGCAATAAGAAGAAAAAATTAATCCTAACATGTTATCAGAAACAGGAGTGAATTAAAGCGAGAAACTGGAAATATATGAACAACAATCAGGAAGGCAAAATAAAATAAGACACAATGTTTTATGTTACAAATCACACAACAACATCTGCTGTATGTGAGGTCAGCACATAGATATGGACATGGTGATAACTGAAATAGAAAAGAATAACGACATCATCCTGTATTTTTTTTTTCTTTTTTAAATGAGTTGCATGAATAAAACTCTCTACATGAACAAAACTGTTCTCATTTCTTCTTGACTTCAGCATAGAGATAATCTGTGTCGTTAGCAGTCTGTGTTAATCTCTTTGCTGGTTTGTTGATGTTGACCTGTGCGTACACCGTGTCCTGCTGCTGTCCACTGTCCTGCACTGAGACAGAGGACGGGTCACGTCTCTGCTTGGAGAAGTTGATCTCTCCATAATGGATGTTTTCTTCTTCTTCTGTTTCACCTGCAGGTTCTTCAACAAACAGATCTTCACCTCTTTGACTCTATAAGAAATGAACCACATGTGATGTTTAGTGAGGAAGATCTTCACCTGAATCCTTCCTTATTA
This sequence comes from Chelon labrosus, assembly GCF_963514085.1. Taxonomy (NCBI): domain Eukaryota; kingdom Metazoa; phylum Chordata; class Actinopteri; order Mugiliformes; family Mugilidae; genus Chelon; species Chelon labrosus. Next base: position 8,504,346 of record NC_140351.1, on the reverse strand, counting down.
AATCATTACTTTTACTTTTTGAATACGTTGAGTAGACTGCTCTGATAGAGGTAATATATAAAGTAACTAAACACTGAGTCAGGTAGACTACAGAGAAGTTTAGTCATTACAAACCTGAGTCTGTTGTTGAGTTTGATGCCTTGACTTTAACCACCTGGAAAACATCAGAGGCTGTTAGATGAACTATACTGTGTTTTAGGGTCAATATATTTGACAGTAAAATGTTAAGACTGATGGGAAACAGATGTTTTTGGATGTGCAGCTAAAATGTCAGCGACAGTAACTGAGTCATGTTTGCTGCTTTGATATGTGATACTTACCAAACAGAGATGATCAAGCAGATGAGTACGATGATACCAATGATTCCTCCAAGAACTGGTTCCCAGTGTGAGGAGACTAAAACAAGACATGATTTAATGTGGACGTATTGACATAATGAAATCAGATATAACTCTTACTGTGTCTGAGTGGATTCAGAAAAATTAATACTGAATGATATTTACCTTCAACATTCAGATGAATCCATGGTGACGTCTGGTTACCAAGTTGATTTGAGGCCACACAGTAATAACCTCCTCCATCAGTCACATTGAAGCTGTAGAAGTGTCCTTCAGATACGATCATGGGTCCATCTGTGCTGTTCTTGAACCAGGTGAAGCATCTGACGGGAGGCTTGGCTCTGCTGGAGCAGGTCAGCTTCACCCAGCTACCTGCTGACACCAAACCTGATGGACTGATGGATGCTGAGGTGTCTTTAGGAGCATCTGAGGAAAATGTGACAGAGATTCACTTTCTTCATTACAAACAGCTGACATCCCATGAATCATCATGTGCTGACAGGATCCAACAACAAACTCTGGTTGTCTTACATGAAACATTGAGAGTCTCTTGTGTCTCTGCTGTCTTAACGTCTTTTCCTTCATTCACAGGATATCTGACAGAACAGATGATGTTGTATCCATCATGTGTGTCTGACAGAGTGATGGTCTCCTGGATTTTAGTTGTAAAGGTCCCATCTGTGTTTTCCTCTATTTTGTTGTGAGGGTCTTGTTGGAGATTCCAGGTGAGTTGAGGAGGGGAGTGTGGACAGGGAGTGAAAGCTGAGCAGGTTAAAGTGACAGACTCCTTCTCCTTCATATCACCTGAGATAGTAATTCTGGGTCTCAAAGGTCTCCGAGGAGACGCTGTGGTTTTGGGCAAAATTTCACATCAGTTTTAATTGTTTTCATATTTCATCTTAAATACTGTGTAGCAGGCAAGTGATTGCTGCTGCACTGTGTAGAGAGAGAGAGAGGGGGTGTGGTGTAGCAGAGAGGTGAGTTAATTGTAGACACCTGTGAGCTGTGAGAGGACAATGGAAATCAGCAGGGAGTGTGACAGAGAGTGGAAGGAGGGTGACAAAGAGTAGAAGGAGTGCAAAAATATCCAAAAAAGCATTTGTTTCAAAGAAGATACATATCTGCCAAGGAAAAACAGAAGTTCATAGGAAACCAGAGTGGGTGCAGTAATTGATTGACCTTGGAAATCTGGAAACTTACGTGGAGCTCGAAAATCCAAAGGCAATAACAAAGAAGTCTTCTACATGCGGGGCACTGAACTCTTCTGCCAAGACTACCCAGGATAAGGATTATTAACCTCCTGTCCCTGACAATATCCCTCTCCAAAACCGCAAGTCTTCCATTATCCTCTTTCTCTTCATCCTACACTTTTCTTTATCAAAACCCCTTACCTTCTTTTGATATATAATATTACATACCCCTATTGAACTTTGGGTTGGTTAATTTTGTTTGGACTTGGGAATATTTTATTTGGTTTTGCAAGAACTTTGGAAAAGGGACATTTGATTGAAGGACTGGTTGCATTTTGGAATTTTTGAAGAACTCTTAATTTTGATTTTGCTTGAACAATTGGGGGGGGGGAGGACTATGGTCTCGGGATATTGAAATTGAAATTGTTTTGTTTATACTGTTGGGCATTTAGTTTTTCTTATTGACTAATCATATGAAGAAATTTTGAGAAGAGTTTTTTTTTGTTGTTGTTTTTGTTGTTACCCTGACACTTAGTTAACGAAAATACAAAAAGTGATCCCTAACTGATTTTGGCCTTCATTCATTTTTGTAGCGAGATTGTTATTTCCTTTAGGCCTTAAAGCTATTTTTCTCTGCCCTGAGATTTTAAATGACAGACTTGGTTGTCTGTCTGGCGCCCAATTAAATTTATATCCGTACATATTTTTGGCCTTTAGTTACGCCCCACATTGGGCGCCATTTCTGTAGCGTAACTAAAGGCCAAAAATATGTACGGATATAAATTTAATTGGGCGCCAGACAGACAACCAAGTCTGTCATTTAAAATCTCAGGGCAGAGAAAAATAGCTTTAAGGCCTAAAGGAAATAACAATCTCGCTACAAAAATGAATGAAGGCCAAAATCAGTTAGGGATCACTTTTTGTATTTTCGTTAACTAAGTGTCAGGGTAACAACAAAGACAACAACAAAAAAAAACTCATCTCAAAATTTCTTCATATGATTAGTCAATAAGAAAAACTAAATGCCCAACAGTATAAACAAAACAATTTCAATTTCAATATCCCGAGACCATAGTCCTCCCCCCCCCCAATTGTTCAAGCAAAATCAAAATTAAGAGTTCTTCAAAAATTCCAAAATGCAACCAGTCCTTCAATCAAATGTCCCTTTTCCAAAGTTCTTGCAAAACCAAATAAAATATTCCCAAGTCCAAACAAAATTAACCAACCCAAAGTTCAATAGGGGTATGTAATATTATATATCAAAAGAAGGTAAGGGGTTTTGATAAAGAAAAGTGTAGGATGAAGAGAAAGAGGATAATGGAAGACTTGCGGTTTTGGAGAGGGATATTGTCAGGGACAGGAGGTTAATAATCCTTATCCTGGGTAGTCTTGGCAGAAGAGTTCAGTGCCCCGCATGTAGAAGACTTCTTTGTTATTGCCTTTGGATTTTCGAGCTCCACGTAAGTTTCCAGATTTCCAAGGTCAATCAATTACTGCACCCACTCTGGTTTCCTATGAACTTCTGTTTTTCCTTGGCAGATATGTATCTTCTTTGAAACAAATGCTTTTTTGGATATTTTTGCACTCCTTCTACTCTTTGTCACCCTCCTTCCACTCTCTGTCACACTCCCTGCTGATTTCCATTGTCCTCTCACAGCTCACAGGTGTCTACAATTAACTCACCTCTCTGCTACACCACACCCCCTCTCTCTCTCTCTACACAGTGCAGCAGCAATCACTTGCCTGCTACACTCTTCCCCCCCTTACGAAAAAAAAACAACACAACTTTGTTGTTGTTTTTTTTATTATTATTATTTTTTTTTATTATTATTATTTGTTTGCTGGTTGTCTTGTTAGAGGTATTGGTTGACTTCGTGTTCACATTTCACTCTTCTGGGAATCCAAGAAACTCCTCGTCAGAGGAGGAGTCTTGAAAGATATCGATAATCTTTTTCCTCTCATGACGTTCTAGTTCGTCAGCAGTGGGATAAAATGGTTTAAGGTTACAGATATTTATTGTACGGATGTCGTCACCAGTCTCTTCCATCACTACTTGGTAATTTACAGGTCCAAGCTTGGCCACCACTCTATATGGTCCTTTCCATTTTGGTGCCAACTTTGCCATGAATTTATCTTTAGCACTGGACTGTGGAAAGTGTCTGATCCATACTCGATCTTTAGGTTTAAAAGTAGCATCTCTCCTTGTTTTGTTATAGTTTCTTAACTGTCGTTTGCGGGCTTTGTCTCCACTTTCTTTTGCACTGTCATAGAGCTGTTGTAACTGATGGATAAGGTCATAAGTAGAGGAATCAGGAGTTGGGACACCTTTTTGTAATAGTTTATCCATTGGGCTTTTTAGTTTCCTCCCAAGTTGTAGCTCTGCAGGTGAAACACCTGTTGTCTCTTGAACTGCAGAGTTCACAGCAAACCGGAATTCTGGGATATATTTGTCCCAGTTCTTATGATTGTCTTGCACATAGGAAGCAATCATGCTTTTCAGGGTGCGGTTCACTCGTTCTGACATGTTAGTCTGCGGATGATAAGCGGTGGTCAGCTTTGGGATGACGGTCCATTGTTCACAGATCTCCTTGAAAACAGAAGAAACAAACTGGGATCCTCTATCAGACAGGATAAAATCTGGAACACCCCATCTTGTAAAGATTTCCTTTCGCAGGATTTGTGCTATGTTCTGAGCTCTGGCAGCTCGGAGAGGGAAGAGCTCGATCCATCGAGTGAAATAATCCACAAAGACCAAGAGATACTCGTTCCTTTCAGGGCTGCGAGGTAGTGGACCCATTATGTCAACACCTATCATGGAGTTTGGTCTTGTTACTACAGTTTGTTGGAGTTTTCCAGCAGGTTTTTGATTGTCTGCTTTTAGACGTTGGCACTGTATACAACATCTTACAAAGTGTTTAACATCTCTCCACATTCCAGGCCAAAAAGCAGTTTCTTGCAGTCTTTTGTAAGTTTTGAAGATTCCCAAGTGGCCACTAAGAGGGCTATCATGGTAAGCATTGAGCATGATGGGAATTAAGGTTTTTGGAATATAAATGCGATAGTGATATTGATTGTCTGTCAGTTTTTTCTTGAGATACACTTTGTCCTCCAAAATAATATAGTTTGATGTAAGGTCCACATTTTCTGCAAGCTCTTGGAAGATTTTCTCAATTTCAGGGTCTTTGTGCTGTTCTTCCCAGATCATGGCAAGTGTCATCGGAAGGGTATCCACATTTTTTTTACTTGATAACAGGTTACAGACACCACCATCAGGCATCCTTGAGAGGGCATCAGGTACAACATTTAATTTACCTTTTCGGTATTCCACCACAAAGTCAAATTTCTGCAATCGCAGAGCCCATCTAATAAGACGGCTGGTAGTTTTAGTGGAACTCAAGACCCACTGTAGAGCTGAATGATCAGTTACAACAGTAAATATTTTGGGTTCAAGGTAATGTTGCCATTTTTCTAAAGCCCAAACTACTGCAAGGCATTCTTTTTCGGTGGCTGAATAATTCCGTTCCGCTTCATTTAATGTTCTACTGGCATATGCGAGTACTTCCTCTTTATTTCCATCTTTTTTCTGAGTTAGAACTGCTCCAAGTCCGGTCTCACTCGCATCTGTATAGACAACAAAGGGCAGTTCAAGGTCAGGGTGACCTAAAATAGGAGGGGCCAGTAGACTAGCCTTCAACTGGTCAAAAGCATTTTGACATTGCTGAGTCCAAAGGAATTTCTTTCCTTTCTTCTTGAGAGCATTGATTGGTTCAGCTGTCTTTGAAAAGTCAGGTACAAATCTGTGGTACCAACCAGTGAGCCCAAGAAATCTCTGGACTTCTTTGAGATTTCTAGGCACAGGGTAGTTCTGGACCGCTTTGATTTTTTCTGGGTCCGCTGAAATTCCCTGACCACTGACAGTGTGACCCAGGAACTTAAGTTCCTGTAAACAGAATCTTGATTTTTTTAGATTGATAGTCAGTTTGGCTGTATTAAGTTTTTCAAACACTCTCTGAAGGTCCTCAAGATGCTGAGGCACTGAGGAAGAATAGATAATAATGTCGTCTAAGTAGACAAGACAAATGCTTCCTCTCAATTCTCCCAAGACAGTCTCCATTAACCTCTGAAAGGTAGCGGGAGCATTCTTTAGGCCAAATGGCATCACATTAAAGTGATACAAACCAAAAGGTGTGATGAAAGCTGTCTTATCTTTGCTACTCTGATCCATGGGTACTTGCCAATACCCACTGTTTAAATCTATTGTGGAAAAAATCACAGCACCAGATAGGGACTCAAGAATTTCACTAATGTTTGGCAGAGGATATGCGTCAGTCTCTGTTATAGCATTGACTTTCCTAAAGTCCACACAAAATCTATGACCACCATCTTTCTTTGGTGGTAAAACAACTGGAGAAGCCCATCCAGAATGGGAAGGCTCTACTACACCAGCTGTCAACATCTCCTGCAGCTGTTCTTTTACTATAGCTTGTTTGACTGGAGACATACGATAAGGCTTCTGTTTAATTGGTAGGTTACTAGTAGTGTATATCTCATGCTTCAAAACCTCAGTTCTTCCTGGTTTGTGGGTACAGACTTCTGGGTTGGATTCAAGTAAATGTTGTAATTGTTTTTTGTCTGAGTTGATCAAATCTGCTCTTGGAACAGCAAGTTGGATGTAGTCAGCCACATCCAAGCGAGAAGGTTCCAGAGAGAGTTCAGGAGGAGGAAGGGAACTGATCAAAGCTACTGTTTTCATACACTTTTGTTTTTTATCCTGTACTTCTTGCTTTTGTTTTTGTCTAAGGTGGATCATTTCTGGTATGCGGGCCCCACCAGGTTGGAAAGGATAGACAATGGAGGGAGCAGACTTGAAACTGTATGCCATATCTATTACGTTAATTTGCATTCCACTGAGGAACAGATAGTCAAGTCCCAGAACAACCCCATAAGCAAGTGCTTTGGGGGTCAACACTGCTATTGGTAGGCTAACAGTGTGACCTTGAACCTCGATCTGCATTTCGCTCCATCCAAGTGGTGTGGCTTCCTCCCCATTAGCCATGTATAATGGGCCTTTTAGCCAGGTTTTCAGAGGGGCTGTGGAATCTGCAAGATCTGTCCAGAGGTATTCATGAATAAGTGTATAGCTCGCTCCAGTATCCACAATAGCTTTTCCCTGCCATTTTCCGATTGTGATGGGTACCACCAGTTGTTCAGGTTTAACAAGTTGGCCAAAACATTTGTCTTGGCTATTGGCAGGAGCAATGTTTTTGTCTCTTGATGCTTGAGCACGATTCCGTTTGGGTTCCTTACATGTCATGGTGGATACAGAACTGTTGCTAGGGGTGTTAGTTGGACGATTGTAGTTTTTGCTCTGTTGGCCACTTGATACATTTTTTGACGGGTTAGGGGCTGTCAACCTGAAATGTGGACATTGACCAGGTGGGTGTTGACCATTACATCTCCAACACAACACAGGGTTGTGTGCTGGCTTATTCGGGACAGTTTTTGGAATTCTGGATACATTTCGGACATGGGTTCTTTGTTCATATTCCTGCTGTTGTTCGAAATCTTTTTCAAGCTGATGCCCAAGGCGCACAAGACTGTCAACATCATGTACTCTACCTCGGAGCTGACTGGCTAGGTGTGGTTTAATGTTTTTTAAAATCATCTTTACCACTGAAGACTCAGGGAGAGAGGGGTTCCACCGGCTACATAGTGCTCGATAGGAGTAAGCAAAGTCTCTAATGTTTTCTTCCTCCCCCTGTTTTCTGTTTCTCACTCGCTCTGCCAACTCATCCTCATAATCATCAGCAAGAAATGCAGACAGAAAAGCCGACTCAAACTCATTCCATGTGTTAACCCTAGACTTAGCTATCTCCCACCAGTCACGGGCTGTACCGTAAAGTACGGTTCTGAAGGTTGCCAATAGGTCAGGGTCAGATAAAGGTTGTATGGCTAGAAAATCTCTACATTTAGACAGATAGTTAAGTGGATCCGAATCATCATGAGGCTTTCCAAAGGTTGGAAACATTAATTTGATATGGTCACCCCTTACAATAGCGGAGGAAATGGAGGAAGTAGCAACAACAGTTGATAATTCACTTTGCTGTTTCGCAGAACTTAAAGGCAGTACACAAGGTTCAGACTCTAGTTTTTTTTCTGAATCAGTTAGTCTTTTCTCATCGCTTTCTTGTTCTTTCAAATTACTTTCCAACCTTTCCACCTTTTTAACAAGGTTGTTTATTTGTGTAACACAGTTATCAACCCCTTGTGCTAAGTTACTATTACTGTCTTGGACATTTTTATGCAAGGCACTCACTTCTTTTTGCAGCTCAACTTGAAGTTGTTCAGTCCGGAACTGAATCTCAGATAACATAGAGGTTTCTGAAAGTTTTACTACTTCGGTAGTCACAGTTTTAATTCCTTTAATCATTTGATCAAGTTGTGTATTCATTTGTTCAGAAGTGGATGATATGGCTGATTTGAGGTAAGTATAGTAGAATTCATTTTGGTCCCGTAGAGCTTGAATTTGGTCTTTAGAAGAAGCTTGATTTTCATGAACATGTTTGATCAGCACTTTCATTTCTTTATCGTGATTTTCCATTTTTTTCATCATTTTTTCCCAGGTGTCGTAGGTTTTTGTTGCAATTTGACTTAATCCTTTTGCTGGAGTTGCCAGTTCTCCTGGTAATTCGCACTGAGACACTGAACTGGAGGTTGAAGATGAGATGATGGTTCCTCTGTTAGCCTGTGGTGGAGAAGTCCAATATGGTGCATTTTGAGGAAACAGGATTTCATGCTCCCAAATCAATGTTTGAGTTGAAGCATTGAGTTGCTCAGTCTGAGGAAAAGGTGAAAACTGAACGTTCTGAACAGGCTTTCTAATAGGTAATCGTGCCTGTGCTGGAGTGTGGAAGTAGGTTTGGGCTGAGGATGGTAAAGTTATGGGAGTGTGAATTTGTGTTGGAGTGCTTACATCAGGTGCATCAGGTATCTCTATGTGAGTAGAATCAGCCATTATTCATTCAATATGTAGCTCAGACTGTAGCAGCAAGAACACATTTCATTGAAAAACACTCCATCAAACCCCAAAACAGTTTAAGTATAATACGATGTACTTATAAGCTGAAGCAGAACATTACCATAATGGGCAACAACAAATATATCATATGCACAAAGTAATACCTTCATTCATCAACAACACAGTAACCATTAACAACTTTCGAGCCCCACATTGGGCGCCATTTCTGTAGCGTAACTAAAGGCCAAAAATATGTACGGATATAAATTTAATTGGGCGCCAGACAGACAACCAAGTCTGTCATTTAAAATCTCAGGGCAGAGAAAAATAGCTTTAAGGCCTAAAGGAAATAACAATCTCGCTACAAAAATGAATGAAGGCCAAAATCAGTTAGGGATCACTTTTTGTTGTTACCCTGACACTTAGTTAACGAAAATACAAAAAGTGATCCCTAACTGATTTTGGCCTTCATTCATTTTTGTAGCGAGATTGTTATTTCCTTTAGGCCTTAAAGCTATTTTTCTCTGCCCTGAGATTTTAAATGACAGACTTGGTTGTCTGTCTGGCGCCCAATTAAATTTATATCCGTACATATTTTTGGCCTTTAGTTACGCTACAACTGAGCATAACAAATTTATTGAGAAGGTTTAGCATTACAGAGTTCATGGACCAAGGCAGAACTGCTTTCACATTTTATTCAAGTAAAGTGAAATTATAAAACCTGTCTTACCTTTAACTGTTATTTGAAGAGGATTGCAATCAGCTGTTGCCCTGAATGGCCCGTTCTCAATTCTGAAGTAGTATGTGTCTGAATGACTTGTGTTTAAATTAAAAAACAGAGTGGTGCAGTTTTTCTTACTCAGGTCTCCAATAATATTCATTGGATAGATGTTAACTGACCCACTACTGTTGAAGACTACATTATTTGGATTTAGGCCAAATCTCGAGTTATTTTTAATCCACACTCCAAAGGTTTCTCTGCTGCTGTTAAACCCTTTTCCTGGTTTCTCACTATAGTTACATGGGATTTTCAAACAAGATCCACTCAGTGCTTCCATCTTCTTTGGTGCAGTAATGAAGAGGGCTGAATTTTCACGACAATCAGCCCAAACACCTGTAAAACCAGACTAATGATGAACATCATGTGGATGAAAATCTGCCTGAAGAGAAAGTTGACGAGACACAAACTCCAGTTCATCTGCAGCATGTTACATGTAGACCCTTTGAACAATGTCAGTAGAAAATATTTCAGACCAGAAATGATTCAAGTAATGTCTCCAAATAAAAGAGACTGAACAAACAGCTGACCTGAAAGAAAGAAGACACTCAGTAACATGTTGACTGTCACCACGTTCACACACAGAGCTGCCATGTCATCTCCTAGACTGGAAACAAAGACAAAAACCAAAATATATCATGTGATTCCTCTCATGTTAAAATATTTAAATTTAAAAAACAGTAACATTTTTTTTTTTTTACCAAATAAATCTGCAGTTAAAAGAAAGAAACAATATGGTTTTAATATTCAGTAATTTGTGAATTTCAGTTGATCAGCAGCAGATCAAATAACCAACTTCTCTGTTTAGTTGTCGTGGTGTAAAAGGAAACACCCAGACTTGACTTATTTTTTTCATTACCTCTGCTAGTTATCACTGAATAAATGCAAAAATACAAGAAGTCTTCATCCTTCCTGCTTCATCAGTGTGAATGAGGAAGTCACCTTTTATGGTCATTTTGAGCTGATGAGGGTGTGAATGGTTTATTAATTTCCGAATACGTTCACTGTCGCATAACTGTCACTTACTGTCGATCATAGCTTTTCAATATTTATATCTACTGTAGAAGCAATGATATACTGATAAGGCAGAACACAAAGAAGAACTTTGATAACATCATGGTTGAGAAAAAACATATGAGCTGCAGGATGTGGAGAATTAAGTTTCCTGTCATTGAACTGTGTTCAGTAAAAGCAACATATTTTTGTCCAGGCCTCTGTGTCTTTTAACATGAACTAACATCTTGTATGAGCTCACAGTAAAGGTGTGAAAAGTGTTTCTTTACTTGAGTGTAGGACCATCAACAGTCTGTGTGAAGCTGTTTTCTGTCCTGCACTGAGACAGGGCAAGGTTCAGGTCTCTGTTGAGAGAAGTGGACGTCTTCATGCAGGACGTCTTCCTCTGATAATTCAAGATCTCTTCACCTGTTTGACTCTGTGAACAGACCTGTAGTTATTTATAGTTTCTTGAAATTGCACAATACATTAACAACAGCAATTATGGCAAGTTTCACTGTTGTTTGTTTTATTGATATATGTTGAGGGGAGGGACCTCTGTGGATCATCCCAGATACTTGATCAGTATGGAATCTAGTGAATTTGGAGGCCAGGTTGACATCTTGTGTTGTTCTTCGTATTTTTTTTTTTTTAGTTGTTCCTAAACTGTTTTTGTGTGTGTGTCTGTGTCAGGCTGCATCCTGCTGGGGATGGCTGCTGCCATCAAGGAGTGTCATTGCTATGGGTTTGGGGTGCCTGGTCTGGTCTAGGTGGGTGCTACATGTCTAAGTAACATCCACACTTTTGAATACCAAGTCCAAATGTTTCCCAGCAGAATATTCCATTCTCACAACATCCACACATTTGAATACCTGTCATAATATTTTGGCTGATCGGTACATGTTCTATTATTTTAATTTTTATTTGTATTATCCTTATGCTTTTACAAAGCATTATATCTATTTGCCAGTCCATCATAACATTTTAGTTTCCTTTATATTTAGCTGAAGTCATGTTGGAACAGCAGCGACTGAGGGCAGCTATATGTGGAGATGTAAACTGTGTTCAACTTCCCTTCAGTCAGTGTTGTCACACACAGAGACATTTTCTGTAAATTATTCTTGGATTTCCTCTTTTGATTGGCAGCCTTTCAGTCTCATCATGCCACCACCACAGTCTCCCTCTCACTGGCAGACACACATGTGGAGATTATTATTGTCTTAGTCAGAGTTTATGGACACAGGAGTTCCCTCATGAAGGTATGCATTAACACTGACCTTATTTTAAACATGATGAGGAGGATTTTAAAGATATTTATTGGGTTGTAAGAAACAGATTGTTCAGGAAACATGACTTGCACTATTTATTGTAAAGAAGTTGTGCAAACTGTTCACCACAGGGTGGCTTACAGATGGGTAGCTTCTTCTTCCTGCAGCTGTTGATGGTCAGAAAGTGTTCTGCAGAGGAGATAATGAGCAGCACCAAGCTCCTAACCATTTTAGATGAATCTCTCACTCGTAGATGTTTATTAATTTAGTGACTTTTTCTGTTTTCTTTGCAGTGCCAGCCGAGACTTAAAGATGACACTTGCGCCTAAATACAACAAAATACTTTTCTTATCTGTGTTTTCAGAGGTGATTCTGGAGTTAATTGGTTCATTTCTCCTCCAGACTTGATCAACGGACAACAGAGCTGGGCTCACTGCTCTGCTAGCAAACATAAACTAATGTGATTCTAGTGGAAGTTATTTTACGTAATAGTTGTAGGAGACCCCCCAGGGGACCCCCACCTGTCACTGAAAACATATCAAAGCAAAGCCAACATATATAAGACTATCCTCTTGTCAGCTTTGTCAGCCTCAGACTAAAAGTGTGTGTACATGTATCTCAATCAGGGACAAAAGGCTAAAATGGATAAAGACGCTTCCATAAAGGCATCATTTAGGGGCTTTCATTTAAGTTGAAAGGTTGTTTAATGTTGTTTAAAAAGAACAAAGAGGTTCCAGAAATTTGCATGTTCAACTCTTCATGAACAACCAGACTGTCCTACATCATTAATTGTATCTGACAACATCAGCAGAGTTGCAGTTAAATAGAAATTGACATAATTACGTGATGATTTACACTATATTTGAAATAAAATGTTGGCTTACGCAATCTGAACCAACCACAGCACACGTTTACAAGAGTTGCAGAAAAGCGTTAAAATAACAAACCTGTAGGTTAAAACATTAAAATATAAAAAGCAGTGACATGTTTCTTACCAGATGAGTCTGCAGGTGAAACAAAGACTGTAGAACGTTTTGATATCAGTGGTTTTGAACTTGAGCAGATCAGAAAGAGACCAAGTAACAACTTCCCTGTTAAACCTACTTTGAAAGAAGGCGGACGTTATATATTAGGACTGTGAGAACAGTTGGTTTGGTTGTACAGCCACAACATCTCACATGACTTCCTGCTTATCTTGTGTTAATCAGGACATGTGAATTTGTGGTTTCTTAAGCTCATGAGGTGTCAATGACTAATTCAGACTTTTAGACCTGGCATTCATTCGTGTGGATGTTACTTAGACATGTAGCACCCACCTAGACCAGACCAGGCACCCCCACCCCATAGCAATGACACTCCTTGATGGCAGCAGCCATCCTCAGCAGGATGCAGCCTGACACAGACACACACACAAAAACGCTTTAGGAAATAAAATAAAAATGATTGATTTCCGCGACCTTTCACAGGACAAGCGGCGACAGAAGATAAATGAATGACTGAATGATTTCACAGCTCTGTGGAGGAAGCTGTCTCTCAGTCTGTTCTGATGTTTCTGTACCTTTTCCTTGAAGAAAGAGGTACAAACAGTCCATGGCCCAAATCTGGGAGAAGATCCCCACAATCCCCTGTGCAGTTCTTAACACCCAATCTAAGTCCCTCCTGTCCTGTGCTGTGCAGCTCCCATACCACACGGTCACACCGAGACAGAGGATGGGTTCTATTGTGGTCCTGTAGAAGTTTGTCAGTAGTCGACAGGAGAGTCCAGCCCTCTTCAGCTTCCTGGGGAAGAAAAGCCTCTGTTGGGCCTTCTTCACTATGTGTGGAGTGTTCACAGACCAGACCAGGTCAGGTATAGTCAAATGTGATGTGGTTGCCCAGGAATTTGCTTCCACTTATATGAGGAGAGGAGCGTGCTCTGTCCTTGACCACCTGTAGTCCATAGTGACCTCCTTGGTCTTTCTGGTGTTCAGAACAAGGTTGTTGTCTGAGCTGGGATGGATGGCAGAACAGTCATGTGTGAAGAGTGTGAAGAGAGCTGGGCTGAGCACACAGCCTTGCAGCGTTCCTGTGTTCAGGACCAGTGTGGATGATGTGCAGTCTCCAATTCTCACCACCGAGTAGAGTTTGTTGCTTTAGAGGAAGTTTTCTGTTCTATAAAACACAGTCTGTCAAATGTAAATATTCACATACGACTCTGTCAGTACATGCAGACCCAGCTCCTCTGAGGTCAACAGGATCTATAGCACATCAGGTGTTGATGTCGATGTCTAAACACGGTCTGTTAAATATATGAGTGACCCATGTATTTAAGGTGGAGCAGCTGGAGGACAGTTGATCCTGACATCAGACTGAGCAGTCAGGTGATGATGTTGTGTAGATGTACTTTACGTCACTGAAATCGTCTTCAGATGACGTGATGCCTGAGGTCAACAGGTGAAATGTTTTAAGGACACAAACCTGAGGAAAAAGCAAAAGATTTTAAGCGAAATAATGTGAAATAATATTGTTTCTGCAGGTTGTGTGTTCTTTGGACTGCACAGAAGGTTACATACCTGAAATAGCTGGTTATTTTTTACGTGATCAGGTTTTGTCTGATTTAGAATAGGTGTGTGTGCAAGGGTTTAATGTTAGATCCTCAGATTAAACCAAACATGCAGCCATTTCTGAATATCAGTTGATCAGCAGCAGATCAAATAACCAACTTCTCTCTGTTTAGTCATTCTCTTAAGAAGTCTTCATCCTTCCTGCTTTAATCCTGAGAAAGAGAAAGAAAATCTTTCGTGGCACCTTGACCTCATCAGGGTGTGAATGACTCATTTGTTCAAGCGAATCAATCCCATGCACCACTCAAAGACACCTGCACTGTCACTGCAAGACCAGTGGGGCTGGATCTGTTCTCTGTATGCAGTGCATGACACCAATGTATGCAATTATTTTAATTTTTTGCCAAATGTTTCCCGTAAATAAGATAAGTAAACAGACACACTTAAGCCTGTATTCATTATCCAATTGTACTGTGAATATGTTTTGATAAAATGCTAAAATAAAGACTTTATGATGAACATGTGAGCACCAGAAGTGGAACCAAATCTGATCAAGCATCTGTTCAATCCTTGGAAGAACCCTCCATACAACTTCTCAGGATCTGCTGCCAACGTCTTGGGGCCTATAATTTCACAGGTCACCTTCAGATGAGTTCATTTCACACGTCTGATATATAAATAACAGCGAAACTACAAACACGAGGTTAGCACATAAATGGAAACATCCTGATGAGCTGACGACCCAGAGTATCTCTGTTCTGCAGCAAAGATTTATTGTGTTTATGTAAAGGCTCCGATTACATATGTAAGATTCACAATAAATATTCTAACAAAAAAAGAAGCTTGGACAGGAAAATATCACTTCACTTCAATATCACTTATACTTTTACATCTTAGATTTCAGTGAAGAAAAACTCAAAGGCTCCTCCTGCAACTTTAATATTTCAGTTGTTACCACTAGAAACATCTCAGGATCTGCTGCCAACGTCTTGGGGCCTAATTTCACAGGAAAACTTCACATGAGTTCATTTCACACGTCTGATGTATAAATAAATATAAATAACAATCACCATGACATCATGACAGACACCATGTGAACATGCTGAAAACTCTGTGATATTTCGATTTGTTTTCCTGTTTCCTACAAAGACAAGGTCAAAATTTGTTCCCACAGTGTCACACACACTGTGGGAACGCCCCCGTTACAGGCCTCGGTTTCCCCCTCTGCTGGTCAAGGGCCGTAAAGACTGGTTAAACGTGATGTCTTGTGTTCTCTCCCTTAGGTGAAGCCGATCTGCGGTAATCTGATGGATCTGATCAATAGGGTGAGGAACCATGTCTCTCTCTCTTTCTGACACCTTCTTCTTCCGTATGCTTATACCAGAAGCTGACTTTAGACCTCAGTTTAGGCCCGACTTCAACAACAGTGTCACCATCTTTGATTCATTTCCTCCTCTGAGTGTTGAACATTGCACTGTAGCTTTCTATGTGGCAAAGATTCACTTGAAGCCTTTGACACAGAGATCCTCAACCATGTCTGCTTCTGTTAATTTAATACACAGTCATGGCATTTGGCATATGTCATAGCACTAGTACCAACATCTAACATGGAAAAAAAGTGCTGTCTGGTGAGTCTAACTCTGAGGCCTATTTCATGTCTTGGAACCAACCAGTCAATGAATTAAAATGTCATGATTCATCCATTTATTTTCAACAAGTATCTAAAATGTATAAAACAGCAGTGGTTCTTTATATTTCATTTGAAATAGGTGACAGAAAATGAGCAGAGTAATGTGATTGAGAGAGTTGAAATAAAAGTGTTATATGAAGGAAAGCAGAAATAATACATCAGTAACTCTTGTCTGAGCTGCAGGTGGATTCAAGATGGAGTCTAAAGGAGTTATGTCTCCCTCTGGTGGTGGTTTACATTCAAAGCCCAGTGAGAGAATGAGTGTAGATGTCCACAGTGAAGTTTAATGTTACTGTTTCAGTGTTTATAATACTTTGAGTTAATCAATCTGAATATGAATCGATATGATTCCAGGTGATGTTTACACACAATATGTGAAATGTCGGACACAGTGCAATATGAATATAAATATAAATATAAATATAAATATAAATCCACAAACAGGGATTCTTTCATTTTTCACAGTAACTTGCAATAAAATAATGGACACACAGTAGAACAGTAGCAAATGGAAAGAAGCAAATGAACTGAAAATCACAAATGGGTGCAGATTTGTGGCCTTTATAATTAGCAGTGTGTGATATGTAGATAACTTATGACAACAAAGAACACATGAAGAGGAAATATGATAAGTGACAAAACAATTTTCCTGTCATTGAATTGTGGTCAGTAAACACAACATATTCTCATCCAGGCCTCTGTGTCTTGTAATGGGAACTAACATCTTGTATGAGCTCACAGTGAAGGTGTGAACTCAGTGTTATTTTACTTGAGTGTAGAGATCCTCTGGACCATCAGCAGTGTGTGTGAAGCTGTTTTCTGTCTGAAACACTTTGTGTGTACACCGTGTCCTGCTGATGTCTGCTGTCCTGCACTGAGACAGAGGAAGGTTCAGGTCTCTGCTGGGAGAAGTGGACATCCTCATAATGGATGTAATGGATGTAATGGATGTCTTCACTGGTTTGAAAAGAAATGGGAGAAAAAAGACAATAGCAGACTCAGTTCACTTCTGCATTTACCTTCAACATTGAGATGACTTCAAATTTGTAGAATAATCACAGAAATAAAAAGAAGACATGTGAGGTAAAAACCCTCTGAGGAACATAAATACATGACTGCAGGATGTTTGAGCAGCACCTTAGCACTGTCTGTCTGCGCTGCACCTTCTCTCACCACAAGGGGGGGGGGGGGGGGGGGCTCACCGTCCTGAAATATACATCACACTATTTACATGTTCAGTTCTCATTTCACTGTCAGATCCATTCAGCCCTCCTCCACCTCACTGATGTCTCAGCATCCACACCTCCTCGTTCTTCACTCCTCCTCCACTACTACCACGATCTACACTCTATCAGTTAAGTTTATGTTTGTGTACAGCTTGTTGAATGAACTTTAACTACGTCAGCTGATCTAAGCTCTGTTCCTGCTCCATGTTTTATTATTTATTATGGTTTAGGTTAGTTGGTTAGTCAGAGCTCTCACACAGGAAGTAGATGCATTCACACAGAAATTAACTAGACATAATCTCAACACTATTTTAATGAATGCAGACATGCTGGTTAACACAGTAAGAGGCTGTATTCATCTGTATGTGCAGAAATGGACAACAGAGGACTTGTAGTTCAATTTAGAAATACCTCAACTTCCCATTTTTTTACTGCAGGTTCACACACTTTGCACTTTGCAGGACATTACCTCTATTGTGAAAAAAACTCAAACAACAAAATATGTCCATGAAGATTAGAGTGAAATGCATCACAGAATAAAACTGAGCAATAAGAAGAAAAGATGAATCCTAACATGTTATCAGAAACAGGAATGAATTAAAGCGAGAAGCTGGAAATATATGAACAACAATCAGGAAGGAAAAATACATTTTCCTGTCTTTTTTTCTTTGTTAAATGAGTTGCATGAATAAAAACTTGCAACACATTAAATCTGAGTCTCTACACAAACAAAACACACTTCTCATTTTTTCTTGACTTCAGCATAGAGATAATCTGTGTCGTTAGCAGTCTGTGTTAATCTCTTTGCTGGTTTCTTGATGTTGACCTGTGCGTACACCGTGTCCTGCTGCTGTCCACTGTCCTGCACTGAGACAGAGGACGGGTCACGTCTCTGCTTGGAGAAGTTGATCTCTCCATAATGGATGTTTTCTTCTTCTTCTGTTTCACCTGCAGGTTCTTCAACAACCAGATCTTCACCTCTTTGACTCTATAAGAAATGAACCACATGTGATGTTTAGTGAGGAAGATCTTCACCTGAATCCTTCCTTATTAAATCATTACTTTTACTTTTTGAATACGTTGAGTAGACTGCTCTGATAGAGGTAATATATAAAGTAACTAAACACTGAGTCAGGTAGACTACAGAGAAGTTTAGTCATTACAAACCTGAGTCTGTTGTTGAGTTTGATGCCTTGACTTTAACCACCTGGAAAACATCAGAGGCTGTTAGATGAACTATACTGTGTTTTAGGGTCAATATATTTGACAGTAAAATGTTCAGACTGATGGGAAACAGATGTTTTTGGATGTGCAGCTAAAATGTCAGCGACAGTAACTGAGTCATGTTTGCTGCTTTGATATGTGATACTTACCAAACAAAGATGATCAAGCAGATGAGTACGATGAGCCCAATGATTCCTCCAAGAACTGGTTCCCAGTGTGAGGAGCCTAAAACAAGACATGATTTAATGTGGACGTATTGATATAATGAAATCAGATATAACTCTTACTGTGTCTGAGTGGATTCAGAAAAATAAATACTGAACGTTATTTACATTCAACATTTGGAGAAATCCCAGAAATCCCACAGAAGTGTGAGAGCTCTCTGTTCATAGAAAATAAAACCAAGTAAAACTAAAGTAGATAAGGAATATTCCTGCTGTGCTTTGGGCCATTGCACTGAAATTTCGTTTTGATGAAAATCTAAAAGACAAATAAAGTTGGTCTAAGTCTAACATCAGAAAAGAAACAAGAGAAAAAAAAATGAGAGCTGACTGAATTCACTTCTGCATTTACCTTCAACATTCAGATAAATCCATGGTGATGTCTGGTTACCAAGTTGATTTGAGGCCACACAGTAATAACCTCCTCCATCAGTCACGTTGAAGCTGTAGAAGTGTCCTTCAGATACGATCATGGGTCCATCTGTGCTGTTCTTGAACCAGGTGAAGCGTCTGACGGGAGGCTTGGCTCTGCTGGAGCAGGTCAGTTTCACCCAGCTACCTGCTGACACCAAACCTGATGGACTGATGGATGCTGAGGTGTCTTTAGGAGCATCTGAGGAAAATGTGACAGAGATTCACTTTATTCATCACAAACAGCTGACATCCCATGAATCATCATGTTCTGACAGGATCCAACAACAAACTCTGGTTGTCTTACATGAAACATTGAGAGTCTCTTGTGTCTCTGCTGTCTTGACGTCTTTTCCTTCATTCACAGGATATCTGACAGAACAGATGATGTTGTATCCATCATGTGTGTCTGACAGAGTGATGGTCTCCTGGATTTTAGTTGTAAAGGTCCCATCTGTGTTTTCCTCTATTTTGTTGTGAGGGTCTTGTTTTAGATTCCAGGTGAGTTGAGGAGGGGAGTGTGGACAGGGAGTGAAAGCTGAGCAGGTTATAGTGACAGACTCCTTCTCCTTCACATCACCTGAGATATTAATTCTGGGTCTCCAAGGAGAATCTGTGGTTTCACATCAAACACGTATTATTGTATTGAACTATTTATTAATTAGAGTTGTACCAGTATTTTCCCTAAATTTCATTATTTTATTTTGAGTTGTGAAAAAATGTATTTTATTGTCAGTAAAGCTCAGCTTTTAAATTTTTTTAATCATTCCACTTATTTTTACTGTTGATATCGAAGGGTTACAGAGTGTATTGACTGAAGATGAAACATATTTCACATTATGTTAAAAATCAATTGTAATTAATAAAACCTGTCTTACCTTTAACTGTTATTTGAAGAGGATCACAAACAGCTGTTGCTCTGAACGGCCAGTTCTCAATTCTGAAGTAGTATGTGTCTGAATGACTTGTGTTTATATTAGGAAACAGAGTGGTGCAGTTTTTATGACTCAGGTCTCCAGTAATATTCATCGGAGAGATGTTAACTGACCCACTACTGTTGAAGACTACATTATGTGGATAACTCCAAAAATTTGAGTTATTTTTAATCCACACTCCGAAGGTTTCTCTCCTGCTGTTAAATTCCTCTTTTCCTGGTTTCTCACTAAAGTTACATGGGATTTTCAAACAAGATCCACTCAGTGCTTCCATCTTCTTTGGTGCAGTAATGAAGAGGGCTGAATCACAATCAGCCCAAACACCTGTAAAACCAGACTAATGATGAACATCATGTGGATCAAAATGTGCCTGAACAGAAAGTTGATGAGACACAAACTCCAGTTCATCTGCAGCATGTTACATGTAGACCCTTTGAACAATGTGAGTAGAAAATATTTCAGACGAGAAATGATTCAAGTAATGTCTCCTAATAAAAGAGACTGAACAAACAGCTGACCTGAAAGAAAGAAGACACTCAGTAACATGTTGACTGTCACCACGTTCACACACAGGGCTGCCATGACACTCATCTCCTAAACTGGAAACAAAGACAAAAATTAAAAAATATCATTTGTTTTCTCTCAGGTTAAAAAAATTACATTTAAAAGAATAGTAATAGTTTTCTTACCAAATAAATCTTCAGTTAAAAAGAAACAAACAATATGGTTTTAATATCCAGTTATTTGTGAATTTCAGTTGATCAGCAGCAGATCAAATAACCAACTTCTCTGTTTAGTTGTCGTGGTGTAAAAGGAAACATCCAGACTTGACTTATTTTTTTTTATTATTATTACTTCTGCTAGTTATCACTGAATAAATGCAAAAATACAAGAAGTCTTCATCCTTCCTGCTTCATCTCTGTGAACGAGGAAGTCACCAATAGGACCCCAGGAAGAATAGCTGCAGTTCTGCTGCAGCTAATGGGGATCCAAATAAACAATAAACAATGAACAATTCATGGTCATTTTGAGCTGATCAGGGTGTGAATGGTTTATTAATTTCCAGTTACGTTCACTGTCTCACAACTGTCACTTACTGTCGATCACAGCTTTTCAATATTTATATCTACTGCAGAAGCAATGATATACTTATAAGGCAGAGCACAAAGAGGAACTTTGATAACATCATGGCTGAGAAAAAACATATGAGCTGCAGGCTGTGGAGAATTAAGTTTCCTGTCTTGAACTGTGATCAGTAAATGCAAGACATTCTCGTCCAGGCCTCTGTGTCTTTTAACATGAACTAACATCTTGTATGAGCTCACAGTGAAGGTGTGAACTCAGTGTTTCTTTACTTGAGTGTAGGACCATCAACAGTCTGTGTGAAGCTGTTTTCTGTCCTGCACTGAGACGGAGGAAGGTTCAGATCTCTGCTGAGAGAAGTGGACGTCTTCCTCTGGTACTTGAAGTTCTCTTCACCTGTTTGACTCTGTGAACAGACCTGTAGTTATTTATAGTTTGTTGAAATTGCACAATTCATGAAAAACAACAATTATGGCAAGTTACACTGTTGTTTGTTATATTGATATATGTTGAGGCTAGGGTCCTCTGTGGATCATCCCAGATACTTGATCAGTTTGGGATCTAGTGAATTTGGAGGCCAGATCAACAGCTTGTGCTGTTCTTCATGTTTTTTTTTTTTTAGTTGTTCCTAAACCGTTTTTGTGTGTGTGCCTGTGTCAGGCTGCATCCTGCTGGGGATGGCTGCTGCCATCAAGAAGTGTCATTGCTATGGGCTTGGGGTGCCTGGTCTGGTCTAGGTGGGTGCTACATGTCTAAGTAACATTCACACATTTGAATACCAAGTCCAAATGTTTCCCAGCAGAATATTCCATTCTCACAAGATCCACACATTTGAATACCTGTCATAATATTTTGGCTGATCGGTACATGTTCTATTATTTTAATTTTTATTTGTATTATCTCTGATCCTTATGCTTTTACAAAGCATTATATCTATTGCCAGTCCATCATAACATTTTAGTTTCCTGTATATTTAGCTGAAGTCATGTTGGAACAGCAGCGACTGAGGGCAGCTATATGTGGAGATGTAAACTGTGTTCAACTTCCCTTCAGTCAGTGTCGTCACACAGGGAGACATTATTTGTAAATAACTTTTGGATTTCCTCTTTTGACTGGCAGCCTTTCAGTTTCATCATGCCACCACCACAGTCTCCCTCTCAC
This sequence comes from Chelon labrosus, assembly GCF_963514085.1. NCBI lineage: Eukaryota > Metazoa > Chordata > Actinopteri > Mugiliformes > Mugilidae > Chelon > Chelon labrosus. Next base: position 8,482,267 of record NC_140351.1, on the reverse strand, counting down.
TGGCAGACACACATGTGGAGATTATTATTGTCTTAGTCAGAGTTTATGGACACAGGAGTTCCCTCATGAAGGTATGCTTTAACACTGACCTTATTTTAAACATGATGAGGAGGATTTTAAAGATATTTATTGGGTTGTAACTAACAGAATGTTCAGGAAACATGACTTACACTATTTATTGTAAAGAAGTTGTGCAAACTGTTCACCACAGGGTGGCTTACAGATGGGTAGGTTCTTCTTCCTGCAGCTGTTGATGGTCAGAAAGTGTTCTGCAGAGGAGAGATTGAGCAGCACCAAGCTCCTAACCATTTTAATTAAATCTGTCACTCATAGATGTTTATTAATTTAGTGACTTTTTCTGTTTTCTTTGCAGTGCCAGCCGAGACTTAAAGATGACACTTGCGCCTAAATACAACAAAATACTTTTCTTATCTGTGTTTTCAGAGGTGATTCTGGAGTTAATTGGTTCATTTCTCCTCTAGACTTGATCAACGGACAACAGAGCTGGACTCACTGCTCTGCTAGCAAACATAAACTAATGTGATTCTACTGGAAGTTATTTTACGTAATAGTTGTAGGAGACACCACAGGGGACCCCCACCTGTCACTGAAAACATATCAAAGCAAAGCCAACATATCTAAGACTATCCTCTTGTCGGCTTTGTCAGCCTCAGACTAAAAGTGTGTGTACATGTATCTCAATCAGGGACAAAAGGCTAAAATGGATAAAGAAGCTTCCATAAAGGCATCATTTAGAGCTTTCATTTAAGTTGAAAGGATGCTTAATGTTGTTTAAAAAGAACAAAGAGGTTCCAGAAATTCGCATGTTCAACTCTTCATGAACAACCAGACTGTCCTACATCATAAATAGTATCTGACAACATCAGCAGAGTTGCAGTTAAATAGAAATTGACATAATTACGTGATGATTTACACTATATTTGAAATAAAACGTTGGCTGTCGCAATCTGAACCAACAACAGCACACGTTTACAATAGTTGCAGAAAAGCGTTAAAATAACAAACCTGTAGGTTTAAACATTAAAATATAAAAAGCAGTGACATGTTTCTTACCAGATGAGTCTGCAGGTGAAACAAAGACTGTAGAACGTTTTGATATCAGTGGTTTTGAACTTGAGCAGATCAGAAAGAGATCAAGTAACAACTTCCCTGTTAAACCTACTTTGAAAGAAGGTGGACGTTATATATTAAGACTGAGAGCACAGTTGGTTTGGTTGTACAGCCACAACATATCACATGACTTCCTGCTTATCTTGTGTTATTCAGGACATATTAATTTGTGGACACTTAAGTTCATCAGGCGTTAATGACTAATTCAAACTTTTAGACCTGGCATTCATTCATGTGGATGTTACTTAGACATGGAGCACCCACCTAGACCAGACCAGGCACTCCCACCCCATAGCAATGACACTCCTTGATGGCAGCAGCCATCTCGAGCAGGATGCAGCCTGACACAGACACACACACAAAAACAGTTTAGGAACAACTAAAAAATCATGAAGAACAGCACAAGGTGTTGACCTGGCCTCCAAATTAACAAGATCCCAAACTGATCAAGTATCTGTGGGATGATCCACAGAGGCTCCTCCCCTCAAACGCCCCCACTAACAATATTCTGTTGCCAGACACTACAGGACACCCTCAGAAGGCCCATGTTTCATGTTTTGCACATATTATGTTTTATTTTTGTCCACCTCAATTATTAAAAGTAACGAGACAGTGAAGGATGATTTGAGATCATCCTGACACCAGACTGACTCAAACTAACTGAAAACATAAAGGAAGTCTGTCACTTGTTTGACGTCCTTCCCTCTCTCTCTGTTGTTTGAACAAAGTTTACTTCATTTTCTCCGTTCACCTCACACCACTGCTCTCTGGAAACTTCACTATGGTTTTTCTGCCACACTCATGTTGAGTAGTTGTTTATAACTGATCAACTATTATTATTAAGCTTCCTGGAAACATCTAATTCAAATTGATTAAGTGTGTAGAGACTGAAATTCCTTCTTTTCTGAATCAGTGTGATTTGTAGAAAAGCAAAGAAATAAAAAGAAGACATGTGAGGTAAAACCCTCTGAGGAACATAAATACATGACTGTAGGATGTTTGAGCAGCACCTTAGCACTGTCTGTCTGTGCTGCACCTTCTCTCACCACAAGGGGGAGCTCACCGTCCTGAAATATACATCACACTATTTAAATGTACAGTATGGTGTTCCTTCCTCACTTTAACCAATCACAACCTCTGTCTGTGGGCCAATCATTTTGTCTGCTGTCATTTTTAAAACTCCTCCTTTCTCTGCTGCTCTCAGTTCTCATTTCACTGTCAGATCCATTCAGCCCTCCTCCACCTCACTGATGTCTCAGCATCCACACCTCCTCGTTCTTCACTCCTCCTCCACTACTACCAGGGTCTACACTCTATCAGTTAAGTTTATGTTTCTGTACAGCTTGTTGAATGAACTTTACCTACATTAGCTGATCTTAGCTCTGTTCCTGCTCCATGTTTTATTATTTATTATGGTTTAGGTTAGTTGGTTAGTCATAGCTCTCACACAGGAAGTAGATGCATTCACACAGAAATGACCCAGACATAATCTCAACACTATTTTAATATATGCAGACATGCTGGTTAACACAGTTAGAGGTTGTATTCATCTGTATGTGTAGAAATGGATGACAGAGGACTTGTAGTTACACTTGGTAATACCTCAACTTCCCTTTTCTTTACTGCAGGTTCACACACTTCGCACTTTGCAGGACATTACCTCTATTATGAAAAAAGCTCAAACAACAAATTATGTCCATGAAGATTAGAGCCAAATGCATCACAGAATAAAACTGAGCAATATGAAGAAAATATGAATCCTAACATGTTATCAGAAACAGGAGTGAATTAAAGCGAGAAGCTGGAAATATATGAACAATAATCAGGAAGGCAAAATAAAATTACTGTACATTCATCTTATAGAGATTATTGATGAAGCTGTATTTGATTCAGCGTTTTCTCCATAAAAGAAAAAAAAATCATCAACACTGAAGATCATCTGAATACAATTTCATATTCAATTCTTGATCTTATACAAAACAACATTATTTCACATGTACAGACCTGGATGATGCTGTGATCCACTAAAAAAAAACCCACATTTCACTAAATAAGTAACACATGTGCAGGTATAAACAAGGAATCAGAAATAAGAAATCATTCCACTGACAATGAACTTGATATCTTGCTCCTCTCCTTGTGGCTCATGAAGATTGAATCTCAATCACTCTGTTGACATCGTCTTCTTCTTCTGTGTCCTGTTTAAAAGGAACAACAGAGGGAGAGGTCAGCTCAATATGTGATGACGATTTATGGCTTAACTTCACAGGTAGTACAGTTGTTTAGATAATTATTATAATAACAACAACAATCTCAGCTATCTCACCTTCTCTGGTTTGTTGGAGAATCTTGATCGAAACCAGCTGAAAGAAAAAGAGAAGATGAATAAATATTAACAGATGTTAAACACTGAACATTTAAAAACAAACGATCTCCAGCTGCAAAGAATCATATCAGAGAAAAGTTTGTCTCACCACTCAAAGATGATGATTGTACTGTAGAGAATTACAATTCCCAGGATTGTAACTGGAACGTGGACATCAACCCCAAACCCTGGATCATCAGAAATAACACAGCATGGTTACCTTCTCCTTAGTAGAAGATTATTTGACTCTAAATCATCATCAACTTTCATTCCAGCTCTTTGCAGACTTGACAAATTTAAACTGATCTCCTGATGAAACTTGTATATTATGAACCACAATCTTAAGCACTTCAGTAAATCTGCTCAAACCAAAATGAAATGTGAAACAAGGAATATCAAGAGTCAAACTGACTAAGTTGAAATGTTTTCAGCAATGATATTTACCTTCAACATTCAGATGAATCCATGGTGACGTCTGGTTACCAAGTTGATTTGAGGCCACACAGTAATAAACTCTTCCATCAGTCACATTGAAGCTGTAGAAGTGTCCTTCAGATACGATCATGGGTCCATCTTTGCTGTTCTTGAACCAGGTGAAGCGTCTGACGGGAGGCTTGGCTCTGCTGGAGCAGGTCAGTTTCACCCAGCTACCTGCTGACACCAAACCTGATGGACTGATGGATGCTGAGGTGTTTTTAGGAGCATCTGAGGAAAATGTGACAGAGATTCACTTTATTCATCACAAACAGCTGACATCCCATGAATCATCATGTGCTGACAGGATCCAACAACAAACTCTGGTTGTCTTACATGAAACATTGAGAGTCTCTTGTGTCTCTGCTGTCTTGAAGACTTTTCCTTCATTCACAGGATATCTGACAGAACAGGTGATGTTGTTTCCATCATGTGTGTCTGACAGAGTGATGGTCTCGTGGATTTTAGTTGTAAAGGTCCCATCTGTGTTTTCCTCTATTTTGTTGCGAGGGTCTTGTTGGAGATTCCAGGTGAGTTGAGGAGGGGAGTGTGGACAGGGAGTGAAAGCTGAGCAGGTTACAGTGACAGACTCCTTCTCCTTCACATCACCTGAGATATTAATTCTGGGTCTCCAAGGAGAATCTGTGGTTTCACATCAAACACATATTATTGTATTGAACTATTTATTAATTAGAGTTGTACCAGTATTTTCCCTAAATTTCATTATTTTATTTTGAGTTGTGAAAAAATGTATTTTATTGTTAGTAAAGCTCAGCTTTTAATTTTTTTTTATCATTCCACTTATTTTTACTGTTGATATCGAAAGGTTACAGAGTGTATTGACTGAAGATGAAACATATTTCACATTATGTTAAAAATCAATTGTAATTAATAAAACCTGCCTTACCTTTAACTGTTATTTGAAGAGGATCACAAACAGCTGTTGCTCTGAATGGCCAGTTCTCAATTCTGAAGTAGTATGTGTCTGAATGACTTGTGTTTATATTAGAAAACAGAGTGGTGCAGTTTTTATGACTCAGGTCTCCAGTAATATTCATCGGAGAGATGTTAACTGACCCACTACTGTTGAAGACTACATTATGTGGATAACTCCAAAAATTTGAGTTATTTTTAATCCACACTCCGAAGGTTTCTCTCCTGCTGTTAAATTCCTCTTTTCCTGGTTTCTCACTAAAGTTACATGGGATTTTCAAACAAGATCCACTCAGTGCTTCCATCTTCTTTGGTGCAGTAATGAAGAGGTCTGGTGTTAGTTTACAATCAGCCCAAACACCTGTAAAACCAGACTAATGATAAACATCATGTGGATGAAAATCTGCCTAAAGAGAAAGTTGATGAGACACAAACTCCAGTTCATCTGCAGCATGTTACATGTAGACCCTTTGAACAATGTCAGTAGAAAATATTTCAGACTAGAAATGATTCAAGTAATGTCTCCAAATAAAAGAGACTGAACAAACAGCTGACCTGAAAGAAAGAAGACACTCAGTAACATGTTGACTGTCACCACGTTCACACACAGGGCTGCCATGACACTCATCTCCTAGACTGGAAACAAAGACAAAAATTAAAAAATATCATTTGTTTTCTCTCAGGTTAAAAAAAATACATTTAAAAGAATAGTAATAGTTTTCTTACCAAATAAATCTTCAGTTAAAAAGAAACAAACAATATGGTTTTAATATCCAGTTATTTGTGAATTTCAGTTGATCAGCAGCAGATCAAATAACCAACTTGTCTGTTTAGTTGTCGTTGTGTAAAAGGAAACATCCAGACTTGACTTATTTTTTTTTATTATTATTACTTCTGCTAGTTATCACTGAATAAATGCAAAAATACAAGAAGTCTTCATCCTTCCTGCTTCATCTCTGTGAACGAGGAAGTCACCAATAGGACCCCAGGAAGAATAGCTGCAGTTCTGCTGCAGCTAATGGGGATCCAAATAAACAATAAACAATAAACAATTCATGGTCATTTTGAGCTGATCAGGGTGTGAATGGTTTATTAATTTCCAGATACGTTCACTGTCTCACAACTGTCACTTACAGTCGATCACAGCTTTTCAATATTTACATCTACTGCAGATGCAATGATATACTTATAAGGCAGAACACAAAGAGGAACTTTGATAACATCATGGCTGAGAAAAAACATATGAGCTGCAGGATGTGGAGAATTAAGTTTCCTGTTTTGAACTGTGATCAGTAAATGCAACATATTCTCGGCCAGGCCTCTGTGTCTTTTAACATGAACTAACGTCTTGTATGAGCTCACAGTGAAGGTGTGAACTCAGTGTTTCTTTACTTGAGTGTAGAGATCCTCTGGACCGTCAACAGTCTGTGTGAAGCTGTTTTCTGTCCTGCACTGAGACAGAGGAAGGTTCAGATCTCTGATGAGAGAAGTGGACGTCTTCCTCTGGTATTTGAAGATCTCTTCACCTGTTTGACTCTGTGAACAGACCTGTAGTTATTTATAGTTTGTTGAAATTGCACAATTCATGAACAACAACAATTATGGCAAGTTACACTGTTGTTTGTTATATTGATATATGTTGAGGCTAGGGTCCTCTGTGGATCATCCCACAGATACTTGATCAGTTTGGGATCTAGTGAATTTGGAGGCCAGATCAACAGCTTGTGCTGTTCTTCATGTTTTTTTTTTTTAGTTGTTCCTAAAGCGTTTTTGTGTGTGTGCCTGTGTCAGGCTGCATCCTGCTGGGGATGGCTGCTGCCTTCAAGGAGTGTCATTGCTATGGGCTTGGGGTGCCTGGTCTGGTCTAGGTGGGTGCTACATGTCTAAGTAACATCCACACATTTGAATTCCAAGTCCAAATGTTTCCCAGCAGAATATTCCATTCTCACAAGATCCACACATTTGAATACCTGTCATAATATTTTGGCTGATCGGTACATGTTCTATTATTTTAATTTTTATTTGTATTATCTCTGATCCTTATGCTTTTACAAAGCATTATATCTATTTGCCAGTCCATCATAACATTTTAGTTTCCTGTATATTTAGCTGAAGTCATGTTGGAACAGAAGCGACTGAGGGCAGCTATATGTGGAGATGTAAACTGTGTTCAACTTCCTTTCAGTCAGTGTCGTCACACACGGAGACATTTTCTGTAAATAATTTTTGGATTTCCTCTTTTGATTGGCAGCCTTTCAGTTTCATCATGCCACCACCACAGTCTCCCTCTCACTGGCAGACACACGTGGAGATTATTATTGTCTTATTAAGAGTTTATGGATACATAGTTCCCTCATGAAGGTATGCTTTAACACTGACCTTATTTTAAACATCATGAGGAGGATTTGAAAGATATTTATTGGATTGTAACTAACAGAATGTTCAGGAAACATGACTTGCACTATTTATTGTAAAGAACTTGTGCAAACTGTTCACCACAGGGTGGCTTACAGATGGCTAGCTTCTTCTTCCTGCAGCTGTTGATGGTCAGAAAGTGTTCTGCAGAGGAGAGATTGAGCAGCACCAAGCTCCTAACCATTTTAATTAAATCTCTCACTCATAGATGTTTATTAATTTAGTGACTTTTTCTGTTTTCTTTGCAGTGCCAGCCGAGACTTAAAGATGACACTTGCGCCTAAATACAACAAAATACTTTTCTTATCTGTGTTTTCAGAAGTGATTCTGGAGTAAATTGGTTCATTTCTCCTCTAGACTTGATCAACGGACAACAGAGCTGGACTCACTGCTCTGCTAGCAAACATAAACTAATGTGATTCTAGTGGAAGTTACTTTAGTTAATAGTTGTAGGAGACCCCACAGGGGACCCCCACCTGTCACTGAAAACATATCAAAGCAAATCCAACATATCTATGACTATCCTCTTGTTGACTTTGTCAGCCTCAGACTAAATGTGTGTGTACATGTATCTCTATAGGGAACAGAGGTTTAAAAGGCTAAAATAGATAAAGAAGCTTTTTTTATTTTTACATTTTCCATAAAGGCATCATTTAGAGCTTTCATTTAAGTTGAAAGGATGTTTAATATTGTTTTAAAAGAACAAAGAGGTTCCTTAAATTCACATGTTCAACTCTTCATGAACAACCAGACTGTCATACATCATTAATAGTATCTGACAACATCAGTAGAGTTGAATTTAAATATGAAATTGACATAAAACGTGATGATTTACACTATATTTGAAATAAAGCGTTGGCTTACGCAATCCGAACCAACCACAACACGCGTTTCCAAGAGTTGCAGAAAAGCAGTAAAATAACAAACTTGTAGGTTAAAACATTAAAATATAAAAAGCAGTGACATGTTTCTTACCAGATGAGTCTGCAGGTGAAACAAAGACTGTAGAACGTTTTGATATCAGTGGTTTTGAACTTGAGCAGATCAGAAAGAGACCAAGTAACAACTTCCCTGTTAAACCTACTTTGAAAGAAGGCGGACGTTATACATTAAGACTGTGAGCACAGTTGGTTTGGTTGTACAGCCACAACATATCACATGACTTCCTGCTTATCTTGTGTTATTCAGGACATATTAATTTGTGGACACTTAAGTTCATCAGGCGTTAATGACTAATTCAAACTTTTGGACCTGGCATTCATTCATGTGGATGTTACTTAGACATGTAGCACCCACCTAGACCAGACCAGACACCCCCACCCCATAGCAATGACACTCCTTGATGGCAGCAGCCATCCCCAGCAGGATGCAGCCTGACACACACACACACACAAAAACAGTTTAGGAACAACTAAAAAATCATGAAGAACAGCACAAGGTGTTGACCTGGCCTCCAAATTCACAAGATCCCAAACTGATCAAGTATCTGTGGGATGATCCACAGAGGACCCTCCCCTCAAAGGCCCCCACTAACAATATTCTGTTGCCAGACACCACAGGACACCCTCAGAAGGCCCATGTTTCATGTTTTGCACATATTATGTTTTATTTTTGTCCACCTCAATTATTAAAAGTAACGAGACAGTGAAGGATGATTTGAGATCATCCTGACACCAGACTGACTCAAACTAACTGAAAACATAAAGGAAGTCTGTCACTTGTTTGACGTCCTTCCCTCTTTCTCTGTTGTTTGAACAAAGTTTACTTCATTTTCTCCGTTCACCTCACACCACTGCTTTCTGGAAACTTCACTGTGGCTTTTCTGCCACACTCATGTTGAGTAGTTGTTTATAACTGATCAACTATTATTATTAAGCTTCCTGGAAACATCTAATTCAAATTGATTCAGTGTGTAGAGACTGAAATCCCTTCTTTTCTGAATCAGTGTGATTTGTAGAAAAGCAAAGAAATAAAAAGAAGACATGTGAGGTAAAACCCTCTGAGGAACATAAATACATGACTGTAGGATGTTTGAGCAGCACCTTTGCACTGTCTGTCTGTGCTGCACCTTCTCTCACCACAAGGGGGAGCTCACCGTCCTGAAATATACATCACACTATTTACATGTACAGTATGGTGTTCCTTCCACACTTTAACCAATCACAACCTCTGTCTGTGGGCCAATCATTTTGTCTGCTGTCATTTTAAAACTCCTCCTTTCTCTGCTGCTCTCAGTTCTCATTTCACTGTCAGATCCATTCAGCCCTCCTCCACCTCACTGATGTCTCAGCATCCACACCTCCTCGTTCTTCACTCCTCCTCCACTACTACCAGGGTCTACACTCTATCAGTTAAGTTTATGTTTCTGTACAGCTTGTTGAATGAACTTTAACTACATCATCTGATCTAAGCTCTGTTCCTGCTCCATGTTTTATTATTTATTATGGTTTAGGTTAGTTGGTTAGTCAGAGCTCTCACACAGGAAGTAAATGCATTCACACAGAAATGAACCAGACATAATCTCAACACTATTTTAATGAATGCAGACATGCTGGTTAACACAGTAAGAGGCTGTATTCATCTGTATGTGCAGAAATGGACTACAGAGGACTTGTAGTTAAACTTGGAAATACCTCAACTTCCTTTTTTTTTTTTCTGTAGGTTCACACACTTTGTACTTTGCAGGACGTTACCTATTGTGAAAAAAAAAAGTACAAAATATGTCCATGAAGATTAGAGTGAAATGCATCACAGAATAAAACTGAGTAATAATAAGAAAAGATGAATCCTCACATGTTATCAGAAACAGGAGTGAATTAAAGCGAGAAGCTGGAAATATATGAACAACAATCAGGAAGGAAAAAGAAAATAAGACACAATGTTTTATGTTATAAATCACACAACAACATCTGCTGTATGTGAGGTCAGCACATAGATATGGACATGGTGATAAATGAAACACAAATGAATAATGACATCATCCAGTCTGTTTTTTTCTTTGTTAAATGAATTGCATGAATAAAACTTGCAGCACATTAAATCTGAGTCTCTACACAAACAAAACACACTTTTCATTTTTTCTTGACTTCAGCATAGAGACATTCTGTGTCGTTAGCAGTCTGTGTTAATCTCTTTGCTGGTTTGTTGATGTTGACCTGTGCGTACACCGTGTCCTGCTGCTGTCCACTGTCCTGCACTGAGACAGAGGACGGGTCACGTCTCTGCTTGGAGAAGTTGATCTCTCCATAATGGATGTTTTCTTCTTCTTCTGTTTCACCTGCAGGTTCTTCAACAACCAGATCTTCACCTCTTTGACTCTACAAGAAATGAACCACATGTGATGTTTCGTGAGGAAGATCTTCACCTGAATCCTTCCTTATTAAATCATTACTTTTACTTTTTGAATACGTTGAGTAGACTGCTCTGATAGAGGTAATATATAAAGTAACTAAACACTGAGTCAGGTAGACTACAGAGAAGTTTAGTCATTACAAACCTGAGTCTGTTGTTGAGTTTGATGCCTTGACTTTAACCACCTGGAAAACATCAGAGGCTGTTAGATGAACTATACTGTGTTTTAGGGTCAATATATTTGACAGTAAAATGTTGAGACTGATGGGAAACAGATATTTTTGGATGTGCAGCTAAAATGTCAGCGACAGTAACTGAGTCATGTTTGCTGCTTTGATATGTGATACTTACCAAACAAAGATGATCAAGCAGATGAGTACGATGATCCCAATGATTCCTCCAAGAACTGGTTTCCAGTGTGAGGAGCCTAAAACAAGACATGATTTGATGTGGACGTATTGATATAATGAAACCAGAAATAACTCTTACTGTGTTTGAGTGGATTCAGAAAAATAAATACTGAATGATATTTACCTTCAACAGTCAGATTAATCCCAGTAACTGAAGTCTGCGAGCTCTCTGTTCATAGAAAATAAAACCAAGTGAAACTAAAGTAGACATAGAACATCAGAAAAGAAACAAGAGGGAAAAAAGACGACAGCAGACTGACTTCATTTCTTCATTTACCTTCAACATTCAGATGAATCCATGGTGACGTCTGGTTACCAAGTTGATTTGAGGCCACACAGTAATAACCTCCTCCATCAGTCACATTGAAGCTGTAGAAGTGTCCTTCAGATACATTCATGGGTCCATCTTTGCTGTTCTTGAACCAGGTGAAGCGTCTGACGGGAGGCTTGGCTCTGCTGGAGCAGGTCAGGTTCACCCAGCTACCTGCTGACACCAAACCTGATGGACTGATGGATGCTGAGGTGTCTTTAGGAGCATCTGAGGAAAATGTGACAGAGATTCACTTTATTCATCACAAACAGCTGACATCCCATGAATCATCATGTGCTGACAGGATCCAACAACAAACTCTATTTGTCTTACATGAAACACTGAGAGTCTCTAGTGTCTCTGCTGTCTTGACGTCTTTTCCTTCATTCTCAGGATATCTGACAGAACAGATGATGTTGTATCCATCATGTGTGTCTGACAGAGTGATGGTCTCCTGGATTTTAGTTGTAAAGGTCCCATCTGTGTTTTCCTCTATTTTGTAGTGAGGGTCTTGTTGGAGATTCCAGGTGAGTTGAGGAGGGGAGTGTGGACAGGGAGTGAAAGCTGAGCAGGTTATAGTGACAGACTCCTTCTCTTTCACATCACCTGAGATATTAATGCTGGGTTTTGAAGGTCTCCAAGGAGAATCTGGGGCTTTGAGCAAATTTAACATCAGGTTTAGTTGTTTTCATTTTTCCTCCTTTGTACTGACCATAAGAAAAACTGTTGAGATGGTTTAGCATTACAGAGTTTATGGACTAAGGTAGAACTGCTTTTACATTTTATTCAAGTAAAGTGAAATTATAAAACCTGTCTCACCTTTAACTGTTATTTGAAGAGGATCACAAACAGCTGTTGCCTTGAACGGCCAGTTCTCAATTCTGAAGTAGTATGTGTCTGAATGACTTGTCTTTAAATTAGAAAACAGAGTGGTGCAGTTTTTCTGACTCAGGTCTCCAGTAATATTCATTTGATAGATGTTAACTGACTTACTATTGTTAAAGACTACATTATTTGGATTTGGGCCGAAATATGGGTTATTTTTAATCCACACTCCGAAGGTTTCTCTGCTGCTGTCAAACTCTTTTCCTGGTTTCTCTCTATAGTTACATGGGATTTTCAAACAAGATCCACTCATTGCTTCCATCTTCTTTGGTGCAGTAATGAAGAGGGCTGAATCCATATCACATTGAGCCCAAACACCTGTAAAACCAGACTAATGACGAACATCATGTGCATCAAAATCTGCCTGAAGAGAAAGTTGATGAGACACAAACTCCAGTTCATCTGCAGCATGTTACATGTAGACCCTTTGAACAATGTCAGTAGAAAATATTTCAGACTGGAAATGATTCAAGTAATGTCTCCAAATAAAAGATACTGAACAAACAGCTGACCTGAAAGAAAGAAGACAGTCAGTAACATGTTGACTGTCACCACGTTCACACACGGGGCTGCCATGACACTCATCCTAGACTGGAAACAAAGACAAAAACTATGTGACAGTAACATATTTTAATCAAATCTTTGCTTTAAAGATCTTTATCTGTGTTTTCAGAGATGATTCTGGAGTTAATTGTTTCTTTTCTCCTCTAGACATATCAAAGCAAAGCCAACATATCTATGACTATCCTCTTGTCAGCTTTGTCAGCCTCACACTAAACGTGTGTGTACATGCATCTCTATAGGGGACAGAGGTTTAAAAGGCTAAAATGGATAAAGAAGCTTTCGTTTTTACCTTTTCCATAAAGCCGTCATTTAGAGCTTTCATTTAAGTTGAAAGGATGCTTAATGTTGTTTTAAAAGAACAGTTGTTCCTTAAATTCACATGTTCAACTCTTCATGAACGACTGTCCTACATCATAAATAGTATCTGACAACATCAGCAGAGTTGTATTTAAATATGAAATTGACATAATTATGTGATGGGTTACACCTTATTGGAAATAAAATGCTGACTGTCGCAGTCCGAACCAACAACAACACACATTTCCAAAAGTTGCAGAACAGAAGTTAAATGACAAACCTGTAGGTTAAAACATTAAAATATAAAAAGCAGTGACATGTTTCTTACCAGATGAGTCTGCAGGTGAAACCAAGACTGTAGAGTATTTTGATATCAGTGGTTTTGAACTTGAGCAGATCAGAAAGAGACCAAGTAACAACTTCCCTGTTAAACCTACTTTGAAAGAAGGCGGACGTTATATATTAAGACTGAGAGCACAGTTGGTTTGGTTGTACAGCCACAACATATCACATGACTTCCTGCTTATCTTGGACATAAACCTGAAGATAAAGCAAATGTAGGTCGTGTTCTTTGGACTCTACAAGAAAGTTTAGATCTGAAATCAGTGGTCATCAATCTACTGATCAACTATTATTCGTATATTAAGCTTCCCGGAAACATCTGATTCAAACTGGTTAAGGGTGCAAGTGTTGTCTAAATCCCTTTTCGGAGTTATTGGTGAAACATCTGTCTGTGCTGCACCTTCTCTCACCACAAGGGGGAGCTCACCATCCTGAAATATACATCACACTATTTACATGTACAGTATGGTCTTCCTTCCTCACTTTAACCAATCACAACCTCTGTCTGTGGGCCAATCATTTTGTCTGCTGTCATGTTAAAAACTCCTCCTTTCTCTGCTGCTCTCAGTTCTCATTTCACTGTCAGATCCATTCAGCCCTCCTCCACCTCACTGATGTCTCAGCATCCACACCTCCTCCTTCTTCACTCCTCCTCCACTACTACCAGGGTCTACACTCTATCAGTTCAGTTTATGTTTCTGTACAGCTTGTTGAATGAACGTTAACTACATCAGTTGATCTAAGCTCTGTTCCTGCTCCATGTTTTATTATTTATTATGGTTTAGGTTAGTTGGTTAGTCAGAGCTCTCACAGAGGAAGTAGATGCATTCACATAGAAATGAACCAGACATAATCTCAACACTATTTTAATGAATGCAGACATGCTGGTTAACACAGTAAGAGGCTGTATTCATCTGTATGTGCAGAAATGGACGACAGAGGAATTGTAGTTCAACTTAGAAATACCTCATCTTCCTTTTTTTTATTGACTGCAGGTTCACGCACTTTGAACTTTGCAAGATATTACCTGTATTATGAAAAAAACAAAATAAAAACAACAAAATATGTCCATGAAGATTAGAGCCAAACGCATCAAAGAAAAAAACTGAGCAATAAGAAGAAAAGATGAGTCTTAACATGTTATCAGAAACAGGATTGAATTAAAGAGAGAAGCTGGAAATATATGAACAACAATCAGGAAGGCAAAAGACATTTTCCTGTCTGTTTTTTTCTTTGTAAATGAGTTGCATGAATAAAACTTGCAGCACATTAAATCTGAGTCTCTACGCAAACAAAACACACTTGTCATTTCTTCTTGACTTCAGCATAGAGATAATCTGCGTCGTTACCAGTCTGTGTTAATCTCTTTGCTGGTTTGTTGATGTTGACCTGTGCGTACAACGTGTCCTGCTGCTGTCCACTGTCCTGCACTGAGACAGAGGACGGGTCACGTCTCTGCTGGGAGAAGTTGATCTCTCCATAATGGATGTTTTCTTCTTCTTCTGTTTCACCTGCAGGTTCTTCAATAACCAGATCTTCACCTCTTTGACTCTATAAGAAATGAACCACATGTGATGTTTAGTGAGGAAGATCTTCACCTGAATCCTTCCTTATTAAGTAATTACTTTTACTTTTTGAATACGTTGAGTAGACTGCTCTGATAGAGATAATATATAAAGTAACTAAACACTGAGTCAGGTAGACTACAGAGAAGTTTAGTCATTACAAACCTGAGTCTGTTGTTGAGTTTGATGCCTTGACTTTAACCACCTGGAAAACATCAGAGGCTGTTAGATGAACTATACTGTGTTTTAGGGTCAATATATTTGACAGTAAAATGTTAAGACTGATGGGAAAGAGATGTTTTTGGATGTGCAGCTAAAATGTCAGCGACAGTAACTGAGTCATGTTTGCTGCTTTGATATGTGATACTGACCAAACAAAGATGATCAAGCAGATGAGTACGATGATCCCAATGATTCCTCCAAGAACTGGTTCCCAGTGTGAGAAGCCTAAAACAAGACATGATTTAATGTGGACGTATTGATATAATGAAACCAGATATAACTCTTACTGTGTTTGAGTGGGTTCAGAAAAATGAATACTGAATGATATTTACCTTCAACATTCAGATAAATCCATGGTGACGTCTGGTTACCAAGTTGATTTGAGGCCACACAGTAATAAACTCCTCTATCAGTCACATTGAAGCTGTAGAAGTGTCCTTCAGATACGTTCATGGGTCCATCTGTGCTGTTCTTGAACCAGGTGAAGCGTCTGACGGGAGGCTTGGCTCTGCTGGAGCAGGTCAGGTTCACCCAGCTACCTGCTGACACCAAACCTGATGGACTGATGGATGCTGAGGTGTCTTTAGGAGCATCTGAGGAAAATGTGACAGAGATTGACTTTATTCATTACAAACAGCTGACATCCCATGAATCATCATGTGCTGACAGGATCCAACAACAAACTCTGGTTGTCTCACATGAAACATTGAGAGTCTCTAGTGTCTCTGCTGTCTTGACGTCTTTTCCTTCATTCACAGGATATCTGACAGAACAGTTGATGTTGTATCCATCATGTGTGTCTGACAGAGTGATGGTCTCCTGGATTTTAGTTGTAAAGGTCCCATCTGTGTTTTCCTCTATTTTGTTGTGAGGGTCTTGTTGGAGATTCCAGGTGAGTTGAGGAGGGGAGTGTGGACAGGGAGTGAAAACCGAGCAGGTTATAGTGACAGACTCCTTCTCCTTCACATCACCTGAGATATTAATATAGGGTCCTGGAGGTCTCCAAGGAGAATCTGTGGTTTTGTGCAAAATTTCACATCAGTTTTAGTTGTTTTCGTTTTTCCTCCTACATACTGAGCATAACAAATTTACTGAGAATGTTGAGCATTAGAGTTTAAGGAACAAGGTAGAACTGCTTTCACATTTCATTCAAGGAAAGTGAAATTATAAAACTTGTCTTACCTTTAACTGTTATTTGAAGAGGATCACAATCAGCTGTCGCCCGGAACGGCCCGTTCTCAATTCTGAAGTAGTATGTGTCTGAATGACTTGTGTTTAAATTAAAAAACAGAGTGGTGCAGTTTTTCTGTCTCAGGTCTCCAGTAATATTCATTGGATAGATGTTAACTGACCCACTACTGTTGAAGATTACATTATTTGGATTTAGGCCAAATCTCGAGTCATGTTTAATCCACACTCCGAAGGTTTCTCTGCTGCTGTTAAACCCTTTATCTGGTTTCTCACTATAGTTACATGGGATTTTCAAACAAGATCCACTCAGTGCTTCCATCTTCTTTGGTGCAGTAATGAAGAGGGCTGAATTTTCACGACAATCAGCCCAAACACCTGTAAAACCAGACTAATGATGAACATCATGTGGATGAAAATCTGCCTGAAGAGAAAGTTGACGAGACACAAACTCCAGTTCATCTGCAGCATGTTACATGTAGACCCTTTGAACAATGTCAGTAGAAAATATTTCAGACAAGAAATGATTCAAGTAATGTCTCCAAATAAAAGAGACTGAACAAACAGCTGACCTGAAAGAAAGAAGACACTCAGTAACATGTTGACTGTCACCACGTTCACACACAGAGCTGCCATGACACTCATCTCCTGGACTGGAAGCAAAGACGATTATTAAAATATATCATGTGCTTCCTTTCATATTAAAATATTTAAATTTAAAAAACAGTAACATTTTTTTTTTTTACCAAATCTGCAGTTAAAAGAAAGAAACAATATGGTTTTAATATTCAGTAATTTGTGAATTTCAGTTGATCAGCAGCAGATCAAATAACCAACTTCTCTGTTTAGTTGTCGTGGTGTAAAAGGAAACACCCAGACTTGACTTAGTTTTTTGTACTTCTGCTAGTTATCACTGAATAAATGCAAAGATACAAGAAGTCTTCATCCTTCCTGCTTCATCACTGTGAATGAGGAAGTCACCTTTTATGGTCATTTTGAGCTGATGAGGGTGTGAATGGTTTATTAATTTCCGATTACGTTCACTGTCGCATAACTGTCACTTACTGTCGATCACAGCTTTTCAATATTTATATCTACTGTAGAAGCAATGATATACTGATAAGGCAGAACACAAAGAAGAACTTTGATAACATCATGGCTGAGAACAAACATATGAGCTGCAGGATGTGGAGAATTAAGTTTCCTGTCATTGAACTGTGATCAGTAAAAGCAACATATTCTCGTCCAGGCCTCTGTGTCTTTTAACATGAACTAACATCTTGTATGAGCTCACACTAAAGGTGTGAAAAGTGTTTCTTTACTTGAGTGTAGGACCATCAACAGTCTGTGTGAAGCTGTTTTCTGTCCTGCACTGAGACAGGGCAAGGTTCAGGTCTCTGTTGAGAGAAGTGGACGTCTTCATGCAGGACGTCTTCGTCTGATAATTCAAGATCTCTTCACCTGTTTGACTCTGTGAACAGACCTGTAGTTATTTGTAGTTTCTTGAAATTGCACAATACATTAACAACAGCAATTATGGCAAGTTACACTGTTGTTTGTTTTTTTGATATATGTTGAGGGGAGGGGCCTCTGTCCATCATCCCAGATACTTGATCA
The DNA here is from genome assembly GCF_963514085.1 of Chelon labrosus. Taxonomy (NCBI): domain Eukaryota; kingdom Metazoa; phylum Chordata; class Actinopteri; order Mugiliformes; family Mugilidae; genus Chelon; species Chelon labrosus. Next base: position 8,464,198 of record NC_140351.1, on the reverse strand, counting down.
GTATGGAATCTAGTGAATTTGGAGGCCAGGTTGACATCTTGTGTTGTTCTTCGTATTTTTTTTTTTTTAGTTGTTCCTAAAATGTTTTTGTGTGTGTGTCTGTGTCAGGCTGCATCCTGCTGGGGATGGCTGCTGCCATCAAGGAGTGTCATTGCTATGGGCTTGGGGTGCCTGGTCTGGTCTAGGTGGGTGCTACATGTCTAAGTAACATCCACACATTTGAATACCAAGTCCAAATGTTTCCCAGCAGAATATTCCATTCTCACAACATCCACACATTTGAATACCTGTCATAATATTTTGGCTGATCGGTACATGTTCTATTATTTTAATTTTTATTTGTATTATCCTTATGCTTTTACAAAGCATTATATCTATTTGCCAGTCCATCATAACATTTTAGTTTCCTGTATATTTAGCTGAAGTCATGTTGGAACAGCAGCGACTGAGGGCAGCTATATGTGGAGATGTAAACTGTGTTCAACTTCCCTTCAGTCAGTGTCGTCACACATAGAGACATTTTCTGTAAATAATTTTTGGATTTCCTCTTTTGATTGGCGCCTTTCAGTCTCATCCTGCCACCACCACAGTCTCCCTTTCACTGGCAGACACATGTGGAGATTATTATTGTCTTAGTCAGAGTTTATGGACACAGGAGTTCCCTCATGAAGGTACGCTTTAACACTGACCTTATTTTAAAGATGAGGAGGAGGATTTTAAAGATATTTATTGGGTTGTAAGAAACAGATTGTTCAGGAAACATGACTTGCACTATTTATTGTAAAGAAGTTGTGCAAACTGTTCACCACAGGGTGGCTTACAGATGGGTAGCTTCTTCTTCCTGCAGCTGTTGATGGTCAGAAAGTGTTCTGCAGAGGAGATAATGAGCAGCACCAAGCTCCTAACCATTTTAATTAAATCTCTCACTCATAGATGTTTATTAATTTAGTGACTTTTTCTGTTTTCTTTGCAGTGCCAGCCGAGACTTAAAGATGACACTTGCGCCTAAATACAACAAAATACTTTTCTTAACTGTGTTTTCAGAGGTGATTCTGGAGTTAATTGGTTCATTTCTCCTCCAGACTTGATCAACGGACAACAGAGCTGGGCTCACTGCTCTGCTAGCAAACATAAACTAATGTGATTCTAGTGGAAGCTATTTTACGTAATAGTTGTAGGAGACCCCCCAGGGGACCCCCACCTGTCACTGAAAACATATCAAAGCAAAGCCAACATATATAAGACTATCCTCTTGTCAGCTTTGTCAGCCTCAGACTAAAAGTGTGTGTACATGTATCTCAATCAGGGACAAAAGGCTAAAATGGATAAAGACGCTTCCATAAAGGCATCATTTAGGGGCTTTCATTTAAGTTGAACGGTTGTTTAATGTTGTTTAAAAAGAACAAAGAGGTTCCAGAAATTTGCATGTTCAACTCTTCATGAACAACCAGACTGTCCTACATCATTAATTGTATCTGACAACATCAGCAGAGTTGCAGTTAAATAGAAATTGACATAATTACGTGATGATTTACACTATATTTGAAATAAAATGTTGGCTTACGCAATCTGAACCAACAACAGCGCACGTTTACAATAGTTGCAGAAAAGCGTTAAAATAACAAACCTGTAGGTTTAAACATTAAAATATAAAAAGCAGTGACATGTTTCTTACCAGATGAGTCTGCAGGTGAAACAAAGACTGTAGAACGTTTTGATATCAGTGGTTTTGAGCTTGAGCAGATCGGAAAGAGACCAAGTAACAACTTCCCTGTTAAACCTACTTTGAAAGAAGGCGGACGTTATATATTAAGACTGTGAGAACAGTTGGTTTGGTTGTACAGCGACAACATCTCACATGACTTCCTGCTTATCTTGTGTTAATCAGGACATGTGAATTTGTGGTTTCTTAAGCTCATGAGGTGTCAATGACTAATTCAAACTTTTAGACCTGGCATTCATTCATGTGGATGTTACTTAGACATGTAGCACCCACCGAGACCAGACCAGGCACCCCCACCCCATAGCAATGACACTCCTTGATGGCAGCAGCCATCCCCAGCAGGATGCAGCCTGACACAGACACACACACAAAAACGCTTTAGGAAATAAAATAAAAGTGAATGATTTCCGCGACCCTTCACAGGACAAGCAGTGACAGAAGATAAATGAATGAATGAATGATTTCACAGCTCTGTGGAGGAAGCTGTCTCTCAGTCTGTTCTGATGTTTCTGTACCTTTTCCTTGAAGGAAGAGGTACAAACAGTCCATGGCCCAAATCTGGGAGAGGACCCCCACAATCCCCTGTGCAGTTCTTAACACCCAATCTAAGTCCCTCCTGTCCTGTGCTGTGCAGCTCCCATACCACACGGTCACACCGAGACAGAGGATGGGTTCTATTGTGGTCCTGTAGAAGTTTGTCAGTAGTCGACAGGAGAGTCCAGCCCTCTTCAGCTTCCTGGGGAAGAAAAGCCTCTGTTGGGCCTTCTTCACTATGTGTGGAGTGTTCACAGACGAGGTCAGGTCAGGTCAGATGTGATGTGATTGCCCAGGAATTTGATGTCATTGACCCGCTCGACCACCTCCCCTTATATGAGGAGAGGAGCATGCTCTGTCCTTGACCACCTGTAGTCCATAGTGACCTCCTTGGTCTTTCTGGTGTTCAGAACAAGGTTGTTGTCTGAGCTGGGATGGATGGTAGAACAGTCATGTGTGAAGAGTGTGAAGAGAGCTGGGCTGAGCACACAGCCTTGCAGCGTTCCTGTGTTCAGGACCAGTGTGGATGATGTGCAGTCTCCAATTCTCACCACCGAGTAGAGTTTGTTGCTTTAGAGGAAGTTTTCTGTTCTATAAAACACAGTCTGTCAAATGTAAATGTTCACATACGAATCTGTCAGTACATGTAGGCTCATCTGAGGTCAACAGGTGAAATGTTTTAAGGACATAAACCTGAGGAAAAAGCAAAAGATTTTAAGTGAAATAATGTGAAATAATATTGTTTCTGCAGGTTGTGTGTTCTTTGGACTGCACAGAAGGTTACATACCTGAAATAGCTGGTTATTTTTTACGTGATAGATCCTCAGATTAAACCAAACATGCAGTCATTTCTGAATATCAGTTGATCAGCAGCAGATCAAATAATAGAAGTCTTCATCCTTCCTGCTTCAATCCTGAGAAAGAGAAAGAAAATCTTTTGTGGCACCTTGACCTCATCAGGGTGTGAATGACTCATTTATTGAAGTGAATCAATCCCATGCACCACTCAAAGACACCTGCACTGTCACTGCAAGACCAGTGGGTGTGCATCTATTCTCTGTATGCAGTGCATGACACCAATGTATGCAATTATTTTTAATTTTTTGCCAAATGTTTCCTGTAAATAAGATAAATGGACAGACACACTTAATTCTTCCCTTCATTCTGGTTCAGGTTGATCTGATCACCTCAAATTACAACTGAGAATCTCCACTTTAAGCCTGTATTCATTATCCAACTGTACTGTGAATATGTTTTGATAAAATGCTAAAATAAAGACTTTATGATGAACATATGAGCACCAGAAGTGGAACCAAATCTGATCAAGCATCCGTTCAATCCATGGAAGAACCCTCCATACAACTTCTCAGGATCTGCTGCTAACGTCTTGGGGCCTAATTTCACAGAACACGTTCAGATGAGTTCATTTCACACGTCTGATATATAAATAACAGCGAAACTACAAACACGAGGTTAGCACATAAATGAAAACATGCTGATGACCTGGCAACCCAGAGTATCTCTGTATCTCTGTTCTGCAGCAAAGATTTATTGTGTTTGTGTAAATGCTCCGATTACATATGTAAGATTCACAATAAATATTGTAACAAGAACTTGGATAGAAAAATATCACTTCACTTCAATATCACTATCTTATACTTTTACATCTTAGAGTTCAGCGAAGAAAAACTCAAAGGATCCTCCTAAAATTTTAATATTTCAGTTGTTACCACTAGAAACATCTCAGGATCTGCTGCCAACGTCTTGGGGCATAATTTCACAGGACAACTTCAGATGAGTTCATTTCACACATCTGAACAATCACCATGACATCATGACAGACACCATGTGATGTCAGTGCATAAATATGAACATGCTGAAAACTGTGTGATATCTCGATTTGTTTTGCTGTTTCCTCCAAAGACAAGGTCAAAACTTGTTCCCACAGCATCACACACACTGTGGGAACGCCCCCGTTACAGGCCTCGGTTTTCCCCTCTGCTGGTCAAGGGCTGTAAAGACTGGTTAAACGTGATGTCTTGTGTTCTCTCCCTTAGGTGAAGCTGATCTGCGGTAATCGGAAGGATCTGATCAGTAGGGGGAGGAACCATGTCTCTCTTTCTTTCTCACACCTTCTTCTTCCATATGCTTATACCAGAAGCTGACTTTAGACCTCAGTTTAGCCCCGACTTCAACAACAGTGTCACCATCTTTGATTCATTTCCTCCTCTGAGTGTTGAGCATTGCACTGCAACTTTCTATGTGGCAAAGATTCACTTGAAGCCTTTGACACAGAGATCCTCAACCATGTCTTCTTCTGTTAATTTAACACACAGTCATGGCATTTGGCATATGTCATAGAACTTGTACCAACATCTAACATGGAAAAAAGGTACTGTCTGGTGAGTCTAACTCTGAGGCCTATTTTATGTCTTGGAACCAAGTCAATGAATTAAAATGTCATGATTCATCCATTTATTTTCAACAAGTATCCCAAACTAATAAAACAGCAGTGGGACTTTATATTTCATTTGAAATAGGTGACAGAAAATGAGCAGAGCAATGTGATTGAGAGAGGTGAAATATGAAGGAAAGCAGAGATAATACATCAGTAACTCTTGTCTGAGCTGCAGGTGGATTCAAGATGGAGTCTAAAGGAGTTATGTCGCACTCTGGTGGTGGTTTACATTCAAAGCCCAGTGAGAGAATGAGTGTCGATGTCCACAGTGAAGTTTAATGTTACTGTTTCAGTGTTTATAATACTTTGAGTGAATCAATCTGAATATGAATCGATATGATTCCAGGTGATGTTTACACACAATATGTGAAATGTCGGACACAGTGTAATATAAATATAAATCCACAAACAGGGATTCTTTCATTTTTCGCAGTAACTTGTAAGAAAATAATGGACACACAGTAGAACAGTAGCAAATGGAAAGAAACAAATGAACTAAAAATCACAGATGGGTGCAGATAAGTGTCCTTTATAATTAGCAGTGTGTGATATGTCGACAACTTTTGACATAACAAAGAACACATGAAGAGGAACTATGATAAGTGACAAAATCATTTTCCGGTCTTGAACTGTTGTCAGTCAACAAAATATTCTCGTCCAGGCCTCTGTGTCTTTTAGCATGACCTAACATCTTGTATGAGCTCACAGTGAAGGTGTGAACTCAGTGTTTTTTTACTTGAGTGTAGAGATCCTCTGGACCATCAGCAGTCTGTATGAAGCTGTTTTCTGTCTGAAACACTTTGACCTGTGTGTACACCGTGTCCTGCTGCTGTCCACTGTCCGGCACTGAGATAGAGGAAGGTTCAGGTCTCTGCTGGGCGAAGTGGACATCTTCATAATGGATGTCAAGCTCTTCACTGGTTTGAAAAGAAATGAGAGAAAAAAGACAAGACCAGACTCACTTCTGCATTTACCTTCAACATTCAGATGACGTGAAATTTGTAGAATAATCAAAGAAATAAAAAGAAGACATGTGAGGTAAAACCCTCTGAGGAACATAAATACATGACTGTAGGATGTTTGAGCAGCACCTTAGCACTGTCTGTCTGTGCTGCACCTTCTCTCACCACAAGGGGGAGCTCACCGTCCTGAAATATACATCACACTATTTACATGTACAGTATGGTGTTCCTTCCTCACTTTAACCAATCACAACCACTGTCTGTGGGACAATCATTTTGTCTGCTGTCATTTTAAAACCTCCTCCTTTCTCTGCTGCTCTCAGTTCTCATTTCACTGTCAGATCCATTCAGCCCTCCTCCACCTCACTGATGTCTCAGCATCCACACCTCCTCGTTCTTCACTCCTCCTCCACTACTACCAGGGTCTACACTGTATCAGTTAAGTTTATGTTTCTGTACAGCTTGTTGAATGAACTTTAACTACATCATCTGATCTAAGCTCTGTTCCTGCTCCATGTTTTATTATTTATTATGGTTTAGGTTAGTTGGTCAGTCAGAGCTCTCACACAGGAAGTAGATGCATTCACACAGAAATGAACCAGACATAATCTCAACACTATTTTAATGAATGCAGACATGCTGGTTAACACAGTAAGAGGCTGTATTCATCTGTATGTGCAGAAATGGACTACAGAGGACTTGTAGTTAAACTTGGAAATACCTCAACTTCCCTTTTCTTTGCTGCAGGTTCACACACTTTGCACTTTGCAGGACATTACCTCTATTATGAAAAAAGCTCAAACAACAAATTATGTCCATGAAGATTAGAGCGAAATGCATCACAGAATAAAACTGAGCAATATGAAGAAAAGATGAATCCTAACATGTTATCAGAAACAGGAGTGAATTAAAGCGAGAAGCTGGAAACATATGAACAACAATCAGGAAGGCAAAATAAAATTACTGTACATTCATCTTATAGAGATTATTGATGAAGCTGTATTTGATTCAGCGTTTTCTCCATAAAAGAAAAAAAAAATCATCAACACTGAAGATCATCTGAATACAATTTCATATTCAGTTCTTGATCTTCTACAAAACAACATTATTTCACATGTACAGACCTGGATGATGCTGTGATCCACTAAACAAAACCCCACATTTCACTAAATAAGTAACACATGTGCAGGTATAAACAAGGAATCAGAAATAATAAATCATTCCACTGACAATGAACTTGATATCTTGCTCCTCTCCTTGTGGCTCATGAAGATTGAATCTCAATCACTCTGTTGACATCGTCTTCTTCTTCTGTGTCCTGTGGTAAAGGAACAACAGAGGGAGAGGTCAGTTCAATATGTGATGATGATTTATGGCTTAACTTCACAGGTAGTACAGTTGTTTAGATAATTATTATAATAATAACAACAACAATCTCAGCTATCTTACCTTCTCTGGTTTGTTGGAGAATCTTGATCTAAACCAGCTGAAAGAAAAAGAGAAGATGAATAAATATTAACAGATGTTAAACACTGAACATTTAAAAACAAACGATCTCCAGAATCATATCAGAGAAAAGTTTGTCTCACCACTCAAAGATGATGATTGTACTGTAGAGAATTACAATTCCCAGGATTGTAACTGGAACATGGACATCAACCCCAAACCCTGGATCATCAGAAATAACACAGCATGGTTACCTTCTCCTTAGTAGAAGATTATTTGACTCTAAATCATCATCAACTTTCATTCCAGCTCTTTGCAGACTTGACAAATTTAAACTGATCTCCTGATGAAACTTGTATATTATGAACCACAGTCTTAAGCACTTCAGTAAATCTGCTCAAACCAAAATGAAATGTGAAACAAGGAACATCAAGAGTCAAACTGAGTCAGTTGAAATGTTTTCAGCAATGATATTTACCTTCAACATTCAGATGAATCCATGGTGACGTCTGGTTACCAAGTTGATTTGAGGCCACACAGTAATAACCTCCTCCCTCAGTCACACTGAAGTTGTAGAAGTGTACTTCAGATACGATCATGGGTCCATCTTTGCTGTTCTTGAACCAGGTGAAGCGTCTGACGGGAGGCTTGGCTCTGCTGGAGCAGGTCAGCTTCACCCAGCTACCTGCTGACACCAAACCTGATGGACTGATGGATGCTGAGGTGTCTTTAGGAGCATCTGAGGAAAATGTGACAGAGATTGACTTTATTCATCACAAACAGCTGACATCACATGAATCATCATGTGCTGACAGGATCCAACAACAAACTCTGGTTGTCTTACATGAAACACTGAGAGTCTCTTGTGTCTCTGCTGTCTTGACGTCTTTTCCTTCATTCACAGGATATCTGACAGAACAGTTGATGTTGTATCCATCATGTGTGTCTGACAGAGTGATGGTCTCCTGGATTTTAGTTGTAAAGGTCCCATCTGTGTTTTCCTCTATTTTGTAGTGAGGGTCTTGTTGGAGATTCCAGGTGAGTTGAGGAGGGGAGTGTGGACAGGGAGTGAAAGCTGAGCAGGTTATAGTGACAGACTCCTTCTCCTTCACATCACCTGAGATATTAATTGTGGGTCTCCAAGGAGAATCTGTGGTTTCACATCAAACACGTATTATTGTATTGAACTATTTATTAATTAGAGTTGTACCAGTATTTTCCCTAAATTTCATTATTTTATTTTGAGTTGTGAAAAAATTTATTTTATTGTTAGTAAAGCTCACCTTTTAATTTTTTTTAATCATTCCACTTATTTTTACTGTTGATATCTAAGGGTTACAGAATGTATTGACTGAAGATGAAACATATTTCACATTATGTTAAAAATCAATTGAAATTAATAAAACCTGCCTTACCTTTAACTGTTATTTGAAGAGGATCACAAACAGCTGTTGACCTGAACGGCCAGTTCTCAATCCTGAAGTAGTATGTGTCTGAATGACTTGTGTTTATATTAGAAAACAGAGTGGCGCAGTTTTTCTTACTCAGGTCTCCAGTAATATTCATCGGAGAGATGTTAACTGACCCACTACTGTTGAAGACTACATTATGTGGATAACTCCAAAAATTTGAGTTATTTTTAATCCACACTCCGAAGGTTTCTCTCCTGCTGTTAAATTCCTCTTTTCCTGGTTTCTCACTAAAGTTACATGGGATTTTCAAACAAGATCCACTCAGTGCTTTCATCTTCTTTGGTGCAGTAATGAAGAGGCCTGAATCACAATCAGCCCAAACACCTGTAAAACCAGACTAATGATGAACATCATGTGGATCAAAATGTGCCTGAACAGAAAGTTGATGAGACACAAACTCCAGTTCATCTGCAGCATGTTACATGTAGACCCTTTGAACAAAGTCAGTAGAAAATATTTCAAACTAGAAATGATTCAAGTAATGTCTCCAAATAAAAGAGACTGAACAAACAGCTGACCTGAAAGAAAGAAGACACTCAGTAACATGTTGACTGTCACCACGTTCACACACAGGGCTGCCATCACACTCATCTCCTAAACTGGAAACAAAGACAAAAATTAAAAAATATCATTTGTTTTCTCTCAGGTTAAAAAAATTACATTTAAAAGAATAGTAATAGTTTTCTTACCAAATAAATCTTCAGTTAAAAAGAAACAAACAATATGGTTTTAATATCCAGTTATTTGTGAATTTCAGTTGATCAGCAGCAGATCAAATAACCAACTTCTCTGTTTAGTTGTCGTGGTGTAAAGGGAAACATCCAGACTTGACTTATTTTTTTTTTTATTATTACTTCTGCAAGTTATCACTGAATAAATGCAAAAATACAAGAAGTCTTCATCCTTGCTGCTTCATCTCTGTGAACGAGGAAGTCACCAATAGTACCCCAGGAAGAATAGCTGCAGTTCTGCTGCAGCTAATGGGGATCCAAATAAACAATAAACAATAAGCAATTCATGGTCATGTTGAGCTGATCAGGGTGTGAATGGTTTATTAATTTCCAGTTACGTTCACTGTCTCACAACTGTCACTTACTGTCGATCACAGCTTTTCAATATTTATATCTACTGTAGATGCAATGATATACTTATAAGGCAGAACACAAAGAGGAACTTTGATAACATCATGGCTGAGAAAAAACATATGAGCTGCAGGCTGTGGAGAATTAAGTTTCCTGTTTTGAACTGTGATCAGTAAATGCAACATATTCTCGTCCAGGCCTCTGTGTCCTTTAACATGAACTAACATCTTGTATGAGCTCACAGTGAAGGTGTGAACTCAGTGTTTCTTTACTTGAGTGTAGAGATCCTCTGGACCGTCAACATGAACAACAACAATTATGGCAAGTTACACTGTTGTTTGTTATATTGATATATGTTGAGGGGAGAGTCCTCTGTGGATCATCCCAGATACTTGATCAGTTTGGGATCTAGTGAATTTGGAGGCCAGGTCAACAGCTTGTGCTGTTCTTCATGGTTTTTTTTTTTTTTAGTTGTTCCTAAAGCGTTTTTGTGTGTGTGCCTGTGTCAGGCTGCATCCTGCTGGGGATGGCTGCTGCCTTCAAGGAGTGTCATTGCTATGGGCTTGGGGTGCCTGGTCTGGTCTAGGTGGGTGCTACATGTCTAAGTAACATCCACACATTTGAATACCAAGTCCAAATGTTTCCCAGCAGAATATTCCATTCTCACAACATCCACACATTTGAATACCTGTCATAATATTTTGGCTGATCGGTACATGTTCTATTATTTTAATTTTTATTTGTATTATCTCTGATCCTTATGCTTTTACAAAGCATTATATCTATTTGCCAGTCCATCATAACATTTTAGTTTCCTGTATATTTAGCTGAAGTCATGTTGGAACAGAAGCGACTGAGGGCAGCTATATGTGGAGATGTAAACTGTGTTCAGCTTCCCTTCAGTCAGTGTCGTCACACACGGAGACATTTTCTGTAAATAATTTTTGGATTTCCTCTTTTGACTGGCAGCCTTTCAGTTTCATCATGCCACCACCACAGTCTCCCTCTCACTGGCAGACACACATGTGGAGATTATTATTGTCTTAGTCAGAGTTTATGGACACAGGAGTTCCCTCATGAAGGTACGCTTTAACACTGACCTTATTTTAAACATGATGAGGAGGATTTTAAAGATATTTATTGGATTGTAACTAACAGAATGTTCAGGAAACATGACTTGCACTATTTATTGTAAAGAACTTGTGCAAACTGTTCACCACAGGGTGGCTTACAGATGGGTAGCTTCTTCTTCCTGCAGCTGTTGATGGTCAGAAAGTGTTCTGCAGAGGAGAGACTGAGTAGCACCAAGCTCCTAACCATTTTAATTAAATCTCTCACTCATAGATGTTTATTAATTTAGTGACTTTTTCTGTTTTCTTTGCAGTGCCAGCCGAGACTTAAAGATGACACTCACGCCTAAATACAACAAAATACTTTTCTTATCTGTGTTTTCAGAGGTGATTCTGGAGTTAATTGGTTCATTTCTCCTCTAAACTTGATCAGCAGACAACAGAGCTGGACTCACTGCTCTGCTAGCAAACATAAATTAATGTGATTCTAGTGGAATTTACTTTAGTTAATAGTTGTAGGAGACCCCACAGGGGACCCCCACCTGTCACTGAAAACATATCAAAGCAAATCCAACATATCTATGACTATCCTCTTGTTGACTTTGTCTGCCTCAGACTAAATGTGTGTGTACATGTATCTCTATAAGGAACAGAGGTTTAAAAGGCTAAACTAGATAAAGAAGCTTTTTTTATTTTTACATTTTCCATAAAGGCATCATTTAGAGCTTTCATTTAAGTTGAAAGGATGTTTAATATCGTTTTAAAAGAACAAAGAGGTTCCTTAAATTCACATGTTCAACTCTTCATGAACAACCAGACTGTCCTACATCATTAATAGTATCTGACAACATCAGTAGAGTTGAATTTAAATATGAAATTGACATAATTACGTGATGATTTACACTGTATTTGAAATAAAGCGTTGGCTTACGCAATCCGAACCAACCACAACACGCGTTTCCAAGAGTTGCAGAAAAGCAGTAAAATAACAAACATGTTGGTTAAAACATTAAAATATAAAAAGTAGTGACATGTTTCTTACCAGATGAGTCTGCAGGTGAAACAAAGACTGTAGAACGTTTTGATATCAGTGGTTTTGAACTTGAGCAGATCAGAAAGAGACCAAGTAACAACTTCCCTGTTAAACCTACTTTGAAAGAAGGCGGACGTTATACATTAAGACTGTGAGCACAGTTGGTTTGGTTGTACAGCCACAACATATCACATGACTTCCTGCTTATCTTGTGTTATTCAGGACATATTAATTTGTGGACACTTAAGCTCATCAGGCGTTAATGACGAATTCAAACTTTTGGACCTGGCATTCATTCATGTGGATGTTACTTAGACATGTAGCACCCACCTAGACCAGACCAGGCACCCCCACCCCATAGCAATGACACTCCTTGATGGCAGCAGCCATCCCCAGCAGGATGCAGCCTGACACACACACACAAATACAGTTTAGGAACAACTAAAAAATCATGAAGAACAGCACAAGGTGTTGACCTGGCCTCCAAATTCACAAGATCCCAAACTGATCAAGTATCTGTGGGATGATCCACAGAGGACCCTCCCCTCAAACGCCCCCACTAACAATATTCTGTTGCCAGACATTACAGGACACCCTCAGAATGCACATGTTTCATGTTTTGCACATATTATGTTTTATTTTTGTCCACCTCAATTATTAAAAGTAACGAGACAGAGAAGGATGATTTGAGATCATCCTGACACCAGACTGACTCAAACTAACTGAAAACATAAAGGAAGTCTGTCACTTGTTTGACGTCCTTCCCTCTTTCTCTGTTGTTTGAACAAAGTTTACTTCATTTTCTCCGTTCACCTCACACCACTGCTTTCTGGAAACTTCACTGTGGCTTTTCTGCCACACTCATGTTGAGTAGTTGTTTATAACTGATCGACTATTATTATTAAGCTTCCTGGAAAAATTTGATTCAAATTGATTAAGTGTGTGGAGACTGAAATTCCTTCTTTTCTGAATCAGTGTGATTTGTAGAAAAGCAAAGAAATAAAAAGAAGACATGTGAGGTAAAACCCTCTGAGGAACATAAATACATGACTGTAGGATGTTTGAGCAGCACCTTAGCACTGTCTGTCTGTGCTGCACCTTCTCTCACCACAAGGGGGAGCTCACCGTCCTGAAATATACATCACACTATTTACATGTACAGTATGGTGTTCCTTCCTCACTTTAACCAATCACAACCTCTGTCTGTGGGCCAATCATTTTGTCTGCTGTCATTTTAAAAACTCCTCCTTTCTCTGCTGCTCTCAGTTTTCATTTCACTGTCAGATCCATTCAGCCCTCCTCCACCTCACTGATGTCTCAGCATCCACACCTCCTCGTTCTTCACTCCTCCTCCACTACTACCAGGGTCTACTCTCTATCAGTTAAGTTTATATTTCTGTACAGCTTGTTGAATGAACTTTAACTACATCATCTGATCTAAGCTCTGTTCCTGCTCCATGTTTTATTATTTATTATGGTTTAGGTTAGTTGGTTAGTCAGAACTCTCACACAGTAAGTAGATGCATTCACACAGAAATGAACCAGACATAATCTCAACACTATTTTAATGAATGCAGACATGCTGGTTAACACAGTAAGAGGCTGTATTCATCTGTATGTGTAGAAATGGACTACAGAGGACTTGTAGTCAAACTTGGAAATACCTCAACTTCCTTTTATTTATTGACTGCAGGTTCACACACTTTGAACTTTCCAAGATGTTACCTCCATAATGAAAAAAACTCAAACAACAAAATATGTCCATGAAGATTAGAGCCAAATGCATCAAAGAATAAAACTGAGCAATAAGAAGAGAAGATGAATCCTAACATGTTATCAGAAACAGGAGTGAATTAAAGCGAGAAGCTGGAAATATATGAACAACAATCAGCAAGGAAAAGGACATTTTCCTGTCTTTTTTTCTTTGTTAAATGAGTTGCATGAACAAAACTTGCAGCACATTAAATCTGAGTCTCTACACAAACAAAACACACTTCTCATTTCTTCTTGACTTCGGCATAGAGATAATCTGTATCGTTAGCAGTCTGTGTTAATCTCTTTGCTGGTTTCTTGATGTTGACCTGTGCGTACATCGTGTCCTGTTGCTGTCCACTGTCGAGATTATGTCTGGTTCATTTCTGTGTGAATGCATCTACTTCCTGTGTGAGAGCTCTGACTAACCAACTAACCTAAACCATAATAAATAATAAAACATGGAGCAGGAACAGAGCTTAGATCAGCTGATGTAGTTAAAGTTCATTCAACAAGCTGTACAGAAACATAAACTTAACTGATAGAGTGTAGACCCTGGTAGTAGTGGAGGAGGAGTGAAGAACGAGGAGGTGTGGATGCTGAGACATCAGTGAGGTGGAGGAGGGCTGAATGGATCTGACAGCGAAATGAGAACTGAGAGCAGCAGAGAAAGGAGGAGTTTTTAAAATGACAGCAGACAAAATGATTGGCCCACAGACAGAGGTTGTGATTGGTTAAAGTGAGGAAGGAACACCATACTGTACATGTAAATAGTGTGATGTATATTTCAGGACGGTGAGCTCCCACTTGTGGTGAGAGAAGGTGCAGCACAGACAGACAGTGCTAAGGTGCTGCTCAAACATCCTACAGTCATGTATTTATGTTCCTCAGAGGGTTTTACCTCACATGTCTTCTTTTTATTTCTTTGATTATTCTACAAATTTCACGTCATCTGAATGTTGAAGGTAAATGCAGAAGTGAGTCTGGTCTTGTCTTTTTTCTCTCATTTTTTTCAAACCAGTGAAGAGCTTGACATCCATTATGAAGATGTCCACTTCGCCCAGCAGAGACCTGAACCTTCCTCTATCTCAGTGCAGGACAGTGGACAGCAGCAGGACACGGTGTACACACAGGTCAAAGTGTTTCAGACAGAAAACAGCTTCATACAGACTGCTGATGGTCCAGAGGATCTCTACACTCAAGTAAAAAAACACTGAGTTCACACCTTCACTGTGAGCTCATTCAAGGTGTTAGTTCATGCTAAAAGACACAGAGGCCTGGACGAGAATATGTTGTTTACTGACAACAGTTCAAGACCGGAAAATGATTTTGTCACTTATCATAGTTCCTCTTCATGTGTTCTTTGTTATGTCAAAAGTTGTCGACATATCACACACTGCTAATTATAAAGGACACTTATCTGCACCCATCTGTGATTTTTAGTTCATTTGTTTCTTTCCATTTGCTACTGTTCTACTGTGTGTCCATTATTTTCTTACAAGTTACTGCGAAAAATGAAAGAATCCCAGTTTGTGGATTTATATTTATATTACACTGTGTCCGACATTTCACATATTGTGTGTAAACATCACCTGGAATCATATCGATTCATATTCAGATTGATTCACTCAAAGTATTATAAACACTGAAACAGTAACATTAAACTTCACTGTGGACATCGACACTCATTCTCTCACTGGGTTTTGAATGTAAACCACCACCAGAGGGAGACATAACTCCTTTAGACTCCATCTTGAATCCACCTGCAGCTCAGACAAGAGTTACTGATGTATTATTTCTGCTTTCCTTCATATAACACTTTTATTTCACCTCTCTCAATCACATTGCTCTGCTCATTTTCTGTCACCTATTTCAAATGAAATATAAAGAACCACTGCTGTTTTATTAGTTTGGGATACTTGTTGAAAATAAATGGATGAATCATGACATTTTAATTCATTGACTGGTTGGTTCCAAGACATGAAATAGGCCTCAGAGTTAGACTCAGCAGACAGTACCTTTGTTCCACATTAGATTTTGGTACAAGTGCTATGACATGTGCCAAATGCCATGACTGTGTATTAAATTAACAGAAGCAGACATGGTTGAGGATCTCTGTGTCAAAGGCTTCAAGTGAATCTTTGCCACATAGAAAGCTACAGTGCAATCTTCAACACTCAGAGGAGGAAATGAATCAAAGATGGTGACACTGTTGTTGAAGTCGGGGCTAAACTGAGGTCTAAAGTCAGCTTCTGGTATAAGCATACAGAAGAAGAAGGTGTCAGAAAGAGAGAGAGACATGGTTCCTCCCCCTATTGATCAGATCCATCAGATTACCGCAGATTGGCTTCACCTAAGGGAGAGAACACAAGACATCACGTTTAACCAGTCTTTACGGCCCTTGACCAGCAGAGGGGGAAACCGAGGCCTGTAACGGGGGCGTTCCCACAGTGTGTGTGACACTGTGGGAACAAATTTTTACCTTGTCTTTGGAGGAAACAGCAAAACAAATCGAAATATCACAGAGTTTTCAGCATGTTCATATTTATGCACTGACCTCACATGGTGTCTGTCATGATGTCATGGTGATTGTTATTTATATTTATTTATACATCAGACGTGTGAAATGAACTCATGTGAAGTTTTCCTGTGAAATTAGGCCCCAAGACGTTGGCAGCAGATCCTGAGATGTTTCTAGTGGTAACAACTGAAATATTAAAGTTGCAGGAGGAGCCTTTGAGTTTTTCTTCACTGAAATCTAAGATGTAAAAGTATAAGTGATATTGAAGTGAAGTGATATTTTCCTGTCCAAGCTTCTTTTTTTGTTAGAATATTTATTGTGAATCTTACATATGTAATCGGAGCCTTTACACAAACACAATAAATCTTTGCTGCAGAACAGAGATACTCTGGGTCGTCAGCTCATCAGGATGTTTCCATTTATGTGCTAACCTCGTGTTTGTAGTTTCGCTGTTATTTATATATCAGACGTGTGAAATGAACTCATCTGAAGGTGTTCTGTGAAATTATAGGCCCCAAGAGGTTTGCAGCAGATCCTGAGAAGTTGTATGGAGGGTTCTTCCAAGGATTGAACAGATGCTTGATCAGATTTGGTTCCACTTCTGGTGCTCACATGTTCATCATAAAGTCTTTATTTTAGCATTTTATCAAAACATATTCACAGTACAGTTGGATAATGAATACAGGCTTAAGTGTGTCTGTTTACTTATCTTATTTACGGGAAACATTTGGCAAAAAATTGAAATAATTGCATAAATTGGTGTCATGCACTGCATACAGAGAACAGATCCACCCCCACTGGTCTTGCAGTGACAGTGCAGGTGTCTTTGAGTGGTGCATAGGATTGATTCGCTTGAACAAATGAGTCATTCACACCCTGATGAGGTCAAGGTGCCACGAAAGATTTTCTTTCTCTTTCTCAGGATTAAAGCAGGAAGGATGAAGACTTCTTAAGAGAATGACTAAACAGAGAGAAGTTGGTTATTTGATCTGCTGCTGATCAACTGATATTCAGAAATGGCTGCATGTTTGGTTTAATCTGAGGATCTAACATTGAACCCTTGCACACACACCTATTCTAAATCAGACAAAACCTGATCACGTAAAAAATAACCAGCTATTTCAGGTATGTAACCTTCTGTGCAGTCCAAAGAACACAACCTGCAGAAACAATATTATTTCACATTATTTCACTTAAAATCTTTTGCTTTTTCCTCAAGTTTATGTCCTTAAAACATTTCACCTGTTGACCTCAGGCATCACGTCATCTGAAGACGATTTCAGTGACGTAAAGTACATCTACACAACATCATCACCTGACCGCTCAGTCTGATGTCAGGATCAACTGTCCTCCAGCTGCTCCACTTTAAATACATGGGTCACTCATATATTTAACAGACCGTGTTTAGACATCGACATCAACACCTGATGTGCTATAGATCCTGTTGACCTCAGAGGAGCTGGGTCTACATGTACTGACAGAGTCATATGTGAACATTTACATTTGCCAGACTGTGTTTTATAGAACAGAAAACTTCCTCTAAAGCAACAATCTCTACTCGGTGGTGAGAATTGGAGACTGCACATCATCCACACTGGTCCTGAACACAGGAACGCTGCAAGGCTGTGTGCTCAGCCCAGCTCTCTTCACACTCTTCACACATGACTGTTCTGCCATCCATCCCAGCTCAGACAACAACCTTGTTCTGAACACCAGAAAGACCAAGGAGGTCACTATGGACTACAGGTGGTCAAGGACAGAGCACGCTCCTCTCCTCATATAAGTGGAAGCAAATTCCTGGGCAACCACATCACATTTGACTATACCTGACCTGGTCTGGTCTGTGAACACTCCACACATAGTGAAGAAGGCCCAACAGAGGCTTTTCTTCCCCAGGAAGCTGAAGAGGGCTGGACTCTCCTGTCGACTACTGACAAACTTCTACAGGACCACAATAGAACCCATCCTCTGTCTCGGTGTGACCGTGTGGTATGGGAGCTGCACAGCACAGGACAGGAGGGACTTAGATTGGGTGTTAAGAACTGCACAGGGGATTGTGGGGATCCTCTCCCAGATTTGGGCCATGGACTGTTTGTACCTCTTCCTTCAAGGAAAAGGTACAGAAACATCAGAACAGACTGAGAGACAGCTTCCTCCACAGAGCTGTGAAATCATTCATTCATTCATTTATCTTCTGTCGCCGCTTGTCCTGTGAAAGGTCGCGGAAATCAATCATTTTTATTTTATTTCCTAAAGCGTTTTTGTGTGTGTGTCTGTGTCAGGCTGCATCCTGCTGGGGATGGCTGCTGCCATCAAGGAGTGTCATTGCTATGGGGTGGGGGTGCCTGGTCTGGTCTAGGTGGGTGCTACATGTCTAAGTAACATCCACACGAATGAATGCCAGGTCTAAAAGTTTGAATTAGTCATTGACACCTCATGAGCTTAAGAAACCACAAATTCACATGTCCTGATTAACACAAGATAAGCAGGAAGTCATGTGAGATGTTGTCGCTGTACAACCAAACCAACTGTTCTCACAGTCCTAATATATAACGTCCGCCTTCTTTCAAAGTAGGTTTAACAGGGAAGTTGTTACTTGGTCTCTTTCTGATCTGCTCAAGCTCAAAACCACTGATATCAAAACGTTCTACAGTCTTTGTTTCACCTGCAGACTCATCTGGTAAGAAACATGTCACTGCTTTTTATATTTTAATGTTTTAACCTACAGGTTTGTTATTTTAACGCTTTTCTGCAACTCTTGTAAACGTGTGCTGTGGTTGGTTCAGATTGCGTAAGCCAACATTTTATTTCAAATATAGTGTAAATCATCACGTAATTATGTCAATTTCTATTTAACTGCAACTCTGCTGATGTTGTCAGATACAATTAATGATGTAGGACAGTCTGGTTGTTCATGAAGAGTTGAACATGCAAATTTCTGGAACCTCTTTGTTCTTTTTAAACAACATTAAACAACCTTTCAACTTAAATGAAAGCCCCTAAATGATGCCTTTATGGAAGCGTCTTTATCCATTTTAGCCTTTTGTCCCTGATTGAGATACATGTACACACACTTTTAGTCTGAGGCTGACAAAGCTGACAAGAGGATAGTCTTATATATGTTGGCTTTGCTTTGATATGTTTTCAGTGACAGGTGGGGGTCCCCTGGGGGGTCTCCTACAACTATTACGTAAAATAACTTCCACTAGAATCACATTAGTTTATGTTTGCTAGCAGAGCAGTGAGTCCAGCTCTGTTGTCCGTTGATCAAGTCTGGAGGAGAAATGAACCAATTAACTCCAGAATCACCTCTGAAAACACAGATAAGAAAAGTATTTTGTTGTATTTAGGCGCAAGTGTCATCTTTAAGTCTCGGCTGGCACTGCAAAGAAAACAGAAAAAGTCACTAAATTTATAAACATCTATGAGTGAGAGATTTAATTAAAATGGTTAGGAGCTTGGTGCTGCTCATTATCTCCTCTGCAGAACACTTTCTGACCATCAACAGCTGCAGGAAGAAGAAGCTACCCATCTGTAAGCCACCCTGTGGTGAACAGTTTGCACAACTTCTTTACAATAAATAGTGCAAGTCATGTTTCCTGAACAATCTGTTTCTTACAACCCAATAAATATCTTTAAAATCCTCCTCCTCATCTTTAAAATAAGGTCAGCGTTAAAGCATACCTTCATGAGGGAACTCCTGTGTCCATAAACTCTGACTAAGACAATAATAATCTCCACATGTGTGTCTGCCAGTGAAAGGGAGACTGTGGTGGTGGCAGGATGAGACTGAAAGGCGCCAATCAAAAGAGGAAATCCAAGAATAATTTACAGAAAATGTCTCCGTGTGTGACGACACTGACTGAAGGGAAGTTGAACACAGTTTACTTCTCCACATATAGCTGCCCTCAGTCGCTGCTGTTCCAACATGACTTCAGCTAAATATACAGGAAACTAAAATGTTATGATGGACTGGCAAATAGATATAATGCTTTGTAAAAGCATAAGGATAATACAAATAAAAATTAAAATAATAGAACATGTACCGATCAGCCAAAATATTATGACAGGTATTCAAATGTGTGGATGTTGTGAGAATGGAATATTCTGCTGGGAAACATTTGGACTTGGTATTCAAATGTGTGGATGTTACTTAGACATGTAGCACCCACCTAGACCAGACCAGGCACCCCAAACCCATAGCAATGACACTCCTTGATGGCAGCAGCCATCCCCAGCAGGATGCAGCCTGACACAGACACACACACAAAAACAGTTTAGGAACAACTAAAAAAAAAAAAAATACGAAGAACAACACAAGATGTCAACCTGGCCTCCAAATTCACTAGATTCCATACTGATCAAGTATCTGGGATGATCCACAGAGGTCCCTCCCCTCAACATATATCAAAAAAACAAACAACAGTGTAACTTGCCATAATTGCTGTTGTTAATGTATTGTGCAATTTCAAGAAACTACAAATAACTACAGGTCTGTTCACAGAGTCAAACAGGCGAAGAGATCTTGAATTATCAGACGAAGACGTCCTGCATGAAGACGTCCACTTCTCTCAACAGAGACCTGAACCTTGCCCTGTCTCAGTGCAGGACAGAAAACAGCTTCACACAGACTGTTGATGGTCCTACACTCAAGTAAAGAAACACTTTTCACACCTTTACTGTGAGCTCATACAAGATGTTAGTTCATGTTAAAAGACACAGAGGCCTGGACGAGAATATGTTGCTTTTACTGGTCACAGTTCAATGACAGGAAACTTAATTCTCCACATCCTGCAGCTCATATGTTTTTTCTCAGCCATGATGTTATCAAAGTTCTTCTTTGTGTTCTGCCTTATCAGTATATCATTGCTTCTACAGTAGATATAAATATTGAAAAGCTGTGATCGACAGTAAGTGACAGTTATGCGACAGTGAACGTAATCGGAAATTAATAAACCATTCACACCCTGATCAGCTCAAAATGACCATAAAAGGTGACTTCCTCATTCACAGTGATGAAGCAGGAAGGATGAAGACTTCTTGTATTTTTGCATTTATTCAGTGATAACTAGCAGAGGTAATGAAAAAAATAAGTCAAGTCTGGGTGTTTCCTTTTACACCACGACAACTAAACAGAGAAGTTGGTTATTTGATCTGCTGCTGATCAACTGAAATTCACAAATTACTGAATATTAAAACCATATTGTTTCTTTCTTTTAACTGCAGATTTATTTGGTAAAAAAAAAAAAAATGTTACTGTTTTTTAAATTTAAATATTTTAACATGAGAGGAATCACATGATATATTTTGTTTTTTGTCTTTGTTTCCAGTCTAGGAGATGAGTGTCATGGCAGCCCTGTGTGTGAACATGGTGACAGTCAACATGTTACTGAGTGTCTTCTTTCTTTCAGGTCAGCTGTTTGTTCAGTCTCTTTTATTTGGAGACATTACTTGAATCATTTCTAGTCTGAAATATTTTCTACTGACATTGTTCAAAGGGTCTACATCTAACATGCTGCAGATGAACTGGAGTTTGTGTCTCGTCAACTCTCTCTTCAGGCAGATTTTCATCCACATGATGTTCATCATTAGTCTGGTTTTACAGGTGTTTGGGCTGATTGTCGTGAAAATTCAGCCCTCTTCATTACTGCACCAAAGAAGATGGAAGCACTGAGTGGATCTTGTTTGAAAATCCCATGTAACTATAGTGAGAAAGCAGATAAAGGGTTTAACAGCGGCAGAAAAACCTTCGGAGTGTGGATTAAAAATGACTCGAGATTTGGCCTAAATCCAAATAATGTAATCTTCAACAGTAGTGGGTCAGTTAACATCTATCCAATGAATATTACTGGAGACCTGAGACAGAAGAACTGCACCACTCTGTTTTTTAATTTAAACACAAGTCATTCAGACACATACTACTTCAGAATTGAGAACGGACCGTTCAAGGCAACAGCTGATTGTGATCCTCTTCAAATAACAGTTAAAGGTAAGACAGGTTTTATAATTTCACTTTCCTTGAATGAAATGTGAAAGCAGTTCTACCTTGTTCCTTAAACTCTAATGCTAAACATTCTCAGTAAATTTGTTATGCTCAGTATGTAGGAGGAAAAACGAAAACAACTAAAACTGATGTGAAATTTTGCACAAAACCACAGATTCTCCTTGGAGACCTCCAGGACCCAATATTAATATCTCAGGTGATGTGAAGGAGAAGGAGTCTGTCAATATAACCTGCTCGGTTTTCACTCCCTGTCCACACTCCCCTCCTCAACTCACCTGGAATCTCCAACAAGACCCTCACAACAAAATAGAGGAAAACACAGATGGGACCTTTACAACTAAAATCCAGGAGACCATCACTCTGTCAGACACACATGATGGAAACAACATCATCTGTTCTGTCAGATATCCTGTGAATGAAGGAAAAGACGTCAAGACAGCAGAGACACTAGAGACTCTCAATGTTTCATGTGAGACAACCAGAGTTTGTTGTTGGATCCTGTCAGCACATGATGATTCATGGGATGTCAGCTGTTTGTGATGAATAAAGTCAATCTCTGTCACATTTTCCTCAGATGCTCCTAAAGACACCTCAGCATCCATCAGTCCATCAGGTTTGGTGTCAGCAGGTAGCTGGGTGAACCTGACCTGCTCCAGCAGAGCCAAGCCTCCCATCAGACACTTCACCTGGTTCAAGAAGAGCACAGATGGACCCATGAACGTATCTGAAGGACACTTCTACAGCTTCAACGTGACTGATGGAGGAGGTTATTACTGTGTGGCCTCAAATCAACTTGGTAACCAGACGTCACCATGGATTCATCTGAATGTTGAAGGTAAATATCATTCAGTATTTATTTTTCTGAATCCACTCAAACACAGTGTTACCTCCCGAGTATGTAGCCGGGGGATGAAGGGAGGAAAACAAAAGAAAATTGTTTCCGGGTAAAAGGAAAGCGACACAGAGACCGATAACTGTGTGTAAAAGAATGGTTCTTTATTCAAAAACAAAATACCAATGATAACTAAGAAAGCTGGTCACGAAACTAAACACAACAGACCAGAACTGACAGCCACAAACAAACTAAAGGCACCACCACACCTGGGGGGGAAAAAAGACAAAACGAACCAAAAGCGCCACCACACCTGGGGGGAAAAAAGAACACAGGCAAAAGACCAAGAAAGATTACTGTCTTTTCCACAGAAAAGATTAGTCAGTACTTCACCATTCAGAGTTCCAACAAGCAAAGTCAACCTCACGCTTCCACCACTGTGGTCCACCATCTCTCTCTCTCTCCGGGCCGCACCTCTCCTCCACTCTTTAACCAGGATCAGCTGATTACCTGAGTGGAAACTGCTGCTGGTCGGAGGAGGGGCGATCACCTGGAGGAGGAGGAGAGTGGGAGAGAGAGAGGCACAAACACACCAAAACAACCATAGAGGCACTAGGGCCGTAACACACAGTAAGAGTTATATCTGGTTTCATTATATCAGTACGTCCACATTAAATCACGTCTTGTTTTAGGCTCCTCACACTGGGAACCAGTTCTTGGAGGAATCATTGGGATCATCGTACTCATCTGCTTGATCATCTTTGTTTGGTAAGTATCACATATCAAAGCAGCAAACATGACTCAGTTACTGTCGCTGACATTTTAGCTGCACATCCAAAAACATCGCTTTCCCATCAGTCTTAACATTTTACTGTCAAATATATTGACCCTAAAACACAGTATAGTTCATCTAACAGCCTCTGATGTTTTCCAGGTGGTTAAAGTCAAGGCATCAAACTCAACAACAGACTCAGGTTTGTAATGACTAAACTTCTCTGTAGTCTACCTGACTCAGTGTTTAGTTACTTTATATATTACCTCTATCAGAGCAGTCTACTCAACTTATTCAAAAAGTAAAAGTAATGATTTAATCAGGAAGGATTCAGGTGAAGATCTTCCTCACTAAACATCACATGTGGTTCATTTCTTATAGAGTCAAAGAGGTGAAGATCTGGTTGTTGAAGAACCTGCAGGTGAAACACAAGAAGGAGAAAACATCCATTATGGAGAGATCAACTTCTCCAAGCAGAGACGTGACCCGTCCTCTGTCTCAGTGCAGGACAGTGGACAGCAACAGGACACGGTGTACGCACAGGTCAACATCAAGAAACCAGCAAAGAGATTAACACAGACTGCTAACGATACAGATTATCTCTATGCCGAAGTCAAGAAGAAATGAGAAGTGTGTTTTGTTTGTGTAGAGACTCAGATTTAATGTGCTGCAAGTTTTGTTCATGCAACTCATTTAACAAAGAAAAAAAGACAGGAAAATGTCCTTTTCCTTGCTGATTGTTGTTCATATATTTCCAGCTTCTCGCTTTAATTCACTCCTGTTTCTGATAACATGTTAGGATTCATCTTCTCTTCTTATTGCTCAGTTTTATTCTTTGATGCATTTGGCTCTAATCTTCATGGACATATTTTGTTGTTTGAGTTTTTTTCATTATGGAGGTAACATCTTGGAAAGTTCAAAGTGTGTGAACCTGCAGTCAATAAATAAAAGGAAGTTGAGGTATTTCCAAGTTTGACTACAAGTCCTCTGTAGTCCATTTCTACACATACAGATGAATACAGCCTCTTACTGTGTTAACCAGCATGTCTGCATTCATTAAAATAGTGTTGAGATTATGTCTGGTTCATTTCTGTGTGAATGCATCTACTTCCTGTGTGAGAGCTCTGACTAACCAACTAACCTAAACCATAATAAATAATAAAACATGGAGCAGGTACAGAGCTTAGATCAGCTGATGTAGTTAAAGTTCATTCAACAAGCTGTACAGAAACATAAACTTAACTGATAGAGTGTAGACCCTGGTAGTAGTGGAGGAGGAGTGAAGAACGAGGAGGTGTGGATGCTGAGACATCAGTGAGGTGGAGGAGGGCTGAAAGGATCTGACAGTGAAATGAGAACTGAGAGCAGCAGAGAAAGGAGGAGTTTTTAAAATGACAGCAGACAAAATGATTGGCCCACAGACAGAGGTTGTGATTGGTTAAAGTGAGGAAGGAACACCATACTGTACATGTAAATAGTGTGATGTATATTTCAGGACGGTGAGCTCCCCCTTGTGGTGAGAGAAGGTGCAGCACAGACAGACAGTGCTAAGGTGCTGCTCAAACATCCTACAGTCATGTATTTATGTTCCTCAGAGGGTTTTACCTCACATGTCTTCTTTTTATTTCTTTGATTATTCTACAAATTTGATGTCATCTGAATGTTGAAGGTAAATGCAGAAGTGAACTGAGTCTGCTCTCGTCTTTTTTCTCACTTGATTCTTGATTTTATTTTCTGTGAACACAGAGCTGTCAGCTGTGGACTTCGGGTACTGCAGTGATCGTTGTCATCGTTGTCATCTGCCTGGACATCAGACGTCTAAACCGCCTATAAGAGCAGCGAAGGGGGCAGTGCAAAAAAGTAATTGAACTGGTTCACCCTCTCCTTATCCCCCTCCACAGTGCTCTTCTTCTTGGAGCTACAGCCGGTGATGGTCTTCATGCTGTCCCACACCTCTTTAGTGCAGTCATCCTTCAACTTCTGCTCCACCTTAGATCTGTATTTCTCCTTCACCTCTCTCAGCTGTACCTTGAGTTCCTACTGCACGTGCTTCAGCTCCTCCAGGTCACCGTCCTTAAAAGCCCTCTTCTTCTAGTTAAGAAGGACCTTGATGTTCCTGATGATCCATGGCTTATTGTTGGGGAAGCAGTGGACAGTTCTGGTGGGAACAACAACATCCATACAGAAATTGATGTAGTCGGTGGTGCATCCAGTGATCCTTTCTAAGACTCCCGAGTCCGTGGACTGGAAGCAGTCTCTGCGACCATTTCCTGAAGGAGCATTTTGTGGTGGGTTACCGTGCAACCAATAGCTTGTAGTGAAGTTTTAGCAGGATCAGATTGTGGTCTGATTTCCCCAGCGGTGATTACCACCAAGCTATTAAAAAGTGGACTCATCTTAGAAGAGAGATTGTTGAAAGTTGAATTTCTACAATCCCTAACGAAACGCACTTGATATGTCTGACCTGAATTGTTGCTGTTGAGGTGTTGTAATGTTGTCTAAAAGTCCTGATAGTGTCATTGCAGACAGCAGAGAGAAATGGTTTAGTCACAGGTCAAAGAGTCTTAGCCAGAAAACAGCTTCACACAGACTGCTGACAGGACACTAAAGTGAAGAAACAATGAGTTCACACCTTCACTGTGTGCTCATACAACATGAAAGTTCATGTTAAAAGACACAGAGGCCTGGACAAAAATATTGTATGTGGTGTTTACTGACAGGAAACTGCCTGCAGCTCTCATAGTTTGCTCTGCTAAAATCATAGTTCCTATTTGTGGTCTGGCTTCATATCTGTCCCTCTGTTTAGGTGTGGTATATTATCTGCATATAACAATGTACAGTAAATAAAGACCCCAACGCTGTAAAGAGAGAACTATAGTTTAAATTAAACAAATCTACATCCACATTACCAGCGTAGAACTAATGTTGTATTAAATTTGAGTTTGATTTAATGGTAGTTTATACTTTTACTCACTTCATACAAACATGTGCAGTGAAATAAAAACCTCTGCATACAACTTAACCATTATTAACACTAATGCTGTTTTGCAGCATGTGCTGTTTCAGTATTTGCTGTAAACATGAATCCTCAGGTTTTCACTAAGCACCAAGACACTGGCACCAGATCAGAGGTGGGACTTGCTCACTTCTGATTAAAAAACGTACCGTCCCAACCTTGGACAGGCACCGATAATATAATCAATACTGTCCACTTTGCTCTATCAGTAATTTTAATATGGTTTTAATTTTAATATATGTTTGTGTCTGATGGAGTGAGAACAGAGAGTAGTGGTGTGATCTCAAAAGATGTGCTGAGGAAAGACTGAGAACTTTAAATAGAGGAAGTTGAATAATGTGACGACTGTAGCTCCACATAACCTGTGATGTTGAGTCTATTTATTTTATTTATGTGAAAGTCTGTTATCTGTTTGATGACTGACATTTATTGAGATGTTCAGAATAGTCGCGAACAAAAGTTCTCACACAGCCACTCTTATTAAAATATTCTCGACTTATAAAACGTGTAAATATTCAAACTACTGCTCAACGGAGTCACGCCCTCATGAGGTTAAGCTGCTAAGACTTTATTCCTCTTTCGCAGGTCAAAGCAGGAAGGATGAAGTCTTTTTAAAACAGCTACTGAACAGAGACGCTGGTTATTTGATCTGCTGATGATCAACTGAAAATCACAATTTACTGGATTTAAAAAATATATTTTTTCTCTGTTGCAGATTAATTTGGTAAGATCAATGTTTGTTCTTTTATATATTTTAACTTTTTAACTTTTTAACCAGAGAGAAAACACATGACATGTTTTATTAGTTGGTTTTGATGGAACCAGTCACAAAGAAATGAGAAGTTGCTTCAGCAACATTTTGAACATGAAGTCATGTTGGATTATTTAGATTTTACCTTCAACATGCATTCAAAGTGCTTCTCTATTTTATTAAATATGGTTGGTATTATAGAATTCCTGGGTTGACTGTATGAATTTAAAGTGGTTTTAAAAAAGTATACTTTGCTCAAAAGTCTGTTTTCATTCAAATATGTAAAACCAACATACGGTAGTTTTTGTCTTTGTTTCCAGTCTAGGAGATGAGTGTCATGGCAGCCCTGTGTGTGAACGTGGTGACAGTCAACATGTTACTGAGTGTCTTCTTTCTTTCAGGTCAGCTGTTTGTTCAGTCTCTTTTATTTGGAGACATTACTTGAATCATTTCTAGTCTGAAATATTTTCTACTGACTTTGTTCAAAGGGTCCACATGTAACATGCTGCAGATGAACTGGAGTTTGTGTCTCATTAACTTTCTATTCAGGCAATTATGATCCACATGATGTTCATCATTAGTCTTAGGGTGTCTTACAGGTGCTTGGACTCAATGCGGTTCACAGTTGTTGATTACTACACCAAAGAAGATGGAAGCACTGAGTGGATCTTGTTTGAAAATCCCATGTAACTATAGTGAGAGAACAGAAAAAGGCTTTGACAGCAGAAGAAAAACCTTTGGAGTGTGGATTAAAAGTTACTCATATTTTGTTCCTAATGCAAATAATATAGTCTTCAACAGTAGTAAGTCAGTAAACATCTATCCAATGAATATTACTGGAGACTTGAATCAGAAAAACTGCACCACTCTGTTTTCTAATTTAAAGACAAGTCATTCAGACACATACTACTTCAGAATAGAGAACGGGCCGTTCAAGGCAACAGCTGTTTGTGATCCTCTTCAAATAACAGTCAAAGGTAAGACAGGTTTTGTTATTTCTTATTTTTAATTCAATTAAATTTTTTAAGATTATTTAAAATATGATGTGAAGTCTGTTTCTGCTTCAGTAAACCAACTCTGCAACCCTAACCTCTGTAAAACATGTAATCTACATGACATAAAAGTGGAAAGATTCAATAAAACAGTAAAAAACTGAGCTGTACTAACAATCAATTTTGTCACAACAATTATTCAATACAATAATGTGTGTTTCATGTTAAACCACAGATTCTCCTCTGAGACCTTCGAGACCCAGTATTACTATCTCAGGTGATGTGAAGGACAAGGAGTCTGTCACTATAACCTGCTCAGCTTTCACTCCCTGTCCACACTCCCCTCCTCAACTCACCTGGAATCTTCAACAAGACCCTTACAACAAAATAGAGGAAAACACAGATGGGACCTTTACAACTAAAATCCAGGAGACCATCACTCTGTCAGACACACATGATGGATACAACATCATCTGTTCTGTCAGATATCCTGTGAATGAAGGAAAAGACGTTAAGACAGGAGAGACACAAGAGACTCTCAATGTTTCATGTGAGACAACCAGAGTTTGTTGTTGGATCCTGTCAGCACATGATGATTCATGGGATGTCAGCTGTTTGTGATGAATAAAGTCAATCTCTGTCACATTTTCCTCAGATGCTCCTAAAGACACCTCAGCATCCATCAGTCCATCAGGTTTGGTGTCAGCAGGTAGCTGGGTGAACCTGACCTGCTCCAGCAGAGCCAAGCCTCCCGTCAGACGCTTCACCTGGTTCAAGAACAGCAAAGATGGACCCATGATCGTATCTGAAGTACACTTCTACAGCTTCAATGTGACTGATGGAGGAGTTTATTACTGTGTGGCCTCAAATCAACTTGGTAACCAGACGTCACCATGGATTCATCTGAATGTTGAAGGTAAATGCAGAAGTGAACTGAGTCTGCTCTCGTCTTATTTCTCTTGTTTCGTTTTTTGATGTTCTCTGTCTACTTTAGTTTCACTTGGTTTAATTTTCTATGAACAGAGAGCTATCAGACTTCAGTTCCTGAGATTCATCTGAATGTTGAAGGTAATTTTTCTGAATCTACTCAAACACAGTAAGAGTTATATCTGGTTTCATTATATCAATACGTCCACATTAAATCATGTCTTGTTTTAGGCTCCTCACACTGGGAACCAGTTCTTGGAGGAATCATTGGGATCATCGTACTCATCTGCTTGATCATCTTTGTTTGGTAATTATCACATATCAAAGCAGCAAACATGACTCAGTTACTGTCGCTGACATTTTAGCTGCACATCCAAAAACATCTGTTTCCCATCAGTCTTAACATTTTACTGTCAAATATATTGACCCTAAAACACAGTATAGTTAATCTAACAGCCTCTGATGTTTTCCAGGTGGTTAAAGTCAAGGCATCAAACTCAACAACAGACTCAGGTTTGTAATGACTAAACTTCTCTGTAGTCTACCTGACTCAGTGTTTAGTTACTTTATATATTACCTCTATCAGAGCAGTCTACTCAACGTATTCAAAAAGTAAAAGTAATGATTTAATCAGGAAGGATTCAGGTGAAGATCTTCCTCACTAAACATCACATGTGGTTCATTTCTTATAGAGTCAAAGAGGTGAAGATCTGGTTGTTGAAGAACCTGCAGGTGAAACAGAAGAAGAAGAAAACATCCATTATGGAGAGATCAACTTCTCCAAGCAGAGACGTGACAGGTCCTTTGTCTCAGTGCAGGACAGTGGACAGCAGCAGGACACGGCGTACGCACAGGTCAACATCAACAAACCAGCAAAGAGATTAACACAGACTGCTAACGACACAGATTATCTCTATGCGGAAGTCAAGAAAAAATGAGAAGTGTGTTTTGTTTGTGTGGAGACTCAGATTTAATGTGCTGCAAGTTTTATCCATGCAACTCATTTAACAAAAAACGAAACAGACAGGTTGATGTCATTATTCATTTCTGTTTCAGTTATCACCACGTCCATATCTATGTGCTGACCTCACATACAGCAGATGTTGTTTTGTGATTGATAACATAAAACATTGTGTCTTATTTTATTTTGCCTTCCTGATTGTTGTTCATATATTTCCAGCTTCTCGCTTTAATTCACTCCTGTTTCTGATAACATGTTAGGATTCATCTTTTCTTCCTATTGCTCAGTTTTATTCTGTGATGCATTTAACTCTAATCTTCATGGACATATTTTGTACTTTTTTTTTCATATTAGAGGTAACGTCCTGCAAAGTGCAAAGTGTGTGAACCAGCAGTAACAAAAAAAAGGGAAGTTGAGGTATTTCCAAGTTGAACTACAAGTCCTCTGTAGTCCATTTCTGCACATACAGATGAATACAGCCTCTTACTGTGTTAACCAGCATGTCTGCATTCATTAAAATAGTGTTGAGATTATGTCTGGTTCATTTCTGTGTGAATGCATCTAC
Source organism: Chelon labrosus (assembly GCF_963514085.1). Lineage (NCBI taxonomy): Eukaryota > Metazoa > Chordata > Actinopteri > Mugiliformes > Mugilidae > Chelon > Chelon labrosus. Next base: position 8,433,325 of record NC_140351.1, on the reverse strand, counting down.
TTCCTGTGTGAGAGCTCTGACTAACCAACTAACCTAAACCATAATAAATAATAAAACATGGAGCAGGAACAGAGCTAAGATCAGCTGATGTAGTTAAAGTTCATTCAACAAGCTGTACAGAAACATAAACTTAACTGATAGAGTGTAGACCCTGGTAGTAGTGGAGGAGGAGTGAAGAACGAGGAGGTGTGGATGCTGAGACATCAGTGAGGTGGAGGAGGGCTGAATGAATCTGTTTTTTCTTCTTATTATTAAACTTTTTCCTACGGATTTTCGAAACTTTTCAACTCAAATACCGTTCGTCGCACACAGACACAAAATACATCAAAACGTGCGTCTCGATCGGACTCGGTGTGCTTCTATACAGTTCTTTCAAACAAGTTTTTTTCGCGACATAGTCGCGAAAAAAACGCGATACATTTCCCATTGAAATGAATGGAGAAGCCCGAAAAAAGCGGCAACATTCCAAAATTTACAGCTTGGCTTTGTCGAGCGATTACTCGGCCATGCTTTGTAGTAGAAACTTGCTTGGAAGTTTGTACGAGGCACGGGAAGTGTAGCTTTCTCTTCCTGAAAACGGCGTTTCGATACCTTTTACGGTTTGGTCAGGGTCGCAGTTTATGTTTGGTGAAATTTGGGGAAAAAAATTTAAAAAAAAAAGTGCTTCGCACTGCAAACTATTGTTCTTCACTACGTTTTTTCTTCTTATTATTAAACTTTTTCCTACGGATTTTCGAAACTTTTCAACTCAAATACCGTTCGTCGCACACAGACACAAAATACATCAAAACGTGCGTCTCGATCGGACTCGGTGTGCTTCTATACAGTTCTTTCAAAGAAGTTTTTTTCGCGACGTAGTCGCGAAAAAAACGCGATAAATTTCCCATTGAAATGAATGGAGAAGCCCGAAAAAAGCGGCAACATTCCAAAATTTACAGCTTGGCTTTGTCGAGCGATTACTCGGCCATGCTTTGTAGTAGAAACTTGCTTGGAAGTTTGTACGAGGCACGGGAAGTGTAGCTTTCTCTTCCTGAAAACGGCGTTTCGATACCTTTTACGGTTTGGTCAGGGTCGCAGTTTACGTTTGGTGAAATTTGGGGAAAAAAATTAAAAATCCCTCCCTCTGAGCCTCACTCTAACTTCAGAGTTTCGGTGATATTCTGAAAAAAAAAGGTTCAATCTCATCTGGTGGCCACAGTTTTTGAGGTACAGAGATAAAAAATACATAAAAACGTAGGGATTTTTGTTGGCTTTAAGATGGTGTTGGTTTGATTTGTGTGGGACGTACGGTTTGGACTGGAGGCTCCTCTGAGCGAGGAGTGCGGCGCCAGCTTTTCGAATTTTTCCCCATGTGTGTGTATGTGGAAATCGAGAGGGATTTCTCGACGATTTTCGTGTCGCATACTTTCTTTCCAAAACGACTACGGCCACAATTTTGGCAGTACGCGCGTGGCGACAACACTAAATTGTAGAAAACCCTTGGCTGACGCTCACGATGTGTTTGTTTTCTCGATAGCACTTGTAGTTTTTGAGATACAAGCATTTGTTCGGAGGGCAAATCCTAGTTTGCACTTTCCCTCTGACTCAGGCAGAGGTGAGAGGGAGAAGGAGAAGGAGCAGCAGTTGACCCTGGTAGCCATGACAACCAGACCAGAGGCGGGAAAACAGTTCTCAGTGGATAACAGTATCTGCCAAAACATTAAAACCCCTCAAACCATTACTGCAGTACTGTAGGGGGCCAGAACCTGACATTATGACCCCCCCCACTCCAACCCCCCCCCACCCCCCCTCCCACTATAGCATTACAGACACAGACTGCCAAAACATTATGACCCCTCAACCCATTACAGGACTATAGTAGGGTGGCAGAATCTGACACTATGACCCCCCCCCCCCCCCCCACTCCATTTAACCATTACAGTAAGAGACTGCCAAAACATTATGACCACTTAACCCATTACAGGACTATAGTAGGGAGCCAGAACCTGACACTATGACCCCCCCACTCCAACCCCCCCACCTCCCCTCCCACTATAGCATTACAGACACAGACTGACAAAACATTAGGGACTCTCAGACTGTTACAATGGGGAGACAGAATACTCCATGACCCCCCCCCCCCCTCTCTGTCCCTCCTTCCCTCTCTCTCTCCCTCCCTCCTCTGTTGGTGCTATCACTTTATTAGGTAAGTGAATTTCTAGAATTATTAATATGTTAAGTGTTTGTGCCCAACATAGCTGAACTGTTAATAGAAGTTAACTACTCGCCGCCCAATGTTTTAGCCTTAGGCTAGCCTTCCAACATAGCTCATGTATGTTAGCGAGCTAGCGGAGCTAGCAGCTAGCTAACCGCCGCGGACTAAACCGCGGAGTTAGCCTCGAGCTAACCGCGAGCTAGCCTCGAGCTAACCGCAAGCTAACCGAGATTTAACCACGAGCTAACCGGGACTTAACCGCGAGCTAACCGGGATTTAACCGCGGACCCGCGGGACTTAACCGCGAGTTAGCCGCGGGAGTTAGCCGCGAGCTAACGCGGAGGCTAGTGGGGTTAGCCACTAAAACTGTGTCAAACTGAAAAATATATTATTCCACCACATAAAGTAGGAAACATTTATGGCTTGCAACAACATTAATGACAGTATATATATAATTGGAGTAATTTAATATAATATGATGTTTTTAATTAAATAAATAATGAGCTGTTGAACACTCATAAGAGTTATATTAAGTATGTTACATAACATTATTTGACATGTCTATTTGTCTGCCTATAGTTTTCCTCCAGCTGATCCAGACAGACTGCAGTGACGTCCAACATGAGACGAAGAGCTGGACTCGCAGGACAATTTGAAGGTCTTCACTTCATCGCTGATTCCTTGTTACAGCCTGGATGTGTTAAGTTTAATATTGATGTTTTTCTAACTGTAAGACTGTGCCGTAAACTGTTAAACTATTGCTCAGGTAGGAGTAATGAGTTTTATTGTTAAAATTATTATGATTAACAATCAATTGTTACGATTTGCTCGTTCTTTGTCTGGGTCAACCCCTCTCACCCACTCTCTTCCTTATTTGATGCTGGCTTTCAGGTGGAGCTGGGAGGGGTCTGCTGCCTGTACCTGCCCTTCAGTTTGTAGAAGGCGAAGCATAAAGGACGACCCTTCTCAGTGTCTCTCTCTCTCAGCCAGGCCTACTGCATCCTCCTCATCCTGTTTGGTTTGTTGTACCCTGCATGACATCAAACTCACACCCATCCAGTCAGTAGGAACCAGGCCTTAAATGACTATTTGAATGCTATGATGCTAAGATGCTTTAATGATGCTACCATGCTATGATGCTTTAATGATGCTACAATGCTGTGATGCATTGTAGTATCTTAGCATCATAGCATCTTAGTATAATTGCATTGTAGCATCTTAGCATCGTAGCAACATAGTATCTTAGCTTTGTAGCATCTTAGTATCATAGCATCTTAGTATCTTAGCATCATAGCATTGTAGCATCTTGGCATAGTAGCATCATCATAGCATCGTAGCATCGTACTATCACAGCAATATAGCATGGTATCGCAGACTGCTGCGGCCACTGCATCACTCTCGCGATTTCCCGCAGGGGAATTGTCTAGTATTTATATTCATATTGCACTGTGTCCGACATTTCACATATTGTGTGTAAACATCACCTGGAATCATATCGATTCATATTCAGATTGATTCACTCAAAGTATTATAAACACTGAAACAGTAACATTAAACTTCACTGTGGACATCTACTCTCATTCTCTCACTGGGCTTTGAACGTAAACCACCACCAGAGGGCGACATAACTCCTTTAGACTCCATCTTGAATCCACCTGCAGCTCAGACAAGACTTACTGATGGATTATCTCTGCTTTCCTTCATATTTCACTTTTATTTCACCTCTCTCAGTCACATTGCTCTGCTCATTTTCTGTCACCTATTTCAAATGGAATATAAAGTCCCACTGCTGTTTTATTAGTTTGGGATACTTGTTGAAAATAAATGGATGAATCATGACATTTTAATTCATTGACTTGGTTCCAAGACATAAAATAGGCCTCAGAGTTAGACTCACCAGACAGTACCTTTTTTCCATGTTAGATGTTGGTACTAGTGCTATGACATATGCCAAATGCCATGACTGTGTATTAAATTATCAGAAGCAGACATGGTTGAGGATCTCTGTGTCAAAGGCTTCAAGTGAATCTTTGCCACATAGAAATCTACAACGCAATGTTCAACACTCAGAGGAGGAAATGAATCAAAGATGGTGACACTGTTGTTGAAGTCAGGCCTAAACTGAGGACTAAAGTCAGCTTCTGGTACAAGCATACGGAAGAAGAAGGTGTGAGAAAGAGAAAGAGACATGGTTCCTCCCCCTATTGATCAGATCCTTCAGATTACCGCAGATCGGCTTCACCTCAGGGAGAGAACACAAGACATCACGTTTAACCAGTCTTTACGGCCCTTGACCAGCAGAGGGGGAAACCGAGGCCTGTAACGGGGGCGTTCCCACAGTGTGTGTGACACTGTGGGAACAAATTTTGACCTTGTCTTTGGAGGAAACAGCAAAACAAATCGATATATCACACAGTTTTCAGCATGTTCATATTTATGCACTGAATTTGTCCTGTGAAATTAGGCCCCAAGACGTTGGCATCAGATCCTGAGATGTTTCCAGTGGTAACAACTGAAATGTTAAAGTTGCAGGAGGAGCCTTTGAGTTTTTCTTCACTGAACTCTAAGATGTAAAAGTATAAGATAGTGATATTGAAGTGAAGTGATATTTTCCTGTCCAAGCTTCTCTTTTTTTGTTAGAATATTTATTGTGACTCTTACACACATGTCATCGGAGCCTTTACACAAACAAACACAACAAATCTTTGCTGCAGAATAGAGATACTCTGGGTCGTCAGGTCAACAGCATGTTTCCATTTATGTGCTAACCTCGTGTTTGCAGTTTCACTGTTATTTATATATCAGACGTGTGAAATGAACTCATCTGAAGGTGACCTATGAAATTATAGGCCCTGAGACATTAGCAGCAGATCCTGAGAAGTTGTATGGAGGGTTCTTTAATGGATTGAACGGATGCTTGATCAGATTTGGTTGCACTTCTGGTGTTCATATGTTCATCATAAAGTCTTTATTTTAGCATTTTATCAAAACATATTCACAGTACAGTTGTATAATGAATACAGGCTTAAAGTGGAGATTCTCAGTTTTAATTTGAGGTGATCAGATCAACCTGAACCAGGATGAAGGGAAGAATTAAGTGTGTCTGTTTACTTATCTTGTTTACGGGAAACATTTGGCAAAAATTTAAAATAGTTGCATAAATTGGTGTCATGCTCTGCTTACAGAGAATAGATGCACCCCCACTGGTCTTGCAGTGACAGTGCAGGTGTCTTTGAGTGGTGCATGGGATTGATTCACTTGAACAAATGAGTCATTCACACCCTGATAAGGTCAAGGTGCCACGAAAGATTTTCTTTCTCTTTCTCAGGATTAAAGCAGGAAGGATGAAGACTTCTTAAGAAAACGACTAGACAGAGAGAAGTTGGTTATTTGATCTGCTGCTGATCAACTGATATTCAGAAATGACTGCATGTTTGGTTTAATCTGAGGATCTAACATTAAACCCTTGCACACACACCTATTCTAAAACAGACAAAACCTGATCATGTAAAAATAACCAGCTATTTCAGGTATGTAACCTTCTGTGCAGTCCAAAGAACACACAACCTGCAGAAACAATATTATTTGACATTATTTCACTAAAAATCTTTTGCTTTTTCCTCAGGTTTATGTCCTTAAAACGTTTCACCTGTTGACCTCAGATGAGCTGCGTCCACATGTACTGACAGATTCGTATGTGAACATTTACATTTGACAGACTGTGTTTTATAGAACAGAAAACTTCCTCTAAAGCATCAATCTCTACTCGGTGGTGAGAATTGGGGACGGCACATCATCAACACTGGTCCTGAACACAGGATCGCCGCAGGGCTGTGTGCTCATCCAAGTTCTCTTCACACTCTTCACACATGACTGTTCTACCATCCATCCCAGCTCAGACAACAACCTTGTTCTGAACACCAGCAAGACCAAGGAGGTCACTGTGGACTACAGGTGGTCAAGGAAGACAGAGCATGCTCCTCTCCTCATATAAGGGGAGGTGGTCGAGCGGGTCAATGACATCAAATTCCTGGGCAACCACATCACATCTGACCTGACCTGACCTGGTCTGTGAACACTCCACACATGGTGAAGAAGGCCCAACAGATACTTTTCTTCCTCAGAAAGCTGAAGAGGGCTGGACTCTCCTGTAAACTACTGACAAACTTCTACAGGACCACAATAGAACCCATCCTCTGTCTCGGTGTGACAGTGTGGTATGGGAGCTGCACAGCACAGGACAGGAGGGACTTAGATTGGGTGTTAAGAACTGCACAGGGGATTGTGGGGGTCCTCTCCCAGTTTTGGGCCATGGACTGTTTGTGCCTCTTCCTTCATGGAAAAAGTACAGAAACATCAGAACCAACAGACTGAGAGACAGCTTCCTCCACAGAGCTGTGAAATCATTCATTCATTCATTTATCTTCTGTCACCGCTTGTCCTGTGAAGGGTCGCGGAAATCAATCAGTTTTATTTTATTTCCTAAAGCGTTTTTGTGTGTGTGTCTGTGTCAGGCTGCACCCGGCTTCCGCCATCTTGTATGCAGTTGTCTGCTGGTGCAGTGGGAGCTCAGAGAGGGACAGGAAGAGACTGAACAAGCTGGTCAGACAGGCGAGCTCTGTCCTGGACTGCTCTTTGGACTCCTTCGAGGAGGTGGGTGAGAGGAGGATGTTAGCCAAGCTGACATCAATCATGGTCAACCCCTCTCACCCACTGCATCAGAGTGTAGGAGACCTAAGCAGCTCCTTCAGCAGCAGACTGCTGCATCCACGCTGCAAGAAGGAACGCCACCGCAGGTCCTTCATCCCAACTTCCATCAGGCTGTACAACACCAGCCTGAGCCAATAATAACTGTCATTTTGCACAAATAAATCTTCTTTTTTGCACTGCCTTTTTCCACAAACCACTACCTCACCATCTTGTAGTTTTTTAAAGTTTTAGCAGTTATTTATTTGTAAAGTTTATTCCACCACCACACTGTATATACAGAATGTCTTTATATTTCTCTCCATATTTTTCAAAGTGTTATTTTTTGTATATGTTTTTCAAATTAGTACTTGTGTTTTTTTGGTAATTTCCCTTGTTGAAGTCGAAGTCGTTATTGTTTTTGTATATATTTTTTGCCAAATTCCCGCACTACTCTGACAAGGTAATTTCCCATACGTAGGATTAATAAACAATAAATAATCTCCACATGTGTGTCTGCCAGTGAGAGGGAGACTCTGATGGTGGCATTAAGAGGCTGCCTATCAAAAGAGGAAATCCAAAAATAATTTACAGAAGACGTCTCTGTGCGCCGACACTGACTGAAGGGAAGTTGAACCCAGTTTACATCTCCACATATAGCTGCCCTCAGTCGCTTCTGTTCCAACAGGACTTCAGCTAAATGTACGGCAAACTAAAATGTCATGATGGACTGGCAAATAGATTTAATGCTTTGTTAAAGCATCAGAGATAATATAAATAAAAATTAAAATAACAGGAGAACATCTACCGATCACCCAAAATATCATGATTCATAAATTAATAAACCATTCACGCCCTCATCAGCTCAAAATGACCATAAAAGGTGACTTCCTCATTCATAGAGATGAAGCAGGAAGGATGAAGACTTCTTCTTTTTTTGCATTTATTCAGTGATAATGAGCAAAAGTACAAAAAACTAAGTCAAGTCTGGATGTTTCCTTTTACATCATGACAACTGAACAGAGAAGTTGGTTATTTAGTCTGCTGCTGATCGACTAAAATAACTGGATATTAAAACCATTTTGTTTATTTATTTTTAACTGCAGATTTATTTGGTAAGAAAACTATTACTATTTTTTAAATTTAAATATTTTAACCTGAGAGAAAAGAAATGACATATTTTTTAACTGTTGTTTTTGTTTCCAGTCTAGGAGATGAGTGTCATGGCAGCCCTGTGTGTGAACGTGGTGACAGTCAACATGTTACTGAGTGTCTTCTTTCTTTCAGGTCAGCTGTTTGTTCAGTCTCTTTTATTTGGAGACATTACTTGAATCATTTCTAGTCTGAAATATTTTCTACTGACATTGTTCAAAGGGTCTACATGTAACATGCTGCAGATGAACTGGAGTTTGTGTCTCATCAACTTTCTCTTCAGGCACATTTTGATCCACATGATGTTCATCATTAGTCTGGTTTTACAGGTGTTTGGGCTGATTGTGATTACTATTCAAACCTCTTCATTACTACACCAAAGAAGATGGAAGCACTGAGTGGATCTTGTTTGAAAATCCCATGTAACTATAGTGAGAAACAAGGAAATAAGTTTGACAGCAGCAGAGAAACCTTTGGAGTGTGGATTAAAAATAACCTATATTTTGGCTCATATCCACATAATGTAGTCTTCAACAGCAGTAAGTCAGTTAACATCTATCCAATGAATATTATTGGAGACCTGAGTCAGAAAAACTGCACCACTCTGTTTTCTAATTTAAACACAAGTCATTCAGACACATACTACTTCAGAGTTGAGAACTGGTCGTTCAAGGCAACAGCTGCTTGTGATCCTTTTCGAATAACAGTTAAAGGTAAGACAGGTTTTATAATTTCACTTTACTTGTAAAAAATGCGGCGCAATTGTAGCTTCGTCCATAACTCTGTGACGCCTCGATAAATTTGTTATGCTCAATAAGTAGAAAGAAAAATGAAAACAAAAACAACAACATCAACAAAATTGATGTTAAATTTTGCACAAAACCACAGATTCTCCTTGGAGACCCAGAATTAATATCTCAGGTGATGTGAAGGAGAAGGAGTCTGTCACTATAACCTGCTCAGCTTTCACTCCCTGTCCACACTCCCCTCCTCAACTCACCTGGAATCTCCAACAAGACCCTCACAACAAAATAGAGGAAAACACAGATGGGACCTTTACAACTAAAATCCAGGAGACCATCACTCTGTCACACACACATGATGGATACAACATCAGCTGTTCTGTCAGATATCCTGTGAATGAAGGAAAAGACGTCAAGACAGCAGAGACACAAGAGACTCTCAGTGTTTCATGTAAGACTTCTGTCTTTGTCTAATATTGTTGTACAGAAATCAGAGACTAAATTTCATCCTTGACTCAGCCGTAAAAAAGCACAATTGTGTTTTTGCAAAAGATCTCTTGACCTTTATTAAGCGAATTGCATGATTTTAAATTGATGCTGCTGCAGATCTTTCAATAGATCATTGTTGTTTCCTTGACAACAGACTCATCTCGTTTCAGAACTTCAATACATGAATCGTTCGTTGTTGGATCCTATCAGCACATGATGATTCATGGAATGATTTGTTTTGATTAATACAGCTAATTTCACGTTTTCCTCAGATGCTCCTAAAGACACCTCAGCATCCATCAGTCCATCAGGTTTGGTGTCAGCAGGTAGCTGGGTGAACCTGACCTGCTCCAGCAGAGCCAAGCCTCCCATCAGACGCTTCACCTGGTTCAAGAACAGCAAAGATGGACACATGATCGTATCTGAAGGACACTTCTACAGCTTCAATGTGACTGATGGAGGAGTTTATTACTGTGTGGCCTCAAATCAACTTGGTAACCAGACGTCACCATGGATTCATCTGAATGTTGAAGGTAAATATCATTCAGTATTCATTTTTCTGAATCCACTCAAACACAGTAAGAGTTATATCTGGTTTCATTATATCAATACGTCCACATTAAATCATGTCTTGTTTTAGTCTCCTCACACTGGGAACCAGTTCTTGGAGGAATCATTGGGATCATCGTACTCATCTGCTTGATCATCTTTGTTTGGTAAGTATCACATATCAAAGCAGCAAACATGACTCAGTTACTGTCGCTGACATTTTAGCTGCACATCCAAAAACATCTGTTTCCCATCAGTCTCAACATTTTACTGTCAAATATATTGACCCTAAAACACAGTATAGTTCATCTAACAGCCTCTGATGTTTTCCAGGTGGTTAAAGTCAAGGCATCAAACTCAACAACAGACTCAGGTTTGTAATGACTAAACTTCTCTGTAGTCTACCTGACTCAGTGTTTAGTTACTTTATATATTATCTCTATCAGAGCAGTCTACTCAACGTATTCAAAAAGTAAAAGTAATGATTTAATAAGGAAGGATTCAGGTGAAGATCTTCCTCACTAAACATCACATGTGGTTCATTTCTTATAGAGTCAAAGAGGTGAAGATCTGGTTGTTGAAGAACCTGCAGGTGAAACAGAAGAAGAAGAAAACATCCATTATGGAGAGATCAACTTCTCCAAGCAGAGACGTGACCCGTCCTCTGTCTCAGTGCAGGACAGTGGACAGCAGCAGGACACGATGTACGCGCAGGTCAACATCAAGAAACCAGCAAAGAGATTAACACAGACTGCTAACGACACAGATTATCTCTATGCTGAAGTCAAGAAAAAATGAGAAGTGTGTTTTGTTTGTGTAGAGACTCAGATTTAATGTGCTGCAAGTTTTTATTCATGCAACTCATTTAACAAAGAAAAAAAGACAGGGAAATGTCTTTTGCCTTCCTGATTGTTGTTCATATATTTCCAGCTTCTCGCTTTAATTCACTTATGTTTCTGATAACATGTTAGGATTCATCTTTTCTTCTTATTGCTCAGTTTTATTGTGTGCATTTCACTCTAATGTTCATGGACATATTTTGTTGTTTGATTTTTTTTTCATAATGAAGGTAACGTCCTGCAAAGTGCAAAGTGTGTGAACCTGCAGTAAAAAAAGAATAAAAGAAAAAAGGAAGTTGAGGTATTTCTAAGTTTAACTACAAATCATCTGTAGTCCATTTCTGCACATACAGATGAATACAGCCTCTGACTGTGTTAACCAGCATGTCTGCATTCATTAAAATAGTGTTGAGATTATATCTGGTTCATTTCTATGTGAATGCATCTACTTCCTGTGTGAGAGCTCTGACTAACCAACTAACCTAAACCATAATAAATAATAAAACATGGAGCAGGAACAGAGCTCAGATCAGATGATGTAGTTAAAGTTCATTCAACAAGCTGTACAGAAACATAAACTTAACTGATAGAGTGTAGACCCTGGTAGTAGTGGAGGAGGAGTGAAGAACGAGGAGGTGTGGATGCTGAGACATCAGTGAGGTGGAGGAGGGCTGAATGAATCTGACAGTGAAATGAGAACTGAGAGCAGCAGAGAAAGGAGGAGTTTTTAAAATGACAGCAGACAAAACGATTGGCCCACATTTTTCAGGATGGTGAGCTCCCCCTTGTGGTGAGAGAAGGTGCAGCACAGACAGACAGTGCTAAGGTGCTGCTCAAACATCCTACAGTCATGTATTTATGTTCCTCAGAGGGTTACACCTCACATGTCTTCATTTTATTTCCTTGATTATTCTACAAGTTTAACTGATTCAGAAAAGCTGCAGTGTTGAATTTCAGTTTCTATTTTGCCAATAACTCTTACAAAAGGATTTAGAAAAACACTTGCACACGTAACCAGTTTGAATCAGATGTTTCCAGGAAGCTTAATATAATAATAGTTGATCAACTATAAATGACCACTCATTTCAGACCTAAAACTTCTTGTAGAGTCCAAAGAACACGACCTACATTTGCTTTATCTTCAGGTTTACGTCCTTGAAACAATTCACCTGTTGACCTCAGAGGAGCCATGTCTACATGAAACTTCCTCTAAAGCAACAAACTCTACTCCATTAGACAATGAGGTTAACGCGAGTGTGGCTGAAGAACCACAGTGAGGTTTCCAGAGAGCAGTGGTGTGAGGTGAACAAAGAAACTGAAGTAAACTCTGTTCAAACAACAGAGAAAGAGGGAAGGACGTTAAACAAGTGACAGACTTCCTGATGTTCTCAGTTAGTTTGAGTCAGTCTGGTGTCAGGATGATCTTAAATCATCCTTCACTGTCTCGTTACTTTTAATCATTGAGGTGGACAAAAATAAAAAATAATATGTCCAAAACATGAAACATGGGGCTTCTGAGGGTGTCCTGTGGTGTCTGGCAACAGGATGTTGTTAATGGGGGCCTTTGGGTCCAGTGGGTTGAGGGGAGGGTCCTCTGTGGACCATCCCACAGACACTTGATCAGTTTGGGATCTAGTGAATTTGGAGGCCAGGTCAACATTGTGCTGTTCTTCATGTTTTTTTTTTAAGTTATTCCTAAAGAGTTTTTGTTTGTGTGCCTGTGTCAGGCTGCATGCTGCTGGGGATGGCTGCTGCCATCAAGGAGTGTCATCGCTATGGGGTGGGGGTGTCTGGTCTGGTCTAGGTGGGTGGTACAAGTAACAAGTAGTGTCTAAGTAACATCCACATGAATGAATGCCAGGTCCAAAAGTTTGAATTAGTCATTGACACCTGATGATCTTAAGAGTCCACAAATTCATATGTCCTGTCTAACACAACATAAGCAGGAAGTCATGTGATATGTTGTGGCTGTACAACCAAACCAACTGTGATCTCAGTCTTAATATATAACGTCCACCTTCTTTCACCAAAGTAGGTTTAACAGGGAAGTTGTTACTTGGTCTCTTTCTGATCTGCTCAATTTCAAAACCACTGATATCAAAACGTTCTACAGTCTTTGTTTCACCTGCAGACTCATCTGGTAAGAAACATGTCACTGCTTTTTATATTTTAATGTTTTAACCTACAGGTTTGTTATTTTTTCTGCAACTCTTGGAAAAATGTGTTGTGGTTGGTTCATGTTGTCAGATACTATTTATGATGTGGGACAGTCTGGTTGTTCATGAAGAGTTGAACATGTGAATTTAAGGAACAGCTTTGTTCTTTTAAAACATCATTAAAGATCCTTTCAACTTAAATAAAAGCTCTAAATGATGCCTTTATGGAAAATGTAAAAACAAAAGCTTCTTTATCTATTTTAGCCTTTTAAACCTCTGTCCCCTATAGAGATACATGTACACACACATTTAGTCTGAGGCTGACAAAGTCGACAAGAGGACAGTCACAGATATGTTGGATTTGCTTTGATATGTTTTCAGTGACAGGTGGGGGTCCCCTGTGGTGTCTCCTACAACTATTACCTAAAATAACTTCCGCTAAAGTCACATTAGTTTCTGTTTGCTAGCAGAGCAGTGAGTCCAGCTCTGTTGTCTGTTGATCAAGTCTAGAGGAGAAATGAACCAATTAACTCCAGAATCACCTGTGAAAACACAGATAAGAAAAGCATTTTGTTGTATTTAGGTGTGAGTGTCATCTTTAAGTCTCAGCTGGCACTGCAAAGAAAACAGAAAAAGTCACTAAATTAATGAACATCTATGAGTGAGACATTTATTTAAAATGGTTAGGAGCTTGGTGCTGCTCAATCTCTCCTCTGCCGAACACTTTCTGACCGTCAACAGCTGCAGGAAGGAGGAGCCACCCATCTGTAAGCCACCCTGTGGTGAACAGTTTGCACAAGTTCTTCACAATAAATGGTGCAAGTGATGTTTCCTGAACGGTCTCTTTATTACAACCCAATAAATGTCTTTAAAATCCTCTTCATCATGTTTAAAATAAGGTCAATGTTAAAGCGTACCTTCATGAGGGAACTCCTGTGTCCATAAACTCTTAATAAGACAATAATAATCTCCACATGTGTGTCTGCCATTGAGAGGGAGACTGTGGTGGTGGCATGATGAGACTGAAAGGCGCCAATCAAAAGAGGAAATCCAAAAATAATTAACAGAAAATGTCTCTGTGTGTGACGACACTGACTGAAGGGAAGTTGAACCCAGTTTACATCTCCATATATAGCTGCCCTCAGTCGCTTCTGTTCCAACACGACTTCAGCTAAATAAAGGTTTAGTGCTTTATAAAAACATCAGGAGAACATGTACCGATCAGCCAAAGTATTATGACAGGTATTCAAATGTGTGGATCTTGTGAGAATTCAAAGTTCTGCCTGAAAAATGTTGGACCTGGCATCCATTCATGTGGATGTTACTTAGACATGTAGCACCCACCTAGACCAGACCAGGCACCCCCACCCCATAGCAATGACACTCCTTGATGGCAGCAGTCATCCCCAGCAGGATGCAGCCTGACACACACAAAAACTGTTTAGGAACAACTAAAAAAAACATGAAGAACAGCACAAGGTGTTGACCTGGCCTCCAAATTCACTAGATGCAAAACTGATAAAGTATCTGTGGGATGATCCACAGAGGACCCTCCCCTCAACATATATCAGTATAACAAATAAAAGTGTATCTTGCCATAATGTTTAATTTAGTTTATTATTGACATAGTTTAGGTTGTGTATTTTGTGGGTGTGGGATATGGTCCCTTGATTGTTAATGATGTAAAAATCTCACTGTTTCAGTGGTTGTTGTTGTTGTTAGTGAATTGTGTAAACAAATTATAAATAACTACAGGTCTGTTCACAGAGTCAAACAGGTGAAGAGAACTTATAATGCCAGAGGACGAAGTCCTGCATGAAGACGTCCACTTCTCTCAACAGAGACCTGGACCTTCCTCCGTCTCAGTGCAGGATAGAAAACAGCTTCACACAGACTGTTGATGGTCCAGAGGATCTCGACACTCAAGTAAAGAAACATTGAGTTCACACCTTCACTGTGAGCTCATACAGTGGGTACGGAAAGTATTCAGACCCCTTTAAAATTTTCACTCTTTCTTTCATTGCAGCCATTTGCTAAAATCAAAAAAGTTCATTTTATTTCTCATTAATGTGCACTCAGCACCCCATCTTGACAGAAAAAAACAGAAATGTAGAATTTTTTGCAAATTTATTAAAAAAGAAAAACTGAAATATCACATGATCATAAGTATTCAGACCCTTTGCTCAGTATTGAGTAGAAGCACCCTTTTGAGCTAGTACAGCCATGAGTCTTCTTGGGAATGATGCAACAAGTTTTTCACACCTGGATTTGGGCATCCTCTGCCATTCTTCCTTGCAGATCCTCTCCATGTATGTCAGGTTGGATGGTGAACGTTGGTGGACAGCCATTTTCAGGTCTCTCCAGAGATGCCCAATTGGGTTTAGGTCAGGGCTCTGGCTGGGCCAGTCAAGAATGGTCACAGAGTTGTTCTGAAGCCACTCCTTCGTTATTTTAGCTGTGTGCTTAGGGTCATTGTCTTGTTGGAAGGTGAACCTTTGGCCCAGTCTGAGGTCCTGAGCACTCTGGAAGAGGTTTTCTTCCAGGATATCTCTGTACTTGGCCACATTCATCTTTCCTTCAGTTGCAACCAGTCGTCCTGTCCCTGCAGCTGAAAAACACCCCCATAGTATGATGCTGCCACCGCCATGTTTCACTGTTGGGATTGTATTGGGCAGGTGATGAGCAGTGCCTGGTTTTCTCCACACATACCGCTTAGAATTAATGCCAAAAAGTTAAATCTTGGTCTCATCACACCAAAGAATCTTATTTCTCATAGTCTGGGAGTCCTTCATGTGTTTTTTGGCAAACTCTATGCTGAGGAGAAGCTTCCATCGGCCACTCGGCCATAAAGCCCCGACTGGTGGAGGGTTGCAGTGAAAGTTGACTTTGTGGAACTTTCTCCCATCTCCCTACTGCATCTCTGGAGCTCAGCCACAGTGATCTTTTGGTTCTTCTTTACCTCTCTCACCAAGGCTCTTCTCCCACGATTGCTCAGTTTGGCTGGACGGCCAGGTCTAGGAAGAGTTCTGGTCGTCCCAAACTTCTTCCATTTAAGGATTATGGAGGCCACTGTGCTCTTCGAAACCTTGAGTGCTGCAGAAATTCTTTTGTAACCTTGGCCAGATCTGTGCCTTGCCACAATTCTGTCTCTGAGCTCTTTGGGCAGTTCCTTCGACCTCATGATTCTCATTTGCTCTGACATGCACTGTGAGCTGTAAGGTCTTACACAGACAGGTGTGTGCCTTTCCTAATCAAGTCCAATGACCTAATTAAACACAGCTGGACTCCAATGAAGGAGCAGAACCATCTTAAGGAGGATCTGAAGAAATGGACAGCATGTGAGTTAAATATGAGTGTAACAGCAAAGGGTCTGAATACTTATGACCATGTGATATTTCAGTTTTTCTTTTTAATAAATTTGCAAAAATTTCTACTTTTCTGTCAAGATGGGGTGCTGAGTGTACATTAATGAGAAATAAAATGAACTTTTTTGATTTTAGCAAATGGCTGCAATGAAACAAAGAGTGAAAAATTTAAAGGGGTCTGAATACTTTCCGTACCCACTGTACAAGATGTTAGTTCATGTTAAAAGACACAGAGGCCTGGATGAAAATATGTTGCGTTTACTGATCACAGTTCAATGACAGGAAACTTAATTCTCCACAGCCTGCAGCTCATATGTTTTTTCTCAGCCATGATGTTATCAAAGTTCCTCTTTGTGTTCTGCCTTATAAGTATATCATTGCATCTACAGTAGATATAAATATTGAAAAGCTGTGATCGACAGTAAGTGACAGTTGTGAGACAGTGAACGTAATTGGAAATTAATAAACCATTCACACCCTCATCAGCTCAAAATGACCATAAAAGGTGACTTCCTCATTCACAGAGATGAAGCAGGAAGGATGAAGTACAAAAAAAAAATTCAAGTCTGGGTGTTTACTTTTACACCACGACAACTAAACAGAGAAGTTGGTTATTTGATCTGCTGCTGATCTACTGAAATTCACAAATGACTGGATATTAAAACAATATTGTTTCTTTCTTTTTAACTGCAGATTTATTTGGTAAGAAAACTATTACTGTTTTTTAAATTTCCACTTTTTAACCAGTGAGGAAGCACATGATATATTTTAATAGTCATCTTTGTTTCCAGTCTAGGAGATGAGAGTCATGGCAGCCCTGTGAGTGAACGTGGTGACAGTCAACATGTTACTCAGTGTCTTCTTTCTTTCAGGTCAGCTGTTTGTTCAGTCTCTTTTATTTGGAGACATTACTTGAATCATTTCTAGTCTGAAATATTTTCTACTGACATTGTTCAAAGGGTCTACATGTAACATGCTGCAGATGAACTGGAGTTTGTGTCTCGTCAACTTTCTCTTCAGGCAGATTTTCATCCACATGATGTTCATCATTAGTCTGGTTTTACAGGTGTTTGGGCTGATTGTAATCTAACACCAGTCCTCTTCATTACTGCACCAAAGAAGATGGAAGCACTGAGTGGATCTTGTTTGAAAATCCCATGTAACTATAGAGAGACACCATATAAAGGGTTTGACAGCAGCAGAGAAACCTTCGGAGTGTGGATTAAAAATGACTTGAGATTTGGCCCATATCCAAATAATGTAGTCTTCAACAGTAGTAAGTCAGTTAAAATCTATCCAATGAATATTACTGGAGACCTGAGTCAGAAAAACTGCACCACTCTGTTTTCTAATATAAACACAAGTCATTCAGACACATACTACTTCAGAATTGAGAACTGGCCGTTCATGGCAACAGCTGATTGTGATCCTCTTCAAATAACAATTAAAGGTAAGACAGGTTTTATAATTTCACTTTACTTGAATAAAATGTGAAAGGAATTGTACCTGAGTCCATAAACTGTGTAATGCTAAACCTTCTCAAAAAATTTCCTATGCTCAATACGTAGGAGGAAAAATGGAAAAAAAACAAAACAACAAAAACTGATGTTAAATTTTGCACAAAACCACAGATTCTCCTTGGAGACCCAAAATTAATATCTCAGGTGATGTGAAGGAGAAGGAGTCCGTCACTATAACCTGCTCAGCTTTCACTCCCTGTCCACACTCCCCTCCTCAACTCACCTGGAATCTCCAACAAGACCCTCACAACAAAATAGAGGAAAACACAGATGGGACCTTTACAACTAAAATCCAGGAGACCATCACTCTGTCAGACACACATGATGGATACAACATCAACTGTTCTGTCAGATATCCTGTGAATGAAGGAAAACACGTCAAGACAGCAGAGACACAAGAGACTCTCAGTGTTTCATGTAAGACAACCAGAGTTTGTTGCAATGTTGCATATGAGTATATGTGCGATATCATGTGTTTTGATTAATACAGACAATTTATCATTTTCCTCAGATGCTCCTAAAGACACCTCAGCATCCATCAGTCCATCAGGTTTGGTGTCAGCAGGTAGCTGGGTGAACCTGACCTGCTCCAGCAGAGCCAAGCCTCCCGTCAGACGCTTCACCTGGTTCAAGAACAGCAAAGATGGACCCATGAATGTATCTGAAGGACACTTCTACAGCTTCAATGTGACTGATGGAGGAGTTTATTACTGTGTGGCCTCAAATCAACTTGGTAACCAGACGTCACCATGGATTCATCTGAATGTTACAGGTAAATGCAGAAGTGAATTCAGTCAGCTCTCGTGTTATTTCTCTTGTTTCTTTTCTGATGTTCTCTGTCTATTTTAGTTTCACTTTGTTTTATTTTCTATGAACAGAGAGCTCTCAGACTACAGTTACTGGGATTAATCTCACTGCTGAAGGTAAATATCATTCAGCATTTATATTTCTGAATCCACTCAAACACAGTAAGAGTTATATCTGGTTTCATTATATCAGTACATCCACATTAAATCATGTCTTGTTTTAGGCTCCTCACACTGGGAACCAGTTCTTGGAGGAATCATTGGGATCATCGTACTCATCTGCTTGATCATCTTTGTTTGGTAAGTATCACATATCAAAGCAGCAAACATGACTCAGTTACTGTCGCTGACATTTTAGCTGCACATCCAAAAACATCTGTTTCCCATCAGTCTTAACATTTTACTGTCAAATATATTGACCCTAAAACACAGTATAGTTCATCTAACAGCCTCTGATGTTTTCCAGGTGGTTAAAGTCAAGGCATCAAACTCAACAACAGACTCAGGTTTGTAATGACTAAACTTCTCTGTAGTCTACCTGACTCAGTGTTTAGTTACTTTATATATTACCTCTATCAGAGCAGTCTACTCAACGTATTCAAAAAGTAAAAGTAATGATTTAATAAGGAAGGATTCAGGTGAAGATCTTCCTCACTAAACATCACATGTGGTTCATTTCTTATAGAGTCAAAGAGGTGAAGATCTGGTTATTGAAGAACCTGCAGGTGAAACAGAAGAAGGAGAAAACATCCATTATGGAGAGATCAACTTCTCCAAGCAGAGACGTGATCCATCCTCTGTCTCAGTGCAGGACAGTGGACAGCAGCAGGACACGATGTACGCACAGGTCAACATCAACAAACCAGCAAAGAGATTAACACATATTGCTAACGACACAGATTATCTCTATGCTGAAGTCAAGAAAAAATTAGATCAATTTTGTTTGTGAAGAGACTCAGACTTAATGTGCTGCAAGTTTTATTCATGCAACTCATTTAACAAAGAAAAAAAGACAGGAAAATGTCTTTTGCCTTCCTGATTGTTGTTCATATATTTCCAGCTTCTCGATTTAATTCACTCCTGTTTCTGATAACATGTTAGGATTCATCTTTTCTTCTTATTGCTGAGTTTTATTCTGTGATGAATTTGGCTCTAATCTTCATGGACATATTTTTTTGTTTTGATTTTTGTTTTCATAATACAGGTAACATCTTGCAAAGTTCAAAGTGTGTGAACCTGCAGTCAATAAAAAAAAAAAGGAAGTTGAGGTATTTCCAAGTTGAACTACAAGTCCTCTGTAGTCCATTTCTGCACATAGAGATGAATACAGCCTCTTACTCTTTTAACCAGCATGTCTGCATTCATTAAAATAGTGTTGAGATTATGTCTGGTTCAATTCTGTGTGAATGCATCTACTTCCTGTGTGAGAGCTCTGACTAACCAACTAACCTAAACCATAATAAATAATAAAACATGGAGCAGGAACAGAGCTTAGATCAGCTGATGTAGTTGAAGTTCATTCAACAAGCTGTACAGAAACATAAACTTAACTGATAGAGTGTAGACCCTGGTAGTAGTGGAGGAGGAGTGAAGAACGAGGAGGTGTGGATGCTGAGACATCAGTGAGGTGGAGGAGGGCTGAATGGATCTGACAGTGAAATGAGAACTGAGAGCAGCAGAGAAAGGAGGAGTTTTAAAATGACAGGAGACAAAATGATTGGCCCACAGACAGAGGTTGTGATTGGTTAAAGTGAGGAAGGAACACCATACTGTACATGTAAATAGTGTGATGTATATTTCAGGACGGTGAGCTCCCCCTTGTGGTGAGAGAAGGTGCAGCACAGACAGACAGTGCTAAGGTGCTGCTCAAACATCCTACAGTCATGTATTTATGTTCCTCAGAGGGTTTTACCTCACATGTCTTCTTTTAATTTCTTTGATTTTCTACAAATTTGACTGATTCAGAAAAGCTGCACTGTTGAATTTCAGTTTCTGTTTCACCAATAACTCCTAAAAAAGGATTTAGAAAAACACTTGAACACTTAATCAATTTTAATCAAATATTTCCAGGAAGCTTAAAATAATAATAAAAGTTGATCTGTTGATTGATGACCACTCATATCAGACCTAAAACTTCTTGTAGAGTCCAAAGAACACGATTTGCTTTATCTTCAGGTTTATATGCTTGAAACAATTCACCTGTTCACCTCAGAGGAGCCGTGTCTACATGTACTGATAGATTCATATGTGAATATTTACATTTGACAGAGTGTGTTTTATAGAACAGAAAACTTCCTCTAAAACAACAAACTCTACTCCATTAGACAATGAGGTTAACGCGAGTGTGGCTGAAGAACCACAGTGAGGTTTCCAGAGAGCAGTGGTGTGAGGTGAACAGAGAAAATGAAGCATACTTTGTTCAAACAACAGAGAAAGAGGGAAGGACGTCAAACAAGTGACAGACTTCCTTTATGTTCTTAGATAGTTTGGGTCAGTCTGGTGTCAGGATGATCTCAAATCATCCTTCTCTGTCTTGTTACTTTTAATCATTGAGGTGGAGAAAAATAAAAAATAATATGTGCAAAACATGAAACATGGGCCTTCTGAGGGTGTCCTGTGGTGTCTGGCAACAGGATGTTGTAAGTGGGGCTCTTTGGGTCCTGTGTGTTGAGGGAAGGGGCCTCAGTGGATCATCCCACAGATACTTGATCAGTTTGGGTTCTAGTGAATTTGGAGGCCAGGACAACACCTTGTGCTGTTCTTCATGTTTTTTTAGTTGTTCCTAAACCGTTTTTGTGTGTGTGCCTGTGTCAGGCTGCGTCCGGATGGCTGCTACCATCAAGGAGTGTCATTGCTATGGGGTGGGGGTGCCTGGTCTGGTCTAGGGGGGTGCTCCATGTCTAAAGGCGTATTCACACCAGGAAGGTCCGTTAGTTCACTTGTTTGGTCCGGACCAATTTTTTTTTTCTTTATTTTTTTTTAGTGCGGTTCGCTTTCACACTGTGATTAATTGCAACCGGACCAGAATTTATAAACAAAAACACATGTGCTAAGGTCGTTCAGCCATTGGCTGGTAAACGTATAGGCGGGGTAAAGAAGGAAGCCAAATGTCCCACGTAAATAGGCTACACCCACTAAACATTAGACGTCTGATTGACGTGCAGATCAGGTCTATATTGCGTCCGTCCGTCCATGACCAATTCTGAACGTCTACACGACGTGCAAACTAGGTCCGCTATTTCGACGTCTAACCATGACCCCATTTAGACCTCAATATGCCGTTCAACATTTGATCGTCAGACGTGATAACTTTTCTGGAGGTCATATGGACGTCTAAGACAGGTGCAGGAAATTGACGAATGTATTTTTTTTTATTTAAGATAAATATCAAACTTCTTGTTATCAACATGATTAATCAATATGAATGATTAATAATTTATATTCATATTCATTGTTGATTGTTGATTTGCGATTAAAAAATATTTATTATTTATTTATTGTATAGGCTACATAATATTTTGTTATTTTACATTTTCTTATTTTTCCTACTGGTTTATTTAAGGGGACCGTAGTTTGTGCAACTAATCCGGTCTGGCTAAATTTAACTGAGTTCTGCGCCTCAGTCATATCGGGTGAAATGTGTGCGAATTCGCGACTCTAACTGGCTGAGGCATTGTGTCATCACATACACCGTAAGAGCCACTCTGATTGGCCCAGGTGTTCCTCTTCTGTGGAAGCAATGGCCGAGTCTGCACCGTAGGCTACAGCTGGTCTAAATCATCGTTCACTAAATTGCAGGTAAGTTCGGT
This sequence comes from Chelon labrosus, assembly GCF_963514085.1. Lineage (NCBI taxonomy): Eukaryota > Metazoa > Chordata > Actinopteri > Mugiliformes > Mugilidae > Chelon > Chelon labrosus. Next base: position 8,411,017 of record NC_140351.1, on the reverse strand, counting down.
CAACCCATACTGCCTAGTTAACTTTATGTTCATTTATAGTGTTTGCTGTTTTAGCTTTGTCGTATTAATCTAAGCAGTTGTTGCTACAGTTAGCATTGCATCTTTTCCCATCAGCTGGTTAGCTTTTGAACACAACCACCGTGCTAACGTGCTACAGACGCTTTAACGTGAACAATTGTACACATTAAAGCGTTTATTAGACGTCGAAATGTTTGCAGGGAACACTGCAAACAACAGTTGCTCGGTCGCTATCATTATCAGAGCGATAGTAGTTATTCCTGTGTGAGACTTTGGCTGGCCGCCATTGTTGGGATAACTGTTCTTGTTGTTGTTTTTTTCCGGCAATACAGACGCATTCTAAAGAAGCTGCTGGCGGTGTTAACTGGCGTTTCGATCGCTAATCATTTGTCTTTTTTTACTTGTGCAGATGGAGTCATCCTGTTTGATAATCGGGCAACTGAGGACTTCATAAGGGCACTTTTTTTTTACTTTTATTTTTATTATTATGTTATGTTATTATTATGTTATTGTTCTATTATATTTGTAGGCTATTGTTACATTTTTATTCACAGACCGAAGGTAATTTTATTTATTGTATTTTATCACTTTTTCACAAATTGTACTGCATTTTATGCTGCCTAAGACTGACGTTTGCAATAAAGATTGGGGAAAAAACTGTCGGGATTGGATTGTGATTTATTGTAGACCTGACTGTAGTCTAAAATGAGTTTAAGTTTAACGTAGAAACGACGTCTAGAAGACCACATTCGGACTACAACTGGCTCCTATACAGAGGTCCTGTGGACGTCGGTAACGGACGTTCACTCGACGTCGGGAAAAGACGTCGTCTGTTGTAACAGTCTGCACCTTCAGAGGACCAAACTTCGACGTGCAAAAACGACGTTGAAAAGACGTTATTTGAACGTGTCTTTGCGCAGTGGGGAGAGTCAATGGGAGAAGCTGGGGCGATTTTCCACGCTGATGAATTCGCCCAGAGAGGCGGGACCATTTGAAACGCGACTTGAACCTGACGATTCTGATGACAGATAATATGTCTAGAACACTGAAAACTACTTTTGCTGTGATAGAATTTGTAAAAAAAAAAAATCCTCTTTCTCCCAGCTGGTAGGGCGTCGCCCAAATCGCCCCTATACACCATCCGCCCCTGGTCTAAAATGAGTTTAAGTTTAAAGTAGAAACGACGTCTAGAAGACCACATTCGGACTACAACTGGCTCCTATACAGAGGTCCTGTGGACGTCGGTAACGGACGTTCACTCGACGTCGGGAAAAGACGTCGTCGTAACAGTCTGCACCTTCAGAGGACCAAACTTCGACGTGCAAAAACGACGTTGAAAAGACGTTATTTGAACGTGTCTTTGCGCAGTGGGCAATGGAGACTTTGCGTACTACTGTAGGTCTACTTGTTATTATGCTAGCAATATGGTTTATAAACTGAGCGCTGGAATCCCCTCTCTCTCATTTGTTTACTAAAAATCTTATATACTTCTGCATTTTTATGTGTTTTCTTCAGCATTTGAGATATCTGGACATCTGCCCAGATATCTAGGAGGCAGCGTGTCTCCTCAGAGCTCGGTTAAGCCACGGCTCATCTCTACCTAACCTACCTGCGTTTGTTTGCTTCACGTGTCTCTCTCTGTTGTGTGTGTCACTGGGCTATCCTACATTTCCCATAACTAGTGCAGTGCCCGTCGGAAGTATGTATTCCTATAGTGGGAGCTGAAGAAGATTTTTCAGTTGTGACCATTGTCGTGACACCTGCCCAGTTTCAAATCAATCGGGCCAACGGTTCGCGACATATGCGTGCCACAGACAGACAGACACACAGACGCTTCTTGATAGATGCGCGAAAACTACGGGAGCTCGTCAAATCCAAAAAGGTAGATTTTTGCAACTTGGGTCGGATCGAGGTCGGGCTGCTTTCACACCATAAAGGAACCGCACCAGGGTTCGGTAGGAACCGCTCCGAGACCACCTCCTCAGCTGGGTCTCGGTCCGCTTGTTTGGTCCGCACCAGAGTTCGAGTGATTGTATTCACACCAGTCAAAAAGGTCCGAACCAAGCAAGGAAACGAACTTGAGTTCGTTTTAATCGAACTAAACAAGGCAGGTGTGAATACACCCTAAGTAACATCCACATGAAAGAATGACAGGTCCAAAAGTTTCAATTAGTCATTAACGCCTGATGAACTTAAGAGTCCACATATTAACATGTCCTAACACAAGATAAGCAGGAAGTCATGTGATATGTTGTGGCTGTACAACCAAACCAACTGTGCTCACAGTCTTAATGTATAACGTCCACCTTCTTTCAAAGTAGGTTTAACAGGGAAGTTGTTACTTGGTCTCTTTCTGATCTGCTCAAGCTCAAAACCACTGATATCAAAACGTTCTACAGTCTTTGTTTCACCTGCAGACTCGGTAAGAAACATGTCACTGCTTTTTATATTTTAATGTTTTAACCTACAGGTTTGTTATTTTAACGCTTTTCTGCAACTCTTGGAAACTTGTGTTGTTGGTTCGGACTGCGTAAGCCAACACTTTATTTCATATATAGTGTAAATCATCACATAATTATGTAAATTTCTATTTAAATGCAACTCTACTGATGTTGTCAGATACTATTTATGATGTAGGACAGTCTGGTTGTTCATGAAGAGTTGAACATGTGAATTTAAGGAACAACTTTATTCTCTGAAAACAACATTAAGCATCCTTTCAACTTAAATGAAAGCTCTAAATGATGCCTTTATGTAAAATGTAAAAAAAAAAAAAAAGCTTCTTTAATCATTTTAGCCTTTTAAACCTCTGTCCCCTATAGAGATACATGTACACACACATTTAGTCTGAGGCTGACAAAGTCGACAAGAGGACAGTCATAGATATAAGGTCAGTGTTAAAGCATACCTTCATGAGGGAACTCCTGTCTCCATAAACTCTTAATAAGACAATAATAATCTCCACATACACTATATTACCAAAAGTATTCGCTCACCTGCCTTTACTCATTCTATGAACTGAAGTGCCATCCCATTCCTAACTCATAGAATTCAATATGATGTCGGTCCACCTTTTGCAGCTATTACAGCTTCAACTCTTCTGGGAAGACTGTCCACAAGGTTGAGGAGAGTGTTTATAGGAATTTTTGACCATTCTTCCAAAAGCGCATTGGTGAGGTCACACACTGATGTTGGTCGAGAAGGCCTGGCTCTCAGTCTCCGCTCTAATTCATCCCAAAGGTGTTCTATCGGGTTCAGGTCAGGACTCTGTGCAGGCCAGTCAAGTTCATCCACACCAGACTCTGTCATCCACGTCTTTATGGACCTTGCTTTGTGCACTGGTGCACAGTCATGTTGGAAGAGGAAGGGGCCCGCTCCAAACTGTTCCCACAAGGTTGGGAGCATGGAATTGTCCAAAATGTTTTGGTATCCTGAAGCATTCAATGTTCCTTTCACTGGAACTAAGGGGCCAAGCCCAGCTCCTGAAAAACAACCCCATACCATAATTCCTCCTCCACCAAATTTCACAGTTGGCACAATGCAATCTGAAATGTACCGTTCTCCTGGCAACCTCCAAACCCAGACTCGTCCATCAGATTGCCAGATGGTAAAGCGTGATTCATCACTCCAGAGAACGCGTCTCCACTGCTCTAGAGGCCAGTGGCGGCGTGCTTTACACCATTGCATCCGACGCCTTGCATTGCACTTGGTGATGTGTGGCTTGGCTGCAGCTGCTCGGCCATGGAAACCCATTCCATGAAGCTCTCTGCGTACTGTACTTGGGCTAATCTGAAGGTCACATGAAGTTTGTAGGTCTGTAGCAATTGACTGTGCAGAAAGTCGGCGACCTCTTTGCACTATGCGCTTCAGCATCCGCTGACCCCTCTCCGTCACTTTACGTGGCCTACCACTTCGTGGCTGAGTTGCTGTTTTTCCCAAACGCTTCCATTTTGTTATAATAGAGCTGACAGTTGACTGTGGAATATTTAGGAGCGAGGAAATTTCACGACTGGATTTGTTGCACAAGTGGCATCCTATGACAGTTCCACGCTGGAATTCACTGAGCTCCTGAGAGCGGCCCATTCTTTCACAAATGTCTTGTTTCACAGTCTGCATGCCTGAGTGCTTGAATTTATACACCTGGGGCCAGGCCAAGTGATTAGAACACCTGATTCTGATCATTTGAATGGGTGAGCGAATACTTTTGGTAATATAGTGTATGTGTCTGCCAGTGAAAGGGAGACTGTGATGGTGGCATGATCAGAATCAGAATCAGAATCAGACTTTATTGGCCAAGCATGTTTACACATACAAGGAATTTGCTTTGGTCCAAAAGAATAGGCCGTGGCCAACCTCCGCGGAGACTGAAAGGCGCCAATCAAAAGAGGAAATCCAAGAATAATTAACAGAAAATGTCTCTGTGTGTGACGACACTGACTGAAGGGAAGTTGAACCCAGTTTACATCTCCACATATAGCTGCCCTCAGTCGCTTCATGACTTCAGCTAAATATACGGCAAACTAAAATGTAATGATGGACTGGCAAATAGATTTACTGCTTTGTTAAAGGATCAGAGATAATATAACCAAAAAAAACTAAAATAATAGGAGATCATACACAGATCAGCCGAAATATCATGACCACTGATAGGAGAAGTAAATAACATTGACCATCTTGTGACAATTCAGAGTTCTGCTGGGAAACTTGTGGACCTGCTATTCATTCGTGTAGATGTTACTTAGACATGTAGCACGCACCTAGACCAGACCAGGCACCCCCACCCCATAGAAATGACACTCCTTGATGGCAGCAGCCATCCCCAGCAGGACGCAGCCTGACACAGACACACACACAAAAACGCTTTAGGAACAACTAAAAAAAAAACATGAAGAACAGCACAAGCTGTTGATCTGGCCTCCAAATTCACTAGATCCCAAACTGATCAAGTCTCTGTGGGATGATCCAGAGAGGACCCTCCCCTCAACATATATCAATATAACAAACAACAGTGTAACTTGCCACCATTGCTGTTGTTAATAGATTGTGCAATTTCAAGAAACTATAAATAACTACAGGTCTGTTCACAGATTCAAACAGGTGAATTATCAAACTCCATTCAATTATCAGAGGAAGACACCCTGCATGAAGACGTCCACTTCTCTCAGCAGAGACCTGAACCTTCCTCCGTCTCAGTGCAGGACAGAAAATAGCTTCACACAGACTGTTGACGGTCCAGAGGATCTCTACACTCAAGTAAAGAAACACTTTTCACACCTTTACTGTGAGCTCATACAAGATGTTAGTTCATGTTAAAAGACACAGAGGCCTGAACGAGAATATGTTGCTTTCACTGACCACAGTACAATGACAGGAAACTTAATTCTCCACATCCTGCAGCTCATATGTTTTTTCTCAGTCATGATGTTATCAAAGTTCTTCTTTGTGTTCTGCCTCATCAGTTTATCATTGCTTCGACAGTAGATATAAATATTGAAAAGCTGTGATCGACAGTAAGTGATGACAGTTGTGAGACAGTGAACGTAATCGGAAATTAATAAACCATCCACACCCTGATCAGCTCAAAATGACCATAAAAGGTGACTTCCTCATTCACAGTGATGAAGCAGGAAGGATGAAGACTTCTTGTATTTTTGCATTTATTCAGTGATAACTAGCAGAAGTGATGAAAAAAATAAGTCAAGTCTGGATGTTTCCTTTTACACCACGACAACTAAACAGAGAAGTTGGTTATTTGATCTGCTGCTGATCAACTGAAATTCACAAATTACTGAATATTAAAACCATATAGTTTCTTTCTTTTAACTGCAGATTTATTTGGTAAAAAAAAAAAAAAAAAATGTTACTGTTTTTTAAATTTAAATATTTTAACCTGAGAGCAATCACATGATATATTTTGGTTTTTGTCTTTGTTTCCAGTCTAGGAGATGGGTGTCATGGCAGCCCTGTGTGTGAACATGGTGACAGTCAACATGTTACTGAGTGTCTTCTTTCTTTCAGGTCAGCTGTTTGTTCAGTCTCTTTTATTTGGAGACATTACTTCAATCATTTCTAGTCTGAAATATTTTCTACTGACATTGTTCAAAGGGTCTACATGTAACATGCTGCAGATGAACTGGAGTTTGTGTCTCATCAACTTTCTCTTCAGGCAGATTTTGATCCACATGATGTTCATCATTAGTCTGGTTTTACAGGTGTTTGGGCTGGTTGTGATAAGGATTCAGACCTCTTCATTACTGCGCCAAAGGAGATGGAAGCACTGAGTGGATCTTGTTTGAAAATCCCATGTAACTATAGAGAGGAACCAGGAAAAGGGTTTAACAGCAGCAGAAAAACATTCGGAGTGTGGATTAAAAATAACTCAAAATTATACCAATATCCAGATAATGTAGTCTTCAACAGCAGAAAGTCAGTTAACATCTATCCAATGAATATTACTGGAGACCTGAGTCAGAAAAACTGCACCACTCTGTTTTCTGATTTAAAGATAAGTCATTCAGACACATACTACTTCAGAATTGAGAACTGGCCGTTCAGGTCAACAGCTGATTGTGATCCTCTTCAAATAACAGTTAAAGGTAAGACAGGTTTTATAATTTCACTTTACTTGAATAAAATGTGAAAGCAGTTCTACCTTGTTCCATAAACTCTAATGCTAAACCTTCTCAGTAAATTTGTTATGCTCAGTATGTAGGAGGAAAAATTAAAACAACTAAAACTGATGTGAAATTTTGCACAAAACCACAGATTCTCCTTGGAGACCCAGAATTAATATCTCAGGTGATCTGAAGGAGAAGGAGTCTGTCACTATAACCTGCTCAGCTTTCACTCCCTGTCCACACTCCCCTCCTCAACTCACCTGGAATCTCCAACAAGACCCTCACAACAAAACAAAGGAAAACACAGATGGGACCTTTACAACTAAAATCCAGGAGACCATCACTCTGTCAGACACACATGATGGATACAACATCAGCTGTTCTGTCAGATATCCTGTGAATGAAGGAAAAGATGTCAAGACAGCAGAGACACAAGAGACTCTCAATATTTCATGTAAGACAACCAGAGTTTGTTGTTGGATCCTGTCAGCACATGATGATTCATGGGATGTCAGCTGTTTGTGATGAATAAAGTCAATCTCTGTCACATTTTCCTCAGATGCTCCTAAAGACACCTCAGCATCCATCAGTCCATCAGGTTTGGTGTCAGCAGGTAGCTGGGTGAACCTGACCTGCTCCAGCAGAGCCAAGCCTTCCGTCAGACGCTTCACCTGGTTCAAGAACAGCAAAGATGGACCCATGATCGTATCTGAAGGACACTTCTTTAGCTTCAATGTGACTGATGGAGGAGGTTATTATTGTGTGGCCTCAAATCAACTTGGTTACCAGACGTCACCATGGATTCTTCTGAATGTTGAAGGTAAATATCGTTGATGGAAACATTTCAACTGAGTCAGTTTGACTCTTGATGTTCCTTGTTTCATATTTCATTTTGGTTTGTGAAGAAATACTGAAGTGAGTAAGATTGTGTTTCATAATATACAACATGGTAACCATGCTGTCTTGTTTCTGATGATCCAGAGTTTGGGGTTGATGTCCACGTTCCAGTTACAATCCTGGGAATCTTAATTCTCTACAGTACAATCATCATCTTTGAGTGGTGAGACAAACTTTTCTCTGATATGATACTTTGCAGCTGGAGATCATTTGTTCTCTTTTAAATGTTCAGTGTTTAACATCTGTTAATATTTATTCATCTTCTCTTTTTCTTTCAGCTGGTTTAGATCCAGATTCTCCAACAAACCAGAGAAGGTAAGAAAGCTGAGTTTGTTGCTGTTATTATTATAATAATTATCTAAACAACTGTACTACCTGAAGTTAAGCCATAAATCATCATCACATATTGAGCTGACCTCTCTCTGTGTTGTTCCATTTCCACAGGACACAGGAGAAGAAGACGATGTCAACAGAGTGATTGAGGTTCATGCTTCATGAGCCACAAGGAGAGGAGGAAGATGTCAAGTTCATTGTCAGTGGAATGATTTATTATTTCTGATTCCTTGTGTATACCTGCACATGTGTTACTTATTTAGTGAAATGTGATATTTTTTTATTTTATTTTTTTTTTATTTTTTTTGTGGATCGTAGCATCATCCAGGTCTGTACATGTAAAATAATGTTGTTTTGTGGAAGATGAAGAATTGAATATAAATTTGTATTCAGACGACCTTCAGTGTTGATGTTTTGTTTTTTCTACGGAGGAAACGCTGAATCAAATACAGCTTCATCAATAATCTGTATAAGACGACATTACAATAATTTTATTTTGCCTTCCTGATTGTTGTTCATATATTTCCAGCTTCTCGCTTTAATTCAATCCTTTTTCTGATAACATGTTAAGATTCATCTTTTCTTCTTGTTGCTCAGTTTTATTCTGTGATGCATTTGGCTCTAATCTTCATGGACATATTTTGTTGTTGGTAATGTCCTGCAAAGTGTGTGAACCTGCAGTGAAGTTGAGGTATTTCTAAGTTTAACTACAAATTCTCAGTAGTCCATTTCTGCACATACAGATGAATACAGCCTCTGACTGTGTTAACCAGCATGTCTGCATTCATTAAAATAGTGTTAGACTACAGTCTGGTCTACAATAAATCACAATCCAATCCCGACAGTTTTTTCCCCAATCTTTATTGCAAACGTCAGTCTTAGGCAGCATAAAATGCAGTACAATTTGTGAAAAAATGGTAAAATACAATAAATAAAATTACCTTCGGTCTGTGAATAAAAATGTAACAATAGCCTACAAATATAATACAAATAGAACAATAACATAATAATAAAAATAAAAGTAAAAAAAAAAAGTGCCCTTATGAAGTCCTCAGTTGCCCGATTATCAAACAGGATGACTCCATCTGCACAAGTAGAAAAAGACAAATGATTAGCGATCGAAACGCCAGTTAACACCGCCAGCAGCTTCTTTAGAATGCGTCTGTATTGCCGGAAAAACAACAACAAGAACAGTTATCCCAACAATGGCGGCCAGCCAAAGTCTCACACAGGAATAACTACTATCGCTCTCATAATGATAGCGACCGAGCAACTGTTGTTTGCAGTGTTCCCTGCAAACATTTCGACGTCTAATAAACGCTTTAATGTGTACAATTGTTCACGTTAAAGCGTCTGTAAACGTTAGCACGGTGGTTGTGTTCAAAAGCTAACCAGCTGATGGGAAAAGATGCAATGCTAACTGTAGCAACAACTGCTTAGATTAATACGACAAAGCTAAAACAGCAAACACTATAAATGAACATAAAGTTAACTAGGCAGTATGGGTTGACCGAACTTACCTGCAATTTAGTGAACGATGATTTAGACCAGCTGTAGCCTACGGTGCAGACTCGGCCATTGCTTCCACAGAAGAGGAACACCTGGGCCAATCAGAGTGGCTCTTACGGTGTATGTGATGACACAATGCCTCAGCCAGTTAGAGTCGCGAATTCGCACACATTTCACCCGATATGACTGAGGCGCAGAACTCAGTTAAATTTAGCCAGACCGGATTAGTTGCACAAACTACGGTCCCCTTAAATAAACCAGTAGGAAAAATAAGAAAATGTAAAATAACAAAATATTATGTAGCCTATACAATAAATAAATAATAAATATTTTTTAATCGCAAATCAACAATCAACAATGAATATGAATATAAATTATTAATCATTCATATTGATTAATCATGTTGATAACAAGAAGTTTGATATTTATCTTAAATAAAAAAAAATACATTCGTCAATTTCCTGCACCTGTCTTAGACGTCCATATGACCTCCAGAAAAGTTATCACGTCTGACGATCAAATGTTGAACGGCATATTGAGGTCTAAATGGGGTCATGGTTAGACGTCGAAATAGCGGACCTAGTTTGCACGTCGTGTAGACGTTCAGAATTGGTCATGGACGGACGGACGCAATATAGACATGATCTGCACGTCAATCAGACGTCTAATGTTTAGTGGGTGTAGCCTATTTACGTGGGACATTTGGCTTCCTTCTTTACCCCGCCTATACGTTTACCAGCCAATGGCTGAACGACCTTAGCACATGTGTTTTTGTTTATAAATTCTGGTCCGGTTGCAATTAATCACAGTGTGAAAGCGAACCGCACAAAAAAAAAATAAAGAAAAAAAAAATTGGTCCGGACCAAACAAGTGAACTAACGGACCTTCCTGGTGTGAATACGCCTTTAGACATGGAGCACCCCCCTAGACCAGACCAGGCACCCCCACCCCATAGCAATGACACTCCTTGATGGTAGCAGCCATCCGGACGCAGCCTGACACAGGCACACACACAAAAACGGTTTAGGAACAACTAAAAAAACATGAAGAACCGCACAAGGTGTTGTCCTGGCCTCCAAATTCACTAGAACCCAAACTGATCAAGTATCTGTGGGATGATCCACTGAGGCCCCTTCCCTCAACACACAGGACCCAAAGAGCCCCACTTACAACATCCTGTTTCCAGACACCACAGGACACCCTCAGAAGGCCCATGTTTCATGTTTTGCACATATTATTTTTTATTTTTCTCCACCTCAATGATTAAAAGTAACAAGACAGAGAAGGATGATTTGAGATCATCCTGACACCAGACTGACCCAAACTATCTAAGAACATAAAGGAAGTCTGTCACTTGTTTGACGTCCTTCCCTCTTTCTCTGTTGTTTGAACAAAGTATGCTTCATTTTCTCTGTTCACCTCACACCACTGCTCTCTGGAAACCTCACTGTGGTTCTTCAGCCACACTCGCGTTAACCTCATTGTCTAATGGAGTAGAGTTTGTTGTTTTAGAGGAAGTTTTCTGTTCTATAAAACACACTCTGTCAAATGTAAATATTCACATATGAATCTATCAGTACATGTAGACACGGCTCCTCTGAGGTGAACAGGTGAATTGTTTCAAGCATATAAACCTGAAGATAAAGCAAATCGTGTTCTTTGGACTCTACAAGAAGTTTTAGGTCTGATATGAGTGGTCATCAATCAACAGATCAACTTTTATTATTATTTTAAGCTTCCTGGAAATATTTGATTAAAATTGATTAAGTGTTCAAGTGTTTTTCTAAATCCTTTTTTAGGAGTTATTGGTGAAACAGAAACTGAAATTCAACAGTGCAGCTTTTCTGAATCAGTCAAATTTGTAGAAAATCAAAGAAATTAAAAGAAGACATGTGAGGTAAAACCCTCTGAGGAACATAAATACATGACTGTAGGATGTTTGAGCAGCACCTTAGCACTGTCTGTCTGTGCTGCACCTTCTCTCACCACAAGGGGGAGCTCACCGTCCTGAAATATACATCACACTATTTACATGTACAGTATGGTGTTCCTTCCTCACTTTAACCAATCACAACCTCTGTCTGTGGGCCAATCATTTTGTCTCCTGTCATTTTAAAACTCCTCCTTTCTCTGCTGCTCTCAGTTCTCATTTCACTGTCAGATCCATTCAGCCCTCCTCCACCTCACTGATGTCTCAGCATCCACACCTCCTCGTTCTTCACTCCTCCTCCACTACTACCAGGGTCTACACTCTATCAGTTAAGTTTATGTTTCTGTACAGCTTGTTGAATGAACTTCAACTACATCAGCTGATCTAAGCTCTGTTCCTGCTCCATGTTTTATTATTTATTATGGTTTAGGTTAGTTGGTTAGTCAGAGCTCTCACACAGGAAGTAGATGCATTCACACAGAAATGAACCAGACATAATCTCAACACTATTTTAATGAATGCAGACATGCTGGTTAAAAGAGTAAGAGGCTGTATTCATCTCTATGTGCAGAAATGGACTACAGAGGACTTGTAGTTCAACTTGGAAATACCTCAACTTCCTTTTTTTTTATTGACTGCAGGTTCACACACTTTGAACTTTGCAAGATGTTACCTGTATTATGAAAACAAAAATCAAAACAAAAAAATATGTCCATGAAGATTAGAGCCAAATTCATCACAGAATAAAACTCAGCAATAAGAAGAAAAGATGAATCCTAACATGTTATCAGAAACAGGAGTGAATTAAATCGAGAAGCTGGAAATATATGAACAACAATCAGGAAGGCAAAAGACATTTTCCTGTCTTTTTTTCTTTGTTAAATGAGTTGCATGAATAAAACTTGCAGCACATTAAGTCTGAGTCTCTTCACAAACAAAATTGATCTCATTTTTTCTTGACTTCAGCATAGAGATAATCTGTGTCGTTAGCAATATGTGTTAATCTCTTTGCTGGTTTGTTGATGTTGACCTGTGCGTACATCGTGTCCTGCTGCTGTCCACTGTCCTGCACTGAGACAGAGGATGGATCACGTCTCTGCTTGGAGAAGTTGATCTCTCCATAATGGATGTTTTCTCCTTCTTCTGTTTCACCTGCAGGTTCTTCAATAACCAGATCTTCACCTCTTTGACTCTATAAGAAATGAACCACATGTGATGTTTAGTGAGGAAGATCTTCAGCTGAATCCTTCCTTATTAAATCATTACTTTTACTTTTTGAATACGTTGAGTAGACTGCTCTGATGGAGGTAATATATAAAGTAACTAAACACTGAGTCAGGTAGACTACAGAGAAGTTTAGTCATTACAAACCTGAGTCTGTTGTTGAGTTTGATGCCTTGACTTTAACCACCTGGAAAACATCAGAGGCTGTTAGATGAACTATACTGTGTTTTAGGGTCAATATATTTGACAGTAAAATGTTAAGACTGATGGGAAACTGATGTTTTTGGATGTGCAGCTAAAATGTCAGCGACAGTAACTGAGTCATGTTTGCTGCTTTGATATGTGATACTTACCAAACAAAGATGATCAAGCAGATGAGTACGATGATCCCAATGATTCCTCCAAGAACTGGTTCCCAGTGTGAGGAGCCTAAAACAAGACATGATTTAATGTGGATGTACTGATATAATGAAACCAGATATAACTCTTACTGTGTTTGAGTGGATTCAGAAATATAAATACTGAATGATATTTACCTTCAACAGTCAGATTAATCCCAGTAACTGAAGTCTGCGAGCTCTCTGTTCATAGAAAATAAAACCAAGTGAAACTAAAGTAGACATAGAACATCAGAAAAGAAACAAGAGTGAAAAAAGACGACAGCAGACTGACTTCATTTCTTCATTTACCTTCAACATTCAGATTAATCCATGGTGACGTCTGGTAACCAAGTTGATTTGAGGCCACACAGTAATAAACTCCTCCATCAGTCACATTGAAGCTGTAGAAGTGTCCTTCAGATACGATCATGGGTCCATCTGTGCTGTTCTTGAACCAGGTGAAGCGTCTGACGGGAGGCTTGGCTCTGCTGGAGCAGGTCAGCTTCACCCAGCTACCTGCGCTGCCCTACAAAGGCTAAGAGCAGTATCACCACTTTTTCAAAAAAAAATTTTTTGCACAAATAAAAACTGCAGGATCTGCTCTTCAATCTGTTAAAATTTCATATGGCTATCTAATACATTTCTTATATAAATTTACATTTTTAGTTTGCAGTTTGTACAGAAAAGTAGAGTAAAACCAAGGCAGAGCGCAGTACATGCCCTTACTGCACTCTGCCTTGGTGTCACTTGCCATTACTGCAGTCTGCCTTGGTGTCAGTATAATACTGCAGTTGTGTCATGAACATTGTTGCTAACAGTTAGCAGAATTTACTGGTTTGAAAATGCTATAAAACGAGAAGAAAGGTGGAAAACATGGATTCACTGTCACGGGGAAAGATGCTGGTGCGACCCAAAAGTGGTAAGTTTCAAACCTCTATCTTTATCAAGTATTTAAATTACTTCAGGGAAAAAAACTCTCAAAGTTATGCATTGACACTAATCAGGAGGTGGCTGCAGCAAAGCAAGTCATGATCGCTAGTGGGTCCAAATTGTCACACGCACGCCTTATGTTTATTTTGTGTGGCTACTTCTTTTAAGTGGCTTAGAGATGAGAAAAACAGTCAAAATTTTTCCAACATGGTATTTAATAGACCGAAAACATTAGCCTTTGAGTATTTAAATAGTCAGTTGTAAATAGTTGAACTCTAATGCTAACCGTTAGCATCCCGATGCTAACGGTTAGCATCTCTTTGGGATTTCTCATTACATTAGTTTGTATTCTAGCCTCCATGATTGCTCTTAAACAAAACACTGAAGGAAATAACATGTGCTCTGTTTGTCTGCTTAGTTTTACATTGAATCCTAAGTAAAGGTTTGAAAGGAAGTTTAGTGGAAGACTTTCTCTTAGAAACTTATCTATCATCTCAGCTAATGTAGCCTAGCTGGCTAACCATGCCATTGCCACACACACAAGTTCCACTCCAGAATTGGAAATGTGTCAGAGTATCACTGATCACACATGTTCTTTATAGATCAGTGGTGACAAGTGTCAGTTGATTTGGTTGAAAAGTCACAGGTTATTGATTATTGAGCTGTAAAGTAACTCAGACTTTTAAAGAAACATTTTTTTAAAGCCGACCCCTACTATTTTAATACAGTACATGCTATTATTGCACCTAGCCGCTAAACTGTGTGTGTGTGTGCGTGCGTGCGTGTGTGTGTGCACACGTGCACGCGCGTGTTTGTGTGAGTGAGGGTATCTGCGAGCGTGCGTGCGTTGTTCTTGTGTGTGTGTTTGTGTGTGTGTGTGTATACACTACGTATATTGGCAAAAGTATTGAGTCACCTGTCTTGACCCCCATATGAACTTCAGTCGCATCCTATTCTTAATCCATAGGTTTAATATGATGTTGGTCCACTCTTTGTAGCTATAACAGCTTCAACTCTTCTGGGAAGGCTTTCCACAAGGTTTAGGAGTGTGTTTATGGACATTTTTGACCATTCTTCCAGAAGCGCATTTGTATGAGGGGCCGTTAGGGACATTATTCAGAATTAGCCTCTCACATACACACGTCAAACGCAAAACTCTTACACACACACGTCAAACGCTCTCACATGCACACGTCAAACGCTCTCACATACACACGTCAAATGCAAAACACTCACATACACACGTCAAATGCTCTCACATTAACACGTCAAACGCCCTCACATTTATATGTCAAATGCTCTCGCATATACACGTCAAAATGCTCTCACATATACATGTCAAAATGCTCTCACATTAACACGTCAAATGCTCTCACATTAACACGTCAAACGCCCTCACATTTATATGTCAAATGCTCTCACATATACACGTCAAAATGCTCTCACATATACATGTCAAAATGCTCTCACATTAACACGTCAAATGCTCTCACATTAACACGTCAAAATGCTCTCACATATACATGTCAAAATGCTCTCACATTAACACGTCAAATGCTCTCACATTAACACGTCAAAATGCTCTCACATTTATATGTCAAATGCTCTCACATTAACATGTCAAAATGCTCTCACATTAACATGTCAAAATGCTCTCACATATACACGTCAAAATGCTCTCACATTAACATGTCAAAATTGAATAAAAACGGAAGGCGTTTGAGTAGAAAAGGAAGGTGTTTGAGTAGAAAAGGAAGGTGTTCGAGTAAACTGAAACTGTATTGGTGGTTTGCAGTCACGTGATTCCAATGACGCGCAAATTTCAGATGGGGGGGCGGGAAGTGTCTTGCAGGCAGGATACCGGCAGGACAACGGCAGGAAAATGTTCAAGTTTTGTGTAGTATATGGCTGTACTAACCGGGGAAAACAAAAAAAGTGTCTTTAGAATTCCCAAAGTGGTAACCCACAAAGGGGATCAATTTAAAAAAATGACCAAAAACGGCGACGGACGTGACTGAAAAACTTCTTCGGTCCACGTCTTCGGTCAGAGAGACCGGAGTCCGACAACGCCTGTGTCTGCAGTGACCACTTCGTGAAAGGTAAGGCTACAGTGATTAAGCTACTTACAGAGCTGGCTAAAACTGTCAAAAATACAGAGCAGGGTATTATAATATTACAACATAGCTATACATTTCTGATAACCCTCTGGAGTTCTAACGTTAAGCTATGTGGCGATCTCCAGTGTCTTTGTTTTTAGCATTTCTAGCTAACGTTAGCTATCGCAACCAGTTGTTCTCAAATTGATGACATTGTCTATCTCTGTACAGTGTACAGAGATAGATTGAGATTGAGATGGCCCTATAGACTTAATATGAAAACGGTGGAGAATTATTTCATAGACTAATAACATGATGTAAACTGCAGTTCTCCCTCCTTACTCTCAGTGCATGGTGTTAATCACATTTATTTTATCTAGGCTGCCCAAGTGCTGTCACAGATGTACGGTTCATCCTGGCTACCAGAGAGGTAAACCAGTGACAGAGGCATCACGTCAACATGAAAGATTGAGGGCCAGAAAAGCTGATCTGACCAACACTGATGTAGAAGCGACGTGCACCGACACCACAGATGCATTGCTCCACCTCCGTGAAATACAGAATAATGCATGGAGGTTGCATGTAGCCATGTTACATTAACTGTTTTGATAACTATGTATCATACCCATGTATTTGTTTACCTCAGAATTCATCCTAAACAATTACCACCACCTTGATGAATACAATTTGTAAATTATACAACTAACCTATCTTACTCCCTCTCATCCTCTTGCCAAATATATTCTATATATGAAACTCCTAAAATGTTTTAATGCTATTACTTGAGTAAATTAATTTGAATCAATTGAGTTACCTTTGTGAGGCTGTTTTTACACAAGTATCTGTTCTTCCAATTGAGTAAAGATGTGTACTTTGGGCTCCTCTGTATATTTAACGTGTTTTTATATTTGTTTTCTTACAGATAGGTATTAAAAATATTTCATACTTTGTCTAGAAACTGTGTCATAATATCCCAAAATCATCCTGATGTACTTACTTCCAGCTAAAGATGATAGACAATATTGAGTTATCACCCTGCCATACTTAATTCATAAAAGTCATTTAAATTGACATCACAAAGTGGCCTTGGCATATTTCGGAAACTCATTTATTTTTTTAGTGATAGATAAGATTTTGACCCATTATGGTCACATTCTATGAAAACCTATGGACATACATGTATAGACATGAGAACATATAAACATTTGATTCATTTTGACAGTGTTGGAGAGTGGGTGATAATAGTTAGATATCCACTTGCACTTTTCCATAGTACAAGATTCACTCTTTCATTTTAACACCAGCTTCAATGGCACATAGAACTGCTCCAACATGTGAGCAGGATTCTGACAATCTGTTGGTAAAAGGGACAGAGAAAAGGAATTATGCATTTACAGATCAAATCTGTTTTTCACAGTGACATGCACAGTGATACTATTAAGTAACAAACAACTAACAGACTGCTTTGTTTACGTTGCTGAGAACCTAATTTAGTTGTGCTTCTCTGCTTTCTGAACTTACTCTTAAACACCAGACAGTCCTCTATGATATGATGCTGTCACATTGTCATGTTCAAACAACTGGACAAATTACTAAAGCAGGAATAAAGGTGGTCTAATTTTGACTGTTTACATGTTGATTTGGTGTTCATTTATTATGACGTACCCAACCACTACAATTGCAATGTGCTGTAACAACTTCTCCGTTGTCCTTAGCCACGACCCACGTTTTCAACGGTGTCTCAGTAGACCTCTGACAATGGTTGACCTAGAAACATTAGGTAGAAACCAGTTAGCTACAGGTAGCCAGTTAGCTTGTAGCCTGGTGCCAGTGGTGCATTCATGTAACGTTACATTAAAGTTGAAACAGCAATGTAAAGAGAGTGAATTACATTTACTCACCCGGACAAAAATATGACAGGAGTCATTCAGTGCTGCTTTGGATCCGAGGCCGCTGACCCAATCACTTGTATGCCTTCATTTGGCTAGCGGTGTAGGAGGTCGGGAGGATGAATAATTTGTGATGTCGATGGCCTCCAAACGAGGCAAGTCCGACAACAGGTACGAAAAATCACCTTTACTTAGTGTGTATGGGTCATATCCTACATATTTTTCTACTTCTTAATAATACCTGCTACGTGCAGGCTCACCCTACTCGAGTTTCCATCATTTCTAATTACCGTTCTCCACTTCCTGCCCCCATCATTTCCGCGTCATTGGAATCACGTGACTGCAAACCACCAGTACAGTTTCAGTTAGTTAAGCCGTTTTGCGCATGCGTCTGTTCTTTTTTCGCCTCTTTCAACAACTTCCTTTCCTACTCAAATGCCTTCCGTTTTTATTCAATTTTGACATGTTAATGTGAGAGCATTTTGACATGTTAATGTGAGAGCATTTTGACATGTTAATGTGAGAGCATTTTGACGTATATATGTGAGAGCATTTTGACATGTTAATGTGAGAGCATTTTGACATGTTAATGTGAGAGCATTTTGACGTGTATATGTGAGAGCATTTTGACGTGTATATGTGAGAGCATTTGACGTATAAATGTGAGAGCATTTGACATGTTAATGTGAGAGCGTTTGACGTGTATATGTGAGAGCATTTGACGTATGTGAGAGCATTTGACATGTTAATGTGAGAGCGTTTGACGTGTTAATGTGAGAGCATTTTGACATGTATATGTGAGAGCATTTTGACATGTATATGTGAGAGCATTTGACGTATAAATGTGAGAGCGTTTGACATGTTAATGTGAGAGCATTTGACGTGTTAATGTGAGAGCATTTTGACATGTATATGTGAGAGCATTTTGACGTGTATATGTGAGAGCATTTGACATATAAATGTGAGGGCGTTTGACGTGTTAATGTGAGAGCATTTGACGTGTGTATGTGAGTGTTTTGCATTTGACGTGTATATGTGAGAGCGTTT
Organism: Chelon labrosus; assembly: GCF_963514085.1. Taxonomy (NCBI): domain Eukaryota; kingdom Metazoa; phylum Chordata; class Actinopteri; order Mugiliformes; family Mugilidae; genus Chelon; species Chelon labrosus. Next base: position 8,392,147 of record NC_140351.1, on the reverse strand, counting down.
GACGTGTGCATGTGAGAGCGTTTGACGTGTGTGTGTAAGAGTTTTGCGTTTGACGTGTGTATGTGAGAGGCTAATTCTGAATAATGTCCCTAACGGCCCCTCATACATTTGTGAGGTCACACACTGATGTTGGACGAGGAGACTGGCTCTCAGTCTGGGCTCTAATTCATCTCAAAGGTGTTCTGTTGGGTTGAGGTCAGGACTCTGTGCAGGCCAGTCAAGTTTATCCACACCAAACTCTGTCATCCATGTCTTTATGGACCTTGCTTTTTCAACATGACTGTGCACCAGTGCACAAAGGAAGGTCCATAAAGACATGGATCTCAGAGTTTGGTGAGTTGTTTGTTTTTGTAAAATATGATTATAATGCCAAAAGCGGATGGAAAGTCACCTGTACCAGTTTAGCAGAACGTATGAAGACGGAGAAAACAGTCAACAAAAACAACATAGTATATAGTGATTGCATAATATAGCACAAATAATGGTAATAGTTTGGTGATAATTAACATATACTTTGACAAATATAAGCAGCAGTGTCCAAAGGTGAGGATTTGATGTGCAGCAATGCAATATTGCTTGACATGAAAGTCTACAAGAGTACCCGATTGATTTTCCATTTTTACATAAATGTTTATAAATGACAGAGTTATGCCACTGTTAAGGCATCAAGCAGCATATCTTCACTAAAAAATGTAGTAAGTGCCTCCTCAATTAATATAAAAACTGAGTGATTATGATAATTTGCTACACTTACTGCAAAGTGTTATTGTATGGTCGTCTAAGTATAAGCAGTAATGCAAAGGCAAAGCGCAGTATAGCCTATAAAACTATAAAATTTTGCCTAAATGTCAAAAAACAAAATGTTTGATATTCACCTCACTTTGATCTATCTAATTATACCACTTGTTGTTAAATATATTTTGATTCTTATACTTGGTGTAAGAAAAACACAAAAAGCTGTTTTTCTCAGTTTGGCCTTTTTGCTGATACTGCTCTTAGCCTTTGTAGGGCAGTGCTGACACCAAACCTGATGGACTGATGGATGCTGAGGTGTCTTTAGGAGCATCTGAGGAAAATGTGACAGAGATTGACTTTATTCATCACAAACAGCTGACATCCCATGAATCATCATGTGCTTACAGGATCCAACAACAAACTCTGGTTGTCTTACATGAAACATTGAGAGTCTCTTGTGTCTCTGCTGTCTTGACGTCTTTTCCTTCATTCACAGGATATCTGACAGAACAGTTGATGTTGTATCCATCATGTGTGTCTGACAGAGTGATGGTCTCGTGAATTTTAGTTGTAAAGGTCCCATCTGTGATTTCCTCTGTTTTGTTGTGAGGGTCTTGTTGGAGATTCCAGGTGAGTTGAGGAGGGGAGTGTGGACAGGGAGTGAAAGCTGAGCAGGTTATAGTGACAGACTCCTTCTCCTTCACATCACCTGAGATATTAATTCTGGGTCTCCAAGGAGAATCTGTGGTTTAACATCAAACAGACATTATTGCATTGAACTACAAAATTTACTTTATTGTTAGTACGGCTCAGTTTTTACTGTTGTATTGAATCTTTCCACTTTTATGTAATGTAGATAATATGTTTTACAGAGAAGGTTAGAGTTGGAGAGTTGGTTTCCTGAAGCTGAAACAGACTTCATATTTAAATAATCTGAAAAGATTAAATGAATAAAAATAACAAATATCAAAACCTGTCTTACCTTTAACTGTTATTTGAAGAGGATCACAAGAAGCTGTTCCATTGAACGACCAGTTCTCAATTCTGAAGTAGTATGTGTCTGAATGACTTGTCTTTAAATTAGAAAACACAGTGGTGCAGTTTTTCTGACTCAGGTCTCCAATAATATTCATTGGATAGATGTTAACTGACTTACTACTGTTGAAGACTACATTATCTGAATTTTGTCCAAATCTCGAGTCATTTTTAATCCACACTCCGAAGGTTTCTCTGCTGCTGTCAAACTTGTTTCCTGGTTTCTCTCTATAGTTACATGGGATATTCAAACAAGATCCACTCAGTGCTTCCATGTTCTTTGGTGCAGTAATGAAGAGGACTGAATGACAATCAGCCCAAACACCTGTAAAACCAGACTAATGATGAACATCATGTGCATCAAAATCTGCCTGAAGAGAAAGTTGATGAGACACAAATTCCAGTTCATCTGCAGCATGTTACATGTAGACTCTTTGAACAATGTCAGTAGAAAATATTTCAGACTAGAAATGATTCAAGTAATGTCTCCAAATAAAAGAGACTGAACAAACAGCTGACCTGAAAGAAAGAAGACACTCAGTAACATGTTGACTGTCACCACGTTCACACACAGGGCTGCCATGACACTCATCTCCTAGACTGGAAACAAAGACAAAAACTACCGTATGTTGCTTTTACATATTTAAATCAAAACAGCCTTTTTAACACAGTGTACATTTTTAAAGCCCATTTTTAAAGGGTTGGAGCTTATGCCAGCTGTCATTGTGTGAGAGGCGAGGTACACCCTGGAGTGGTCTCCAGTCTATCACAGGGCTAACACAGAGAGACAGACAACCATTCACACTCACACCTACGGCCAATTTAGAACCACCAATTAACCTAAAGAGCATGTCTTAGGAAGTCGGAGTACCCTTAGAGAACCCACGAAGACATAGGGAGAACATGCAAACTACACAGAAAGGCCCATGGATTTGAACCCGGAACCTTCTTGCTGTGAGGCAGCAGTGCTAACCACTACGCCACTTTGCCACCCACTTTGAAAACATGTTGAAGATAAAATCTAAATAATACAACAAGACTTCATGTTCTCATTTCTTTCTGACTGGTTTCATCAAAACCAACTCATAAAACATGCCATGTGTTTTCTCTCAGGTTAAAAAGTGAAAATTTAAAAATATATAAAAGAACAAACATTGATCTTACCAAATGAATCTGCAACAGAGAAAAAATACAGTTTTAAAATCCAGTAAGTTGTGAATTTCAGTTGATCATCAGCAGATCAAATAACCAACGTCTCTGTTCAGAAGCTGTTTTAAAAAGACTTCATCCTTCCTGCTTTGACCTGAGAAAGAGGAATAAAGTCTTAGCAGCTTGACCTCATGAGGGCGTGACTCTGAACAATAGTTTGAATATTTACACGTTTAATAAGTTGAGAATATTTTAATAAGAGTGGTTGAGTGAGAACTTTTTGACATCACACCACTACTCACTGTTACACTCACTCTTCTCCATCAGACACAAACATATATTAAAATTAAAACCATATTAAAATTACTGACAGGGCAAAGTGGACAGTATTGATTATATTGTAAGCGTCGTGGGTATAGCATGTACTCTTTAGGAAAGACAGACACAGGAGCTCTTTCTCATAACTTTTTTTTAGTGCCGACCATTTTCATCCAAAACCAAACAACCAAGCCCAAAACCGAAAAAAACCTCCTCTCCTTCCGGGTTCCGCCCCCAAAACAAAACAAACGGAGGTCGCTCTTCTTCTCTGAACTTTAGCCACATACGTGTACATAATGCATGAGCACTAAATAAAACAAAATATATTAACCAGTTATCTGTAAATTAAACAACTGAACTGTCATTAAATAATGTCTTACAATATTATCGGTGCCTGTCCAAAGTTGGGATGGTACGTTTTTTTATCAGAAGTGAGCAAGTCCCACCTCTGATCTGCTGCCAGTGTCTTGGTGCTTAGTGAAAACCTGAGAAGAGCTGAGAAAACTATGAGAGCTGCAGGCAGTTTCCTGTCAGTAAACACCACATACAGTATTTTTGTCCAGGCCTCTGTGTCTTTTAACATGCAGTTTCATGTTGTATGAGCACACAGTAAAGGTGTGAACTCATTTTTTCTTCACTTGAGTGTACTGTCAGCAGTCTGTGTGAAGCTGTTTTCTGGCTAAGACTCTTTGACCTGTGTCTAAACCATTTCTCTCTGCTGTCTGCAGTGACACTATCAGGACTTTTAGACAACGTTACAACACCTCAACAGCAACAGGTCAGACATATCAACTGCAGTTAGTTAGGGATTGTAGAAATTAACTTTCTATAATCTGTCTTCTAACATGAGTCCACTTTTTAATAGCTTGGTGGGAATCACCTCTGGTGAAATCAGACCACAATCTGATCCTGCTACAACTTCACTACAAGCCATTGGTTGCAAGGAAACCCACCACAAAACGCTTCTTCAGGAAATGGTCGCCTGACGCAGAGGCAGCTCTGAAGGGGATCACTGGATGCACCACTGACGACATCAATTTCTGTATGGATGTTGTTGTCCCACCAGAACTGTGTGCTGCTTCCCCAACAATAGTAGTTCCCTTTAAAATGTAACGTGGAAAAAAGGTACTGTCTGGGTAGTCTATTTTATGTCTTGGAACCAACCAGTCAGTGAATTAAAATGTCATGATTCATCCATTTATTTTCAATAAGTATGAACTGAAAATCACAAATGGATGTAGATTTGTGGCCTTTATGATTTCCTCTCAGCAGTGTGTGATATGTAGATAACTTTTGACACAGCAAATAACACATGAAGAGGAACTATGATAGTATAAGTGACAAAGCCCCCCCGCACACACACACACACGCACACACAAAGAAAGATTAGTATATTCCCACCTCTGTATATCGTGCAGTTAGATGTTTCGTCTTAAAACATCTGGAAGACATTAGAGAACTGTTAAAGGTTAAAGTAATAAAACAAACTTTGAGTGATGTGCATAAGAAAAAAAAATCTGTAACAGAGATGTCCAGGCAGAAGAGAACGATGACAATGATCACTGCAGTACCTGAAGTCTGCTAAGAGCTCTCTGTTCATAGAAAATAAAATCAAGTGGCACTAAGGTAGACAGAGACCATCAGAAACGAAATGAAAGAAAAAAGACAAGAGGAGACTCAGTTCGCTTCTGCATTTACCTAACATTCAGATGACATCAAATTTGTAGAATAATCAAAGAAATAAAAAGAAGACATGTGAGGTAAACCCCCCTGAGGAACATAAATACATGACTGTAGGATGTTTGAGCAGCACCTTAGCACTGTCTGTCTGTGCTGCACCTTCTCTCACCACAAGGGGGAGCTCACCGTCCTGAAATATACATCACACTATTTACATGTACAGTATGGTGTTCCTTCCTCACTTTAACCAATCACAACCTCTGTCTGTGGGCCAATCATTTTGTCCGCTGTCATTTTAAAAACTCCTCCTTTCTCTGCTGCTCTCAGTTCTCATTTCACTGTCAGATCCATTCAGCCCTCCTCCACCTCACTGATGTCTCAGCATCCACACCTCCTCGTTCTTCACTCCTCCTCCACTACTACCAGGGTCTACACTCTGTCAGTTAAGTTTATGTTTCTGTACAGCTTGTTGAATGAACTTTAACAACATCAGCTGATCTAAGCTCTGTTCCTGCTCCATGTTTTATTATTTATTATGGTTTAGGTTAGTTGGTTAGTCAGAGCTCTCACACAGGAAGTAGATGCATTCACACAGAAATGAACCAGACATAATCTCAGCACTATTTTAATGAATGCAGACATGCTGGTTAACACAGTAAGAGGCTGTATTCATCTGTATATGCAGAAATGGACAACAGAGGAATTGTAGTTCAACTTACAAATATTTTTTTTACTGCAGGTACACACACTTTGAACTTTCCAAGATGTTACCTCTATTATGAAAAAAACTCAAACAACAAAATATGTCCATGAAGATGAGCCAAATTCATCACAGAATAAAACTGAGCAATAAGAAGAAAAGATGAATCTTAACATGTTATCAGAAACAGGTGTTTCAGCAACTTGTCTTTGTGAACATCTCTTACCATCAAGCCGCCGCGCGAGCCAAGGCGGGGGGATTTCGGACGCACGTTCAAACTTAAAATAATTCCAACCAAAATAGGATTTCTATCCTTCAAAATTGAACTGAAATATCTCAAACGATGTATGCGTGTATCAATGTAAATGTAAACAAAAAGCTTCTAATTTCTAATGTATTTCGTGTTCTAAAGTTATCTCTATGTGTGTGTGGTTATATGTGATTATATGTGGTCAAAAAACTATATCGCTCCCGACTGTGGCTCGCGTTTTCCTCATGTCGTCACCTCACAGGCCTCACTTCCTGTCTACCTATAAGCAGTTCCTGGTGGTGTCGTTGGGCAAAATAAAAGTGCCAGCAGGGGGAGGTAAATTTCAATGAAATAAAAAATAAAGATTAAATTGGCCCTAACAACAGGAGTGAATTAAAGCGAGAAGCTGGAAATATATGAACAACAATCAGGAAGGCAAAAGACATTTTCCTGTCTTTTTTTCTTTGTTAAATGAGTTGCATGAATAAAAACTTGCAGCACATTAAATATGAGTCTCTACACAAACAAAACTAACTTCTCATTTCTTCTTGACTTCAGCATAGAGATAATCTGTGTCGTTAGCAGTCTGTGTTAATCTCCTTGCTGGTTTCTTGATGTTGACCTGTGCGTACACCGTGTCCTGCTGCTGTCCACTGTCCTGCACTGAGACAGAGGACGGGTCACGTCTCTGCTTGGAGAAACTGATCTCTCCATAATGGATGTTTTTTCCTTCTTGTGTTTCACCTGCAGCTTCTTCAACAACCAGATCTTCACCTCTTTGACTCTATAAGAAATGAACCACATGTGACGTTTAGTGAGGAAGATCTTCACCTGAATCCTTCCTTATTAAATCATTACTTTTACTTTTTGAATACATTGAGTAGACTGCTCTGATAGAGGTAATATATAAAGTAACTAAACACTGAGTCAGGTAGACTACAGAGAAGTTTAGTCATTGCAAACCTGAGTCTGTTGTTGAGTTTGATGCCTTGACTTTAACCACCTGGAAAACATCAGAGGCTGTTAGATGAACTATACTGTGTTTTAGGGTCAATATATTTGACAGTAAAATGTTAAGACTGATGGGAAACAGATATTTTTGGATGTGCAGCTAAAATGTCAGCGACAGTAACTGAGTCATGTTTGCTGCTTTGATATGTGATACTTACCAAACAAAGATGATCAAGCAGATGAGTACGATGATCCCAATGATTCCTCCAAGAACTGGTTTCCAGTGTGAGGAGCCTAAAACAAGACATGATTTAATGTGGACGTATTGATATAATGAAACCAGAAATAACTCTTACTGTGTTTGAGTGGATTCAGAAAAATAAATACTGAATGATATTTACCTTCAACAGTCAGATTAATCCCAGTAACTGAAATCTGCGAGCTCTCTGTTCATAGAAAATAAAACCAAGTGAAACTAAAGTAGACATAGAACATCAGAAAAGAAACAAGAGTGAAAAAAGACGACAGCAGACTGACTTCATTTCTTCATTTACCTTCAACATTCAGATGAATCCATGGTGACGTCTGGTAACCAAGTTGATTTGAGGCCACACAGTAATAAACTCCTCCATCAGTCACATTGAAGCTGAAGAAGTGTCCTTCAGATACGTTCATGGGTCCATCTGTGCTGTTCTTGAACCAGGTGAAGCGTCTGACGGGAGGCTTGGCTCTGCTGGAGCAGGTCAGGTTCACCCAGCTACCTGCTGACACCAAACCTGATGGACTGATGGATGCTGAGGTGTCTTTAGGAGCATCTGAGGAAATTGTGACAGAGATTCACTTTATTCATCACAAACAGCTGGCATCCCATGAATCATCATGTGCTGACAGGATCCAACAACAAACTCTGGTTGTCTTACATGAAACACTAAGAGTCTCTTGTGTCTCTGCTGTCTTGACGTCTTTTCCTTCATTCACAGGATATCTGACAGAACAGATGATGTTGTATCCATCATGTGTGTCTGACAGAGTGATGGTCTCCTGGATTTTAATTGTGAAGGTCCCATCTTTGTTTTCCTCTATTTTGTTGTGAGGGTCTTGTTGGAGATTCCAGGTGAGTTGAGGAGGGGAGTGTGGACAGGGAGTGAAAGCTGAGCAGGTTATAGTGACAGACTCCTTCGCCTTCAGATCACCTGAGACATTAATTCTGGGTCTCCAAGGAGAATCTGTGATTTTGTGCAAAATTGAACATCAATTTTAGTTGTTTTCATTTTTCCTCCTACGTATTGAGCATAACAAATTCAATGAGAATGTTTAGTGTTACAGAGTTCATGGACCAAGCTACAACTGCTTTCACATTTTATTCAAGTAAAGTGAAATGACAAAATCTGTCCTACCTTTAATTGTTATTTGAAGAGGATCACAAGCAGCTGTTGCCTTGAACGGCCCGTTCTCAATTCTGAAGTAGTATGTGTCTGAATGACTTGTCTTTAAATTAGAAAACAGGGTGGTGCAGTTTTTTTGACTCAGGTTTCCAATAATATTCATTGAATAGATGTTAACTGACTTACTACTGTTGAAGACTACATTATCTGAATTTTGTCCAAATCTCGAGTCATTTTTAATCCACACTCCGAAGGTTTCTCTGCTGCTGTCAAACTTGTTTCCTGTTGTCTCTCTATAGTTACATGGGATCCCCACCTGTCACTGAAAACATATCAAAGCAAAGCCAACATATCTATGACTATCCTCTTGTCGACTTCGTCAGCCTCAGACTAAATGTGTGTGTACATGTATCTCTATGGGGACAGAGGTTTAAAAGGCTAAAATGGATAAAAAAGAAGCTTTTTTTTTTTTTTTTTTTTTTACATTTTCCATAAAGGCATCATTTAGAGCTTTCATTTAAGTTGAAAGGATGTTTAATGTTGTTTTAAAAGAACAAAGTTGTTCCTTAAATTCACATGTTCAACTCTTCATGAACAACCAGACTGTCCTACATCATAAATAGTATCTGACAACATCAACAGAGTTGCATTTAAATATGAAATTGGCACAATTACGAGATGATTTACACTATATTTGAAATAAAAAGATGACTATCGCAGTCAAAACCAATCGCAACGCACGTTTCCAAGACTTGCAGAAAAGCAGTAAAATAACAAACCTGTAGGTTAAAACATTAAAATATAAAAAGTAGTGACATGTTTCTTACCAGATGAGTCTGCAGGTGAAACAAAGACTGTGGAACGTTTTGATATCAGTGGTTTTGAACTTGAGCAGATCAGAAAGAGACCAAGTAACAACTTCCCTTTTAAACCTACTTTGAAAGAAGGCGGACGTTATATATTAAGACTGTGAGAACAGTTGGTTTGGTTGTACAGCCACAACATATCACATGACTTCCTGCTTATTTTGTGTTATTTAGGACATATGAATCTGTGGTCTCTGAAGCTCCTCAGGTGTCAATGACTAATTCAAACTTTTGGACCTGGCATTCATTCATGTGGATGTTACTTAGACACTACTTGTTACTTGTACCACCCACCTAGACCAGACCAGACACCCCCACCCCATAGCGATGACACTCCTTGATGGCAGCAGCCATCCCCAGCAGGATGCAGCCTGACACAGGCACACACACAAAAACTCTTTAGGAACAACTTAAAAAAAACAGCACAATGTTGACCTGGCCTCCAAATTCACTAGATCCCAAACTGATCAAGTGTCTGTGGGATGATCCACAGAGGACCCTCCCCTCAACCCACTGGACCCAAAGGACCCCATTAACAACATCCTGTTGCCAGACACCACAGGACACCCTCAGAAGGCCCATGTTTCATGTTTTGGACATATTATTTTTTATTTTTGTCCACCTCAATGATTAAAAGTAACGAGACAGTGAAGGATGATTTAAGATCATCCTGACACCAGACTGACTCAAACTAACTGAGAACATCAGGAAGTCTGTCACTTGTTTAACGTCCTTCCCTCTTTCTCTGTTGTTTGAACAAAGTTTACTTCAGTTTCTTTGTTCACCTCACACCACTGCTCTCTGGAAACCTCACTGTGGTTCTTCAGCCACACTCGCGTTAACCTCATTGTCTAATGGAGTAGAGTTTGTTGCTTTAGAGGAAGTTTCATGTAGACATGGCTCCCCTGAGGTCAACAGGTGAATTGTTTCAAGGACGTAAACCTGAAGATAAAGAAAATGTAGGTCGTGTTCTTTGGACTCTACAAGAAGTTTTAGGTCTGAAATGAGTGGTCATTTATAGTTGATCAACTATTATTATATTAAGCTTCCTGGAAACATCTGATTCAAACTGGTTACGTGTGCAAGTGTTTTTCTAAATCCTTTTGTAAGAGTTATTGGCAAAATAGAAACTGAAATTCAACACTGCAGCTTTTCTGAATCAGTCAAACTTGTATAATAATCAAGGAAATAAAATGAAGACATGTGAGGTGTAACCCTCTGAGGAACATAAATACATGACTGTAGGGTGTTTGAGCAGCACCTTAGCACTGTCTGTCTGTGCTGCACCTTCTCTCACCACAAGGGGGAGCTCACCATCCTGAAAAATGTGGGCCAATCGTTTTGTCTGCTGTCATTTTAAAACTCCTCCTTTCTCTGCTGCTCTCAGTTCTCATTTCACTGTCAGATCCATTCAGCCCTCCTCCACCTCACTGATGTCTCAGCATCCACACCTCCTCGTTCTTCACTCCTCCTCCACTACTACCAGGGTCTACAGTCTATCAGTTAAGTTTATGTTTCTGTACAGCTTGTTGAATGAACTTTAACTACGTCATCTGATCTAAGCTCTGTTCCTGCTCCATGTTTTATTATTTATTATGGTTTAGGTTAGTTGGTTAGTCAGAGCTCTCACACAGGAAGTAGATGCATTCACACAGAAATGAACCAGACATAATCTCAACACTATTTTAATGAATGAAGACATGCTGGTTAACACAGTCAGAGGCTGTATTCATCTGTATGTGCAGAAATGGACGACAGAGGACTTGTAGTTCAACTTGGAAATACCTCAACTTCCCTTTTCTTCACTGCAGGTTCACACCCTTTGGACGTTACCTCTATTATAAAAAAAACTCAAACAACAAAATATGTCCATGAAGATTAGAGTGAAATTCATCACAGAATAAAACTGAGCAATAAGAAGAAAAGATGAATCCTAACATGTTATCAGAAACAGGAGTGAATTAAAGCGAGAAGCTGGAAATATTTGAACAACAATCAGGAAGGCAAAAGACATTTTCCTGTCTTTTTTTCTTCTTAAATGAGTTGCATGAATAAAACTTGCAGCACATTAAATATGAGTGTCGACACAAACAAAACACACTTCTCATTTTTTCTTGACTTCAGCATAGAGATAATCTGTGTCCTTAGCAGTCTGTGTTAATCTCTTAGCTGGTTTCTTGATGTTGACCTGTGCGTACACCGTGTCCTGCTGCTGTCCACTGTCCTGCACTGAGACAGAGGACAGGTCACGTCTCTGCTTGGAGAAGTTGATCTCTCCATAATGGATGTTTTCTTCTTCTTCTGTTTCACCTGCAGGTTCTTCAACAACCAGATCTTCACCTTTTTGACTCTATAAGAAATGAACCACATGTGATGTTTAGTGAGGAAGATCTTCACCTGAATCCTTCCTTATTAAATCATTACTTTTACTTTTTGAATACGTTGAGTAGACTGCTCTGATAGAGGTAATATATAAAGTAACTAAACACTGAGTCAGGTAGACTACAGAGAAGTTTAGTCATTACGAACCTGAGTCTGTTGTTGAGTTTGATGCCTTGACTTTAACCACCTGGAAAACATCAGAGGCTGTTAGATGAACTATACTGTGTTTTAGGGTCAATATATTTGACAGTAAAATGTTAAGACTGATGGGAAACAGATCTTTTTGGATGTGCAGCTAAAATGTCAGCGAGAGTAACTGAGTCATGTTTGCTGCTTTGATATGTGATACTTACAAAACAAAGATGATCAAGCAGATGAGTACGATGATCCCAATGATTCCTCCAAGAACTGGTTCCCAGTGTGAGAAGCCTAAAACAAGACATGATTTAATGTGGACGTATTGATATAATGAAACCAGATATAACTCTTACTGTGTTTGAGTGGATTCAGAAAAATGAATACTGAATGATATTTACCTTCAACATTCAGATAAATCCATGGTGACGTCTGGTTACCAAGTTGATTTGAGGCCACACAGTAATAAACTCCTCCATCAGTCACATTGAAACTGCAGAAGTGTCCTTCAGATACATTCATGGGTCCATCTTTGCTGTTCTTGAACCAGGTGAAGCGTCTGACGGGAGGCTTGGCTCTGCTGGAGCAGGTCAGGTTCACCCAGCTACCTGCTGACACCAAACCTGATGGACTGATGGATGCAGAGGTGTCTTTAGGAGCATCTGAGGAAAATGTGAGAGAGATACACTTTATTCATCACAAACAGCTGACGTCCCATGAATCATCATGTGCTGACAGGATCCATCAAAAAACTCTGGTTGTCTTACATGAAACACTGAGAGTCTCTTGTGTCTCTGCTGTCTTGACGTCTTTTCCTTCATTCACAGGATATCTGACAGAACAGCTGATGTTGTTTCCATCATGTGTGTCTGACAGAGTGATGGTCTCCTTGATTTTAGTTGTAAAGGTTCCATCTGTGTTTTTCTTTATTTTGTTGTGAGGGTCTTGTTGGAGATTCCAGGTGAGTTGAGGAGGGGAGTGTGGACAGGGAGTGAAAGCTGAGCAGGTTATAGTGACAGACTCCTTCTCCTTCAGATCACCTGAGATTTTAATTCTGGGTCTCCAAGGAGAATCTGTGGTTTTGTGCAATATTTAACATTAGTTTTGTTGTTGTTGTTGTTTTCATTTTTCTTCCTTCTTATTGAGCATAACAAATGTACAGAGGCATCACAGAGTTTATGGACTAAGCTACAAGTGCTCTACATTTTTTACAAGTAAAGTGAAACTTTTCAGTCTCAACAATAATATTATAAATTCAAAAATATAAACCTGTCTTACCTTTAACTGTTATTTGAAGAGGATCACAATCAGCTGTCGCCAGGAACGGCCCGTTCTCAATTCTGAAGTAGTATGTGTCTGAATGACTTGTGTTTAAATTAAAAAACAGAGTGGTGCAGTTTTTCTGTCTCAGGTCTCCAGTAATATTCATTGGATAGATGTTAACTGACCCACTACTGTTGAAGATTACATTATTTGGATTTAGGCCAAATCTCGAGTCATTTTTGATCCACACTCCGAAGGTTTCTCTGCTGCTGTTAAACCCTTTTCCTGGTTTCTCACTATAGTTACATGGGATTTTCAAACAAGATCCACTCAGTGCTTCCATCTTCTTTGGTGCAGTAATAAAGAGGGCTGAATTTTCACGACAATCAGCCCAAACACCTGTAAAACCAGACTAATGATGAACATCATGTGGATGAAAATCTGCCTGAAGAGAAAGTTGACGAGACACAAACTCCAGTTCATCTGCAGCATGTTACATGTAGACCCTTTGAACAATGTCAGTAGAAAATATTTCAAACTAGAAATGATTCAAGTAATGTCTCCAAATAAAAGAGACTGAACAAACAGCTGACCTGAAAGAAAGAAGACACTCAGTAACATGTTGACTGTCACCACGTTCACACACAGGGCTGCCATGACACTCATCTCCTAGACTGGAAACAAAGACAAAAACCAAAATATATCATGTGATTCCTCTCAGGTTAAAATATTTAAATTTAAAAAACAGTAACATTTTTTTTTTTTACCAAATAAATCTGCAGTTAAAATAAAGAAACAATATGGTTTTAATATTCAGTAATTTGTGAATTTCAGTTGATCAGCAGCAGATCAAATAACCAACTTCTCTGCTTAGTTGTCGTGGTGTAAAAGGAAACATCCAGACTTGACTTATTTTTTTCATTACCTCTGCTAGTTATCACTGAATAAATGCAAAAATACAAGAATTCTTCATCCTTCCTGCTTCATCACTGTGAATGAGGAAGTCACCTTTTATGGTCATTTTGAGCTGATGAGGGTGTGATTGGTTTATTCATTTCCGATTACGTTCACTGTCGCATAACTGTCACTTACTGTCGATCACAGCTTTTCAATATTTATATCTACTGTAGAAGCAATGATATACTTATAAGGCAGAACACAAAGAAGAACTTTGATAACATCATGGCTGAGAAAAAACATATGAGCTGCAGGATGTGGAGAATTAAGTTTCCTGTCATTGAACTGTGATCAGTAAAAGCAACATATTCTCGTCCAGGCCTCTGTGTCTTTTAACATGAACTAACATCTTGTATGAGCTCACAGTAAAGGTGTGAAAAGTGTTTCTTTACTTGAGTGTAGGACCATCAACAGTCTGTGTGAAGCTGTTTTCTGTCCTGCACTGAGACAGGGCAAGGTTCAGGTCTCTGTTGAGAGAAGTGGACGTCTTCATGCAGGACGTCTTCCTCTGATAATTCAAGATCTCTTCACCTGTTTGACTCTGTGAACAGACCTGTAGTTATTTATAGTTTCTTGAAATTGCACAATACATTAACAACAGCAATTATGGCAAGTTACACTGTTGTTTGTTTTATTGATATATGTTGAGGGGAGGGTCCTCTGTGGATCATCCCAGATACTTGATCAGTTTGGAATCTAGTGAATTTGGAGGCCAGGTTGACATCTTGTGTTGTTCTTCGTATTTTTTTTTTTTTTAGTTGTTCCTAAACTGTTTTTGTGTGTGTGTCTGTGTCAGGCTGCATCCTGCTGGGGATGGCTGCTGCCATCAAGGAGTGTCATTGCTATGGGCTTGGGGTGCCTGGTCTGGTCTAGGTGGGTGCTACATGTCTAAGTAACATCCACACATTTGAATACCAAGTCCAAATGTTTCCCAGCAGAATATTCCATTCTCACAAGATCCACACATTTGAATACCTGTCATAATATTTTGGCTGATCGGTACATGTTCTATTATTTTAATTTTTATTTGTATTATCCTTATGCTTTTACAAAGCATTATATCTATTTGCCAGTCCATCATAACATTTTAGTTTCCTGTATATTTAGCTGAAGTCATGTTGGAACAGCAGCGACTGAGGGCAGCTATATGTGGAGAAGTAAACTGTGTTCAACTTCCCTTCAGTCAGTGTCGTCACACATAGAGACATTTTCTGTAAATTATTCTTGGATTTTCTCTTTTGATTGGCGCCTTTCAGTCTCATCCTGCCACCACCACAGTCTCCCTTTCACTGGCAGACACACATGTGGAGATTATTATTGTCTTAGTCAGAGTTTATGGACACAGGAGTTCCCTCATGAAGGTATGCTTTAACGCTGACCTTATTTTAAAGATGAGGAGGAGGATTTTAAAGATATTTATTGGGTTGTAAGAAACAGATTGTTCAGGAAACATGACTTGCACTATTTATTGTAAAGAAGTTGTGCAAACTGTTCACCACAGGGTGGCTCACAGATGGGTAGCTTCTTCTTCCTGCAGCTGTTGATGGTCAGAAAGTGTTCTGCAGAGGAGATAATGAGCAGCACCAAGCTCCTAACCATTTTAATTAAATCTCTCACTCATTGATGTTTATTAATTTAGTGACTTTTTCTGTTTTCTTTGCAGTGCCAGCCGAGACTTAAAGATGACACTTGCGCCTAAATACAACAAAATACTTTTCTTATCTGTGTTTTCAGAGGTGATTCTGGAGTTAATTGGTTCATTTCTCCTCCAGACTTGATCAACGGACAACAGAGCTGGGCTCACTGCTCTGCTAGCAAACATAAATTAATGTGATTCTCGTGGAAATTATTTTACGTAATAGTTGTAGGAGACCCCCCAGGGGACCCCCACCTGTCACTGAAAACATATCAAAGCAAAGCCAACATATATAAGACTATCCTCTTGTCAGCTTTGTCAGCCTCAGACTAAAAGTGTGTGTACATGTATCTAAATCAGGGACAAAAGGCTAAAATGGATAAAGACGCTTCCATAAAGGCATCATTTAGGGGCTTTCATTTAAGTTGAAAGGTTGTTTAATGTTGTTTAAAAAGAACAAAGAGGTTCCAGAAATTTGCATGTTCAACTCTTCATGAACAACCAGACTGTCCTACATCATTAATTGTATCTGACAACATCAGCAGAGTTGCAGTTAAATAGAAATTGACATAATTACGTGATGATTTACACTATATTTGAAATAAAATGTTGGCTTACGCAATCTGAACCAACCACAGCACACGTTTACAAGAGTTGCAGAAAAGCGTTAAAATAACAAACCTGTAGGTTAAAACATTAAAATATAAAAAGCAGTGACATGTTTCTTACCAGATGAGTCTGCAGGTGAAACAAAGACTGTAGAACGTTTTGATATCAGTGGTTTTGAGCTTGAGCAGATCAGAAAGAGACCAAGTAACAACTTCCCTGTTAAACCTACTTTGAAAGAAGGCGGACGTTATATATTAAGACTGTGAGAACAGTTGGTTTGGTTGTACAGCGACAACATCTCACATGACTTCCTGCTTATCTTGTGTTAATCAGGACATGTGAATTTGTGGTTTCTTAAGCTCATGAGGTGTCAATGACTAATTCAAACTTTTAGACCTGGCATTCATTCGTGTGGATGTTACTTAGACATGTAGCACCCACCTGGACCAGACCAGGCACCCCCACCCCATAGCAATGACACTCCTTGATGGCAGCAGCCATCCCCAGCAGGATGCAGCCTGACACAGACACACACACAAAAACGCTTTAGGAAATAAAATAAAAATGATTGATTTCCGCGACCTTTCACAGGACAAGCGGCGACAGAAGATAAATGAATGAATGAATGATTTCACAGCTCTGTGGAGGAAGCTGTCTCTCAGTCTGTTCTGATGTTTCTGTACCTTTTCCTTGAAGGAAGAGGTACAAACAGTCCATGGCCCAAATCTGGGAGAGGATCCCCACAATCCCCTGTGCAGTTCTTAACACCCAATCTAAGTCCCTCCTGTCCTGTGCTGTGCAGCTCCCATACCACACGGTCACACCGAGACAGAGGATGGGTTCTATTGTGGTCCTGTAGAAGTTTGTCAGTAGTCGACAGGAGAGTCCAGCCCTCTTCAGCTTCCTGGGGAAGAAAAGCCTCTGTTGGGCCTTCTTCACTATGTGTGGAGTGTTCACAGACCAGACCAGGTCAGGTATAGTCAAATGTGATGTGGTTGCCCAGGAATTTGCTTCCACTTATATGAGGAGAGGAGCGTGCTCTGTCCTTGACCACCTGTAGTCCATAGTGACCTCCTTGGTCTTTCTGGTGTTCAGAACAAGGTTGTTGTCTGAGCTGGGATGGATGGCAGAACAGTCATGTGTGAAGAGTGTGAAGAGAGCTGGGCTGAGCACACAGCCTTGCAGCGTTCCTGTGTTCAGGACCAGTGTGGATGATGTGCAGTCTCCAATTCTCACCACCGAGTAGAGTTTGTTGCTTTAGAGGAAGTTTTCTGTTCTATAAAACACAGTCTGGCAAATGTAAATGTTCACATACGACTCTGTCAGTACATGCAGACCCAGCTCCTCTGAGGTCAACAGGATCTATAGCACATCAGGTGTTGATGTCGATGTCTAAACACGGTCTGTTAAATATATGAGTGACCCATGTATTTAAGGTGGAGCAGCTGGAGGACAGTTGATCCTGACATCAGACTGAGCAGTCAGGTGATGATGTTGTGTAGATGTACTTTACGTCACTGAAATCGTCTTCAGATGACGTGATGCCTGAGGTCAACAGGTGAAATGTTTTAAGGACACAAACCTGAGGAAAAAGCAAAAGATTTTAAGTGAAATAATGTGAAATAATATTGTTTCTGCAGGTTGTGTGTTCTTTGGACTGCACAGAAGGTTACATACCTGAAATAGCTGGTTATTTTTTACGTGATCAGGTTTTGTCTGATTTAGAATAGGTGTGTGTGCAAGGGTTTAATGTTAGATCCTCAGATTAAACCAAACATGCAGCCATTTCTGAATATCAGTTGATCAGCAGCAGATCAAATAACCAACTTCTCTCTGTTTAGTCATTCTCTTAAGAAGTCTTCATCCTTCCTGCTTTAATCCTGAGAAAGAGAAAGAAAATCTTTCGTGGCACCTTGACCTCATCAGGGTGTGAATGACTCATTTGTTCAAGCGAATCAATCCCATGCACCACTCAAAGACACCTGCACTGTCACTGCAAGACCAGTGGGGCTGGATCTGTTCTCTGTATGCAGTGCATGACACCAATGTATGCAATTATTTTAATTTTTTGCCAAATGTTTCCCGTAAATAAGATAAGTAAACAGACACACTTAAGCCTGTATTCATTATCCAATTGTACTGTGAATATGTTTTGATAAAATGCTAAAATAAAGACTTTATGATGAACATGTGAGCACCAGAAGTGGAACCAAATCTGATCAAGCATCTGTTCAATCCTTGGAAGAACCCTCCATACAACTTCTCAGGATCTGCTGCCAACGTCTTGGGGCCTATAATTTCACAGGTCACCTTCAGATGAGTTCATTTCACACGTCTGATATATAAATAACAGCGAAACTACAAACACGAGGTTAGCACATAAATGGAAACATCCTGATGAGCTGACGACCCAGAGTATCTCTGTTCTGCAGCAAAGATTTATTGTGTTTATGTAAAGGCTCCGATTACATATGTAAGATTCACAATAAATATTCTAACAAAAAAAGAAGCTTGGACAGGAAAATATCACTTCACTTCAATATCACTTATACTTTTACATCTTAGATTTCAGTGAAGAAAAACTCAAAGGCTCCTCCTGCAACTTTAATATTTCAGTTGTTACCACTAGAAACATCTCAGGATCTGCTGCCAACGTCTTGGGGCCTAATTTCACAGGAAAACTTCACATGAGTTCATTTCACACGTCTGATGTATAAATAAATATAAATAACAATCACCATGACATCATGACAGACACCATGTGAACATGCTGAAAACTCTGTGATATTTCGATTTGTTTTCCTGTTTCCTACAAAGACAAGGTCAAAATTTGTTCCCACAGTGTCACACACACTGTGGGAACGCCCCCGTTACAGGCCTCGGTTTCCCCCTCTGCTGGTCAAGGGCCGTAAAGACTGGTTAAACGTGATGTCTTGTGTTCTCTCCCTTAGGTGAAGCCGATCTGCGGTAATCTGATGGATCTGATCAATAGGGTGAGGAACCATGTCTCTCTCTCTTTCTGACACCTTCTTCTTCCGTATGCTTATACCAGAAGCTGACTTTAGACCTCAGTTTAGCCCCGACTTCAACAACAGTGTCACCATCTTTGATTCATTTCCTCCTCTGAGTGTTGAACATTGCACTGTAGCTTTCTATGTGGCAAAGATTCACTTGAAGCCTTTGACACAGAGATCCTCAACCATGTCTGCTTCTGTTAATTTAATACACAGTCATGGCATTTGGCATATGTCATAGCACTTGTACCAACATCTAACATGGAAATAAGGTACTGTCTGGTGAGTCTAACTCTGAGGCCTATTTCATGTCTTGGAACCAACCAGTCAATGAATTAAAATGTCATGATTCATCCATTTATTTTCAACAAGTATCTAAAATGTATAAAACAGCAGTGGTTCTTTATATTTCATTTGAAATAGGTGACAGAAAATGAGCAGAGTAATGTGATTGAGAGAGTTGAAATAAAAGTGTTATATGAAGGAAAGCAGAAATAATACATCAGTAACTCTTGTCTGAGCTGCAGGTGGATTCAAGATGGAGTCTAAAGGAGTTATGTCTCCCTCTGGTGGTGGTTTACATTCAAAGCCCAGTGAGAGAATGAGTGTAGATGTCCACAGTGAAGTTTAATGTTACTGTTTCAGTGTTTATAATACTTTGAGTTAATCAATCTGAATATGAATCGATATGATTCCAGGTGATGTTTACACACAATATGTGAAATGTCGGACACAGTGCAATATGAATATAAATATAAATATAAATATAAATATAAATCCACAAACAGGGATTCTTTCATTTTTCACAGTAACTTGCAATAAAATAATGGACACACAGTAGAACAGTAGCAAATGGAAAGAAGCAAATGAACTGAAAATCACAAATGGGTGCAGATTTGTGGCCTTTATAATTAGCAGTGTGTGATATGTAGATAACTTATGACAACAAAGAACACATGAAGAGGAAATATGATAAGTGACAAAACCATTTTCCTGTCATTGAACTGTGGTCAGTAAACACAACATATTCTCATCCAGGCCTCTGTGTCTTGTAATGGGAACTAACATCTTGTATGAGCTCACAGTGAAGGTGTGAACTCAGTGTTATTTTACTTGAGTGTAGAGATCCTCTGGACCATCAGCAGTGTGTGTGAAGCTGTTTTCTGTCTGAAACACTTTGTGTGTACACCGTGTCCTGCTGATGTCTGCTGTCCTGCACTGAGACAGAGGAAGGTTCAGGTCTCTGCTGGGAGAAGTGGACATCCTCATAATGGATGTAATGGATGTAATGGATGTCTTCACTGGTTTGAAAAGAAATGGGAGAAAAAAGACAATAGCAGACTCAGTTCACTTCTGCATTTACCTTCAACATTGAGATGACTTCAAATTTGTAGAATAATCACAGAAATAAAAAGAAGACATGTGAGGTAAAAACCCTCTGAGGAACATAAATACATGACTGCAGGATGTTTGAGCAGCACCTTAGCACTGTCTGTCTGCGCTGCACCTTCTCTCACCACAAGGGGGGGGGGGCTCACCGTCCTGAAATATACATCACACTATTTACATGTTCAGTTCTCATTTCACTGTCAGATCCATTCAGCCCTCCTCCACCTCACTGATGTCTCAGCATCCACACCTCCTCGTTCTTCACTCCTCCTCCACTACTACCACGATCTACACTCTATCAGTTAAGTTTATGTTTGTGTACAGCTTGTTGAATGAACTTTAACTACGTCAGCTGATCTAAGCTCTGTTCCTGCTCCATGTTTTATTATTTATTATGGTTTAGGTTAGTTGGTTAGTCAGAGCTCTCACACAGGAAGTAGATGCATTCACACAGAAATGAACCAGACATAATCTCAACACTATTTTAATGAATGCAGACATGCTGGTTAACACAGTAAGAGGCTGTATTCATCTGTATGTGCAGAAATGGAGTACAGAGGACTTGTAGTTCAATTTAGAAATACCTCAACTTCCCATTTTTTTACTGCAGGTTCACACACTTTGCACTTTGCAGGACATTACCTCTATTGTGAAAAAAACTCAAACAACAAAATATGTCCATGAAGATTAGAGTGAAATGCATCACAGAATAAAACTGAGCAATAAGAAGAAAAGATGAATCCTAACATGTTATCAGAAACAGGAATGAATTAAAGCGAGAAGCTGGAAATATATGAACAACAATCAGGAAGGAAAAATACATTTTCCTGTCTTTTTTTCTTTGTTAAATGAGTTGCATGAATAAAAACTTGCAACACATTAAATCTGAGTCTCTACACAAACAAAACACACTTCTCATTTTTTCTTGACTTCAGCATAGAGATAATCTGTGTCGTTAGCAGTCTGTGTTAATCTCTTTGCTGGTTTCTTGATGTTGACCTGTGCGTACACCGTGTCCTGCTGCTGTCCACTGTCCTGCACTGAGACAGAGGATGGATCACGTCTCTGCTTGGAGAAGCTGATCTCTCCATAATGGATGTTTTCTTCTTCTTCTGTTTCACCTGCAGGTTCTTCAACAACCAGATCTTCACCTCTTTGACTCTATAAGAAATGAACCACATGTGATGTTTAGTGAGGAAGATCTTCACCTGAATCCTTCCTTATTAAATCATTACTTTTACTTTTTGAATACGTTGAGTAGACTGCTCTGATAGAGGTAATATATAAAGTAACTAAACACTGAGTCAGGTAGACTACAGAGAAGTTTAGTCATTACAAACCTGAGTCTGTTGTTGAGTTTGATGCCTTGACTTTAACCACCTGGAAAACATCAGAGGCTGTTAGATGAACTATACTGTGTTTTAGGGTCAATATATTTGACAGTAAAATGTTCAGACTGATGGGAAACAGATGTTTTTGGATGTGCAGCTAAAATGTCAGCGACAGTAACTGAGTCATGTTTGCTGCTTTGATATGTGATACTTACCAAACAAAGATGATCAAGCAGATGAGTACGATGAGCCCAATGATTCCTCCAAGAACTGGTTCCCAGTGTGAGGAGCCTAAAACAAGACATGATTTAATGTGGACGTATTGATATAATGAAATCAGATATAACTCTTACTGTGTCTGAGTGGATTCAGAAAAATAAATACTGAACGTTATTTACATTCAACATTTGGAGAAATCCCAGAAATCCCACAGAAGTGTGAGAGCTCTCTGTTCATAGAAAATAAAACCAAGTAAAACTAAAGTAGATAAGGAATATTCCTGCTGTGCTTTGGGCCATTGCACTGAAATTTCGTTTTGATGAAAATCTAAAAGACAAATAAAGTTGGTCTAAGTCTAACATCAGAAAAGAAACAAGAGAAAAAAAAATGAGAGCTGACTGAATTCACTTCTGCATTTACCTTCAACATTCAGATAAATCCATGGTGATGTCTGGTTACCAAGTTGATTTGAGGCCACACAGTAATAACCTCCTCCATCAGTCACGTTGAAGCTGTAGAAGTGTCCTTCAGATACGATCATGGGTCCATCTGTGCTGTTCTTGAACCAGGTGAAGCGTCTGACGGGAGGCTTGGCTCTGCTGGAGCAGGTCAGTTTCACCCAGCTACCTGCTGACACCAAACCTGATGGACTGATGGATGCTGAGGTGTTTTTAGGAGCATCTGAGGAAAATGTGACAGAGATTCACTTTATTCATCACAAACAGCTGACATCCCATGAATCATCATGTTCTGACAGGATCCAACAACAAACTCTGGTTGTCTTACATGAAACATTGAGAGTCTCTTGTGTCTCTGCTGTCTTGACGTCTTTTCCTTCATTCACAGGATATCTGACAGAACAGATGATGTTGTATCCATCATGTGTGTCTGACAGAGTGATGGTCTCCTGGATTTTAGTTGTAAAGGTCCCATCTGTGTTTTCCTCTATTTTGTTGTGAGGGTCTTGTTTTAGATTCCAGGTGAGTTGAGGAGGGGAGTGTGGACAGGGAGTGAAAGCTGAGCAGGTTATAGTGACAGACTCCTTCTCCTTCACATCACCTGAGATAATTCTGGGTCTCCAAGGAGAATCTGTGGTTTCACATCAAACACGTATTATTGTATTGAACTATTTATTAATTAGAGTTGTACCAGTATTTTCCCTAAATTTCATTATTTTATTTTGAGTTGTGAAAAAATGTATTTTATTGTCAGTAAAGCTCAGCTTTTAAATTTTTTTAATCATTCCACTTATTTTTACTGTTGATATCGAAGGGTTACAGAGTGTATTGACTGAAGATGAAACATATTTCACATTATGTTAAAAATCAATTGTAATTAATAAAACCTGTCTTACCTTTAACTGTTATTTGAAGAGGATCACAAACAGCTGTTGCTCTGAACGGCCAGTTCTCAATTCTGAAGTAGTATGTGTCTGAATGACTTGTGTTTATATTAGGAAACAGAGTGGTGCAGTTTTTATGACTCAGGTCTCCAGTAATATTCATCGGAGAGATGTTAACTGACCCACTACTGTTGAAGACTACATTATGTGGATAACTCCAAAAATTTGAGTTATTTTTAATCCACACTCCGAAGGTTTCTCTCCTGCTGTTAAATTCCTCTTTTCCTGGTTTCTCACTAAAGTTACATGGGATTTTCAAACAAGATCCACTCAGTGCTTCCATCTTCTTTGGTGCAGTAATGAAGAGGGCTGAATCACAATCAGCCCAAACACCTGTAAAACCAGACTAATGATGAACATCATGTGGATCAAAATGTGCCTGAACAGAAAGTTGATGAGACACAAACTCCAGTTCATCTGCAGCATGTTACATGTAGACCCTTTGAACAATGTGAGTAGAAAATATTTCAGACGAGAAATGATTCAAGTAATGTCTCCTAATAAAAGAGACTGAACAAACAGCTGACCTGAAAGAAAGAAGACACTCAGTAACATGTTGACTGTCACCACGTTCACACACAGGGCTGCCATGACACTCATCTCCTAAACTGGAAACAAAGACAAAAATTAAAAAATATCATTTGTTTTCTCTCAGGTTAAAAAAATTACATTTAAAAGAATAGTAATAGTTTTCTTACCAAATAAATCTTCAGTTAAAAAGAAACAAACAATATGGTTTTAATATCCAGTTATTTGTGAATTTCAGTTGATCAGCAGCAGATCAAATAACCAACTTCTCTGTTTAGTTGTCGTGGTGTAAAAGGAAACATCCAGACTTGACTTATTTTTTTTTATTATTATTACTTCTGCTAGTTATCACTGAATAAATGCAAAAATACAAGAAGTCTTCATCCTTCCTGCTTCATCTCTGTGAACGAGGAAGTCACCAATAGGACCCCAGGAAGAATAGCTGCAGTTCTGCTGCAGCTAATGGGGATCCAAATAAACAATAAACAATGAACAATTCATGGTCATTTTGAGCTGATCAGGGTGTGAATGGTTTATTAATTTCCAGTTACGTTCACTGTCTCACAACTGTCACTTACTGTCGATCACAGCTTTTCAATATTTATATCTACTGCAGAAGCAATGATATACTTATAAGGCAGAGCACAAAGAGGAACTTTGATAACATCATGGCTGAGAAAAAACATATGAGCTGCAGGCTGTGGAGAATTAAGTTTCCTGTCTTGAACTGTGATCAGTAAATGCAAGACATTCTCGTCCAGGCCTCTGTGTCTTTTAACATGAACTAACATCTTGTATGAGCTCACAGTGAAGGTGTGAACTCAGTGTTTCTTTACTTGAGTGTAGGACCATCAACAGTCTGTGTGAAGCTGTTTTCTGTCCTGCACTGAGACGGAGGAAGGTTCAGATCTCTGCTGAGAGAAGTGGACGTCTTCCTCTGGTACTTGAAGTTCTCTTCACCTGTTTGACTCTGTGAACAGACCTGTAGTTATTTATAGTTTGTTGAAATTGCACAATTCATGAAAAACAACAATTATGGCAAGTTACACTGTTGTTTGTTATATTGATATATGTTGAGGCTAGGGTCCTCTGTGGATCATCCCAGATACTTGATCAGTTTGGGATCTAGTGAATTTGGAGGCCAGATCAACAGCTTGTGCTGTTCTTCATGTTTTTTTTTTTTTAGTTGTTCCTAAACCGTTTTTGTGTGTGTGCCTGTGTCAGGCTGCATCCTGCTGGGGATGGCTGCTGCCATCAAGAAGTGTCATTGCTATGGGCTTGGGGTGCCTGTTCTGGTCTAGGTGGGTGCTACATGTCTAAGTAACATTCACACATTTGAATACCAAGTCCAAATGTTTCCCAGCAGAATATTCCATTCTCACAAGATCCACACATTTGAATACCTGTCATAATATTTTGGCTGATCGGTACATGTTCTATTATTTTAATTTTTATTTGTATTATCTCTGATCCTTATGCTTTTACAAAGCATTATATCTATTGCCAGTCCATCATAACATTTTAGTTTCCTGTATATTTAGCTGAAGTCATGTTGGAACAGAAGCGACTGAGGGCAGCTATATGTGGAGATGTAAACTGTGTTCAACTTCCCTTCAGTCAGTGTCGTCACACAGGGAGACATTATTTGTAAATAACTTTTGGATTTCCTCTTTTGACTGGCAGCCTTTCAGTTTCATCATGCCACCACCACAGTCTCCCTCTCACTGGCAGACACACATGTGGAGATTATTATTGTCTTAGTCAGAGTTTATGGACACAGGAGTTCCCTCATGAAGGTATGCTTTAACACTGACCTTATTTTAAACATGATGAGGAGGATTTTAAAGATATTTATTGGGTTGTAACTAACAGAATGTTCACGAAACATGACTTACACTATTTATTGTAAAGAAGTTGTGCAAACTGTTCACCACAGGGTGGCTTACAGATGGGTAGGTTCTTCTTCCTGCAGCTGTTGATGGTCAGAAAGTGTTCTGCAGAGGAGAGATTGAGCAGCACCAAGCTCCTAACCATTTTAATTAAATCTGTCACTCATAGATGTTTATTAATTTAGTGACTTTTTCTGTTTTCTTTGCAGTGCCAGCCGAGACTTAAAGATGACACTTGCGCCTAAATACAACAAAATACTTTTCTTATCTGTGTTTTCAGAGGTGATTCTGGAGTTAATTGGTTCATTTCTCCTCTAGACTTGATCAACGGACAACAGAGCTGGACTCACTGCTCTGCTAGCAAACATAAACTAATGTGATTCTACTGGAAGTTATTTTACGTAATAGTTGTAGGAGACACCACAGGGGACCCCCACCTGTCACTGAAAACATATCAAAGCAAAGCCAACATATCTAAGACTATCCTCTTGTCGGCTTTGTCAGCCTCAGACTAAAAGTGTGTGTACATGTATCTCAATCAGGGACAAAAGGCTAAAATGGATAAAGAAGCTTCCATAAAGGCATCATTTAGAGCTTTCATTTAAGTTGAAAGGATGCTTAATGTTGTTTAAAAAGAACAAAGAGGTTCCAGAAATTCGCATGTTCAACTCTTCATGAACAACCAGACTGTCCTACATCATAAATAGTATCTGACAACATCAGCAGAGTTGCAGTTAAATAGAAATTGACATAATTACGTGATGATTTACACTATATTTGAAATAAAACGTTGGCTGTCGCAATCTGAACCAACAACAGCACACGTTTACAATAGTTGCAGAAAAGCGTTAAAATAACAAACCTGTAGGTTTAAACATTAAAATATAAAAAGCAGTGACATGTTTCTTACCAGATGAGTCTGCAGGTGAAACAAAGACTGTAGAACGTTTTGATATCAGTGGTTTTGAACTTGAGCAGATCAGAAAGAGACCAAGTAACAACTTCCCTGTTAAACCTACTTTGAAAGAAGGTGGACGTTATATATTAAGACTGAGAGCACAGTTGGTTTGGTTGTACAGCCACAACATATCACATGACTTCCTGCTTATCTTGTGTTATTCAGGACATATTAATTTGTGGACACTTAAGTTCATCAGGCGTTAATGACTAATTCAAACTTTTAGACCTGGCATTCATTCATGTGGATGTTACTTAGACATGGAGCACCCACCTAGACCAGACCAGGCACTCCCACCCCATAGCAATGACACTCCTTGATGGCAGCAGCCATCTCGAGCAGGATGCAGCCTGACACAGACACACACACAAAAACAGTTTAGGAACAACTAAAAAATCATGAAGAACAGCACAAGGTGTTGACCTGGCCTCCAAATTAACAAGATCCCAAACTGATCAAGTATCTGTGGGATGATCCACAGAGGCTCCTCCCCTCAAACGCCCCCACTAACAATATTCTGTTGCCAGACACTACAGGACACCCTCAGAAGGCCCATGTTTCATGTTTTGCACATATTATGTTTTATTTTTGTCCACCTCAATTATTAAAAGTAACGAGACAGTGAAGGATGATTTGAGATCATCCTGACACCAGACTGACTCAAACTAACTGAAAACATAAAGGAAGTCTGTCACTTGTTTGACGTCCTTCCCTCTCTCTCTGTTGTTTGAACAAAGTTTACTTCATTTTCTCCGTTCACCTCACACCACTGCTCTCTGGAAACTTCACTATGGTTTTTCTGCCACACTCATGTTGAGTAGTTGTTTATAACTGATCAACTATTATTATTAAGCTTCCTGGAAACATCTAATTCAAATTGATTAAGTGTGTAGAGACTGAAATTCCTTCTTTTCTGAATCAGTGTGATTTGTAGAAAAGCAAAGAAATAAAAAGAAGACATGTGAGGTAAAACCCTCTGAGGAACATAAATACATGACTGTAGGATGTTTGAGCAGCACCTTAGCACTGTCTGTCTGTGCTGCACCTTCTCTCACCACAAGGGGGAGCTCACCGTCCTGAAATATACATCACACTATTTAAATGTACAGTATGGTGTTCCTTCCTCACTTTAACCAATCACAACCTCTGTCT
Organism: Chelon labrosus; assembly: GCF_963514085.1. NCBI lineage: Eukaryota > Metazoa > Chordata > Actinopteri > Mugiliformes > Mugilidae > Chelon > Chelon labrosus. The sequence continues at coordinate 8,364,214 of NC_140351.1, read as the reverse complement.
GTGGGCCAATCATTTTGTCTGCTGTCATTTTTAAAACTCCTCCTTTCTCTGCTGCTCTCAGTTCTCATTTCACTGTCAGATCCATTCAGCCCTCCTCCACCTCACTGATGTCTCAGCATCCACACCTCCTCGTTCTTCACTCCTCCTCCACTACTACCAGGGTCTACACTCTATCAGTTAAGTTTATGTTTCTGTACAGCTTGTTGAATGAACTTTACCTACATTAGCTGATCTTAGCTCTGTTCCTGCTCCATGTTTTATTATTTATTATGGTTTAGGTTAGTTGGTTAGTCATAGCTCTCACACAGGAAGTAGATGCATTCACACAGAAATGACCCAGACATAATCTCAACACTATTTTAATGAATGCAGACATGCTGGTTAACACAGTTAGAGGTTGTATTCATCTGTATGTGTAGAAATGGATGACAGAGGACTTGTAGTTACACTTGGTAATACCTCAACTTCCCTTTTCTTTACTGCAGGTTCACACACTTCGCACTTTGCAGGACATTACCTCTATTATGAAAAAAGCTCAAACAACAAATTATGTCCATGAAGATTAGAGCCAAATGCATCACAGAATAAAACTGAGCAATATGAAGAAAATATGAATCCTAACATGTTATCAGAAACAGGAGTGAATTAAAGCGAGAAGCTGGAAATATATGAACAATAATCAGGAAGGCAAAATAAAATTACTGTACATTCATCTTATAGAGATTATTGATGAAGCTGTATTTGATTCAGCGTTTTCTCCATAAAAGAAAAAAAAATCATCAACACTGAAGATCATCTGAATACAATTTCATATTCAATTCTTGATCTTATACAAAACAACATTATTTCACATGTACAGACCTGGATGATGCTGTGATCCACTAAACAAAACCCCACATTTCACTAAATAAGTAACACATGTGCAGGTATAAACAAGGAATCAGAAATAAGAAATCATTCCACTGACAATGAACTTGATATCTTGCTCCTCTCCTTGTGGCTCATGAAGATTGAATCTCAATCACTCTGTTGACATCGTCTTCTTCTTCTGTGTCCTGTTTAAAAGGAACAACAGAGGGAGAGGTCAGCTCAATATGTGATGACGATTTATGGCTTAACTTCACAGGTCGTACAGTTGTTTAGATAATTATTATAATAACAACAACAATCTCAGCTATCTCACCTTCTCTGGTTTGTTGGAGAATCTTGATCGAAACCAGCTGAAAGAAAAAGAGAAGATGAATAAATATTAACAGATGTTAAACACTGAACATTTAAAAACAAACGATCTCCAGAATCATATCAGAGAAAAGTTTGTCTCACCACTCAAAGATGATGATTGTACTGTAGAGAATTACAATTCCCAGGATTGTAACTGGAACGTGGACATCAACCCCAAACCCTGGATCATCAGAAACAAGACAGCATGGTTACCTTCTCCTTAGTAGAAGATTATTTGACTCTAAATCATCATCAACTTTTATTCCAGCTCTTTGCAGACTTGACAAATTTGAACTGATCTCCTGATGAAACTTGTATATTATGAACCACAATCTTAAGCACTTCAGTAAATCTGCTCAAACCAAAATGAAATGTGAAACAAGGAACATCAAGAGTCAAACTGACTCAGCTGAAATGTTTTCAGCAATGATATTTACCATCAACATTCAGATGAATCCATGGTGATGTCTGGTTACCAAGTTGATTTGAGGCCACACAGTAATAAACTCCTCCATCAGTCACATTGAAGCTGTAGAAGTGTCCTTCATATACGATCATGGGTCCATCTGTGCTGTTCTTGAACCAGGTGAAGAGTCTGACGGGAGGCTTGGCTCTGCCGGAGCAGGTCAGGTTCACCCAGCTACCTGCTGACACCAAACCTGATGGACTGATGGATGCTGAGATGTTTTTAGGAGCATCTGAGGAAAATGTGACAGAGATTCACTTTATTCATCACAAACAGCTGACATCCCATGAATCATCATGTGCTGACAGGATCCAACAACAAACTCTGGTTGTCTTACATGAAACACTGAGAGTCTCTTGTGTCTCTGCTGTCTTGACGTCTTTTCCTTCATTTACAGGATATCTGACAGAACAGATGATGTTGTATCCATCATGTGTGTCTGACAGAGTGATGGTCTCCTGGATTTTAGTTGTAAAGGTCCCATCTGTGTTTTCCTCTATTTTGTTGTGAGGGTCTTGTTGGAGATTCCAGGTGAGTTGAGGAGGGGAGTGTGGACAGGGAGTGAAAACTGAGCAGGTTATAGTGACAGACTCCTTCTCCTTCATATCACCTGAGATAGTAATTCTGGGTCTCAAAGGTCTCCGAGGAGACGCTGTGGTTTTGGGCAAAATTTCACATCAGTTTTAATTGTTTTCATATTTCATCCTAAATACTGAGCATAACAAATTTATTGAGAAGGTTTAGCATTACAGAGTTCATGGACCAAGGTAGAACTGCTTTCACATTTTATTCAAGTAAAGTGAAATTATAAAACCTGTCTTACCTTTAACTGTTATTTGAAGAGGATCGCAATCAGCTGTTGACTTGAACGGCCCGTTCTCAATTCTGAAGTAGTATGTGTCTGAATGACTTGTGTTTAAATTAAAAAACAGAGTGGTGCAGTTTTTATGACTCAGGTCTCCAATAATATTCATTGGATAGATGTTAACTGACTTACTACTGTTGAAGACTACATTATTTGGATTTAGGCCAAATCTCGCGTCATTTTTAATCCACACTCCAAAGGTTTCTCTGCTGCTGTTAAACCCTGTTCCTGGTTTCTCACTATAGTTACATGGGATTTTCAAACAAGATCCACTCAGTGCTTCCATCTTCTTTGGTGCAGTAATAAAGAGGGCTGAATTTTCACGACAATCAGCCCAAACACCTGTAAAACCAGACTAATGATGAACATCATGTGGTTGAAAATCTGCCTGAAGAGAAAGTTGATCAGACACAAACTCCAGTTCATCTGCAGCATGTTAGATGTAGACCCTTTGAACAATGTCAGTTGAAAATATTTCAGACTAGAAATGATTCAAGTCATGTCGCCAAATAAAAGAGACTGAACAAACAGCTGACCTGAAAGAAAGAAGACACTCAGTAACATGTTGACTGTCACCACGTTCACACACAGAGCTGCCATGTCACTCATCTCCTAGACTGGAAACAAAGACAAAAAGTAAAATATATCATGTGCTTCCTCTCAGGTTAAAATATTTAAATTTAAAAAACAGTAACATTTTTTTTTTTTTACCAAATAAATCTGAAGTTAAAAGAAAGAAACAATATGGTTTTAATATTCAGTAATTTGTGAATTTCAGTTGATCAGCAGCAGATCAAATAACCAACTTCTCTGTTTAGTTGTCGTGGTGTAAAAGGAAACACCCAGACTTACTTACTTACTTCTGCTAGTTATCACTGAATAAATGCAAAGATACAAGAAGTCTTCATCCTTCCTGCTTCATCACTGTGAATGAGGAAGTCACCTTTTGTGGTCATTTTGAGCTGATCAGGGTGTGAATGGTTTATTAATTTCCAATTACGTTCACTGTCTCACAACTGTCACTTACTGTCGATCACAGCTTTTCAATATTTATATCTACTGTAGAAGCAATGATATACTTATAAGGCAGAGCACAAAGAGGAACTTTGATAATATCATGGCTGAGAACAAACATATGAGCTGCAGAATGTGGAGAATTAAGTGTCCTGTTATTGTATTGTGATCAGTAAATGCAACATAATCTCGTCCAGGCCTCTGTGTCTTTTAACATGAACTAACATCTTGTATGAGCTCACAGTAAAGGTGTGAAAAGTGTTTCTTTACTTGAGTGTACCATCAACAGTCTGTGTGAAGCTGTTTTCTGTCTTGCACTGAGACAGGGGAAGGTTCAGGTCTCTGTTGAGAGAGGACGTCTTCATGCAGGACGTCTTCCTCTGATAATTTAAGATCTCTTCACCTGTTTGACTCTGTGAACAGACCTGTCGTTATTTATAGTTTCTTGAAATTGCACAATACATTAACAACAGCAATTATGGCAAGTTACACTGTTGTTTGTTATATTGATATATGTTGAGGGGAGGGACCTCTGTGGATCATCCCACAGAGACTTGATCAGTTTGGGATCTAGTGAATTTGGAGGCCAGGTCGACATCTTGTGCTGTTCTTCATATTTTTTTTTTAGTTGTTCCTAAACCATTTTTGTGTGTGTGCCTGTGTCAGGTTGCGTCCTGCTGGGGATGGCTGCTGCCATCAAGGAGTGTCATTGCTATGGGCTTGGGGTGCCTGGTCTGGTCTAGGTGGGTGCTACATGTCTAAGTAACATCCACACTTTTGAATACCAAGTCCAAATGTTTCCCAGCAGAATATTCCATTCTCACAACATCCACACATTTGAATACCTGTCATAATATTTTGGCTGATCGGTACATGTTCTATTATTTTAATTTTTATTTGTATTATCCTTATGCTTTTACAAAGCATTATATCTATTTGCCAGTCCATCATAACATTTTAGTTTCCTTTATATTTAGCTGAAGTCATGTTGGAACAGCAGCGACTGAGGGCAGCTATATGTGGAGAAGTAAACTGTGTTCAACTTCCCTTCAGTCAGTGTCGTCACACACAGAGACATTTTCTGTAAATTATTCTTGGATTTCCTCTTTTGATTGGCAGCCTTTCAGTCTCATCATGCCACCACCACAGTCTCCCTCTCACTGGCAGACACACGTGGAGATTATTATTGTCTTAGTCAGAGTTTATGGACACAGGAGTTCCCTCATGAAGGTATGCTTTAACACTGACCTTATTTTAAACATGATGAGGAGGATTTTAAAGATATTTATTGGGTTGTAAGAAACAGATTGTTCAGGAAACATGACTTGCAAACTGTTCACCACAGGGTGGCTTACAGATGGGTAGCTTCTTCTTCCTGCAGCTGTTGATGGTCAGAAAGTGTTCTGCAGAGGAGATAATGAGCAGCACCAAGCTCCTAACCATTTTAGATGAATCTCTCACTCGTAGATGTTTATTAATTTAGTGACTTTTTCTTCACACAAAAGTGTGTGTACATGTATCTCAATCAGGGACAAAAGGCTAAAATGGATAAAGACGCTTCCATAAAGGCATCATTTAGGGGCTTTCATTTAAGTTGAAAGGTTGTTTAATGTTGTTTAAAAAGAACAAAGAGGTTCCAGAAATTTGCATGTTCAACTCTTCATGAACAACCAGACTGTCCTACATCATTAATTGTATCTGACAACATCAGCAGAGTTGCAGTTAAATAGAAATTGACATAATTACGTGATGATTTACACTATATTTGCAATAAAATGTTGGCTTACGCAATCTGAACCAACCACAGCACACGTTTACAAGAGTTGCAGAAAAGCGTTAAAATAACAAACCTGTAGGTTAAAACATTAAAATATAAAAAGTAGTGACATGTTTCTTACCAGATGAGTCTGCAGGTGAAACAAAGACTGTAGAACGTTTTGATATCAGTGGTTTTGAACTTGAGCAGATCAGAAAGAGACCAAGTAACAACTTCCCTGTTAAACCTACTTTGAAAGAAGGCGGACGTTATATATTAGGACTGTGAGCACAGTTGGTTTGGTTGTACAGCCACAACATCTCACATGACTTCCTGCTTATCTTGTGTTAATCAGGACATGTGAATTTGTGGTTTCTTAAGCTCATGAGGTGTCAATGACTAATTCAGACTTTTAGACCTGGCATTCATTCGTGTGGATGTTACTTAGACATGTAGCACCCACCTAGACCAGACCAGGCACCCCCACCCCATAGCAATGACACTCCTTGATGGCAGCAGCCATCCCCAGCAGGATGCAGCCTGACACAGACACACACACAAAAACGCTTTAGGAAATAAAATAAAAATGATTGATTTCCGCGACCTTTCACAGGACAAGCGGCGACAGAAGATAAATGAATGAATGAATGATTTCACAGCTCTGTGGAGGAAGCTGTCTCTCAGTCTGTTCTGATGTTTCTGTACCTTTTCCTTGAAGAAAGAGGTACAAACAGTCCATGGCCCAAATCTGGGAGAGGATCCCCACAATCCCCTGTGCAGTTCTTAACACCCAATCTAAGTCCCTCCTGTCCTGTGCTGTGCAGCTCCCATACCACACTGTCACACCGAGAGAGAGGATGGGTTCTATTGTGGTCCTGTACAAGTTTGTCAGTAGTTGACAGGAGAGTCCAGCCCTCTTCAGCTTCCTGGGGAAGAAAAGCCTCTGTTGGGCCTTCTTCACTATGTGTGGAGTGTTCACAGACCAGACCAGGTCAGGTATAGTCAAATGTGATGAGGTTGCCCAGGAATTTGCTTCCACTTATATGAGGAGAGGAGCGTGCTCTGTCCTTGACCACCTGTAGTCCATAGTGACCTCCTTGGTCTTTCTGGTGTTCAGAACAAGGTTGTTGTCTGAGCTGGGATGGATGGCAGAACAGTCAAGTGTGAAGAGTGTGAAGAGAGCTGGGCTGAGCACACAGCCTTGCGGCGTTCCTGTGTTCAGGACCAGTGTGGATGATGTGCAGTCTCCAATTCTCACCACCGAGTAGAGTTTGTTGCTTTAGAGGAAGTTTTCTGTTCTATAAAACACAGTCTGTCAAATGTAAATGTTCACATACGAATCTGTCAGTACATGTAGACCCAGCTCCTCTGAGGTCAACAGGATCTATAGCACATCAGGTGTTGAAGTCGATGTCTAAACACGGTCTGTTAAATATATGAGTGACCCATGTATTTAAGGTGGAGCAGCTGGAGGACAGTTGATCCTTACATCAGACTGAGCGGTCAGGTGATGATGTTGTGCAGATGTACTTTACGTCACTGAAATCGTCTTCAGATGACGTGATGCCTGAGGTCAACAGGTGAAATGTTTTAAGGACATAAACCTGAGGAAAAAGCAAAAGATTTTAAGTGAAATAATGTGAAATAATATTGTTTCTGCAGGTTGTGTGTTCTTTGGACTGCACAGAAGGTTACATACCTGAAATAGCTGGTTATTTTTACGTGATCAGGTTTTGTCTTATTTAGAATAGGTGTGTGTGCAAGGGTTTAATGTTAGATCCTCAGATTAAACCAAACATGTAGTCATTTCTGAATATCAGTTGATCAGCAGCAGATCAAATAACAGAAGTCTTCATCCTTCCTGCTTCAATCCTGAGAAAGAGAAAGAAAATCTTTTGTGGCACCTTGACCTCATCAGGGTGTGAATGACTCATTTGTTCAAGCGAATCAATCCCATGCACCACTCAAAGACACCTGCACTGTCACTGCAAGACCAGTGGGGGTGCATCTATTCTCTGTATGCAGTGCATGATACCAATGTATGCAATTATTTTAAATTTTTTGCCAAATGTTTCCTGTAAATAAGATAAATGGACAGACACACTTAATTCGTCCCTTCATTCTGGTTCAGGTTGATCTGATCACCTCAAATTAAAACTGGGAATCTCCACTTTAAGCCTGTATTCATTATACAACTGTACTGTGAATATGTTTTGATAAAATGCTAAAATAAAGACTTTATGATGAACATATGAGCACCAGAAGTGGAACCAAATCTGATCAAGCATCCGTTCAATCCATGGAAGAACCCTCCATACAACTTCTCAGGATCTGCTGCTAACGTCTCGGGGCCTATAATTTCACAGGACACGTTCAGAAGAGTTCATTTCACACGTCTGATATATAAATAACAGCGAAACTACAAACACGAGGTTAGCACATAAATGAAAACATGCTGATGACCTGGCAACCCAGAGTATCTCTGTATCTCTGTTCTGCAGCAAAGATTTATTGTGTTTGTGTAAATGCTCCGATTACATATGTAAGATTCACAATAAATATTGTAACAAGAACTTGGATAGAAAAATATCACTTCACTTCAATATCACTATCTTATACTTTTACATCTTAGAGTTCAGCGAAGAAAAACTCAAAGGCTCCTCCTGCAACTTTAATATTTCAGTTGTTACCACTAGAAACATCTCAGGATCTGCTGCCAACGTCTTGGGGCATAATTTCACAGGACAACTTCAGATGAGTTCATTTCACACATCTGAACAATCACCATGACATCATGACAGACACCATGTGAGGTCAGTGCATAAATATGAACATGCTGAAAACTGTGTGATATCTCGATTTGTTTTGCTGTTTCCTCCAAAGACAAGGTCAAAACTTGTTCCCACAGCATCACACACACTGTGGGAACGCCCCGTTACAGGCCTCGGTTTTCCCCTCTGCTGGTCAAGGGCCGTAAAGACTGGTTAAATGTGATGCCTTGTGTTCTCTCCCTTAGGTGAAGCTGATCTGCGGTAATCGGAAGGATCTGATCAGTAGGGGGAGGAACCATGTCTCTCTTTCTTTCTCACACCTTCTTCTTCCATATGCTTATACCAGAAGCTGACTTTAGACCTCAGTTTAGCCCCGACTTCAACAACAGTGCCACCATCTTTGATTCATTTCCTCCTCTGAGTGTTGAGCATTGCACTGCAACTTTCTATGTGGCAAAGATTCACTTGAAGCCTTTGACACAGATCCTCAACCATGTCTGCTTCTGTTAATTTAACACACAGTCATGGCATTTGGCATATGTCATAGAACTTGTACCAACATCTAACATGGAAAAAAGGTACTGTCTGGTGAGTCTAACTCTGAGGCCTATTTTATGTCTTGGAACCAAGTCAATGAATTAACATGTCATGATTCATCTATTTATTTTCAACAAGTATCCCAAACTAATAAAACAGCAGTGGGACTTTATATTTCATTTGAAATAGGTGACAGAAAATGAGCAGAGCAATGTGATTGAGAGAGGTGAAATATGAAGGAAAGCAGAGATTATCCATCAGTAACTCTTATCTGAGCTGCAGGTGGATCCAAGATGGAGTCTAAAGGAGTTATGTCGCCCTCTGGTGGTGGTTTACATTCAAAGCCCAGTGAGAGAATGAGTGAAGATGTCCACAGTGAAGTTTGATGTTACTGTTTCAGTGTTTATAATACTTTGAGTGAATCAATCTGAATATGAATCGATATGATTCCATGTGATGTTTACACACAATATGTGAAATGTCGGACACAGTGTAATATAAATATAAATCCACAAACTGGGATTCTTTCATTTTTCGCAGTAACTTGTAAGAAAATAATGGACACACAGTAGAACAGTAGCAAATGGAAAGACACAAATGAACTAAAAATCACAGATGGGTGCAGAGAAGTGGCCTTTATAATTAGCAGTGTGTGATATGGAGACAACTTTTGACATAACAAAGAACACATGAAGAGGAACTATGATAAGTGACAAAATCAATTTCCGGTCTTGAACTGTTGTCAGTAAACAACATATTCTCGTCCAGGCTTCTGTGTCTTTTAGCATGAACTAACACCTTGAATGAGCTCACAGAGAAGGTGTGAACTCAGTGTTTTTTTACTTGAGTGTAGAGATCCTCTGGACCATCAGCAGTCTGTATGAAGCTGTTTTCTGTCTGAAACACTTTGACCTGTGTGTACACCGTGTCCTGCTGCTGTCCACTGTCCTGCACTGAGATAGAGGAAGGTTCAGGTCTCTGCTGGGCGAAGTGGACATCTTCATAATGGATGTCAAGCTCTTCACTGGTTTGAAAAGAAATGAGAGAAAAAAGACAAGACCAGACTCACTTCTGCATTTACCTTCAACATTCAGATGACGTCAGATTTGTAGAATAATCAAAGAAATAAAAGGAAGACATGTGAGGTAAAACCCTCTGAGGAACATAAATACATGACTGTAGGATGTTTGAGCAGCACCTTAGCACTGTCTGTCTGTGCCGCACCTTCTCTCACCACAAGGGGGAGCTCATCGTCCTGAAATATACATCACACTATTTACATGTACAGTATGGCGTTTCTTCTCGCTTTAACCAATCACAACCTCTGTCTGTGGGCCAATCATTCTGTCTGCTATCATTTAAAAAACTCCTCCTTTCTCTGATGCTCTCAGTTCTCATTTCACTGTCAGATCCATTAAGCCCTCCTCCACCTCACTGATGTCTCAGCATCCACACCTCCTCGTTCTTCACTCCTCCTCCACTACTACCAGGGTCTACACTCTATCAATTAAGTTTATGTTTCTGTACAGCTTGTTGAATGAACTTTATCTACATCATCTGATCTAATCTCTGTTCCTGCTCCATGTTTTATTATTTATTATGGTTTAGGTTAGTTGGTTAGTCAGAGCTCTCACACAGGAAGTAGATGCATTCACACAGAAATGAACCAGACATAATCTCAACACTATTTTAATGCAGACATGCTGGTTAACACAGTCAGAGGCTGTATTCATCTGTATGTGCAGAAATGGAGTACAGAGGACTTGTAGTTAAACTTAGAAATACCACAACTTCCTTTTTTTTTTTTTTCTGCTGGTTCACACACTTTGTACTTTGCAGGACGTTACCTATTGTGAAAAAAAAAAGTACAAAATATGTCCATGAAGATTAGAGTGAAATGCATCACAGAATAAAACTGCAATAGGAAGAAAAGATGAATCCTAACATGTTATCAGAAACAGGAGTGAATTAAAGCAAGAAGCTGGAAATATATGAACAACAATCAGGAAGGCAAAAGAAAATAAGACATAATGTTTTATGTTATAAATCACACAACAACATCTGCTGTATGTGAGGTCAGCACATAGATATGGACATGGTGATAAATGAAACACAAATGAATAATGACATCATCCAGTCTGTTTTTTTCTTTGTTAAATGAGTTGCATGAATAAAAACTTGCACATTAAATCTGAGTCTCTGCACAAACAAAACACACTTCTCATTTTTTCTTGACTTCAGCATAGAGATAATCTGCGTCATTAGCAGTCTGTGTTAATCTCTTTGCTGGTTTGTTGATGTTGACCTGTGCGTACATTGTGTCCTGCTGCTGTCCACTGTCCTGCACTGAGACAGAGGACAGGTCACGTCTCTGCTTGGAGAAGTTGATCTCTCCATAATGGATGTTTTCTTCTTCTTCTGTTTCACCTGCAGGTTCATCAACAACCAGATCTTCACCTCTTTGACTCTATAAGAAATGAACCACATGTGATGTTTAGTGAGGAAGATCTTCACCTGAATCCTTCCTTATTAAATCATTACTTTTACTTTTTGAATACGTTGAGTAGACTGCTCTGATAGAGGTAATATATAAAGTAACTAAACACTGAGTCAGGTAGACTACAGACAAGTTTAGTCATTACAAACCTGAGTCTGTTGTTGACTTTGATGCCTTGACTTTAACCACCTGGAAAACATCAGAGGCTGTTAGATGAACTATACTGTGTTTTAGGGTCAATATATTTGACAGTAAAATGTTAAGACTGATGGGAAACAGATGTTTTTGGATGTGCAGCTAAAATGTCAGCGACAGTAACTGAGTCATGTTTGCTGCTTTGATATGTGATAATTACCAAACAAAGATGATCAAGCAGATGAGTACGGTGATCCCAATGATTCCTCCAAGAACTGGTTCCCAGTGTGAGGAGCCTAAAACAAGACATGATTTAATGTGGACGTATTGATATAATGAAACCAGATATAACTTTTACTGTGTTTGAGTGGATTCAGAAAAATAAATACTGAATGATATTTACCTTCAACATTCGGAGAAATCTTTGTATCTGAAGTCTGAGAGGTCTCTGTTCATATAAAATAAAACCAAGTCAAGCTAAAGTAGACAGAGATCATCGGAAAGAGCTGATTGAATTCACTACTGCATTTACCTTCAACATTCAGATGAATCCATGGTGACGTCTGGTTACCAAGTTGATTTGAGGCCACACAGTAATAAACTCCTCTATCAGTCACATTGAAGCTGTAGAAGTGTCCTTCAGATACGTTCATGGGTCCATCTTTACTGTTCTTGAACCAGGTGAAGCGTCTGACGGGAGGCTTGGCTCTGCTGGAGCAGGTCAGGTTCACCCAGCTACCTGCTGACACCAAACCTGATGGACTGATGGATGCTGAGGTGTCTTTAGGAGCATCTGAGGAAAATGTGACAGAGATTCACTTTATTCATCACAAACAGCTGACATCCCATGAATCATCATGTGCTGACAGGATCCAACAACAAACTCTATTTGTCTTACATGAAACACTGAGAGTCTCTTGTGTCTCTGCTGTCTTGACGTCTTTTCCTTCATTCTCAGGATATCTGACAGAACAGATGATGTTGTATCCGTCATGTGTGTCTGACAGAGTGATGGTCTCCTGGATTTTAGTTGTAAAGGTCCCATCTGTGTTTTCCTCTATTTTGTTGTGAGGGTCTTGTTGGAGATTCCAGGTGAGTTGAGGGGAGGAGTGTGGACAGGGAGTGAAAGCTGAGCAGGTTATAGTGACAGACTCCTTCTCTTTCACATCACCTGAGATATTAATGCTGGGTTTTGAAGGTCTCCAAGGAGAATCTGGGGCTTTGAGCAAATTTAACATCAGGTTTAGTTGTTTTCATTTTTCCTCCTTTGTACTGACCATAAGAAAAACTGTTGAGATGGTTTAGCATTACAGAGTTTATGGACTAAGGTAGAACTGCTTTTACATTTTATTCAAGGAAAGTGAAATTATAAAACCTGCCTTACCTTTAACTGTTATTTGAAGAGGATCACAAACAGCTGTTGCCTTGAATGGCCAGTTCTCAATTCTGAAGTAATATGTGTCTGAATGACTTGTCTTTAAATTAGAAAACAGAGTGGTGCAGTTTTTCTGACTCAGGTCTCCAGTAATATTCATTTGATAGATGTTAACTGATTTACTATTGTTAAAGACTACATTATTTGGATTTGGGCCGAAATATGGGTTGTTTTTAATCCACACTCCGAAGGTTTCTCTGCTGCTGTCAAACTCTTTTCCTGGTTTCTCTCTATAGTTACATGGGATTTTCAAACAAGATCCACTCATTGCTTCCATCTTCTTTGGTGCAGTAATGAAGAGGGCTGAATCCATATCACATTGAGCCCAAACACCTGTAAAACCAGACTAATGACGAACATCATGTGCATCAAAATCTGCCTGAAGAGAAAGTTGATGAGACACAAACTCCACTTCATCTGCAGCATGTTACATGTAGACCCTTTGAACAATGTCAGTAGAAAATATTTCAGACTGGAAATGATTCAAGTAATGTCTCCAAATAAAAGAGACTGAACAAACAGCTGACCTGAAAGAAAGAAGACACTCAGTAACATGTTGACTGTCACCACGTTCACACACGGGGCTGCCATGACACTCATCCTAGACTGGAAACAAAGACAAAAACTATGTGACAGTAACATATTTTAATAAAATCTTTGCTTTAAAGATCTTTATCTGTGTTTTCAGAGATGATTCTGGAGTTAATTGTTTCTTTTCTCCTCTAGACATATCAAAGCAAAGCCAACATATCTATGACTATCCTCTTGTCAGCTTTGTCAGCCTCACACTAAACGTGTGTGTACATGCATCTCTATAGGGGACAGAGGTTTAAAAGGCTAAAATGGATAAAGAAGCTTTCGTTTTTACCTTTTCCATAAAGCCGTCATTTAGAGCTTTCATTTAAGTTGAAAGGATGCTTAATGTTGTTTTAAAAGAACAGTTGTTCCTTAAATTCACATGTTCAACTCTTCATGAACGACTGTCCTACATCATAAATAGTATCTGACAACATCAGCAGAGTTGTATTTAAATATGAAATTGACATAATTATGTGATGGGTTACACTTTATTGGAAATAAAATGCTGACTGTCGCAGTCCGAACCAACAACAACACACATTTCCAAAAGTTGCAGAACAGAAGTTAAATGACAAACCTGTAGGTTAAAACATTAAAATATAAAAAGCAGTGACATGTTTCTTACCAGATGAGTCTGCAGGTGAAACCAAGACTGTAGAATATTTTGATATCAGTGGTTTTGAACTTGAGCAGATCAGAAAGAGACCAAGTAACAACTTCCCTGTTAAACCTACTTTGGTGAAAGAAGGCGGACATTATATATTATGACTGTGAGCACAGTTGGTTTGATTGTACAGCCACAACATATCACATGACTTCCTGCTTATCTTGGACATAAACCTGAAGATAAAGCAAATGTAGGTCGTGTTCTTTGGACTCTACAAGAAAGTTTAGATCTGAAATCAGTGGTCATCAATCTACTGATCAACTATTATTCGTATATTAAGCTTCCCGGAAACATCTGATTCAAACTGGTTAAGGGTGCAAGTGTTTTCTAAATCCCTTTGCGGAGTTATTGGTGAAACATCTGTCTGTGCTGCACCTTCTCTCACCACAAGGGGGAGCTCACCATCCTGAAATATACATCACACTATTTACATGTACAGTATGGTGTTCCTTCCTCACTTTAACCAATCACAACCACTGTCTGTGGGACAATCATTTTGTCTGCTGTCATGTTAAAAACTCCTCCTTTCTCTGCTGCTCTCAGTTCTCATTTCACTGTCAGATCCATTCAGCCCTCCTCCACCTCACTGATGTCTCAGCATCCACACCTCCTCGTTCTTCACTCCTCCTCCACTACTACCAGGGTCTACACTCTATCAGTTCAGTTTATGTTTCTGTACAGCTTGTTGAATGAACGTTAACTACATCAGTTGATCTAAGCTCTGTTCCTGCTCCATGTTTTATTATTTATTATGGTTTAGGTTAGTTGGTTAGTCAGAGCTCTCACAGAGGAAGTAGATGCATTCACATAGAAATGAACCAGACATAATCTCAACACTATTTTAATGAATGCAGACATGCTGGTTAACACAGTAAGAGGCTGTATTCATCTGTATGTGCAGAAATGGACTACAGAGGACTTGTAGTTAAACTTAGAAATACCTCAACTTCACTGCAGGTTCACACACTTGGCAGCACGTGTACCTCTATTATGAAAAAAACTCAAACAACAAAATATGTCCATGAAGATTAGAGCCAAATGCATCACAGAATAAAACTGAGCAATAAGAAGAAAAGATGAATCCTAACATGTTATCAGAAACAGGAGTGAATTAAAGCGAGAATCTGGAAATATATGAACAACAATCAGGAAGGCATAATAAAATTAGTGTAACGTCATCTTATAGAGATTATTGATGAAGCTGTATTTGATTCAGCGTTTCCTCCGTAGAAAAAACAAAACATCAACACTGAAGGTCGTCTGAATACAAATTTATATTCAATTCTTCATCTTCCACAAAACAACATTATTTCACATGTACAGACCTGGATGATGCTGCAATCCACAAAAAAAAATGAAAAATAAAATAAAAAAATATCACATTTCAGTAAATAAGGAACGCATGTGCAGGTATAAACAAGGAATCAGAAATAATAAATCATTCCACTGACAATGAACTTGATATCTTCCTCCTCTCCTTGTGGCTCATGAAGCTTGAATCTCAATCACTCTGTTGACATCGTCTTCTTCTTCTGTGTCCTGTGGAAAAGGAACAACACAGAGAGAGTTCAGTTCAATATGTGATGATGATTTATGGCTTAACTTCACAGGTAGTACAGTTGTTTAGATAATTATTATAATAATAACAGCAACAATCTCAGCTTTCTTACCTTCTCTGGTTTGTTGGAGAATCTTGATCTAAACCAGCTGAAAGAAAAAGAGATGATGAATAAATATTAACAGATGTTAAACACTGAACATTTAAAACAGACCAAATGATCTCCAGCTGCAAAGTATCATATCAGAGAAAAGTTTGTCTCACCACTCAAAGATGATGATTGTACTGTAGAGAATTACAATTCCCAGGATTGTAACTGGAACGTGGACATCAACCCCAAACCCTGGATCATCAGAAACAAGACAACATGGTCACCTTCTCCTTAGTAGAAGATTATTTGACTCTAAACCATCATCAGCTTTTAATCCTGCTCTTTGCAGACTTGTCAAATTTAAACTGATCTCCTGATGAAACTCGCATAATATAAACCACAATCTTAACCACTTAAGTAATTCTTCAAAAACCAAAATGAAATGTGAAACAAGGAACATCAAGAGTCAAACCGACTGACTGTTTTCAGCAATGATATTTACCTTCAACATTCAGATGAATCCATGGTGACATCTGGTTACCAAGTTGATTTGAGGCCACACAGTAATAAACTCCTCCATCAGTCACATTGAAGCTGTAGAAGTGTCCTTCAGATACGATCATGGGTCCATCTTTGCTGTTCTTGAACCAGGTGAAGCGTCTGACGGGAGGCTTGGCTCTGCTGGAGCAGGTCAGGTTCACCCAGCTACCTGCTGACACCAAACCTGATGGACTGATGGATGCTGAGGTGTCTTTAGGAGCATCTGAGGAAAATGTGACAGAGATTGACTTTATTCATCACAAACAGCTGACATCCCATGAATCATGTGCTGACAGGATCCAACAACAAACTCTGGTTGTCTTACATGAAACACTGAGATTCTCTTGTGTCTCTGCTGTCTTGACGTCTTTTCCTTCATTCACAGGATATCTGACAGAACAGATGATGTTGTTTCCATCATGTGTGTCTGACAGAGTGATGTTCTCCTGGATTTTAGTTGTAAAGGTCCCATCTGTGTTTTCCTCTATTTTGTTGTGAGGGTCTTGTTGGAGATTCCAGGTGAGTTGAGGAGGGGAGTGTGGACAGGGAGTGAAAGCTGAGCAGGTTAAAGTGACAGACTCCTTCTCCTTCATATCACCTGAGATAGTAATTCTGGGTCTCAAAGGTCTCCGAGGAGACGCTGTGGTTTTGGGCAAAATTTCACATCAGTTTTAATTGTTTTCATATTTCATCCTAAATACTGAGCATAACAAATTTATTGAGAAGGTTTAGCATTACAGAGTTCATGGACCAAGGTAGAACTGCTTTCACATTTTATTCAAGTAAAGTGAAATTATAAAACCTGTCTTACCTTTAACTGTTATTTGAAGAGGATTGCAATCAGCTGTTGCCCTGAACGGCCAGTTCTCAATTCTGAAGTAGTATGTGTCTGAATGACTTGTGTTTAAATTAAAAAACAGAGTGGTGCAGTGTTTCTGACTCAGGTCTCCAATAATATTCATTGGATAGATGTTAACTGACCCACTACTGTTGAAGACTACATTATTTGGATTTAGGCCAAATCTCGAGTCATTTTTAATCCACACTCCAAAGGTTTCTCTGCTGCTGTTAAACCCTTTTCCTGATTTCTCACTATAGTTACATGGGATTTTCAAACAAGATCCACTCAGTGCTTCCATCTTCTTTGGTGCAGTGATGAAGAGGGCTGAATTTTCACGACAATCAGCCCAAACACCTGTAAAACCAGACTAATGATGAACATCATGTGGATGAAAATCTGCCTGAAGAGAAAGTTGACGAGACACAAACTCCAGTTCATCTGCAGCATGTTACATGTAGACCCTTTGAACAATGTCAGTAGAAAATATTTCAGACTGGAAATGATTCAAGTAATGTCTCCAAATAAAAGAGACTGAACAAACAGCTGACCTGAAAGAAAGAAGACACTCAGTAACATGTTGACTGTCACCACGTTCACACACAGGGCTGCCATGGCACTCATCTCCTAGACTGGAAACAAAGACAAAAACCAAAATATATCATGTGCTTCCTCTCAGGTTAAAATATTTAAATTTAAAAAACAGTAACATTTTTTTTTTTTTTACCAAATAAATCTGCAGTTAAAAGAAAGAAACAATATGGTTTTAATATTCAGTAATTTGTGAATTTCAGTTGATCAGCAGCAGATCAAATAACCAGCTTCTCTGTTTAGTTGTCGTGGTGTAAAAGGAAACATCCAGACTTGACTTATTTTTTTCATTACTTCTGCTAGTTATCACTGAATAAATGCAAAAATACAAGAAGTCTTCATCCTTCCTGCTTCATCTCTGTGAATGAGGAAGTCACCTTTTATGGTCATTTTGAGCTGATCAGGGTGTGAATGGTTTATTCATTTCCGATTACGTTCACTGTCGCACAAGTGTCACTTACTGTCGATCACAGCATTTCAATATTTATATCTACTGTAGAAGCAATGCTATACTTATAAGGCAGAACACAAAGAAGAACTTTGATAACATCATGGCTGAGAAAAAGCACATGAGCTGCAGGATGTGGAGAATTAAGTGTCCTGTCATTGTACTGTGGTCAGTAAAAGCAACATATTCTCGTCCAGGCCTCTGTGTCTTTTAACATGAACTAACATCTTGTATGAGCTCACAGTAAAGGTGTGAAAAGTGTTTCTTTACTTGAGTGTAGGACCATCAACAGTCAGTGTGAAGCTGTTTTCTGTCCTGCACTGAGACAGGGGAAGGTTCAGGTCTCTGTTGAGAGAAGTGGACGTCTTCATGCAGGACGTCTTTCTCTGATAATTCAAGATCTCTTCACCTGTTTGACTCTGTGAACAGACCTGTAGTTATTTATAGTTTCTTGAAATTGCACAATACATTAACAACAGCAATTATGGCAAGTTACACTGTTGTTTGTTATATTGATATATGTTGAGGGGAGGGACCTCTGTGGATCATCCCAGATACTTGATCAGTATGGAATCTAGTGAATTTAGAGGCCAGGTCGACATCTTGTGTTGTTCTTCATGTTTTTTTTTTTTAGTTGTTCCTAAACTGTTTTTGTGTGTGTGTGTCTGTGTCAGGCTGCATCCTGCTGGGGATGGCTGTTGCCATCAAGGAGTGTCATTGCTATGGGGTGGGGTGCCTGGTCTGGTCTAGGTGGGTGCTACATGTCTAAGTAACATCCACACATTTGAATACCAAGTCCAAATGTTTCCCAGCAGAATATTCCATTCTCACAAGATCCACACATTTGAATACCTGTCATAATATGTTGGCTGATCGGTACATGTTCTATTATTTTAATTTTTATTTGTATTATCTCTGATCCTTATGCTTTTACAAAGCATTATATCTATTTGCCAGTCCATCATAACATTTTAGTTTCCTGTAGTCATGTTGGAACAGCAGCGACTGAGGGCAGCTATATGTGGAGAAGTAAACTGTGTTCAACTTCCCTTCAGTCAGTGTCGTCACACACAGAGACATTTTCTGTAAATAATTTTTGGATTTCCTCTTTTGACTGGCAGCCTTTCACCACCACAGTCTCCCTCTCACTGGCAGACACACGTGGAGATTATTATTGTCTTAGTCAGAGTTTATGGACACAGGAGTTCCCTCATGAAGGTATGCTTTAACACTGACCTTATTTTAAACATGATGAGGAGGATTTTAAAGATATTTATTGGATTGTAAGAAACAGATTGTTCAGGAAACATGACTTGCACTATTTATTGTAAAGAAGTTGTGCAAACTGTTCACCACAGGGTGGCTTACAGATGGGTAGCTTCTTCTTCCTGCAGCTGTTGATGGTCAGAAAGTGTTCTGCAGAGGAGATAATGAGCAGCACCAAGCTCCTAACCATTTTAATTAAATCTCTCACTCATAGATGTTTATTCATTCAGTGACTTTTTCTGTTTTCTTTGCAGTGCCAGCCGAGACTTAAAGATGACACTTGCGCCTAAATACAACAAAATACTTTTCTTATCTGTGTTTTCAGAGGTGATTCTGGAGTTAATTGGTTCATTTCTCCTCTAGACTTGATCAACGGACAACAGAGCTGGGCTCACTGCTCTGCTAGCAAACATAAACTAATGTGATTCTAGTGGAAGTTATTTTACGTAATAGTTGTAGGAGACCCCCCAGGGGACCCCCACCTGTCACTGAAAACATATCAAAGCAAAGCCAACATATCTAAGACTGTCCTCTTGTCGGCTTTGTCAGCCTCAGACTAAAAGTGTGTGTACATGTATCTCTATAGGGAACAGAGGTTTAAAAGGCTAAAATAGATAAAGAAGCTTTTTTTATTTTTACATTTTCCATAAAGGCATCATTTAGAGCTTTCATTTAAGTTGAAAGGATCTTTAATGTTGTTTAAAAAGAACAAAGAGGTTCCTTAAATTCACATGTTCAACTCTTCATGAACAACCAGACTGTCATACATCATTAATAGTATCTGACAACATCAGCAGAGTTTAATTTAAATATGAAATTAACATAATTATGTGATGATTTACACTATATTTGAAATAAAACGCTGACTGCCTAGGTCCGAACCAACAACAACAAACGTTTCCAAGAGTTCCAGAAAAGCAGTAAATAACAAACCTGTAGGTTAAAACATTAAAATATAAAAAGCAGTGACATGTTTCTTACCAGATGAGTCTGCAGGTGAAACAAAGACTGTAGAACGTTTTGATATCAGTGGCTTTGAACTTGAACAGATCAGAAAGAGACCAAGTAACAACTTCCCTGTTAAACCTACTTTGAAAGAAGGCGGACGTTATACATTAAGACTGTGAGCACAGTTGGTTTGGTTGTACAGCCACAACATATCACATGGCTTCCTGCTTATCTTGTGTTAGGACATGTGAATTTGTGGACTCTTAAGATCATCAGGTGTCAATGACTAATTCAAACTTTTGGACCTGGCATTCATTCATGTGGATGTTACTTAGACATGTAGTACCCACCTAAACCAGACGATACTCCTTGATGGCAGCAGCCATCCCCAGCAGGATGCAGCCTGACACAGACACACACACAAAAAGGCTTTAGGAACAACTCAAAAAAACATGAAGAACAGCACAAGGTGTTGACCTGGCTTCCAAATTCACTAGATGCCAAACTGATCAAGTATCTGTGGGATGATCCACTGAGGGCCCTTCCCTCAACTCATAGGACCCAAAGGCCCCCACTAACATCATCCTGTTGCCAGACACCATAGGACACCCTCAGAAGGCCCATGTTTCATGTTTTGCACATATTTTTCATTTTTCTCCACCTCAATGACTAAAAGTAACGAGACAGAGAAGGATGATTTGAGATCATCCTGACACCAGACTGACTCAAACTAACTGAAAACATAAAGGAAGTCTGTCACTTGTTTGATGTCCTTCCCTCTTTCTCTGTTGTTTGAACAAAGTTTGCTTCATTTTCTTCGTTCACCTCACACCACTGCTCTCTGGAAACCTTATTATTCTTCTTCAACCACACTCGCATTAACCTCATTGTCTAATGGAGTAGAGTTTGTTGCTTTAGAGGAAGTTTTCTGTTCTATAAAACACAGTCTGTCAAATGTAAATGTTCACATATGAATCTGTCTGTACATGTAGACATGGCTCCTCTGAAGGTCAACAGGTGAACTGATTCAAAGGCATAAACCTGAAGATAAAGCAAATGTAGGTCGTGTTCTATGGACTCTAGAAGAAGTTTTAGGTCTGAAATGAGTGGTCATCAATCAACTGATCAACTATTATTATTATATTAAGCTTAATGGAAACATCTGATTCAAACTGGTTACGTGTGCGAGTGTTTTTCTAAATCATTTTTTAAGAGTTATTGGTAAAATAGAAACTGAAATTCAACACTGCTGCTTTTCTGAATCAGTAAAACTTACTCAATGAACTAAAAAGAAGACATGTGAGGTAAAACCCTCTGAGGAACATAAATACATGACTGTAGGATGTTTGAGCAGCACCTTAGCACTGTCTGTCTGTGCTGCACCTTCTCTCACCACAAGGGGGAGCTCACCGTCCTGAAATATACATCACACTATTTACATGTACAGTATGGTGTTCCTTCCTCACTTTAACCAATCACAACCTCTGTCTGTGGGCCAATCATTTTGTCTGATGTCAGTTTAAAATCTCCTCCTTTCTCTGCTGCTCACAGTTCTCATTTCACTGTCAGATCCATTCAGCCCTCCTCCACCTCACTGATGTCTCAGCATCAGGGCCGGATTAACAATTTCCAGTGCCCTGGGCAACAAGACTCAAGGCCCCCCCCCCCCCAAAAGCAACAATCGCAAAGTCACAATCATCAAGAGCATATACCCTATACTTCTATACTAACAAATCAGGCTTTTGCATGGCTTGGTGGAGATGTATGTAACAATATTGCCATGGTGTAGGAGTCAAGCCGCGCTGGTATATTATTTTTTTTTATTAATGTAGCGAGTTGCAGTGCAGAGCTTTTTTTTTTCTCAGCACCCCCTGCTGAGAATATGTTCCCGCGGCTATGACTGTTTTTGACGTGATTTAACATAATATTTTGATCGAACGGGTTGCACAAATCTGCACATGATTAGGGAAGTGAGGACTGCGTTTGTAACGTGATCGAACATAATATTTTGACTGTGCCCAGGGCCCCTTACTGGTCCTGTGCCCCTGGGCAAGTGCCCAGTTGCCCTAATGGTTAATCCGGCCCTGCTCAGCATCCACACCTCCTCGTTCTTCGCTCCTCCTCCACTACTACCAGGGTCTACACTCTATCAGTTAAGTTTATGTTTCTGTACAGCTTGTTGAATGAACTTTAACTACATCAGTTGATCTAAGCTCTGTTCCTGCTCCATGTTTTATTATTTATTATGGTTTAGATTAATTGATTAGTCAGAGCTCTCACACAGGAAGTAGATGCATTCACACAGAAATGAACCAGACATAATCTCAACACTATTTTAATGAATGCAGACATGCTGGTTAACACAGTAAGAGGCTGTATTCATCTGTATGTGCAGAAATGGACTACAGAGGACTTGTAGTTAAACTTAGAAATACCTCAACTTCCTTTTTTTTTATTGACTGCAGGTTCACACACTTTGAACTTTGCAAGACGTTACCTGTATTATGAAAAAAACTCAAACAACAAAATATGTCCATGAAGATTAGAGCCAAATGCATCACAGAATAAAACTGAGCAATAGGAAGAAAAGATGAATCCTAACATGTTACCAGAAACAGGAGTGATTTAAAGCGAGAAGCTGGAAATATATGAACAACAATCAGGAAGGAAAAAGAAAATAAGACGCAATGTTTTATGTTATAAATCACACAACAACATCTGCTGTATGTGAGGTCAGCACATAGATATGGACGTGGTGATAACTGAAATAGAAATGAATAATGACATCATCCTGTCTGTTTTTTTTCTTTGTTAAATGAGTTGCATGAATAAAACTTGCAGCACATTAAATCTGAGTCTCCACACAAATAAAACACACTTCTCATTTTTTCTTGACTTCAGCATAGAGATAATCTGTGTCGTTAGCAGTCTGTGTTAATCTCTTTGCTGGTTTCTTGATGTTGACCTGTGCGTACATCGTGTCCTGCTGCTGTCCACTGTCCTGCACTGAGACAGAGGACGGGTCACGTCTCTGCTTGGAGAAGTTGATCTCTCCATAATGGATGTTTTCTTCTTCTTCTGTTTCACCTGCAGGTTCTTCAACAACCAGATCTTCACCTCTTTGACTCTATAAGAAATGAACCACATGTGATGTTTAGTGAGGAAGATCTTCACCTGAATCCTTCCTTATTAAATCATTACTTTTACTTTTTGAATACGTTGAGTAGACTGCTCTGATAGAGGTAATTTATAAAGTAACTAAACACTGAGTCAGGTAGACTACAGAGAAGTTTAGTCATTACAAACCTGAGTCTGTTGTTGAGTTTGATGCCTTGACTTTAACCACCTGGAAAACATCAGAGGCTGTTAGATGAACTATACTGTGTTTTAGGGTCAATATATTTGACAGTAAAATGTTAAGACTGATGGGAAACAGATGTTTTTGGATGTGCAGCTAAAATGTCAGCGACAGTAACTGAGTCATGTTTGCTGCTTTGATATGTGATACTTACCAAACAAAGATGATCAAGCAGATGAGTACGATGATCCCAATGATTCCTCCAAGAACTGGTTCCCAGTGTGAGGAGCCTAAAACAAGATATGGTTTAATGTGGACGTATTGATATAATAAAACCAGATATAACTCTTACTGTGAGTAATAAAGGAATAACTGAATGATATTTACCTTCAACAGTCTGTTGAGTCTCAGTAACTGTAGTCTGAGAGGTCTCTGTTCATAAAAAATAAAACCATTAAAACTAAAGTAGACAGAGAACATCAAAAAACGAAACAAGAGAAATAAGACGAGAGCAGACTCAGTTCACTTCTGCATTTACCTTCAACATTCAGATGAATCCATGGTGATGTCTGGTTACCAAGTTGATTTGAGGCCACACAGTAATAAACTCCTCCATCAGTCACATTGAAGCTGTAGAAGTGTCCTTCAGATATGATCATGGGTCCATCTTTGCTGTTCTTGAACCAGGTGAAGCGTCTGACGGGAGGCTTGGCTCTGCTGGAGCAGGTCAGGTTCACCCAGCTACCTGCTGACACCAAACCTGATGGACTGATGGATGCTGAGGTGTCTTTAGGAGCATCTGAGGAAAATGTGACAGAGACTCACTTTATTCATCACAAACAGCTGACATCCCATGAATCATCATGTGCTGGCAGGATCCAACAACAAACTCTGGTTGTCTTACATGAAACACTGAGAGTCTTTAGTGTCTCTGCTGTCTTGACGTCTTTTCCTTCATTCACAGGATATCTGACAGAACAGTTGATGTTGTATCCATCATGTGTGTCTGACAGAGTGATGGTCTCCTGGATTTTAGTTGTAAAGGTCCCATTTGTGTTTTCCTCTATTTTGTTGTGAGGGTCTTGTTGGAGATTCCAGGTGAGTTGAGGAGGGGAGTGTGGACAGGGAGTGAAAGCTGAGCAGGTTATAGTGACAGACTCCTTCTCCTTCACATCATCTGAGACATTAATACTGGGTCTCCAAGGAGAATCTGTTTCACATCAAACACACATTATTGTACTGAGCTATTGTTGTGACAAAATTGACTTTATTGTTAGTACAACTCAGTTTCTACTGTTTTATTGAATCTTTCCACTTTCATGTAATGTAGATAACATGTTTTACAGAGAAGGTTAGGGTTGAAGAGTTGGCTTACTGAAGCTGAAATGGATTTCACATATAAAAAGTCTGAAAAAATTAAATGAATAAAAATAACAAATAACAAAACCTGTCTTACCTTTAACTGTTATTTGAAGAGGATCACACTTAGCTGTTGCCTTAAATGACCAGTTCTCAATTCTGAAGTAGTATTTGTCTGAATGATTTGTCTTTAAATTAGAAAATAGAGTGGTGCAGTTTTTCTGACTCAGGTCTCCGGTAATACTCATTTGATACACGTTAACTGACCCACTACTGTTGAAGACTACATCATTTGGATATGATCCAAAATTTGGGTTATTTTTAATCCACACTCCAAAGGTTTCTCTGCTGCTGTTAAACTCTGTTCCTGGTTTCTCACTATAGTTACATGGGATTTTCAAACAAGATCCAGTCAGTGCTTCCATCTTCTTTGGTGCAGTAATGAAGAGGGCTGAATCACAATCAGCCGAAACACCTGTAAAGCCAGACTAATGATGAACATCATGTGGATCAAAATCTGCCTGAAGAGAAAGTTGATGAGACACAAACTCCAGTTCATCTGCAGCATGTTACATGTAGACCCTTTGAACAATGTCAGTAGAAAATATTTCAGAAATGATTCAAGTAATGTCTCCAAATAAAAGAGACTGAACAAACAGCTGACCTGAAAGAAAGAAGACACTCAGTAACATGTTGACTGTCACCACGTTCACACACAGGGCTGCCATGACACTCATCTCCTAGACTGGAAACAAAGACAAAAACTACCATATGTTGCTTTTACATATTTGAATCAAAACAGCCTTTTTAACAATGTATACTTTTTTAAAGGGCTGCAGCCTATCCCAGTTGTCATTGGGTGAGTGGCGGGGTACACCCTGGACAGGTCACAAGTCTATCACAGGGCTAACACAGAGAGACAGACAACCATTCACACTCACACATATGTCCAATTTAGAATCACCAATTAACCTAACGAGTATATCTTTGGACAGAGGGAGGAAGTCGGATTACCCGGAGAGATCCCACGCAGACACAGGGAGAACATGCCAACTCCACACAGAAAGGCCCATGGATTCGAACCTGGAACCTTCTTGCTGTGAGGCTGCAGTGCTAACCACTACGTCACTTTTCCACCCACTTTGAAAACATGTTGAAGATAAAATCTAAAAAATCCAACAAGACTTCATGTTCAAAATGTTCCTGAAGCAACTTCAAAGTTAAAAAAAAAGTTAAAATAAATATATATAAAAGAACAAACATTGATCTTACCAAATTAATCTGCAGAAAAAATATAGTTTTAAAATCCAGTAAATTGTGATTTTCAGTTGATCATCAGCAGATCAAATAACCAACGTCTCTGTTCAGTAGCTGTTTTAAAAAGACTTCATCCTTCCTGCTTTGACCTGAGAAAGAGGAATAAAGTCTTAGCAGCTTGACCTCATGAGGGCGTGACTCTGTTGAACAGTAGTTTGAATATTTACACGTTTAATAAGTCGAGAATATTTTAATAAGACTGGTTGTGTGAGAACTTTTCTTTGCAACTATTCTGAACTTCTCAATAAATGTCAGTCATCAAACAGATAACAGACTTTCACATAAATAAATTAAATAGACTCAACATGGACAATCATCACAGTTTATGTGGCGCTACAGTCGTCAAACTATTCAACTTCCTTTATTTACTTAAAGTTCTCAGTCTATTCTCAGCACATCTGTTGACATCACACCACTACACTCTGTTCTCACTCTTCTCCATCAGACACAAACATATGTTAAAATTAAAACCATGTTAAAATTATTGATAGGGCGAAGTGGACAGTATTTATTATATTATCTGTGCCTGTCCAAGGTTGGGAGAGCACATGATGTGAAACAGCATTAGTGTTAATAATGCTTAAGTTGTGTGCAGAGCTTTTTATTACACTGCAGCATCTTCAAATATGGAAAATAAGTGACTGATACAAAATGTATGAAATGAGAAAACTATAAACTACCACTAAATCAAACTCAAATTCAATATAACCTCAGTACTCCGCTGGTAATGTGGATGTAGATTTCTTTAATTTAAATTATAGTTCTCTGTTTACAGCGTTGGGGTCTTTATTTACTGTCCATTGTTATATGCAGATAATATACCACACGTAAACAGACGGACAGATATGAAGCCAGACCACAAATAGGAACTATGACAGTAGCAGAGCTGAGAAAACTATGAGAGCTGCAGGGAGTTTCCTGTCAGTAAACACCACATACAGTATTTATGTCCAGGCCTCTGTGTCTTTTAACATGAACTTTCATTTTGTATGAGCACACAGTGAAGGTGTGAACTCATTGTTTTTTCACTTGAGTGTACTGTCAGCAGTCTGTGTGAAGCTGTTTTCTGGCTAAGACTCTTTGACCTGTGCCTAAACCATTTCTCTCTGCTGTCTGCAATGACACTATCAGGACTTTTAGACAACGTTACAACACCTCAAAAGCAACAATTTGGATCAGACATATCATATGCAGTTAGTTAGGGATTGTAGAAATTTGACTTTCAACAATCTCTCTTCTAATATGAGTCCAGCTTTTAATAGCTTGGTGGTAATCACCGCTGGGGAAATCAGACCACAATCTGATCCTACTGCAACTTCACTACAAGCCATTGGTTTCAAGGAAACCCACCACAAAATGCTCCTTCAGGTAATGATCGCCTGAGGCAGAGGCAGCTCTGAAGGAGATCACTGGATGCACCACCACCTACATCAGTTTCTGTATGGATGTTATTGTTCCCACCAGAACTGTGTGCTGCTCCCTCAACAATAAGCCATGGATCACCAGCAACATCAAGGTCCTTCTTAACCAGAAGAAGAGGGCTTTTAAGCAGCCGGCTTGAAGCCTTTAACACAGAGATCCTCAACCATGTCTGCTTCTTTTAATTTAATACACAGTCATGGCATTTGGTCTATGCACTAGCCCTAGTATCCTTTAAAATCTAATGTGGAAATAAGGTACTGTCTGGTGAGTCTAACTCTGAGGCCTATTTTAAGTCTTGGAACCAACCAGTCAATGAATTAAAATGTCAAGATTCATCCATTTATTTTCAACAAGTATCTAAAACGTATAAAACAGCAGTGGTACTTTATATTTCATTTGAAATAGATGACAGAAAATGAGCAGAGCAATGTGATTGAGAGAGTTGAAATTAAAGTGAAATATGAAGGAAAGCAGAGATAATACATCAGTAACTCTTGTCTGAGCTGCAGGTGGATTCAAGATGGAGTCTAAAGGAGTTATGTCGCCCTCTGGTGGTGGTTTACATTCAAAGCCCAGTGAGAGAATGAGTGTAGATGTCCACAGTGAAGTTTAATGTTACTGTTTCAGTGTTTATAATACAATATGTGTAATGTCGGACACAGTGCAAAATAAATATAAATCCACAAACAGGGATTCTTTAATTTTTCGCAGTAACTTGCAATAAAATAATGGACACACAGTAGCAAATGGAAAGAAGCAAATGAACTGAAAATCACAAATGGGTGCAAATTTGTGGCCTTTATGATTTCCTCTTAGCAGTGTGTGATATGTAGATAATTTTTGACACAACAAAGAACACATCAAGAGGAACGATTCTCAACATTGCAATTTCCCAATTACTTCTAGTCATGCAATTCTGTGCTACTACTGTATAGCATGTTAACTGCTGTGTGTCCTCCCTCCCCTCTTCCCCCCTCTTCTTGTGAGTATCTCTGGCCTGGAGTTGTGTGTTTCCTGTGGAGCTCCATACTCCATCTGTTGTCGTGGTCTCATCAGCCTGCCCAGTCTTCATGGAATCCTGCAGTTATCCACTCCTACCTGAATGAACAATTCTCCAACCTGCCTATGATTCCTCTTACATTTTCAAACTGTCATGTAACATCATCAGTTTGTATCATAAGATTCCACATCTACGCTTTAGTCAGATATGTGTATCTATGACAGATGTATGTTTATCTTGCTGTTCTCTTCTCTCTTTCTTCTGTCTGTACCCGGCTGGCCTTCGGCAGATGGGTCCCTCCATATGAGCTGGGACCTGCTCAAGGTTTCTTCTGTTAAAAGGGAGTTTTTCCTTGCCACCGTTGCCTTCAGGCTTGCTCTGGGGGTTTCAGGCCGGGTTTTATAAAGCGTCTTGTGACGATTTGTATTGTTATTGACGCTATATAAATAAAATTGAACTGAATTGAATTGAACACACACAAACACAAATCTTTGCATAGGTATCTTTGAGATGACATTCACTGACATAATGCATTCCCCAGAAGATAGATATGGACGTGCTGATACGTAACTGAAATAGAAATGAATAATGACATCATCCTGTATGTTTTTTTTTCTTTGTTAAATGAGTTGCATGAATAAAACTTGCAGCACGTTGAATCTGTGTCTCTACACAAACAAAACACACTTCTCATTTCTTCTTGACTTCAGCATAGAGATAATCTGTGTCGTTAGCAGTCTGTGTTAATCTCTTTGCTGGTTTCTTGATGTTGACCTGTGCGTACATCATGTCCTGCTGCTGTCCACTGTCCTGCACTGAGACAGAGGACGGGTCACGTCTCTGCTTGGAGAAGTTGATCTCTCCATAATGGATGTTTTCTTCTTCTTCTGTTTCACCTGCAGGTTCTTCAACAACCAGATCTTCACCTCTTTGACTCTATAAGAAATGAACCACATGTGATGTTTAGTGAGGAAGATCTTCACCTGAATCCTTCCTGATTAAATCATTACTTTTACTTTTTGAATAAGTTGAGTAGACTGCTCTGATAGAGGTAATATATAAAGTAACTAAACACTGAGTCAGGTAGACTACAGAGAAGTTTAGTCTTTACAAACCTGAGTCTGTTGTTGAGTTTGATGCCTTGACTTTAACCACCTGGAAAACATCAGAGGCTGTTAGATGAACTATACTGTGTTTTAGGGTCAATATATTTGACAGTAAAATGTTAAGACTGATGGGAAACAAATGTTTTTGGATGTGCAGCTAAAATGTCAGCGACAGTAACTGAGTCATGTTTGCTGCTTTGATATGTGATACTTACCAAACAAAGATGATCAAGCAGATGAGTACAATGATCCCAATGATTCCTCCAAGAGCTGGTTCCCACTGTGAGGAGCCTAAAACAAGACATGATTTAATGTGGATGTATTGACATAATGAAACCAGATATAACTCTTACTGTGAGTAATAAATAGATAGGATAGACAGGTTTTATTTGTCACATGCACAGTTATACATAGTACAATGCACAGTGAAATGTATTGTTGTACCTGTCTATTTATTTACCTTAGTCTGTTGTACCTAATGAATGAATAACTGAATGATATTTACCTTTAACAGTCTGGCGAGTCTCAGTAACTGAAGTCTGAGAGGTCTCTTTTCATAGAAAATAAAACCGAGTAAAGTTAAAGTAGATTGAGAAAAGACAAGAGAAGACTCAGTTCACTTCTGCATTTACCTTCAACAGTCTGTCGAGTCTCAGTAACTGTAGTCTGAGAGGTCTCTGTTCATAGAAAATAAAACCAAGTCAAGCTAAAGTAGATAGAAAACATCAGAAAATGAAACAAGAGACAAGAGCAGACGCAGTTCACTTCTGCATTTACCTTCAACAGTCTGTTGAGTCTCAGTAACTGTAGTCTGAGAGCTCTCTGTTCATAGAAAATAAAACCAAGCCAAGCTAAAGTAGACATCAGAAAATGAAACAAGAGAAATAAGACGAGAGCAGACTCAGTTCACTTCTGCATTTACCTACAACATTCAGATAAATCCATGGTGACGTCTGGTTACCAAGTTGATTTGAGGCCACACAGTAATAACCTCCCCCATCAGTCACATTGAAACTGTAGAAGTGTCCTTCAGATACGATCATGGGTCCATCTTTGCTGTTCTTGAACCAGGTGAAGCGTCTGACGGAAGGCTTGGCTCTGCTGGAGCAGGTCAGGTTCACCCAGCTACCTGCTGACACCAAACCTGATGGACTGATGGATGCTGAGGTGTCTTTAGGAGCATCTGAGGAAAATGTGACAGAGATTGACTTTATTCATCACAAACAGCTGACATCCCATGAATCATCATGTGCTGACAGGATCCAACAACAAACTCTGGTTGTCTTACATGAAACATTGAGAGTCTCTTGTGTCTCTGCTGTCTTGACGTCTTTTCCTTCATTCACAGGATATCTGACAGAACAGTTGATGTTGTATCCATCATGTGTGTCTGACATAGTGATGGTCTCCTGGATTTTAGTTGTAAAGGTCCCATCTGTGTTTTCCTCTATTTTGTTGTGAGGGTCTTGTTGGAGATTCCAGGTGAGTTGAGGAGGGGAGTGTGGACAGGGAGTGAAAGCTGAGCAGGTTATAGTGACAGACTCCTTCTCCTTCATATCACCTGAGATTTTAATACTGGGTCTCCAAGGAGAATCTGTTTCACATCAAACACATATTATTGAATTGAACTATTGTTGTGACAAAATTGACTTTATTGTTAGTAGAGCTCAGTTTTTACTGTTTTATTGAATCTTTCCACTTTTATGTAATGTAGATAACATGTTTTACAGAGATGCTTAGGGTTGAAGAATTGGTTTACTGAAGCTGAAATGGACTTCACATTTAAATAATCTGAAAAAATTAAATAAATTTAAAATAAGAAATAACAAAAGCTGTCTTACCTTTAACTGTTATTTGAAGAGGATCACAAGAAGCTGTTGCCCTGAACGCCCCGTTCTCAATTCTGAAGTAGTATGTGTCTGAATGACTTGTCTTTAAATTAGAAAACAGAGTGGTGCAGTTTTTCTGACTCAGGTCTTCAGTAATATTCATTGGATAGATGTTAACTGACTTACTACTGTTGAAGACTACATTATTTGAATTTTGGCTGAATTTTGAGTCATTTTTAATCCACACTCCGATGGTTTCTCTGCTGCTTTCAAACCCTTTTCCTGGTTCCTCTCTATAGTTACATGGGATTTTCAAACAAGATCCACTCAGTGCTTCCATCTCCTTTGGTGCAGTAATGAAGATTGCTGAATCCTTATCACAACCAGCCCAAACACCTGTAAAACCAGACTAATGATGAACATCATGTGGATCAAAATCTGCCCAAAGAGAAAGTTGATGAGACACAAACTCCAGTTCATCTGCAGCATGTTACATGTAGACCCTTTGAACAATGTCAGTATAAAATATTTCAGACTAGAAATGATTCAAGTAATGTCTCCAAATAAAAGAGACTGAACAAACAACTGACCTGAAAGAAAGAAGACACTCAGTAACATGTTGACTGTCACCACGTTCACACACAGGGCTGCCATGACACTCATCTCCTAGACTGGAAACATAGACAAAAACGACTGTATGTTGCTTTTACATATTTGAATCAAAACAGCCTTTTTAACAATGTATACATTTTTAAAGCCCATTTTTAAAGGGCTGGAGCCTATCCCAGCTGTCATTGGGTGAGAGGCGGGGTACACCCGGGACAGATCACCAGTCTATTACAGGGCTAACACAGAGACACACAACCATTCACACTCACACGGCCAATTTAGAATCACCAATTAACCTAAAGAGCATGTCTTAGGAAGTCGGAGTATCTGAACAGAACCCACGCAGACACGGGGAACATACAAACTCCACACAAAAAGGCCCCATGGATTCGAACCCGGAACCTTCTTGCTGTGAGGCATCAGTGCTAACCACCACACCACTTTGCCACGCACTTTGAAAACATGTTGAAGATAAAATCTAAATAATCCAACATGACATGTTCAAAATGTTGCTGAAGCAACTTCTCATTGTGACTGGTTTCATCAAAACCAAGTAATAAAACATGTCATGTGTTTTCTCTCAGGTTAAAAAGTTAAAAAGTTAAAATATATAAAAGAACAAACATTGATCTTACCAAATGAATCTGCAACAGAGAAAAAATATCCAGTAAATTGTGAATTTCTGTTGATCATCAGCAGATCAAATAACCAACGGCTCTGTTCAGTAGCTGTTTTAAAAAGACTTCATCCTTCCTGCTTTGACCTGAGAAAGAGGAATAAAGTCTTAGCAACTTGACCTCATGAGGGCGTGACTCTGTTGAACAATAGTTTGAATATTTACACGTTTAATAAGTCGAGAATATTTTAATAAGAGTGGTTGAGTGTGAAGTTTTGTTCGCAACTATTCTGAACTTCTCAATAAATGTCAGTCATCAAACAGATAACAGACTTTTACATAAATAAAATAGACTCAACATGGACAATCATCACAGTTTATGTGGAGCTACAGTCATCAAACTATTCAACTTCCTCTATTTACTTAAAGTTCTCAGTCTATTCTCAGCACATCTGTTGACATCACACCACTACTCATTGTTACACTCACTCTTCTCCATCAGACATAAACATATATTAAAATTAAAACCATATTAAAATTACTTATATGGCGAAGTGAACAGTATTGATTATATTATCGGTGCCTGTCCAAGGTTCAAATGTTAAAACAGCACATGCTGTGAAACAGCATTGGTGTTAATAATGATTAAGTTGTATGCAGAGGTTTTTATTACACTGCAACATCTTTAAATATGGAAAATAAGTGACAGATACAAAATGTACAAAGTGAGAAAACTACAAACCACCACTAAATCAATCTCAAATTCAATATAACCTTGGTACTACGCTGGTAATGTGGATGTAGATTTGTTTAATTTAAACTATAGTTCTCTGTTTACAGCATTGGGGTCTTTCTTTACTGTACATTGTTATATGCAGATAATATACCACACCTAAACAGAGAGACAGATATGAAGTCAGACCACAAATAGGAACTATGATAGTAGCAGAGCAAACTATGAGAGCTGCAGGCAGTTTCCTGTCAGTAAACACCACATACAGTATTTTTGTCCAGGCCTCTGTCTGTTAACATGAAGTTTCATGTTGTATGAGCACACAGTGAAAGTGTGAACTCATTGTTTCTTCACTTGAGTGTACTGTCAGCAGTCTGTGTGAAGCTGTTTTCTGGCTAAGACTCTTTGACCTGTGCCTAAACCATTTCTCTCTGCTGTCTGCAATGACACTATCATTTCCCTCGGGATCCCTCGGGATCAATAAAGTATCTATCTATCTATCTATCTATCTATCTATCTATCTATCTATCTATCTATCTATCTATCTATCTATCAGGACGTTTAGACAATGTTACAACACCTCAACAGCAACAATTCAGGTCAGACATATCAAGTGCAGTTAGTTAGGGATTGGAGAAATTCAACTTTCTACTCTAAGATGAGTCCACTTTTTTTTTTTTTTCCAACAATAGTTTATTGATTTTTAAGCATATTAAACACATACAAACACACAATAACACTGACAAAGACAGTGTACATATTAAACAAAACTAAAATGACAACAAACAAATAAAATAATGAAACAAGAAAATAATGGTATAACAAAGACACCACAAAGCACTCAGCTCCTCACAACAATATCAAAGTTGTGCACGTTTATTACTAAGAAACTCCAGTAACGGTCTCCACACCTTTTCAAATTCTTCTGCCTTTCCTCTAGTTATATAAGTCAACCTCTCCAGTACAACACAAGATGCCATCTCTTTCACCCACACATTTATCAAAGGTATATCCATTTTTTTCCAAGATAAAGCAATAAGTCTTCTGGCCTGCAGAAGACCAAAGTCAATCAGAATTGATTGTCTTGAGTTAACAATAAGGTTGTCTGGATATATGCCTAGTATACACAACTTTGCTTGGTGGGGGACCTTCACTCCAACAACCTCAGATATCTTCTCAACAACAGTTTTCCAGTATTTATTTAACTTTGGACACTCCCACATGCAATGGTATAGTGTGCCCTTCCCTTCTAAACATTTAATACAAGTGTCCGGAATGTCAGGGCACCAACGATTCAATTTGACTGGTGTAATGTAGGTTCTCATTAACCATTTGTGCTGTAATAATTTCATTCTTGTATTGATTGATTGTTTTTGAGCTTTTAAGCATGCAATTTCCCAATCAGCTGTACATATATCTTCTTGAAGATCTCGTCTCCATGCCGCTAGTTTGTCCAAAGTGGACTCCTTATCAAATGACATTAAAGTCATATAGAATAGGGAAATCTGTCTCCGCCCATTTAAATTTGAAAGAATAAGATTTTCAAAATGTGAGAGTGGTGGTGGTTCAAATATTTGCTTATAGTTTGACTGTATGAAATGTTTTAATTGTAAATATTTAAAAAAATGTTTTCTTGGAATGTTATAGATCTGACATAGCTGATCAAATGTGAGAAGGTTGCCATTCATGTAAAGGTCCTCTATTTTACATACACCTTTATCAGACCAGATTTTAAAACCACCATCCGCTCTTCCTGCCTTGAAATATGTATTACCCCATATGGGGGAGAAGCGGGATATAGGAGGTGTGTCTTTAATATACTGATGTGCTTTATACCAGACGTCAATAGTGTTTTTAAGAAAAGGGTTTTCTGTTGTTTTTTTCAACTGTTTTGGGTCTGCAGAATATAAATATAGTTTAAGTGAAAGATTTAGTATTGATGCTTGCTCAATATTCACCCAGGATGGAGAAGTCTCTGTTGAAAAGTAAAACATTGCAGAGCGTAATTGAGCAGACCAATAATATAGTTTTAGATTTGCAAGTCTTAGCCCTCCCCTGTCATAAGGCAGGTATAGCAGCCCAAGTCTTAGTCTGGGTTTTTTATCATTCCAAATGAATCTACTAAAAATACTATTGAGCTTTTCAAAGAATCCTTTTGGAAGCGGGAGAGGAAGTGATTGAAAAAGGTATAAAAATTTAGGTAAAATGGTCATTTTAATCATGTTTATACGGCCAATCATTGATATGGGTAGTGTCATCCATCGATCCAATGTCTCCTTTACCTCATCTATTAATGGGTCATAGTTTGTTGGGACAATTTTATGAATTTCAGGGGTAATTTTTATACCAAGGTAAGTGAATCCTTTCTTTGCATTTATAAAGGTGGTATTTATGACTGGTTTCAGTCTTTCTTCCTTATTCAAAAATAATATTGAGGATTTTGAGTTGTTAATAATGTAACCAGAAAATCGCCCAAATCTTTCAATCTGTTGCATTAAGTTTGGGATACTAACAGATAGATTTGTTAAAAAAATTATTACATCATCAGCGTATAAAGAAATTCGATGTTCCTGCTCCCCAATCTGGATGCCCGACAGACCTGTCTGTGTTCTTATTGCCATAGCCAGAGGCTCTATGGCCAGTATGAACAACATCGGCGACAGAGGACATCCCTGGCGAGTGGATCTCTCCAAGGTTACTGGTTTAGAAACTGTACCATTTGTTAATACACTAGCTGTTGGATTTGTATACAGAATTCGAATCCA
Source organism: Chelon labrosus (assembly GCF_963514085.1). Taxonomy (NCBI): domain Eukaryota; kingdom Metazoa; phylum Chordata; class Actinopteri; order Mugiliformes; family Mugilidae; genus Chelon; species Chelon labrosus. Next base: position 8,327,937 of record NC_140351.1, on the reverse strand, counting down.
TTTCAGAAAGTTATTTCCAAATCCGAATCTAGACAGGACATTTAATAAGTATGGCCATTCTATTCGATCAAAGGCCTGCCGAGCATCCAGTGACAGCACCGCCGTATCCTCAGTATCAAATTTTTCATGAAGTATGTTGAGAACTCTACGTATATTGTGAAATCCTTGGCGTTGCTGTACAAAACCGTTTTGATCATTATGAATTAATTGTGGAATATGAGGGTCCAGTCTCATCGCTAGGGCTTTGCAAAGGATTTTTGTATCCGCTCCAAGTAGGCTTATTGGTCTATATGAGGAGCACTCCGTAGATGATTTACCTGGTTTCAAGATCAGAGTTATAATTGCTAGTCTCAAAGAGGATGGGAGAGTTTCATTTTGATATGACTCATTGTACATATTTAAGAGTGGGATAAGTAATTTTTGCTGAAATGTTTTATAAAATTCTATTGGTAGGCCGTCCGAACCTGGTACTTTACCGCTATTAATGTTCTGGATAGCCTGTGATAGCTCTTCAACTGTTAGACCACTATCTAACTCATCTTTTACATCCTCTGCAAGTTTTGGAAATTGTAACTGACAAAGGAACTGGTCTCGTTCTTCTGAAGCTTGAGTGCATTCTGATCTATATAAATGTTCAAAAAATTCTCGAAAACAGTTATTTATTTCCTGTGGATCTACTGTTAGGTCTCCCGAGGAATTATTTACACCGTTAATTGATCTATCGGACTGCATTTTTTTAATTCTCCATGCCAGGAGTTTCCCAGCCTTTTCCCCCTGATCGTAATAAGATTGTTTCAGCCACAATAAGCTGTTAGCGGCTTTATCGGCAGATAATTTATTATATTGAGTTCTCAAGAGTAATAGTTCCCTTTGTTTTGTTGAGTCATCTCTTTCATTTAGATCCGTCTCTAGAGACTTTATTTGTTTCTCCAAGTTTTCCATTTCTATTCTTTGTCGTTTGGCTTGAAAGGTTGTGTAGCTAATGATTTCCCCCCTAATGTAGGCTTTAAATGCCTCCCACCTCATGCTAGCACTGGTTTGATCTGTGTTAATTTCAAAATAACAATCTATTTTAGTTCCTACATATTTAACAAAGTCGGGATTCTGTAGCCATCTAACCTGTAATCTCCAATTAGGGGGACTATGGATGAATTTTTCTATATGAATACTAAGTGAAATAGCAGCATGATCACTAATTACAATGCTATCGTACCAACAGCTTTTAATCTTAGATAAGAGCCCTCTTGAGACAAGAAAATAGTCAATACGAGAGCGGGATTTGCAAATACTGGAGTGACAAGAGTATTCTATTTTGTCGGGATTCTGTTCCCTCCATACTTCAACCAAATTTAAATCCATGATGTACTGTTTTAATGATTTTCTAGCTTGTGTCTTAGAGGTATCACAACCTGTAGATCGGTCCTTTGCTGGATTTAGAACACAATTGAAGTCACCCCCAATTATATAAGAGCCTCGTAAAGTGGACATGGTCAGGAAAAGATCCTCAAAAAACTTGGGGTTATCCTCATTTGGGCCATACACACTAACTAGGTTTAATGTGAGGGATAGAATACGACCATGCGTAATAACGTACCTTCCGGCTGGGTCTTTGATTATTTTTACGGTCTGAAATGGTATCATTCTATGAATAAGAATAAGTACACCTCTAGCATAATTATTGTATGACGCATATATAACCTGACCAGGCCATCTACGCTCTACCAATTTAATATCTGAGTCCGTCAAATGAGATTCTTGAATAAAGATTATTTTAGACTTAAGCTGTTTAATCCTGGCCATGACCTGTTTCAGTTTTGTCAATTTTCTCACCCCCCTAACATTCCAGCTTGTTATTTTTATATCAAAAGTTTGTTCCATATGTAGTATTTGTCAGTTGTACCGAGTCTATGGTTTTGCAAGGAAACGTTGTTGAAGATAATATTGCTGTGCTGAATGTGTGGTAGACATAAAGAAAAACAAAACAGAAATATACATTTACATATATGAACATTTGAACACTTGAAAGCCCCTCCCCTTATTCACTACAAGAAAATCGTAGGGCTTATGCTGATCCACCATCTGGAGGAGCAGCTAACTGTGCAAACCCAACTCCACAGGCAACAAGTAGTGTCCACCAACCGTGCACCTTGTCTATTAGAATACCATGTATTCAACCCACATGTTATAAAAGTAACATCAGAATAACAACTATGTAAGTCAGTAAATATTCATTTAGGTCTGGTGAAATTAAAGTTTTCAGAAGCAACAAAGGTTGCACAAATAAAATTTTACTACACTGGCTGCTCAGAGGTCCAAGACGTAGTACTCTTTTAAAGAAGACCCATTTAGTATAGTCTTATAACTGTAGAATAGCCAGTGACAGCTGATAATAATAATAATAATAATAAAAGTATACACCAGCTGTAATAATAATACAAACAATGAAAATAATAGAGCTACTGAAGCTACCCTGGGGGTAAAACACCCACTAAAATATAGTGTCTTTTCAAAAAATAGATACTGGAAATAAAATAGATTGAAAGAAAGGGTCACCCGGGGTTCAGTATCGTTACTATGATAGTCAATGTCAGCTGGTTCTTATGTGTAACAAAGTAGAAAATTCTCACTGTTATCCAGGTCTTAACCGTGTTCGCGATGGAAATCCTCCGCTTCTTTTGGTGATGCAAACAGGTGTATTCTCCCATTGTGAACGATCCTCATCTTGCATGGATTGTATTGAAATCCACGGAAAGTCCCCCTTTCAGCAAACACTTTCCTGGTCGCATCAAAAGCGCGTCGCTGCCGTAGGGTCTCAGCTGAGAGGTCCTGGGCGAAAAACAGACGGTTCCCCTCGTATGTGATGATACGTTGTTTAGTGGACCGGAAAACAAATTCACGATCTTGAAACTGCAAGAATCGGATGAGAACCGCTCTGTCCTGGTTTGGTTTCGGCGGTGCTAGGGTCCGATGAACCCTCTCCAGGACGAAAGATTTTCCGGTGTCCAAGTTCACCCAGCGAGGTAGCATCTCCTGTATGAATTCCAAAAGCGGTCGGTTGCCTTCGGCGCCCTCCCGGAGTCCAAACAGCCGCAGGTTCTTCCTCCGGCTCCGATTTTCCAGGTCCTCAACTTTCGACTCCAAGGAAGAGATTTTTTTCATGGCTTTGGTTAGCTCTGTCTGGTTTTTCTCTGTAAGCTCCTCCGCTGCTGCTAAACGATTTTCAGCCTCTTCCATTCGTGTGGTATTGGAAGTAACATTTCGCTTCACCTCGGCCATGTTAGTTTCCAAAGCAGCGACGGAGCTGGCCATCTTACCCAGACGGTCATCTATGCTGTCCAGCTTGGATCCAAAACCTCCGAACTCAGCGTGGAGGGACTTTAGCTCAGATAGCACCGCCGTCAAGTTCGCCATGTTGCTAGCAGCTAACTTGTCTTGTTGCTCCGTCGATGTGTTGGTTCTGGGCGTTTGAGGACCGCGTTTTCGGTTGAAAATATCACAATCTTTGACTGCAGCCGTTTTTGACATTTTCAGAGTTTAGTTGCCGTTCTTAATTTTGGGTTTTAAAATTGTTTAGTGCAAAGTTGCCTGGAACCTCCACCTCAAGCTGCCATCTTGGTTCGTGGCTCCACAGCGCCCATGAGTCCACTTTTTAATAGCTTGGTGGTAATCACCGCTGGTGAAATCAGACCACAATCTGATCCTGCTACAACTTCACTACAAGCCATTGGTTGCACGGCAAACCCACCAAAAAAGGTTCCTTCAGGAAATTGTCGCCTGAGGCAGAGACTGCTTCCAGTCCACTGACTGGGGAGTGCTGCAGTGAGGACTTGAACCACTGACTATATCAATTTCTGTATGGATGTTGTTGTTCCCACCAGAACTGTGCGCTGCTTCCCCGTCAATAAGCCATGGATCACCAGCGACATCAAGACCCTTCTTAACCAGAAGAAGAGGGCTTTTAAGGACGGTGACCTGGAGGAGCTGAAACACATGCAGCAGGAACTCAAGGTCCAACTGAAAGAGGCTAGCTGACCCCCTCAACAACACCAGACTTATAGGCGGTTTCGACTTCAGTGTTAAGTTGACGCAGAAGCTACAGCGACAGCACAGACCCCTACACACACCTTGCCTTAACTAACGTGCACCTCCCCAGAAATGTAACTACCCGCCACAGCGACACAGAGCGCAAGAGCTGTGATTAGTCCGCTTGGTAGCAGCGTATTTCCGCTTTAATTTTTCTGGCTGCTTCTCGATCTCAGTGGAAATCTCGATCGCAATTTTTGAATTTATTGTTTTGGATCAATCGAGAACACATCGAGGAAAGGTTAACTGAGGAGGTTTGGAGATACAAACAATTGTATGACTTGTCGTAAAATTTCGGCAAAAGTTTCAGTCGCCATTGGTGAAAGTGAAGCAGGAAGTAGAAACAGAGCGAGCCATACTGACGAGCGCACAAGCATAAATGGCTCCAACCGACGCTGGTTATGTGCATAGATTAAGGCGTCTATGTCCCGCAGTACTCTAAAAGAGCCTTTAATAGCGCCTCACCCTCTCCATCACCTTCCACACTCACTGCTGCAGACAAGTGGCTTGTAGCCACCCCTCACCCCCCCACCATCACCATCACTTCGGCTCAGGTGAGTGGACAGCTAAGAAGGCTTGGTCCAAGCAAAGCAGCTGTCCCACGTGGAGAGTCCCCACAATTACTCAGGGATTACTTCAGCATGTATTTAACCTGAGCCTACACCTTAGGAAGGTGCCCCTGCAGTGGAAGACATCATGCATAATCCCTATCCCTAAGAAGCTACACCCGAGGGAAATGAACAACTACAGGACTGGTCGCCCTGGCATCAAGCATCATGAAGACCATGGAGCAGCTGCTACTCCATCACATTAGGTCCTAGGTCCACCTCACACTAGACCCACTGCAGCTTGCGATGCAGGAAAAGGTGGGGGTGGAGGACGCAATCTTCTACCTGACCAGTGGACTATCTCATACTTGGACAGGGGGAATGCTGCTGTGAGGATCATGTTTTTTGACTTTTCCAGCGCATTAAACACCATCCAGCTCCTGCTGCTGAGAGACAAGCTAATGGACTCACAACTCTCATCCTGGATAGTGGACTATCTCACTGGGAGACCTCAGTATGTCAGGTTGGGGAACTATCGTCAGCAGCACTGAAGCACCACAGTGGACTGTGCTCTCCCCTGTCCTATTCACCATGTACACCTCAGACTTCAATTACAACACAGAGTCATGTCATACGCAGAAGTTCTCAGATGACACTGCATTTGTGGGGTGTAACAGGGATGGACAAGAGCAGGAGTACAAGAATCTGGTGAACAACTTTGTCTCATGGTGCAGAGTGATCCACATTCTGATCAATACAGCTAAAACCAAAGAGATGGTAGTGGATTTCCAGAAAGTCCAGGCCCCACCTGCATCGACGGGGAGTGTGTAGAGGTGGTTCAGGTCTATAAGTACCTGGGTCTACAAACCCGGACTGGATCACAAACTGGACTGGTCAGCCAACATGAAAAAAGGTCAGAGCTGTCTCTATTTCCTTAGGAGGCTAAGGGCATTTAATATCTGCCGGAAGCTGCTGGACATGTTCTACCAGACTATCGTTGCCAGTGCCCTCTTCTACGCTGTGGTGTACTGGGGAGGCAGCACTAAGAAGAAGGACACCTTGCGGCTGGACAAACTGACACAGAAGGAGGGCTCTGTGGTTGGGGCAGAGCTGGAGTCCCTGACATCAGTGGTAGATGCAAGAACCGTGAAGAAAATTTGGAAAATTATGAACAATGTCCACCACCCTTTACATGACACCATAGTCAGACAGACAAGTTCAGTGACAGATAGACAGATAGATAGATAGATAGATAGATAGATAGATAGATAGATAGATAGATACTAAGATTGTAACTTAAGTGAAATAATATTGTTTCTGCAGGTTGTGTGTCCTTTGGACTGCACAGAAGGTTACATACCTGAAATAGCTGGTTATTTTTACATGATCAGGTTTTGTCTGATTTAGAATAGGTGTATGTGCAAGGGTTTAATGTTAGATCCTCAGATTAAAAAAAAAATGCAGTCATTTCTGAATATCAGTTGATCAGCAGCAGGTCAAATAACCAACTTCTCTCTGTTTAGTTGTTCTCTTAAGAAGTCTTCATCCTTCCTGCTTTAATCCTGAGAAAGAGAAAGAAAATCTTTTATGGCACCTTGACCTCATCAGGGTGTGAATGACTCATTTGTTCAAGCGAATCAATCCCATGCACCACTCAAAGACACCTGCACTGTCACTGTAAGACCAGTGGGGGTGCATCTATTCTTTGTATGCAGTGCATGATACCAATGTATGCAATTATTTTAATATTTTGCCAAATGTTTCCCGTAAATTAGATAAGTAAACAGACACACTTAATCCTTCCCTTCATTCTCTTTCTCAGGATTAAAGCAGGAAGGATGAAGACTTCTTAAGAGAACAACTAAACAGAGAGAGCCAGGAAACGAGCGGCCTTCATTGCCAATCCCTTTGGCTTCACAAAACAACTGCTTGGGGAAAAGCGCAGTGGCCGGCTCGAGTGCCCAATAGAGGAAGTGAATCGCTTCCTCCAGGACACAGTGAGCGATTCACTTAGAGAGCAGGAGCTGGAGCCCATCAGAGCTCTCATCAGTCCCGAACCCCCAGCAACAGAGTTCAACCTGAGGGAGCCAAGCCTGAAGGAGGTTGAGGAGATCATCAAGGCAGCTCGCTCAGCATCTACTCCAGGCCCCAGTGGAGTGCCTTATTTGGTCTACAAGCGCTGCCCAGAGCTTCTCCGCCACCTTTGGAAGATCTTGAAGGTGGTTTGGCGAAGAGGAAGAGTTGCTGACCAGTGGAGGTGGGCTGAGGGAGTGTGGATCCCCAAAGAGGAGAACTCGAAAAACATCAACCAGTTTCGAACCATCTCACTATTGAGTGTTGAAGGGAAGGTGTTTTTCAGCATCGTCTCACGAAGACTGACTGAGTTTCTCCTCAAGAACAACTACATCGACCCCTCAGTGCAGAAGGGAGGGATTCCTGGAGCTCCCGGCTGCTTGGAACACACTGGTGTAGTTACACAGCTCATCAGAGAAGCCCATGAGAACAGAGGCGACCTAGTTGTTTTGTGGTTGGACCTGGCCAACGCCTATGGGTCCATACCGCACAAACTGGTTGAGCTCGCTCTACACCGCCATCATGTTCCCAGTAAGATCAAGGACCTGATCCTGGATTACTATAATAATTTCAGGATGCGGGTCACTTCTGGGTCAGAAACATCAGACTGGCATCGCATTGGGAAAGGGATTATAACAGGCTGCACCATCTCTGTTATCCTATTCGCCCTGGCCATGAACATGGTGGTGAAGTCAGCCGAGGTGGAATGCAGGGGGCCTCTAACCAAGTCAGGTGTGCGACAGCCCCCGATAAGAGCCTATATGGATGATCTGACCATCACAACAACATCGGTCCCAGGGAGCAGGTGGATCCTACAAGGACTTGAGAGACTCATCACCTGGGCAAGGATGAGTTTTAAGCCCTCCAAGTCAAGGTCCATGGTACTGAAGAAGGGGAAAGTGATTGACAAGTTCCGTTTCTCCATCTCAGGAACTGTCATCCCGACCATCACAGAGCAACCTGTCAAGAGTTTGGGGAAGCTCTTTGACTCCAGCCTGAAAGACTCTGCCGCCATCCAGAAATCCAACAAAGAACTTGGAGCTTGGCTCACCAAGGTTGACAAGTCCGGTCTGCCTGGTAGATTTAAAGCCTGGATCTACCAGCACTCCATCCTGCCCCGAGTCCTGTGGCCACTGCTGGTCTATGCAGTCCCAATGACAACAGTGGAGTCCCTTGAAAGGAAGATCAGCAGCTTTCTTCGGAAGTGGCTGGGGCTTCCACGCAGTCTTACCAGCGCGGCACTGTACGGGACAAGCAACATCCTGCAACTGCCCTTCAGTGGTCTCACTGAAGAATTTATAGTGGTACGCACCAGAGAAGTCCTACAGTACAGGGATTCCAGAGACTGCAAGGTGTCATCAGCCGGCATTGAGGTGAGGACAGGAAGGAAGTGGAAGGCTGGCAAAGCAGTGGAGGTGGCAGAGTCACGCCTGAGACAAAAGGCGCTGGTGGGCACCGTCGCGACAGGGAGAGCGGGCTTGGGCTACTTCCCAAAGACCCTGGTCAGCCAGGCCCATGGCAAGGAAAGACAACATCTACTCCAGGAAGAGGTCCGAGCAGGCGTGGAGGAGGAGCGAGTGAGTAGGGCTGTGGGACTCCGGCAGCAGGGAGCATGGACAAGGTGGGAGAGCGCACTGCAGCGCAGGATCACCTGGGCAAACATCTTGCAGGCAGATTTCCATCGAGTCCGTTTCCTGGTGCAAGCCGTCTACGATGCCCTGCCAAGCCCAGCGAACCTTCACGTCTGGGGAAAGAGTGAGACACCTTCTTGCCTTCTTTGCTCGGGAAGAGGCTCCTTAGAACATCTCCTCAGCAGCTGTCCAAAGGCTCTGGCTGATGGTCGCTATCGTTGGCGCCACGACCAGGTGCTTAAGGCAATTGCCGAGAGCGTAGCCTCAGCCATCAGCACCAGCAAACACCATCGTGCTCCAAAGAAGGCAGTCCCCTTCATCAAAGCTGGAGAGAAACCCCGGGCACGCTCACAATTAACAACAGGCCTCCTCCACAAAGCCTCTGACTGGCAGCTGCAGGTCGACCTGGGAAAACAGCTGAGGTTCCCTCAGCATATCGCAACAACGAGGCTCCGCCCAGACATGATAGTTACCTCGGAGGCTTCAAAACATCTTATCATGCTGGAACTTACGGTGCCCTGGGAAGAGCGTATTGAGGAAGCCAATGAGAGGAAACGCGCTAAGTACCAGGAACTGGTGGAGGAGTGCAGGGAGAGAGGCTGGAAAATCTTCTATGAGCCTATAGAAGTCGGCTGCAGGGGTTTCGCAGGGCGCTCACTGTGCAAAGTCCTCAGCCGTTTGGGTGTGACAGGGGCAGCCAAGAAGAGGGCCATTCAATCTGCTAGCGAAGCCGCAGAAAAAGCCACAAGGTGGCTTTGGATTAAGAGGGCTGATCCGTGGTCTGCTACTGGGACGCAAGTCGGGACTTGATCAACCCCGGCTAGGTCACCTGGGCGAGGGTGTATGATGTTGCGAGACCCGAAACACCCAATGACCCCAGGATACATCACTGAGGATGCGTCCCAGTGCATCCATGAGATGTTTCTTGCATAGTGGTTCAGGTTGATCTGATCACCTCAAATTAAAACTGAGAATCTCCACTTCAAGCTTGTATTCATTATACAACTGTATTGTGAATATGTTTTGATAAAATGCTAAAATAAAGACTTTATGATGAACATATGAGCACCAGAAGTGCAACCAAATTTGATCAAGCATCCATTCAATCCATGGAAGAACCCTCCATACAACTTCTCATGATCTGCTGTTAGTGTCTCAGGGCCTATAATTTCACAGGTCACTTTCAGATGTGTTCATTTCACACGTCTGATATATAAATAACAGCGAAACTACAAACACAAGGTTAGCACATAAATGGAAACATCCTGATGACCTGACAACCCAGAGTATCTCTGTTCTGCAGCAAAGATTTATTGTGTTTGTTTGTGTAAAGGCTCCGATTACATGTGTGTAAGATTCACAATAAATATTCTAACAAAAAAAAAGAAGCTTGGACTTGAAAATATCACTTCACTTCAATATCACTATCTTATACTTTTACATCTTAGAGTTCAGTGAAGAAAAACTCAAAGGCTCCTCCTGCAATTTTAATATTTCAGTTGTTACCACTAGAAACATCTCAGGATCTGCTGCCAACGTCTTGGGGCCTAATTTCACAGGACAGCTTCAGATGAGTTCATTTCACACGTCTGATGTATAAATAAATATAAATAACAATCTCCATGACAGACACCATGTGAGGTCAGTGCATAAATATGAACATGCTGAAAACTGTGTGATATCTCGATTTGTTTTGCTGTTTCCTACAAAGACAAGGTCAAAACTTGTTTCTACAGTGTCACACACACTGTGGGAACGCCCCCGTTACAGGCCTCGGTTTTCCCCTCTTCTGGTCAAGGGCTGTAAAGACTGGTTAAACGTGATGTCTTGTGTTCTCTCCCTTAGGTGAAGCTGATCTGCGGTAATCGGAAGGATCTGATCAATAGGGGGAGGAACCATGTCTCTCTCTCTTTCTCACACCTTCTTCTTCCGTATGCTTATACCAGAAGCTGACTTTAGACCTCAGTTTAGCCCCGACTTCAACAACAGTGTCACCATCTTTGATTCATTTCCTCCTCTGAGTGTTGAACATTGCACTGCAGCTTTCTATGTGGCAAAGATTCACTTGAAGCCTTTGACACAGAGATCCTCATGTCTGCTTCTGTTAATTTAATACACAGTCATGGCATTTGGCATATGTCATAGCACTTGTACCAAAATCTAACATGAAAAAAAAGGTACTGTCTGGTGAGTCTAACTCTGAGGCCTATTTTATGTCTTGGAACCAAGTCAATGAATTAAAATGTCATGATTCATCCATTTATTATTAGTATCCCAAACTAATAAAACAGCAGTGGTACTTTATCTTTAATTTGAAATAGGTGACAGAAAATGAGCAGAACAATGTGAGTGAGAGAGGTGAAATTAAAGTGAAATATGAAGGAAAGCAGAGATAATACATCAGTAACTCTTGTCTGAGCTGCAGGTGGATTCAAGATGGAGTCTAAAGGAGTTATGTCGCCCTCTGGTGGTGGTTTACATTCAAAGCCCAGAGAGAGAATGAGTGCAGATGTTAACAGTGAAGTTTAATGTTACTGTTTCAGTGTTTATAATACTTTGAGTGAATGAATCTGAATATGAATCGATATGATTCCAGGTGATGTTTACACACAATATGTGAAATGTCGGACACAGGGCAATATGAATATAAATATAAATATAAATATAAATATAAATATAAATATAAATCCACAAACAGGGATTCTTTCATTTTTCACAGTAACTTGCAATAATGGACACACAGTAGAACAGTAGCAAATGGAAAGAAGCAAATGAACTGAAAATCACAAATGGGTGCAGATTTGTGGCCTTTATAATTAGCATTGTATGATATGTCGATAACTTATGACAACAAAGAACACATGAAGAGGAAATATGATAAGTGACAAAACCATTTTCCTGTCATTGAACTGTGGTCAGTAAACACAACATATTCTCATCCAGGCCTCTGTGTCTTGTAATGGGAACTAACATCTTGTATGAGCTCACAGTAAAGGTGTGAACTCAGTGTTATTTTACTTGAGTGTAGAGATCCTCTGGACCATCAGCAGTGTGTGTGAAGCTGTTTTCTGTCTGAAACACTTTGTGTGTACACCGTGTCCTGCTGATGTCTGCTGTCCTGCACTGAGACAGAGGAAGGTTCAGGTCTCTGCTGGGAGAAGTGGACATCCTCATAATGGATGTAATGGATGTAATGGGTGTCTTCACTGGTTTGAAAAGAAATGGGAGAAAAAAGACAATAGCAGACTCAGTTCACTTCTGCATTTACCTTCAACATTGAGATGACTTCAAATTTGTAGAATAATCAAAGAAATAAAAAGAAGACATGTGAGGTAAAACCCTCTGAGGAACATAAATGCATGACTGTAGGATGTTTGAGCAGCACCTCAGCACTGTCTGTCTGCGCTGCACCTTCTCTCACCACAAGGGGGAGCTCACCGTCCTGAAATATACATCACACTATTTACATGTTCAGTTCTCATTTCACTGTCAGATCCATTCAGCCCTCCTCCACCTCACTGATGTCTCAGCATCCACACCTCCTCGTTCTTCACTCCTCCTCCACTACTACCACGATCTACACTCTATCAGTTAAGTTTATGTTTCTGTACAGCTTGTTGAATGAACTTTAACTACATCAGCTGATCGAAGCTCTGTTCCTGCTCCATGTTTTATTATTTATTATGGTTTAGGTTAGTTGGTTAGTCAGAGCTCTCACACAGTAAGTAGATGCATTCACACAGAAATGAACCAGACATAATCTCAACACTATTTTAATGAATGCAGACATGCTGGTTAACACAGTAAGAGGCTCTAATCATCTGTATGTGCAGAAATGGACTACAGTTGACTCGTAATTAAACTTGGAAATACCACAACTTCCTTTTTTTGTTTTGTTTTTCTGCTCGTTCACACACTTTGCACTGTGGGACGTTACCTCTATTATGAAAAAACCTCAAACAACAAAATATGTCCATGAAGATTAGAGCCAAATGCATCCCAGAATAAAACTAAGCAGTAAGAAGAAAAGATGAATCCTAACATGTAATCAGAAACAGGAGTGAATTAAAGTGAGAAGCTGGAAATATATGAACAACAATCAGGAAGGCAAAAGACATTTTCCTGTCTTTTTTTCTTTGTTAAATGAGTTGCATGAATAAAACTTGCAGCACATTAAATCTGAGTCTCCACACCAACAAAATTATTCTTATTTTTTCTTGACTTCAGCATAGAGATAATCTGTGTCGTTAACAGTCTGTGTTAATCTCTTTGCTGGTTTGTTGATGTTGACCTGTGCGTACACCGTGTCCTGTTGCTGTCCACTGTCCTGCACTGAGACAAAGGACCTGTCATGTCTCTGCTTGGAGAAGTTGATCTCTCCATAATGGATGTTTTCTTCTTCTTCTGTTTCACCTGCAGGTTCTTCAACAACCAGATCTTCACCTCTTTGACTCTATAAGAAATGAACCACATGTGATGTTTAGTGAGGAAGATCTTCACCTGAATCCTTCCTGATTAAATCATTACTTTTACTTTTTGAATACGTTGAGTAGACTGCTCTGATAGAGGTAATTTATAAAGTAACTAAACACTGAGTCAGGTAGACTACAGAGAAGTTTAGTCTTTACAAACCTGAGTCTGTTGTTGAGTTTGATGCCTTGACTTTAACCACCTGGAAAACATCAGAGGCTGTTAGATGAACTATACTGTGTTTTAGGGTCAATATATTTGACAGTAAAATGTTAAGACTGATGGGAAACAGATGTTTTTGAATGTACAGCTAAAATGTCAGCAACAGTAACTGAGTCATGTTTGCTGCTTTGATATGTGACACTTACCAAACAAAGATGATCAAGCAGATGAGTACGATGATCCCAATGATTCCTCCAAGAACTGGTTCCCAGTGTGAGGAGCCTAAAACAAGACATGATTTAATGTGGACGTATTGATATAATGAAACCAGATATAACTCTTACTGTGTTTGAGTGGATTCAGAAAAATAAATACTGAACGTTATTTACATTCAACATTTGAAGAAATCCCAGAAATCCCACAGAAGTGTGAGAGCTCTCTGTTCATAGAAAATAAAACCAAGTAAAACTAAAGTAGATAAGGAATATTCCTGCTGTGCTTTGGGCCATTGCACTGAAATTTCGTTTTGATGAAAATCTAAATGACAAATAAAGTTGGTCTAAGTCTAACATCAGAATAGAAACAAGAGAAAAAAAAATGAGAGCTGACTGAATTCACTTCTGCATTTACCTTCAACATTCAGATAAATCCATGGTGATGTCTGGTTACCAAGTTGATTTGAGGCCACACAGTAATAACCTCCTCCATCAGTCACATTGAAGCTGTAGAAGTGTCCTTCAGATACGTTCATGGGTCCATCTTTGCTGTTCTTGAACCAGGTGAAGCGTCTGACGGGAGGCTTGGCTCTGCTGGAGCAGGTCAGCTTCACCCAGCTACCTGCTGACACCAAACCTGATGGACTGATGGATGCTGAGGTGTCTTTAGGAGCATCTGAGGAAAATGTGACAGAGATTGACTTTATTCATCACAAACAGCTGACATCCCATGAATCATCATGTTCTGACAGGATCCAACAACAAACTCTGGTTGTCTTACATGAAACATTGAGAGTCTCTTGTGTCTCTGCTGTCTTGACGTCTTTTCCTTCATTCACAGGATATCTGACAGAACAGTTGATGTTGTATCCATCATGTGTGTCTGACAGAGTGATGGTCTCGTGAATTTTAGTTGTAAAGGTCCCATCTGTGTTTTCCTCTATTTTGTTGCGAGGGTCTTGTTGGATATTCCAGGTGAGTTGAGGAGGGGAGTGTGGACAGGGAGTGAAAGCTGAGCAGGTTATAGTGACAGACTCCTTCTCCTTCAGATCACCTGAGATATTAATTCTGGGTCTCCAAGGAGAATCTGTGGTTTCACATCAAACACATATTATTGTATTGAACTATTTATTAATTAGAGTTGTACCAGTATTTTCCCTAAATTTCGTTATTTTATTTTGAGTTGTGAAAAAATTTATTTTATTGTTAGTATCCCTTAGTTATGCTGCTATAGGCCTAGGCTGCTGGGGGACGATGCACCAAACACATGTCCTCCTTCTTTCTTCTCTCTCCTCTCTCGCATCCTCCACTTTCTTTTCTCTGGCACAGAGCTCTTCCACTCTAATTTCCTATACACTACTAGTCATACAATTCTGTGCTATTACTATGTAGAATGTTTACTGCTGTGTGTGTCCCACCCCCCTTCCCCCCCCTCTTCCCCCCTTTTCCCCCCTCTTCTTGTGAGTATCTCTGGCCTGGAGTGGTGTGTTTCCCGTGGAGCTCTATACTACATCTGTTGTCGTGGTCTCATCAGCCTGCCTAGTCTTCATGGAATCCTGCAGTTATCCACTCCTACCTGAATGAACAATTCTCCAACCTGCCTATGATTCCGCTTACATTTTCAAACTGTCATGTAACATCATCAGTTTGTATCATAAGATTCCACATGTACACTTTAGTCAGATATGTGTATCTATGACAGATGTATGTTTATCTTGCTGTTCTCTTCTCTCTTTGCTGTTCTCTTCTCTCTTTCTTCTGTCTGTACCCGGCTGGCCTTAGGCAGATGGGTCCCTCCATATGAGCTGGGTTCTGCTCGAGGTTTCTTCCTGTTAAAAGGGAGTTTTTCCTTGCCGCCGTTTCCTTTGGGCTTGCTCTGGGGGTTTCAGGCCGGGTTTTTGTAAAGCGTCTTGAGACGATTTGTATTGTTATTGACGCTATATAAATAAAATTGAATTGAATTGAATTAAAGCTCAGCTTTTAATTTTTTTTTATCATTCCACTTATTTTTACTGTTGATATCGAAGGGTTACAGAGTGTATTGACTGAAGATGAAACATATTTCACATTATGTTAAAAATCAATTGTAATTAATAAAACCTGTCTTACCTTTAACTGTTATTTGAAGAGGATCACAAACAGCTGTTGCTCTGAACGGCCAGTTCATGATTCTGAAGTAGTATGTGTCTGAATGACTTGTGTTTAAATTAGAAAACAGAGTGGTGCAGTTTTTCTGACTCAGGTCTCCAGTAATATTCATCGGAGAGATGTTATCTGACTTACTACTGTTGAAGACTACATTATGTGGATAACTCCAAAGATCTGAGTTATGTTTAATCCACACTCCAAAGGTTTCTCTGCTGCTGTCAAACTCTTTTCCTGTTTTCTCACTATAGTTACATGGGATTTTCAAACAAGATCCACTCAGTGCTTCCATCTTCTTTGGTGCAGTAATGTTGAGGGCTGAATCTTTATCACAACCAGTCCAAACACCTGTAAAACCAGACTAATGATGAACATCATGTGAATCAAAATCTGCCTGAAGAGAAAGTTGATGAGACACAAACTCCAGTTCATCTGCAGCATGTTACATGTAGACCCTTTGAACAATGTCAGTAGAAAATGTTTCAGACTAGAAATGATTCAAGTAATGTCTCCAAATAAAAGAGACTGAACAAACAGCTGACCTGAAAGAAAGAAGACACTCAGTAACATGTTGACTGTCACCACGTTCACACACAGGGCTGCCATGACACTCATCTCCTAGACTGGAAACAAAGACAAAAATTTAAATATATCATGAACTTTCACTCTGATTAAAAAGTTAACATTTAAAAAATAGTAGTAGTAAGTTTTCTAACCAAAAAAATCTGCAGTTAAAAAAAAAGAAACAACACGGCTTTAATATCCAGTAATTTGTGAATTTCAGTTGATCGGCATCAGATCAAATAATCAATTTCTCTGTTTAGTTGTCCTGGTGTAAAAGGAAACACCCAGACTTGACTTATTCTTTTGTACTTCTGCTAGTTATCACTGAATAAATGCAAAAATACAAGAAGTCTTCATCCTTCCTGCTTCACATCGGAATGAGAAAGTCACCTTTTATGGTCATTTTGAGCAGATCAGGGTGTGAATGGTTTTTTCATTTCCAGTTACATTCACTGTCTCACAACTGTCACTTACTGTCGATCACAGCTTTTCAGCAGAACACAAAGGGGAACTTTGATAACATCATGGCTGAGAAAAAACATATGAGCTGCAGGCTGTGGTCAGTAAACGCAACATGTTCTCAACATGCTTTTGAGGAAACTATGACTCGTTCAATTAGTAAGTTGAAATCAATGACTATGTTCGATATTAAAAGTAATTTGATACTGAAAAGAGATGCTAATGAACTCAAATCCATCACTCAGTTAAATAAACATCTTAATATTTCATTATAATGAAGTATGATGCTGCCAATGGTGGGTGCACATTTCTGTCGTTAGACTTTAGTTCCCCATTTACAGTTTTGGGATCTTTATTTTTACCAACACTGTATATAATGAAGTAGTGTACTTGTTACACCACAACATATAGATGAGAAGCTTAACCACTTACAGGAACTATAATAACACTGTAGCTGAGAAAAACATGTTTGAACAAAGAGACTGTTCAGGAAACATCACTTGCACTATTTATTGTGAAGAACTTGTGCAAACTGTTCACCACAGGGTGGCTTACAGATGGGTGGCTTCTTCTTCCTGCAGCTGTTGATAGTCAGAAAGTGTTCTGCAGAGGAGAGACTGAGCAGCACCAAGCTCCTAACCATTTTAGATAAATCTCTCACTCATAGATGTTTATTCATTTAGTGACTTTGTCTGTTGTCTTTCCAGTGCCAGCTGAAACTTAAAGATGACCCTCACGCCTAAATAAAACTAAATACTTTTCTTATCTGTGTTTTCAGATGTGATCCCGGAGTTAATTGGTTAATTTCTCCTCCAGACTTGCTCAACATACAACAGAGCTGGACTCACTGCTCTGCTAGCAAACAGAAGTTACTTAGATAATGGTTGTAGAAGACCCCCCAGGAGACCCCCACCTTTCACTGAAAATATATCAAAGCAAAGCCAACATATCTATGACTATCCTCTTGTCGACTTTGTCAGCCTCAGACTAAATGTGTGTGTGCATGTATCTCTATAGGGGACAGAGGCCATAAAGGCATCATTGAGAGCTTTCATTTAAGCTGAAAGGATGTTTAATGTTGTTGTAAAAGAACAAAGTTGTTCCTTAAATTCACATGTTCAACTCTTCATGAACAACCAGACTGTCCTACATCATAAATAGTATCTGACAACATCAATAGAGTTGTATTTAAATATGAAATTGACATAATTACGTGATGATTTACACTACATTTGAAATAAAAAGTTGGCTGTCGCAGTCCGAACCAACAACAACACTTGCTTCCAAGAGTTGCAGAAAAGCAGTAAAATAACAAACCTGTAGGTTAAAACATTAAAATATAAAAAGTAGTGACATGTTTCTTACCAGATGAGTCTGCAGGTGAAACAAAGACTGTAGAACGTTTTGATATCAGTAGTTTTGAGCTTGAGCAGATCAGAAAGAGACCAAGTAACAACTTCCCTGTTAAACCTACTTTGAAAGAAGGCGGACGTTATACATTAAGACTGTGAGCACAGTTGGTTTGGTTGTACAGCCACAACATATCACATGACTTCCTGCTTATCTTGAGTTAGGACATGTGAATTTGTGGACTCTTAAGCTCATCAGGTGTCAATGACTAATTCAAACTTCTGGACCTGGCATTCATTCATGTGGATGTTACTTAGACATGTAGCACCCACCAAGACCAAACCAGACACCCCCACCCCATAGCAATGACACTCCTTGATGGTAGCAGCCATCCCCAGCAGGATGCAGCCTGACAGAGACACACACACACAAAAACGCTTGAGGAAATAAAATAAAAGTGATTGATTTCCGCGACAATTCACAGGACAAGCGGTGACAGAATATAAATGAATGAATGAATGATTTCACAGCTCTAGGGCTGAACGATATGGACGAAATTTCATATCTCGATAATTATGCCAGATATCTCGATATCCATACCATTTTTTTAAAAGGCCTCTTTCGAGACTATGTACACGGGTACCATGTCTTTTGCAATGTGGTATGTTATAGCGTCTGTCATGTGTTTATGTCTGGTGGACATCGACTCATACGGTGCAACACGACACCTCGCTCTGGTTTACATCATCATTTTTAAATCCAAAATACCTCCAAATAATGGAAGATGATTTATGTTTTGGCACCAAATCAGATTTTGCACTAGTGACACGGGAATCAATTGTCGCTCCCATCCCAAGCCCACAAAAATACTCCCGTCATATCCCGATCACGTGACTGCCCCCCAACAAAAATCCTGTCCCGCAAAATTACGAGAGAAAGACTCCTAAATCCCGTCCAGCTCTCTATGTTGTTGTCTAAAGTTGGGCGCACTCACCGCGTTGCAGCCTCACTTTTGAATTAAATCTCCGGCTCCGTCCCGCTCCCGTTGATTATTTGCTCTATCCCGTCCCTATCACGTTACTAACAGTGAAACTGACTCCCGTACTGCGAGACTCCCGCGGCAATACAGTGACCCGCGGGAGTCCCGAAAAATTGTCACCCGCTATTCTGCACCGCCACCGGCCGCATTATCTTCCACGCTCACTTTACTTTCTTTCTTTTTAATTTCCCCGCTGTGTATGTGTGTGTGTGTGTGCGCGTCTCCGTCTCCGTTTCCCTCACTCCCGCCCTCATATGTTTGTCATTGGTCTATATCGTTTATATCGTTGCTTTTTCGATATTAATATCTTGAATGTTCATATCGAGATATAGATACGATAACGATATATCGTTCAGCCTTACACAGCTCTGTGGAGGAAGCTGTCTCTCAGTCGGTTGGTTCTGATGTTTCTGTACCTTTTCTGTAAAGGAAGAGGTACAAACAGTCCATGGCCCAAATCTGGGAGAGGACCCCCACAATCCCCTGTGCAGTTCTTAACACCCAATCTAAGTCCCTCCTGTCCTGTGCTGTGCAGCTCCTATACCACACTGTCACACCGAGACAGAGGATGGGTTCTATTGTGGTCCTGTACAAGTTTGTCAGTAGTCGACAGAAGAATCCAGCCCTCTTCAGCTTTCTGAGGAAGAAAAGCCTCTGTTGGGCCTTCTCCACCATGTGTGGAGTGTTCACAGACCAGGTCAGGTCAGGTCAGAAGTGATGTGGTTGCCCAGGAGTTTGACGTCACCTTCCCTTATATGAGGAGAGGAGCATGCTCTGTCTTCCTTGACCACCTGTCGTCCACAGTGACCTCCTTGGTCTTGCTGGTGTTCAGAACAGGGGCGTATTTAGTCATCTGGGGGCCCAAGGCAAACCCAGTCATTGGGGCCCTCCACATTCTCGTACTGCAATGGCAAAAGTTTTATTCTCACCTCAACACAAGGTCTTAAATGTGGGCAGCAGCAACTAGGTTCAGCCTGGATATTGTTGTATTTTGTGTTACTAGAAAAAGAAGACACCACAAAAGATAACAAGGTCAATTATGAGAACAAACATTTTAACAGTATAATTTTATCAAATTTACCTTTTGTCTTTCTTTCCTTCTCCCTTTTTTCCTTGTGATGTTTTCTTCATCTCCCTTTCTCTGTCTTCCTGTCCGTTTTGCAATTTTTTCTCCTTTGTGTTCTTCCACTTTTTCTTTCATCTCCTCTTGTACCATCAGGTCATATTTTTGTTGTTGGTGTTGTTGTTTTCAGGTCATGTCTGTGCATGACAGACTTAAAATCACACTAAAATCTGACCTTCCGAGCCTTTGCCTCAGCAAACCTTGTAATGAGCAGCTCCATATTCAGTGACTTTCTGACTTCCTGCTCAATGAAGAGTACTGCAAGTGCTGACAGCCTGTCCTGGGACATAGTTGACCAAACAAAGATTTTGAATCAACTAAAAAGTCTGAATTTGAGAAAATTCTCCTATTTCCAGAGCTAGATAAAGTCCTTAAGATCGTTCTTGAGGATTATTATCTAACAAGTGAATCATCTCAACGCTTGTACTGTAATTGATAAGAACATTAATCAGCATTTAATATAGTTTACCATTTCGACCACTTTAATACTCACATCTTCATGATGAAAAGCGCCACTTGTGTCACTTCATCTCCTCCTCGGCTGACACTGACAGCAGTGCTACTACTGGCAAGAGCGTCTGGCTCTTGCTGTTGTCGAGTACCTAGATTCGGTGTCACTGTGAAAAATGTTGACACCTTTTGTAGTTTTGATGAAAACTGTTTAGTTTCCTCTCGCCTTCTTCTCTTCTCCGCTCTACTGGGATAACACCGCTTCATTTTTCTCAACTCAAAACCGCGCCACCAAGTTTGTTTTGGTACCGTCTTCCTGAATCAAGCCTGCACATGCGCAGTGACATGGAAAAGCCCATTGCATGAGAAGTGAGAGGGGAGCAGTCAAAACGATCATGATCGATTAAGCATTTTTATGTATTTTTAAGCCCGCGAATTAAGACTAAAAGAATAATAATTGCTTTAAATCGAAGAAACCTCTATTAATCAGTTTTTATGAGACGTTTGGGAGCCCCTGGAAATCTCGGGGCCCCAGGCATGGGTGAGCCATGTATTTAAAGTGGAGCAGCTGGAGGACAGGAAGATCTACATTTTGGACTTCAGCAACATTTTTATATTTCAACCTGGAGACGATAGTCAATCCTGACATCAGACTGAGCGGTCAGGTGATGATGTTGTGTAGATGCACTTTACGTCACTGAAATCGTCTTCAGATGACGTGATGCCTGAGGTCAACAGGTGAAACGTTTAAACCTGGGGAAAAAGCAAAAGACTTTTAGTGAAACAATGTGAAATAATATTGCTTCTGCAGGTTGTGTGTTCTTTGGACTGTACAGAAGGTTACATACCTGAAATAGCTGGTTATTATTATTTTTTTTTTTTTACGTGATCAGGTTTTGTCTGTTTTAGAATAGGTGTGTGTGCAAGGGTTTAATGTTAGATCCTCAGATTAAACCAAACATACAGTCATTTCTGAATATCGGTTGATCAGCAGCAGATCAAATAACCAACTTCTCTCTGTCTAGTCGTTCTCTTAAGAAGTCTTCATCCTTCCTGCTTTAATCCTGAGAAAGAGAAAGAAAATGTTTTGTGGCACCTTAACCTCATGAGGGTGTGAATGACTCATTTGTTCAAGCGAATCAATCCCATGCACCACTCAAAGACACCTGCACTGTCGCTGCAAGACCAGTGGGGGTGCATCTGTTCTCTGTATGCAGTGCATGACACCACTGTATGCAATTATTTTAAATTTTTGCCAGATGTTTCCAGTAAATGAGATAAATAGACAGACACACTTAATTCTTCCCTTCATTCTGATTCAGGTTGATCTGATCACCTCAAATTAAAACTGAGAATCTCCACTTTAAGCCTGTATTCATTATACAACTGTACTGTGAATATGTTTTGATAAAATGCTAAAATAAAGACTTTATGATGAACATATGAGCACCAGAAGTGGAAGCAAATATGATCAAGCATCCGTTCAATCCATGGAAGAACCCTCCATACAACTTCTCAGGATCTGCTGCCAACGTCTTGGGGCCTAATTTCACAGGTCACCTTCAGATGAGTTCATTTCACACGTCTGATGTATAAATAAATATAAATAACAATCACCATGACAGACACCATGTGAGGTCAGTGCATAAATATGAACATGCTGAAAACTGTGTGATATCTCGATTTGTTTCGCTGTTTCCTCCAAAGACAAGGTCAAAACTTGTTCCCACAGTGTCACACACACTGGGGGAACGCCCCCGTTACAGGCCTCGGTTTTCCCCTCTGCTGGTCAAGGGCCGTAAAGACTGGTTAAACGTGATGTCTTGTGTTCTCTCCCTTAGGTGAAGCTGATCTGCGGTAATCAGAAGGATCTGATCAATAGTGGGAGGAACCATGTCTCTTTCTCTTTCTCACACCTTCTTCTTCCATATGCTTATACCAGAAGCTGACTTTAGACCTCAGTTTAGCCCCGACTTCAACAACAGTGTCACCATCTTTGATTCATTTCCTCCTCTGAGTGTTGAACATTGCACTGCAGCTTTCTATGTGGCAAAGATTCACTTGAAGCCTTTGACACAGAGACCCTCAACCATGTCTGCTTCTGTTAATTTAATACACAGTCATGGCATTTGGCATACGTCATAGCACTTGTACCAACATCTAACATGGAAAAAAGGTACTGTCTGGTGAGTCTAACTCTGAGGCCTATTTTATGTCTTGGAACCAACGAGTCAATGAATTAAAATGTCATGATTCATCCATTTATTTTCAACAAGTATCTGAAACGTACAAAACAGCAGTGGTACTTTATATTTCTTTTGAAATAGTTGACAGAAAATGAGCAGAGCAATGTGACTGAGAGAGGTGAAATAAAAGTGAAATATGAAGGAAAGCAGAGATAATACATCAGTAACTCTAGTCTGAGCTGCAGGTGGACTCAAGATGGAGTCTAAAGGAGTTATGTCGCCCTCTGCTGGTGGTTTACATTCAAAGCCCAGTGAGAGAATGAGTCAATGTCCACAGTGAAGTTTAATGTTACTGTTTCAGTGTTTATAATACTTTGAGTGAATCAATCTGAATATGAATCAATATGATTTCAGGTGATGTTTACACACAATATGTGAAATGTGCAATATAAATATAAATCCACAAACAGGGATTCTTTCATTTTCCGCAGTAACTTGCAACAAAATAATGGACACACATTAGAACAGTAGCAAATGGAAAGAAGCAAATGAACTGAAAATCACAAATGGGTGCAGATAAGTAGCATTTATAATTAGCATTGTATGATATGTAGATAACTTATGACACAACAAAGAACACATAAAGATGAATTATGAACCTGTCCAGGGTGTACCCCGCCTCTTGCCCGATGACAGCTGGGATAGGCTGCAGCAGACCCCATGACCCTTCACAGGAACAAGCGGTTACAGAAGATGAATGAATGAATGAATTCAGATGACATCAAATTTGTAGAAAATCTAAGAAATAAAAAGAAGACATGTGAGGTAAAACCCTCTGAGGAACATAAATACATGACTGTAGGATGTTTGAGCAGCACCTTAGCATAGGGTGACCAGGGGCCTCATGTACGAAAGTTGCTTAAGTACAAAAACGTAAAAGCTCACGTAAAAGTTCAGATGTATCAAGAGTGAAATGTCCTTGAATTTTGTACGTCCCTACGCCAACGACGTGGCTGGCGTAAGTAGGATTCTACAGACATCGATCCTTTGGCGACACTTAGAGGTGATGCCGGGAAACTGTCATCAATGTGAAAACTATTACTCTGACCGATCGGTACTGTGCCGGTCGACCCTGAGCAGAGCCATGCAAGCCGCGTGGGACGGAATTATCCGCATGTCAGCCAGGTATATCAGATTCTCATACAATGCATCTGAACAGGTCAACATTAAAGAGCAATTTGCAGCAAGAGACGGTTTTCTGAATGTAATCAGAGCTGTGGACTGCACACACATTTATATAAAAGCGCCATCGCATGAATTTGTAAATGTCAACAGGAAACATTTTCATTCGATCAGTGTGCAGATCATACGTGATGCGCAAATGCTGTTTGATCATGTCAATCAAACTGGGACGCGGACGCAGGTTAAGGGCACGCCCACCAACAACAAACATGCAAATCAGATCAGAACGGCATGCAGCGCGAGACATGGAGAGAAGCACAACCCGTACGGCTAAGAAGAGGAAATGCAGGTATAATAAAGACTGGGAAACTATCTATCCCTGGGTGAAACCAGTGCAAGGCGAGTCTGGTAAAGTTTGCTGTGAAGTTTGCTTGAGTCATTTTTCCGTTTCACACGGAGGTGAATACGACGTGAAACGACACAGACAATGCGAGACAAAACATGTTGCTCAACTTGGGAACTTGGGAAAGTTGCATTTAAATAAGTTTATATATATATATATATATATATATATATATATATATATATATATATATGTTGTTATATATATGTTTTTATTTGCAGGCTGTTATGTGCTACTGAATCAATCAGATGGCAAAGCATAGTAATAGGCGTGTTCGACTTCATGCAGATCTGTGCAGATCTGACTTGACGTGATGCATGCTGGGTTGTTCATGCTCATAGACCTCGAATATGATCGGTTAAAATGAACTTGTTCAACCCAGCATGCATCACGTCAAGTCAGATCTGCACGAAGTCGAACACGCCTATTGTTATAAGCAAAGGGGCAGAATAGAAATGTTTATTTTTTCTGTTAGTTCTTTTAGGGTACCTTGATGCACTGGTATCTCACATTGTCCCACATTGTCCCACACAAATGTAGCCTTTGTCCCACATCTGGTGAATTGGGATCTGGTCACCCTACTTGTAGTTAAACTTGGAAATACCTCATCTTCCCCCCTTTTTTTACTGCAGGTTCACACACTTTGGAGGTTACCTCTATTATAAAAAAAACTCAAACAACAAAATATGTCCATGAAGATTAGAGTGAAATTAGTGCCTAGGCATGGCGATCCAAGATGGCGGCGCGCATGGACGCAGCGGCTCAGTGCTCTCTCTTTTGGTGCTTGTTTGGATGCTTTTGTGTGAAGTGTTACTACTCGCGACAACATCCTGCTTGGCGAATAACATCTACAGCCGACACGACCTTCTGGGAATAGGCGTACGCAGCGAGCGGGCTGTTTCAACCGAGTTTCTCCGCTCTCATGACATTCCCGAGGATATTGCCAGGCGCCCCGGCTCTACGTGGATTACCATCCTTGCGGGGAGGCGACGGAGGCGGCGCAGGGAGAGGAGGCAAAAGCGGGGCTGCAGAGCCGGCGTACTGGTAAGGCTACGGAGGCAGCCACACAAACCGCCGCTTCCGAGTGTTTTCCTTACCAACGCAAGATCGCTCGTGAACAAGATGGATGAATTGAATCTACAGATCGCAGCTAACAACAGTGTGAGGGACAGCTGCATTCTGCTCATCACAGAGACCTGGCTTCACTCATCCATTCCAGATACAGCAATCGAGCTAGCAGGCCGTACAGCACACCGTCAGGACAGGACCAGGGACTCCGGTTAGAGCAGAGGAGGGGGACTTTGCATTTATGTGAACAACAGCTGGTGTACCAACACTAAGACCATAAGCAGTTACTGCTCCCCGGACCTGGAGCATGTAACTGTTAAGTGCAGGCCCTTTTACCTTCCTCGGGAGTTCAATGTTGTGATGCTAACGGCTGTATATATCCCACCAGATGCTAACGCTAACTCGGCCCTCGGACATTTGTATGACAATATTTGCAACCAGCAGAGCATGTATCCTGAGGCTGTTCATATCATTGCTGGGGACTTTAACCATGCTGATCTTAAAGCAGTACTCCCCAAACTCCATCAGCATGTTAAATGTGCTACCAGGGGGGATAAAACACTGGACAAGGTTTATTCAAACATCAAACAGGGCTTCAGGGCTAAACCACTTCCTCACCTGGGCCAGTCAGACCACATGTCCCTGCTCCTAATTCCAGCATACACCCCTCTCAGGAAAAGTGCTCCTATTACAACCAGAACTGTTAAAACCTGGCCCGAAGGTGCCTCTGAACAGCTGCAGGACTGCTTTGAGGCAACAAATTGGGATGTCTTTGAACACCAGGATTTGGAGCAGTACACAACAGCTGTCCTGGGCTACATCAACTACTGCATGAACAACGTCACTGTAGATAAACGCATCTGTGTTTATCCGAACAGGAAGCCGTGGATGACAAAAGAAGTGCAGTGCTTGCTCAGGGAGAGGAACACCGCCTTCAGGTCTGGTGATGGGGCATTGTACAGCGCTGCCAGAGCCAACCTGAAGAGAGGCATCAGAGAGGCCAAGGCTGTCTACAAGAGGAGGATCGAGGACTGCTTCCAGAGCAACAACACCAGGCAGGTGTGGCAGGGGGTCCAGCACATCACCAACTACAGACCCAGCAACACCTCAGCTGCTGCCAGTGACACCTCACTGGGGGAGGAGCTGAACCACTTCTTCGCCCGCTTTGAGGTAGCTTCACAGGAAACAGCCATGCTACACCTACCAGCCCACAGCAGCCACATCCTCACAGTGGAGGAGCACGAGGTGAGACGCACGCTGAGGGCTGTGAACCCGAGGAAAGCTGCGGGACCTGATGGCATCTCAGGACAGGTGCTACGGGACTGCGCAGATCAACTGGCTGGGGTTTTCACCAGGATCTTTAACCAGTCACTGTCTCAGGCTGCTGTCCCTCCCTGCCTCAAGTCCTCAACCATCGTTCCACTCCCAAAAAAGACCACCATCACCAGCCTAAATGATTACCGTCCAGTAGCACTTACTCCAATCATTATGAAGTGCTTTGAGAAACTGGTCAGAACTCCCACCCAGGTTTGACCCTCACCAGTTCGCCTACAGAACCAATAGGTCCACAGAGGACGCTATCGCCACAGCTCTCCACGTTACTCTGTCCCATCTGGAGCGGCAGGGGAACTATGCACGTCTGCTCTTCATGGACTTCAGTTCGGCGTTTAACACCATCCTCCCCAACAGACTGGTGACCCATCTGTCAGACCTGGGAATATCCGACTCCATCTGCCTTTGGATCAAAGACTTCCTGTCAGACCGCTCCCAGAGGTTGAGGATAGGCCACAACATCTCCACAGCCCTCAGCCTGAACATCGGCTCCCCCCAGGGTTGTGTGCTGAGCCCCCTTCTTTACACCCTCTATACGCACGACTGCACCCCCGCATACTCCAGCAACGCCATCATCAAGTTCGCTGATGATACCACTGTTGTGGGGCTCATCTCTGGGGGGGATGAGTCCGCTTACCGGGACGAGGTGGAGCGGCTGTCAGTGTGGTGCTCTGACAACAACCTGGCCTTGAACACCACCAAGACCAAGGAGCTGGTCATTGATTTTAGGAGGAAAAATAAAATGGACACTCAGCCCCTGTTCATCGGAGGGGAACAGGTGGAGAGGGTGACAGACTTCCGGTTTCTGGGCGTTCATATTGAGGAGGACCTAACTTGGAGCATCAACACCACGACCATCATCAAGAAGGCACAGCAGAGACTGTACTTCCTGAGAGTACTCAGGAATAACAACATCACTCAGAAACTGCTGGTGTCCTTCTACCATTGCTCCATAGAGAGCACCTTGACTTACTGTGTGTGTGTGTGGTTTGCTAGCTGCACAGTAGCAGACAGGAAAGCGCTCCAGAGGGTTGTCAACATGGCCCAAAAAATCATCGGCTGCACTCTCCCCACCCTGGAAGACCTGTACAGCTCACGCTGTCTCAGGAGGGCTAAAAACATTCTCAGGGACTCATCCCACCCGGGACACTCATACTTTGAACTGCTGCCCTCGGGCAGACGTTACAGGTCATTACAAGCACGGACAAACAGACTAAAAAACTGTTTCTATGCAAAAGCCATAACCGCATTAAATTAACTGCTGTGCCATATTTATTTATGACTCGTGCAATACTGCAGAAATGTGAGTGTGTGAATGTGAATGCTAGTATACATGTGGTATGTTTTGTTTTTTTATCCTTTCTTTCTTTTATGTTCTCTTTTTTAGTTCTCTTTTCACTTTAAGAGAAGGCACTTTAAATTTCGTTGTACTTGTGCAATGACAAATAAAGATATTCTATTCTATTCTATTCTAAATTCATCACAGAATAAAACTGAGCAATAAGAAGAAAAGATGAATCCTAACATGTTATCAGAAACAGGAGTGAATTAAAGCGAGAAGCTGGAAATATATGAACAACAATCAGGAAGGCAAAAGACATTTTCCTGTCTTTTTTTCTTTGTTAAATGAGTTGCATGAATAAAACTTGCAGCACATTAAATCTGAGTCTCTACACAAACAAAACACACTTCTCATTTTTTCTTGACTTCAGCATGGAGATAATCTGTGTCGTTAGCAGTCTGTGTTAATCTCTTTGCTGGTTTGTTGATGTTGACCTGTGCGTACACCGTGTCCTGTTGCTGTCCACTGTCCTGCACTGAGACAGAGGACGGGTCACGTCTCTGCTTGGAGAAGTTGATCTCTCCATAATGGATGTTTTCTCCTTCTTGTGTTTCACCTGCAGGTTCTTCAACAACCAGATCTTCACCTCCTTGACTCTATAAGAAATGAACCACATGTGATGTTTAGTGAGGAAGATCTTCACCTGAATCCTTCCTTATTAAATCATTACTTTTACTTTTTGAATACGTTGAGTAGACTGCTCTGATAGAGGTAATATATAAAGTAACTAAACACTGAGTCAGGTAGACTACAGAGAAGTTTAGTCATTACAAACCTGAGTCTGTTGTTGAGTTTGATGCCCTGACTTTAACCACCTGGAAAACATCAGAGGCTGTTAGATGAACTATGCTGTGTTTTAGGGTCAATATATTTGACGGTAAAATGTTAAGACTGATGGGAAAAAGATGTTTTTGGATGTGCAGCTAAAATGTCAGCGACAGTAACTGAGTAATGTTTGCTGCTTTGATATGTGATACTTACCAAACAAAGATGATCAAGCAGATGAGTACGATGATCCCAATGATTCCTCCAAGAACTGGTTCCCAGTGTGAGGAGACTAAAACAAGACATGATTTAAAGGTGCAGTAGGAAAGCCTTATAAAACTGACTTTCTGTCATATTTGCTGAAACTGACCCTATGTTCAAGTATAATCGCATGAAGCAGGTCATTTAAAAAAATATTCGGCTCCTCTGGCCCCACCTCGAGCCTGTAGCGCGATTTGCAAGACATCCAACGCTCCATATTCAGATGCACCAATCAAGACCAGGGGTGTATCTAACAGAGTGTCAATCACTTCTCATGCACACGCATTTCATAGCGCCCTCCCCTCCCCTTCCCCGCGCATGTCGTCAAATTATTTAGCAATAATGAAGGGTATTATAAAAACTATTTTGTTGTTCTTACGTCGGTGTGTTCCATGCTAGTTTGTTTACTCGCTCTCTCTCGGTTCTCTGCTCGTGCACAGTATTCCAGGGCCAATATGCACGCGCTCTATCGTGCACAGCTCTCCCTTGTGGGGGGAGGGGCTTGGGAGACCGTTTTGGGCTTTAGCGGAAAGGGGGGAGGGACTGAGAAGTTGTCGAAGTCCTGGATCTTCGCAATCCTGCCTACTGCACCTTTAATGTGGACGTATTGATATAATGAAACCAGATATAACTCTTTTTATTACTGTGTTTGAGTGGATTCAGAAAATACTGAATGATATTTACCTTCAACATTCAGATGAATCCATGGTGATGTCTGGTTACCAAGTTGATTGGAGGCCACACAGTAATAAACTCCTCCATCAGTCACATTGAAGCTGTAGAAGTGTCCTTCAGATACGATCATGGGTCCATCTTTGCTGTTCTTGAACCAGGTGAAGCGTCTGACAGGAGGCTTGGCTCTGCTGGAGCAGGTCAGGTTCACCCAGCTACCTGCTGACACCAAACCTGATGGACTGATGGATGCTGAGGTGTTTTTAGGAGCATCTGAGGAAAATGTGACAGAGATTCACTTTATTCATCACAAACAGCTGACATCCCATGAATCATCATGTGCTGACATGATCCAACAACAAACTCTGTTTGTCTTACATGAAACACTGGGAGTCTCTTGTGTCTCTGTTGTCTTGACGTCTTTTCCTTCATTCACAGTATATCTGACAGAACAGATGATGCTGTATCCATCATGTGTGTCTGACAGAGTGATGGTCTCCTGGATTTTAGTTGAAAAGGTCCCATCTGTGTTTTCCTCTATTTTGTTGTGAGGGTCTTGTTTGAGATTCCAGGTGAGGTGAGGAGGGGAGTGTGGACAGGGAGTGAAAGCTGAGCAGGTTATAGTGACAGACTCCTTCTCCTTCAGATCACCTGAGATATTAATACTGGGTCTCCAAGGAGAATCTGTGGTTTTGTGAAAAATTTCACATCAGTTTTAGTTGTTTTAATTTTTCCTCCTACACACTGAGCATAACAAATTTACTGAGAAGGTTTAACGTAGTTTATGGACCAAGGTAGAACTGCTTTCACATTTTATTATTAAAGTGAAGTTATAAAACTTGTCTTACCTTTAACTGTTATTTGAAGAGGATCACAAACAGCTGTTGCCATGAAAGGCCAATTCGCAATTCTGAAGTAGTATGTGTCTGAATGACTTGTGTTTAAATTAGAAAACAGAGTGGCGCAGTTTTTCTGACTCAGGTCTCCAATAATATTCATTGGATAGATGTTAACTGATTTACTATTGTTAAAGACTACATTATTTGGATTTGGGCCGAAATATGGGTTATTTTTAATCCACACTCCGAAGGTTTCTCTGCTGCTGTCAAACTCTTTTTCTGGTTTCTCTCTATAGTTACATGGGATTTTCAAACAAGATCCACTCAGTGCTTCCATCTTCTTTGGTGCAGTAATGAAGAGGGCCGAATCCATATCACATTGAGCCCAAACACCTGTAAAACCAGACTAATGATGAACATCATGTGGATCAAAATCTGCCTGAAGGGAAAGTTGATGAGACACAAACTCCAGTTCATCTGCAGCATGTTACTTGTAGACCCTTTGAACAATGTCAGTAGAAAATATTTCAGACAAGAAATGATTCAAGTAATGTCTCCAAATAAAAGAGACTGAACAAACAGCTGACCTGAAAGAAAGAAGACACTCAGTAAGATGTTGACTGTCACCACGTTCACACACAGGGCTGCCATGACACTCATCTCCTAGACTGGAAACAAAGACGACTATTAAAATATATCATGTGCTTCCTCTCAGGTTAAAAAGTTGAAATTTAAAAAACAATAATAGTTTTCTTACCAAATAAATCTCCAGTTAAAAAGAAAGAAACAATAACGTTTTAATATCCACTAATTTCAGTTGATCAGCAGCAGATCAAATAACCAACTTCTCTGTTTAGTTGTCGTGGTGTAAAAGGAAACATCCAGACTTGACTTAGTTTTTTGTACTTCTGCTAGTTATCACTGAATAAATGCAAAAATACAAGAAGTCTTCATTCTTCCTGCTTCATCTTTGTGAATGAGGAAGTCACCTTTTATGGTCATTTAGAGCTGATCAGGGTGTGAATGGTTTATTAATTTCCAGTTATGTTCACTGTCACACAACTGCCACACTGTCGATCACAGCTTTACAATATTTATATCTGCTGTAGAGGCAATGATATATTTATAAGGTATTACACAAAGAGGAACTTTGATAATATCATGGCTGAGAAAAAAACATATGAGCTGCAGGATGTGGAGAATTAAGTTTCCTGTTTTGAACTGTGGTCAGTAAACACAACATATTCTCGTCCAGGCCTCTGTGTCTTTTAACATGAACTAACAACATGTATGAGCTCACAGTGAAAGTGTTTTATTTTTTTATTGTTTTATTTGGATCCCCATTGGCTCCAGCAGAACTGCAGCTATTCTTCCTGGGGTCTGACATATGATACAGTACAAGACAAAATTTAAAAGAAAAAAACAAAAACAAAAACAAAAACAGACAGACAAACAAACTAACATCTATCCAGTGAACTCAGTGTTTATTTACTTGAGTGTAGAGATCCTCTAGACCATCAGGACGTCTTCCTCTGATATTTGAAGATCTCTTCACCTGTTTGACTCTGTGAACAGACCTGTAGTTATTTGTAGTTTGTCGAAATTGCACAATTCACTAACAATTATGGCAAGTTACACTGTTGATATATGTTGAGGGGAGGTTCCTCTGTGGATCATCCCACAGATACTTGATCAGTTTGGGATCTAGTGAACTTGGAGGCCAGGTCAACACCTTGTGCTGTTCTTCATGTTTTTTTTTAGTTGTTCCTAAAACGTTTTTGTGCGTGTGTCAGGCTGCATCCTGCTGGGGATGGCTGCTGCCATCAAGGAGTGTCATTGCTATGGGTTCAGGTGCCTGGTCTGGTCTAGGTGGGTGCTACATGTCTAATGAATGAATGACAGGACCAAAAGTTTCGCAGCAGAACTTTGAATTGTCACAAGATGGTCAATGTTACTTCTCCTCTCTGATCGGTGTGTGTTCTCCTATTATTTTTATTTTTTTTTGTTATATTATCTCTGATGTTATAACAAAGCAGTAAATCTATTTGCCAGTCCATCATAACATTTTAGTTTGCCGTATATTTAGCTGAAGTCATGAAGCGACTGAGGGCAGCTATATGTGGAGATGTAAACTGGGTTCAACTTCCCTTCAGTCAGTATCGGCGCACACAGAGATATTTTCTCTAAAATGTTTTTGGATTTCCTCTTTTGATAGGCGCCTTTCAGCCTTGTAATGCCACCACCACAGTCTCCCTCTCACTGGCAGACACACATGTGGAGATTATTATTGTCTGAGTTTACAGACACAGTAGTTCCCTCATGAAGGTATGCTTTATCACTGACCTTATTTTAAACATGATGAGGAGGATTTTAAAAGACATTTATTGGGTTGTAACTAACAGATTGTTCAGAAAACATCACGTCCACCATTTATTGTGAAGAACTTGTGCAAACTGTTCACCACAGGGTGGCTTACAGATGGGTGGCTCCCCCTTCATGCAGCTGTTGATGGTCAGAAAGTGTTCTGCAGAGGAGAGATTGAGCAGCATCAAGCTCCTAACCATTTTAGATAAATCTCTCACTCATAGATGTTTATTAATTTCGTGACTTTGTCTATTTTCTTTGCAGTGCCAGCTGAGACTTAAAGATTTACACTCGCACCTAAATACAACAAAATACTTTTCTTATCTGTGTTTTCAGAGGTGATTCTGGAGTTAATTGGCTCATTTCTCCTCTAGACTTGATCAACAGACAACAGAGCTGGACTCACTGCTCTGCTAGCAAACATAAATTAATGTGATTCTAGTGGCAGTTACTTTAGGTAATAGTTGTAGGAGACCCCACAGGGGACCCCCACCTGTCACTGAAAACATATCAAAGCAAATCCAACATATCTATGACTATCCTCTTGTTGACTTTGTCAGCCTCAGACTAAATGTGTGTGTACATGTATCTCTATAGGGAACAGAGGTTTAAAAGGCTAAAATAGATAAAGAAGCTTTTTTTATTTTTACATTTTCCATAAAGGCATCATTTAGAGCTTTCATTTAAGTTGAAAGGATGTTTAATATTGTTTTAAAAGAACAAAGAGGTTCCTTAAATTCACATGTTCAACTCTTCATGAACAACCAGACTGTCATACATCATTAATAGTATCTGACAACATCAGTAGAGTTGAATTTAAATATGAAATTGACATAAAACGTGATGATTTACACTATATTTGAAATAAAGCGTTGGCTTACGCAATCCGAACCAACCACAACACGCGTTTCCAAGAGTTGCAGAAAAGCAGTAAAATAACAAACTTGTAGGTTAAAACATTAAAATATAAAAAGCAGTGACATGTTTCTTACCAGATGAGTCTGCAGGTGAAACAAAGACTGTAGAACGTTTTGATATCAGTGGTTTTGAACTTGAGCAGATCAGAAAGAGACCAAGTAACAACTTCCCTGTTAAACCTACTTTGAAAGAAGGCGGACGTTATACATTAAGACTGTGAGCACAGTTGGTTTGGTTGTACAGCCACAACATATCACATGACTTCCTGCTTATCTTGTGTTATTCAGGACATATTAATTTGTGGACACTTAAGTTCATCAGGCGTTAATGACTAATTCAAACTTTTGGACCTGGCATTCATTCATGTGGATGTTACTTAGACATGTAGCACCCACCTAGACCAGACCAGACACCCCCACCCCATAGCAATGACACTCCTTGATGGCAGCAGCCATCCCCAGCAGGATGCAGCCTGACACACACACACACACACAAAAACAGTTTAGGAACAACTAAAAAATCATGAAGAACAGCACAAGGTGTTGACCTGGCCTCCAAATTCACAAGATCCCAAACTGATCAAGTATCTGTGGGATGATCCACAGAGGACCCTCCCCTCAAACGCCCCCACTAACAATATTCTGTTGCCAGACACCACAGGACACCCTCAGAAGGCCCATGTTTCATGTTTTGCACATATTATGTTTTATTTTTGTCCACCTCAATTATTAAAAGTAACGAGACAGTGAAGGATGATTTGAGATCATCCTGACACCAGACTGACTCAAACTAACTGAAAACATAAAGGAAGTCTGTCACTTGTTTGACGTCCTTCCCTCTTTCTCTGTTGTTTGAACAAAGTTTACTTCATTTTCTCCGTTCACCTCACACCACTGCTTTCTGGAAACTTCACTGTGGCTTTTCTGCCACACTCATGTTGAGTAGTTGTTTATAACTGATCAACTATTATTATTAAGCTTCCTGGAAACATCTAATTCAAATTGATTCAGTGTGTAGAGACTGAAATCCCTTCTTTTCTGAATCAGTGTGATTTGTAGAAAAGCAAAGAAATAAAAAGAAGACATGTGAGGTAAAACCCTCTGAGGAACATAAATACATGACTGTAGGATGTTTGAGCAGCACCTTTGCACTGTCTGTCTGTGCTGCACCTTCTCTCACCACAAGGGGGAGCTCACCGTCCTGAAATATACATCACACTATTTACATGTACAGTATGGTGTTCCTTCCACACTTTAACCAATCACAACCTCTGTCTGTGGGCCAATCATTTTGTCTGCTGTCATTTTAAAAACTCCTCCTTTCTCTGCTGCTCTCAGTTCTCATTTCACTGTCAGATCCATTCAGCCCTCCTCCACCTCACTGATGTCTCAGCATCCACACCTCCTCGTTCTTCACTCCTCCTCCACTACTACCAGGGTCTACACTCTATCAGTTAAGTTTATGTTTCTGTACAGCTTGTTGAATGAACTTTAACTACATCATCTGATCTAAGCTCTGTTCCTGCTCCATGTTTTATTATTTATTATGGTTTAGGTTAGTTGGTTAGTCAGAGCTCTCACACAGGAAGTAAATGCATTCACACAGAAATGAACCAGACATAATCTCAACACTATTTTAATGAATGCAGACATGCTGGTTAACACAGTAAGAGGCTGTATTCATCTGTATGTGCAGAAATGGACTACAGAGGACTTGTAGTTAAACTTGGAAATACCTCAACTTCCTTTTTTTTTTTTCTGTAGGTTCACACACTTTGTACTTTGCAGGACGTTACCTATTGTGAAAAAAAAAAGTACAAAATATGTCCATGAAGATTAGAGTGAAATGCATCACAGAATAAAACTGAGTAATAATAAGAAAAGATGAATCCTAACATGTTATCAGAAACAGGAGTGAATTAAAGCGAGAAGCTGGAAATATATGAACAACAATCAGGAAGGAAAAAGAAAATAAGACACAATGTTTTATGTTATAAATCACACAACAACATCTGCTGTATGTGAGGTCAGCACATAGATATGGACATGGTGATAAATGAAACACAAATGAATAATGACATCATCCAGTCTGTTTTTTTCTTTGTTAAATGAATTGCATGAATAAAACTTGCAGCACATTAAATCTGAGTCTCTGCACAAACAAAACACACTTTTCATTTTTTCTTGACTTCAGCATAGAGACATTCTGTGTCGTTAGCAGTCTGTGTTAATCTCTTTGCTGGTTTGTTGATGTTGACCTGTGCGTACACCGT
This sequence comes from Chelon labrosus, assembly GCF_963514085.1. NCBI lineage: Eukaryota > Metazoa > Chordata > Actinopteri > Mugiliformes > Mugilidae > Chelon > Chelon labrosus. Next base: position 8,292,021 of record NC_140351.1, on the reverse strand, counting down.
GTCCTGCTGCTGTCCACTGTCCTGCACTGAGACAGAGGACGGGTCACGTCTCTGCTTGGAGAAGTTGATCTCTCCATAATGGATGTTTTCTTCTTCTTCTGTTTCACCTGCAGGTTCTTCAACAACCAGATCTTCACCTCTTTGACTCTACAAGAAATGAACCACATGTGATGTTTCGTGAGGAAGATCTTCACCTGAATCCTTCCTTATTAAATCATTACTTTTACTTTTTGAATACGTTGAGTAGACTGCTCTGATAGAGGTAATATATAAAGTAACTAAACACTGAGTCAGGTAGACTACAGAGAAGTTTAGTCATTACAAACCTGAGTCTGTTGTTGACTTCGATGCCTTGACTTTAACCACCTGGAAAACATCAGAGGCTGTTAGATGAACTATACTGTGTTTTAGGGTCAATATATTTGACAGTAAAATGTTAAGACTGATGGGAAACAGATGTTTTTGGATGTGCAGCTAAAATGTTAGCGACAGTAACTGAGTCATGTTTGCTGCTTTGATGTGTGATACTTACCAAACAAAAATGATCAAGCAGATGAGTACGATGATCCCAATGATTCCTCCAAGAACTGGTTCCCAGTGTGAGGGGCCTAAAACAAGACATGATTTATTGTGGACGTATTGATATAATGAAACCAGATATAACTCTTACTGTGTTTGAGTGGATTCAGAAAAATTAATACTGAATGATATTTACCTTCAACATTCAGATGAATCTCAGTAACTGAAATCTGAGAGCTCTCTGTTCATAGAAAATAAAACCAAGTGAAACTAAAGTAGACAGAGAACATCAGAAAAGAAACAAGACAGAAAAGACGAGAGCAGACTGAGTTCACATCTGCATTTACCTTCAACATTCAGATAAATCCATGGTGACGTCTGGTTACCAAGCTCATTTGAGGCCACACAGTAATAACTTCCTCCATCAGTCACATTGAAGCTGTGGAAGTGTCCTTCAGATACGTTCATGGGTCCTTCTGTGCTGGTCTTGAACCAGGTGAAGCGTCTGACGGGAGGCTTGGCTCTGCTGGAGCAGGTCAGGTTCACCCAGCTACCTGCTGATACCAAACCTGATGGACTGATGGATGCTGAGGTGTCTTTAGGAGCATCTGAGAAAAAAAAAAAAGAGATTCACTATTTATCACACAGCTGGCATCTCATGAATCATCATGTGCTGACAGGGTCCAACAACAAACTCTGGTTGTCTTACATGAAACATTGAGAGTCTCTTGTGTCTCTGCTGTCTTGACGTCTTTTCCTTCATTCACAGGATATCTGACAGAACAGATGATGTTGTTTCCATCATGTGTGTCTGACAGAGTGATGGTCTCCTGGATTTTAGTTGTAAAGGTCCCATCTGTGTTTTCCTCTATTTTGTTGTGAGGGTCTTGTTGGAGATTCCAGGTGAGTTGAGGAGGGGAGTGTGGACAGGGAGTGAAAGCTGAGCAGGTTATAGTGACAGACTCCTTCTCCTTCACATCATCTGGAATTTTAATTGTGGGTCTCCAAGGAGAATCTGTGGTTTTGTGCAAAATTTAAGACTGAGCAAAACAAATTTACCGATGCATTACAGAGTTTATGAACTAAGCTACAACTGCTCCACATTTTAACAAATAAAGTGAAATTATAAAACCTGTCTTACCTTTAACTGTTATTTGAAGAGGATCACAATCAGCTGTCGCCAGGAACGGCCCGTTCTCAATTCTGAAGTAGTATGTGTCTGAATGACTTGTGTTTAAATTAAAAAACAGAGTGGTGCAGTTTTTCTGTCTCAGGTCTCCAGTAATATTCATTGGATAGATGTTAACTGACTTTCTACTGTTGAAGATTACATTATTTGGATTTAGGCCAAATCTCGAGTCCTTTTTAATCCATACTCCGAAGGTTTCTCTGCTGCTGTTAAACCCTTTATCTGGTTTCTCACTATAGTTACATGGGATTTTCAAACAAGATCCACTCAGTGCTTCCATCTTCTTTGGTGCAGTAATGAAGAGGGCTGAATTTTCACGACAATCAGCCCAAACACCTGTAAAACCAGACTAATGATGAACATCATGTGGATGAAAATCTGCCTGAAGAGAAAGTTGACGAGACACAAACTCCAGTTCATCTGAAGCATGTTACATGTAGACCCTTTGAACAATGTCAGTAGAAAATATTTCAGACTAGAAATGATTCAAGTAATGTCTCCAAATAAAAGAGACTGAACAAACAGCTGACCTGAAAGAAAGAAGACACTCAGTAACATGTTGACTGTCACCACGTTCACACACAGGGCTGCCATGGCACTCATCTCCTAGACTGGAAACAAAGACAAAAAACAAAATATATCATGTGATTCCTCTCATGTTAAAATATTTAAATTTAAAAACAGTAAAAAAAAATTTTTTACCAAATAAATCTGCAGTTAAAAGAAAGAAACAATATGGTTTTAATATTCAGTAATTTGTGAATTTCAGTTGATCAGCAGCAGATCAAATAACCAACTTCTCTGTTTAGTTGTCGTGGTGTAAAAGGAAACATCCAGACTTGACTTATTTTTTTCATTACTTCTGCTAGTTATCACTGAATAAATGCAAAAATACAAGAAGTCTTCATCCTTCCTGCTTCATCACTGTGAATGAGGAAGTCACCTTTTATGGTCATTTTGAGCTGATGAGGGTGTGAATGGTTTATTAATTTCCGATTACGTTCACTGTCTCACAACTGTCACTTACTGTCGATCACAGCTTTTCAATATTTATATCTACTGTAGAAGCAATGATATACTTATAAGGCAGAACACAAAGAAGAACTTTGATAACATCATGGCTGAGAAAAAACATATGAGCTGCAGGATGTGGAGAATTAAGTTTCCTGTCATTGAACTGTGATCAGTAAATGCAACATATTCTCGTCCAGGCCTCTGTGTCTTTTAACATGAACTAACATCTTGTGTGAGCTCACAGTAAAGGTGTGAAAAGTGTTTCTTTACTTGAGTGTAGGACCATCAACAGTCTGTGTGAAGCTGTTTTCTGTCCTGCACTGAGACAGGGGAAGGTTCAGGTCTCTGTTGAGAGAGGACGTCTTCATGCAGGACGTCTTCCTCTGATAATTTAAGATCTCTTCACCTGTTTGACTCTGTGAACAGACCTGTCGTTATTTATAGTTTCTTGAAATTGCACAATACATTAACAACAGCAATTATGGCAAGTTACACTGTTGTTTGTTATATTGATATATGTTGAGGGGAGGGACCTCTGTGGATCATCCCACAGATACTTGATCAGTTTGGGATCTAGTGAATTTGGAAGCCAGGTCGACATCTTGTGCTGTTCTTCATATTTTTTTTTTAGTTGTTCCTAAACTGTTTTTGTGTGTGTGTCTGTGTCAGGCTGCATCCTGCTGGGGATGGCTGCTGCCATCAAGGAGTGTCATTGCTATGGGGTGGGGGTGCCTGGTCTGGTCTTGGTGGGTGCTACATGTCTAAGTAACATCCACATGAATGAATAGCAGGTCCAAAAGTTTCCCAGCAGAACTCTGAATTGTCACAAGATGGTCAATGTAATTTACTTCTCCTATCAGTGGTCATGATATTTTGGCTGATCTGTGTATGTTCTCCTATTATTTTAGTTTTTTTTTGTTATATTATCTCTGATCCTTTAACAAAGAAGTAAATCTATTTGCCAGTCCATCATAACATTTTCGTTTGCCGTATATTTAGCTGAAGTCATGAAGCGACTGAGGGCAGCTATATGTGGAGATGTAAACTGGGTTCAACTTCCCTTCAGTCAGTGTCGGCGCGCACAGAGACATTTTTTGTTAATTATTTTTGGATTTCCTCTTTTGATAGGCAACCTTTCAGCCTTGTAATGCCACCACCACAGCCTCCCTCTCACTGGCAGACACACATGTGGAGATTATTATTGTCTTATTAAGAGTTTATGGACACAGGAGTTCCCTCATGAAGGTATGCTTTAACGCTGACCTTATTTTAAACATGATGAGGAGGATTTTTAAAGACATGTATTGGATTGTAACAAAAAGATTGTTCAGAAAACATCACATCCACCATTTATTGTGAAGAACTTGTGCAAACTGTTCACCACAGGGTGGCTTACAGATGGGTGGCTCCCCCTTCATGCAGCTGTTGATGGTCAGAAAGTGTTCTGCAGAGGAGAGATTGAGCAGCACCAAGCTCCTAAACATTTTAGATGAATCTCTCACTCAAAGATGTTTATTAATTTGGTGACTTTTTTCTATTTTTCTGCTTTTATCTTTTCTCCTCTTCCGCTTTGATTTTCTTTCCATCAATGTCAGATGAATAACTTGTTTTCATTTTGAATTGAGCACCGTTGTCATAATGAACTATTTTAAAGAGTCATGCTCATGATATATAACAGGACTGAGTGTTTTCAGAGTTGGTGGGGGTCCCCTGGGGGGGTCTCCTACTGTCAATGAAAACATATCAAAGCAAATCCAACATATCTATGACTATCCTCTTGTCGACTTTCTCAGCCTCAGACTAAATGTGTGTGTACATGTATCTCTATAGGACAGAGGTTTGAAAGGCTAAAATGGATAAACAAGCTTTTTTTAATTATTTTTTACATTTTCCATAAAGGCATCATTTAGAACTTTCATTTAAGTTGAAAGAATGTTTAATGTTGTTTTAAAAGAACAAAGTTGTTCCTTAAATTCACATGTTCAACTCTTCATGAACAACCAGACTGTCCTACATCATAAATAGTATCTGACAACATGAACCAACCACAACACACATTTCCAAGACTTCCAGAAAAGCAATAAAATAACAAACCTGTAGGTTAAAACACTAAAATATAAAAAGTCGTGACATGTTTCTTACCAGATGAGTCTGCAGGTGAAACAAAGACTGTAGAACGTTTTGATATCAGTGGTTTTGAACTTGAGCAGATCAGAAAGAGACCAAGTAACAACTTCCCTGTTAAACCTACTTTGAAAGAAGGCGGACGTTATACATTAAGACTGTGAGAACAGTTGATTTGGTTGTACAGCCACAACATATCACATGACTTCCTGCTTAACTTGTGTTAATCAGGACATACAAATTTGTGGTTTCTTAAGCTCATCAGGTGTCAATGACTAATTTAAACTGTTGGACCTGGTATTCATTAATGTGGATGTTACTTAAACATGTAGCACCCACCTAGATCAGACCAGGCACCCCAACCCCATAGCAATGACACTCCTTGATGGCAGCAGCCATCCCCAGCAAGATGCAGCCTGACACAGACACACACACAAAAACGCTTGAGGAAATAAAATAAAAGTGATTGATTTCTGCAACCCTTCACAGGACAAGCAGTGACAGAAGATAAATGAATGAATGAATGATTTCACAGGAATCATTCTGTGGAGGAAGCTGTGCAGCAGTCTGTTGGTTCTGATGTTTCTGTACCTTTTCTGTGAAGGAAGAGGTACAAACAGTCCATGGCCCAAATCTGGGAGAGGACCCCTACAATCCCCTGTGCAGTTCTTAACACCCAGTCTAGGTCCCTCCTGTCCTGTGCTGTGCAGCTCCCATACTACACTGTCACACAGAGACAGAGGATGTGTTCTATTGTGGTCCTGTACAAGTTTGTCAGTAGTCGACAGGAGAATCCAGCCCTCTTCAGCTTTCTGAGGAAGAAAAGCCTCTGTTGGGCCTTCTTCACCATGTGTGGAGTGTTCACAGACGAGGTCAGGTCAGGTCAGATGTGATTTGATTGCCCAGGAATTTGATGTCATTGACCCGCTCGACCACCTCCCCTTATATGAGGAGAGGAGCATGCTCTGTCTTCCTTGACCACCTGTAGTCCACAGTGACCTCCTTGGTCTTGCTGGTGTTCAGAACAAGGTTGTTTTCTGAGCTGGGATGGATGGCAGAACAGTCATGTGTGAAGAGTGTGAAGAGAGCTGGGTGAGCACACAGCCCTGTGGCGTTCCTGTGTTCAGGACCACTGTGGATGATGTGCAGTCCCCAATTCTCATCACCGAGTAGAGTTTATTGCTTTAGAGGAAATTTTCTGTTCTATAAAACACAGTCTGTCAAATGTAAATGTTCACATATGAATCTGTCAGTACATGTAGACACGGCTCCTCTGAGGTCAACAGCATCTAAAGCTCATCAGTTGTTGAAATCGATGTCTAAACACGGTCTGTTAAATATATGAGTGACCCATGTATTTAAGGCGGAGCAGCTGGAGGACATGAAGATCTACATGATGGACTTCTGCAATATTTTTATATTTCAGCCTGGACACGATAGTCAATCCTGACATCAGACTGAGCGGTCAGGTGATGATGTTGTGTAGATGCACTTTACGTCACTGAAATCGTCTTCAGATGACGTGATGCCTGAGGTCAACCGGTGAAACGTTTTAAGGACGTAAACCTGAGGAAAAAGCAAAAGATTTTTAGTGTAATAATGTGAAATAATATTGTCTCTGCAGATTGTGTGTTCTTTGGGCTGCACAGAAGGTTACATACCTGAAATAGCTGGTTATTTTTACATGATCAGGTTTTATCAGATTTAGAATAGGTGTGTGTGCAAGGGTTTAATGTTAGATCCTCAGATTAAACCAAACATGGAGTCATTTCTGAATATCAGTTGATCAGCAGCAGATCAAATAACCAACTTCTCTCTGTCTAGTCATTCTCTTAAGAAGTCTTCATACTTCCTGTTTTAATCCTGAGAAGGAGAAGGAAAATCTTCTGAGGCACCTTGACCTCATCAGGGTGTGAATGACTCATTTCTTCAAGTGAATCAATCCCATGCACCACTCAAAGACACCTGCACTGTCACTGCAAGACCAGTGGGGGTGCATCTATTCTCTGTATGCAGTGCATGACACCAGTTTATGCAATTATTTTAAATTTTTCCCAAATGTTTCACGTAAATTAGATAAATAAACAGACAAACTTAATTCTTCCATTCATTCTGGTTCAGGTTGATCTGATCACCTCAAATTAAAACTGAGAATCTCCACTTTAAACCTGTATTCATTATACAACTGTACTGTGAATATGTTTTGATAAAATGCTAAAATAAAGACTTATGATGAACATATGAGCACCAGAAGTGGAACCAAATCTGATCAAGCATCCGTTCAATCCATGGAAGAACCCTCCATACAACTTCTCAGGATCTGCTGCTAACGTCTCGGGGCCTATAATTTCACAGGACACCTTCAGATGAGTTCATTTCACACGTCTGATATGTAAATAACAGCGAAACTACAAACACGAGGTTAGCACATAAATGGAAACATCCTGATGACCTGACGACCCAGAGTATCTCAGTTCTGCAGCAAAGATTTATTGTGTTTGTGTAAAGGCTCCAAATACGTAAGTATGTATGATTCACAATAAATATTCTAACAAAAAAAGAAGCTTGGACAGGAAAATATCACTTCACTTCAATATCACTTATACTTTTACATCTTAGATTTCAGTGAAGAAAAACTCAAAGGCTCCTCCTGCAACTTTAATATTTCAGTTGTTACCACTAGAAACATCTCAGGATCTGCTGCCAACGTCTTGGGGCCTAATTTCACAGGACAGCTTCAGATGAGTTCATTTCACATGTCTGATGTATAAATGAATATAAATAACAATCACCATGACATCATGACAGACAGCATGTGAGGTCAGTGCATAAATATGAACATGCTGAAAACTGTGTGATATCTCGATTTGTTTTGCTGTTTCCTACAAAGACAAGGTCAAAATTTGACCCCCGTTACAGGCCTTGGTTTTCCCCTCTGCTGGTCAAGGGCCGTAAAGACTGGTTAAACGTGATGTCTTGTGTTCTCTCCCTTAGGTGAAGCCGATCTGCGGTAATCGGAAGGATCTGATCAATAGGGGGAGGAACCATGTCTCTCTCTCTTTCTCACACCTTCTTCTTCCGTCTGCTTATACCAGAAGCTGACTTTAGACCTCAGTTTAGCCCCGACTTCAACAAGAGTCACCATCTTTGATTCATTTCCTCCTCTGAGTGTTGAACATTGCACTGTAGCTTTCTATGTGGCAAAGATTCACTTGAAGCCTTTGACACAGAGATCCTCATGTCTGCTTCTGTTAATTTAATACACAGTCATGGCATTTGGCATATGTCATAGCACTTGTACCAAAATCTAACATGAAAAAAAAGGTACTGTCTGGTGAGTCTAACTCTGAGGCCTATTTTATGTCTTGGAACCAAGTCAATGAATTAAAATGTCATGATTCATCCATTTATTTTCAACAAGTATCCCAAACTAATAAAACAGCAGTGGTACTTTATATTTAATTTGAAATAGGTGACAGAAAATGAGCAGAACAATGTGAGTGAGAGAGGTGAAATTAAAGTGAAATATGAAGGAAAGCAGAGATAATACATCAGTAACTCTTGTCTGAGCTGCAGGTGGATTCAAGATATGTGGATACTTCCGGCGCCGGTCGAAGCCGGCAGCTGCTTGCAACAGCTCTTACTCCTGTAAGCTGTTGTGAACTGCAATTTCCCCATTGTGGGACTAATAAAGGTTTTCTTATTCTTAGACTTATTCTTAAAATGGAGTCTAAAGATGGAGTTATGTCGCCCTCTGGTGGTGCGTTCAAAGCCCAGTGAGAGAATGAGTGTAGATGTCCACAGTGAAGTTTAACGTTACTGTTTCAGTGTTTATAATACTTTGAGTGAATCAATCTGAATATGAATCGATATGATTTAAGGTGATGTTTACACACAACATGTGAAATGTCGGACACAGTGCAATATAAATATAAATATAAATCCACAAACAGGGATTCTTTCATTTTTCACAGTAACTTACAATAAAATAATGGACACACAGTAGAACAGTAGCAAATGGAAAGAAGCAAATAAACTAAAAATCACAAATGGGTGCAGATTAGTGGCATTTATAATTAGCAGTGTATGATATGTAGGTAACTTTTGACACAACAAAGATCACAGAAGATGAATGAATGAATGAATTCAGATGACATCAAATTAGTTGGCAAATTAGTTGTAGAATAATCAAATAAAAAGAAGACATGTGAGGTAAAACCCTCTGAGGAACATAAATACATGACTGTAGGATGTTTGAGCAGCACCTTAGCACTGTCTGTCTGTGCTGCACCTTCTCTCACCACAAGGGGGAGCTCACCGTCCTGAAATATACATCACACTATTTACATGTACAGTATGGTGTTCCTTCCTCACTTTAACCAATCACAACCTCTGTCTGTGGGCCAATCATTTTGTCTGCTGTCATTTTAAAACTCCTCCTTTCTCTGCTGCTCTCAGTTCTCATTTCACTGTCAGATCCATTCAGCCCTCCTCCACCTCACTGATGTCTCAGCATCCACACCTCCTCGTTCTTCACTCCTCCTCCACTACTACCAGGGTCTACTCTCTATCAGTTAAGTTTATGTTTCTGTACAGCTTGTTGAATGAACTTTAACTACATCATCTGATCTAAGCTCTGTTCCTGCTCCATGTTTTATTATTTATTATGGTTTAGGTTAGTTGGTTAGTCAGAACTCTCACACAGGAAGTAGATGCATTCACACAGAAATGAACCAGACATAATCTCAACACTATTTTAATGAATGCAGACATGCTGGTTAACACAGTCAGAGGCTGTATTCATCTGTATGTGCAGAAATGGACTACTGAGAATTTGTAGTTAAACTTAGAAATACCTCAACTTCACTGCAGGTTCACACACTTTGCAGGACATTACCAACAACAAACTATGTCCATGAAGATTAGAGCCAAATGCATCACAGAATAAAACTGAGCAACAAGAAGAAAAGATGAATCTTAACATGTTATCAGAAAAAGGATTGAATTAAAGCGAGAAGCTGGAAATATATGAACAACAATCAGGAAGGCAAAATAAAATTATTGTAATGTCGTCTTATACAGATTATTGATGAAGCTGTATTTGATTCAGCGTTTCCTCCGTAGAAAAAACAAAACATCAACACTGAAGGTCGTCTGAATACAAATTTATATTCAATTCTTCATCTTCCACAAAACAACATTATTTTACATGTACAGACCTGGATGATGCTACGATCCACAAAAAAAATAAAAATAAAATAAAATAAAAAAATATCACATTTCACTAAATAAGTAACACATGTGCAGGTATACACAAGGAATCAGAAATAATAAATCATTCCACTGACAATGAACTTGACATCTTCCTCCTCTCCTTGTGGCTCATGAAGCATGAACCTCAATCACTCTGTTGACATCGTCTTCTTCTCCTGTGTCCTGTGGAAATGGAACAACACAGAGAGAGGTCAGCTCAATATGTGATGATGATTTATGGCTTAACTTCAGGTAGTACAGTTGTTTAGATAATTATTATAATAACAGCAACAAACTCAGCTTTCTTACCTTCTCTGGTTTGATGGAGAATCTTGATCTAAACCAGCTGAAAGAAAAAGAGAAGATGAATAAATATTAACAGATGTTAAACACTGAACATTTAAAAGAGAACAAATGATCTCCAGCTGCAAAGTATCATATCAGAGAAAAGTTTGTCTCACCACTCAAAGATGATGATTGTACTGTAGAGAATTAAGATTCCCAGGATTGTAACTGGAACGTGGACATCAACCCCAAACTCTGGATCATCAGAAACAAGACAGCATGGTTACCATGTTGTATATTATGAAACACAATCTTACTCACTTCAGTATTTCTTCACAAACAGAAATGAAATGTGAAACAAGGAACATCAAGAATCAAACTGACTCAGTTGAAATGTTTCCATCAACGATATTTACCTTCAACATTCAGAAGAATCCATGGTGACGTCTGGTTACCAAGTTGATTTGAGGCCACACAGTAATAAACTCCTCTATCAGTCACACTGAAGCTGAAGAAGTGTCCTTCAGATACGATCATGGGTCCATCTTTGCTGTTCTTGAACCAGGTGAAGCGTCTGACGGGAGGCTTGGCTCTGCTGGAGCAGGTCAGGTTCACCCAGCTACCTGCTGACACCAAACCTGATGGACTGATGGATGCTGAGGTGTCTTTAGGAGCATCTGAGGAAAATGTGACAGAGATTGACTTTATTCATCACAAACAGCTGACATCCCATGAATCATCATGTGCTGACAGGATCCAACAACAAACTCTGGTTGTCTTACATGAAACACTGAGAGTCTCTTGTGTCTCTGCTGTCTTGACGTCTTTTCCTTCATTCACAGGATATCTGACAGAACAGATGATGTTGGATCCATCATGTGTGTCTGACAGAGTGATGGTCTCCTGGATTTTAGTTGTAAAGGTCCCATCTGTGTTTTCCTCTATTTTGTTGTGAGGGTCTTGTTGGAGATTCCAGGTGAGTTGAGGAGGGGAGTGTGGACAGGGAGTGAAAGCTGAGCAGGTTATAGTGACAGACTCCTTCTCCTTCACATCACCTGAGATATTAATTCTTGGTCTCCAAGGAGAATCTGTGGTTTCACATCAAACACACATTATTTGATTGAATTATTGTTGTGACAAAAATTACTATTGTTAGTACAGCTCTGCTTTTTACAGTTTTATTGAATCTTTCCACTTTTATGTGATGTAGATAACATGTTTTTCAGAGAAGGTTACTGTTGGAGAGTTGGTTTACTGAATCTGAAACGAACTTCACATTTAAATAATCTGAAAAAAATTAAATGAATAAAAATAACAAATAATAAAACCTGTCTTACCTTTAACTGTTATTTGAAGAGGATCACAAGAAGCTGTTGCCATCAACGGCCAGTTCTCAATTCTGAAGTAGTATGTGTCTGAATGACTTGTATTTAAATCAGAAAACAAAGTGGTGCAGTTTTTCTGACTCAGGTCTCCATTAATATTCATTGGATAGATGTTAACTGACTTACTACTGTTGAAGACTACATTATTTGGATTTGGGCCAAATTCTGGGTTAGTTTTAATCCACACTCCAAAGGTTTCTCTGCTGCTGTCAAACCTGTCTCCTGGTTCCTCTCTATAGTTACATTTGATTTTCAAACAAGATCCACTCAGTGCTTCCATCTTCTTTGGAGGTGTAGTAATGAAGAGGGCTGGTGTCTTATCACAATCAGCCCAAACACCTGTAAAACCAGACTAATGATGAACATCATGTGGATGAAAATCTGCCTGAAGAGAAAGTTGATGAGACACAAACTCCAGTTCATCTGCAGCATGTTACATGTAGACCCTTTGAACAATGTCAGTAGAAAATATTTCAGACTAGAAATGATTCAAGTAATGTCTCCAAATAAAAGAGACTGAACAAACAGCTGACCTGAAAGAAAGAAGACACTCAGTAACATGTTGACTGTCACCACGTTCACACAGAGGGCTGCCATGCCACTCATCTCCTCGACTGGAAACAAAGACAAAAACTAACATATGTTGCTTTTACATATTTGAATCAAAACAGCCTTTTTAATAATGCATACTTTTTTAAAGCGCCACTTGCGGTAGGGCTGGAGCCTATCCCAGCTCTCATCGGGCGAGAGGCAGGGGTACACCCCGGACAGGTCTCCACTATATCACAGGGCAAACACAGAGAGACAGACAACCATTCACACTCACACCTACGGCCAATTTAGAATCACCAATTAACCCAATGAGCATGTCTTTGGATGGAGGGAGGAGGCTGGAGTACCCTTAGAGAATCCACGCAGACACTGGGAGAACATGCAAGCTCCACAAAGAAAGGCCCATAGATTTGAACCTGGAACCTTCTTGCTGTGAGGCAGTAGTGCTAACCACCACATCACTTTGAAAACATGTTAAAGATAAAATCTAAATAATCCAACAAGACTTCATGTTCAAAATGTTGCTGAAGCAACTTCTCATTTCTTTGTGACTGATTTCATCAAAACCAACTAATAAAACATGTCATGTGTTTTCTCTGAGGTTAAAAAGTTAACCCCCCCTGCTGGGGGCTGTGGGGGCCTGCGGTTGGGCCCCCCTGTTGGCTGTGGCGGGCACGCTGCTGGTGGGGCCGTGATCGGGACGGTCATCGGCCTTGACTGGGGGGCCGGGCTGACCTGGGCGGGGCGGGGGGGGGGCCTTGGGCCCCGTGGTTCGGGGGTGGCTCCCCTTCCCTCCCTGGGCGGGGGGCTTGGCCGGCGCTTGGGGGGCGGGGCTGGCCCGGACGTGCGGCATCCGGGGTGGGCCGGCGCACGCCCGTGTGTCCGGTCGCTGCCCCGGGGCCCAGACCGCACCCAGAAGGGTGGGGATTAGAGAAGGGGGGGGTTGGGGGGAGGAAGGCGGGTGGGGGGGGGGGGGGGGGGGGGTACATGGGGATTGGTGTGCGAGAGTTGTGTGTACGGGTGTGTGTATGTGTGTGTGTTTGGGGGGGGCGGGGGGTGTATGAGGTGCATGCGGATTGGTGTGCGAGAGCTATGTGTGCGTGTGGGTGCGTGTGTGTTTGGGGGGGCTGTATGAGGTGTATGCGGATAGGTGGGCGAGAGCAAGGTTGTGTGGGCGGGTGTGTGGGTGTGTTTGGGTGGGGGCTGTGTGAGGCGCAGGTGGGTTGGTGTGCATGGGGGGAGCGTGTGTTTAGGGAGGTATGGTGTGTGTGCTTCGGGGGGGGGGGGCGCTGCCCTGTCCCGCTGGTGCCGGTCGGGTGGGCGACGGGGGCTCCTCTGGTCCTAGCTGGGCCCCGTGCCCCGATCCTCCTCCGGGTTGGGTCTCTCGGCCGATGTGCTGCTGCTATGGGGCTGACGGGGGCAGAGGCCCACTGGGGCGGTTCAGGGCCCTCTAGCTGCAGTCGGTGTGGGCTCTGGCCGTGGGGGTGGCCGCTCCTGTCCCGTGCCGGCCTCCGGGAACGGGGGAACCCTAATGCTGGTAGCGGCTCGTCTTCGGGGGGAGGTTCATCTGACCCCAGACACACATTCCCGGGACCCCTCCCATCCTCCAGCCTAACTCACTCACACATGTAGGGCTTTGGGGGCATGCACACCATGGGGGGCGCAGCGAGGGGGGGCATCTAAGTGCCCTCGTTTGCTGCACCCTGGGATGACATGCTTCTCAGTTTTAATCACACTTAGTCATTAAACGTATGGAACACTGACAGCACACAATCACCCATGGGGGGTGGGCTATGCAGTGTCTGGTGGGCGGGGCCGTTCAGGAGGATAGGACCGCTTGTGTGGCCTCGCCTCCAGCGCAGTGTGGTCACTACCTCCCAATTTTAATCGCAAACAACTCACATCTCACAAATACCCATAGGTGGGGGTGGGGGGGTGACTGGGTCGTCTTGTTCCCCTGTTCCCTGGGTGCGCCGGGGTGGCGGTGGGGGGGCTGGCAGCCCTCCATGGGCCTGCGGTACCTGCCGGCTGTATCGCTGGGGATCTGCCTGATCCGGTGGGGACCTCGTTCTGGCAGGGTGGTGGTCCTGGTGTGGTGGCAGCGTGCCGTGGTTGGGGGGACTGCTTGGGGGGGGAGTACGGTGGGGTGGGGCCCTGTCGGGATGGGGGGGTCCCTGGGTGCTTGTCTGGCCGTTGCCGGCGGGGGGGTGTAGGGCCCTGGAGATCTGGGGGATGGGTGTGGCTGCCGACTGGCGGTCACGGTTTGTTTGTGGTTTGTGTTGTTTGTGTTCGACTGGGTGAGTCACAGGGGGAGAGCGTGTTAGAATGAGGGAGGGGGGAGGTGAGTAAGGTGAGTGCACGGAATGAGTGGGAGAACCTGGTGGAGGGTGTGAATGAGTGAGGAAATGAGAGGAGGGCTGAGTGGGATGGATGGAAGTGTATGAGTGAGTGGGTGTGCAAGTAGGTGGCAGGGGAGGGTTGGGTGGGTGGGAGGAAGGGAGGGGGGGCGGGGGTGGGTGCTGCCGGGGTCCCTGGGCGCGTGGCTTGGGCGTGGGGGCGGGTGCTGGCCCGTCCCGGGCGGCCGTCTGGGGCGGCCTGGTCCTTGTGGGCGTCGGCTGGGCCGCGTGTCTGGTGGGGGTGGGGGGTGCTGCCCTCGGGCTCGTGGGGCCGTGGACCCTGCTCCGTGCCTGTCCCGGGTGGCTGGTTGCCTGGCGAGGTTGGTGGCTGCCTATCTTGGGCCGCCGGGGCCTGCTCGCCGCAGCTGGGGGGGGGGCTCTGGCCGGGGGCCTCCTATGCCACCAGCTGGATGGAGGCATGTCCCTCTGTGGTGTGGTGGTGGGGACACGCACCCTGGGGTTGCTGCTGGTGGTTGGGATCCTGGGACTTCCTGTCCATTGTCTGCTCTCCTTGGGGGAACGGTTGCACCATCACAGCCATCTTTAAACACTCTTCATCCTCATTCTGCATGGTGACACAGTCACTGCATCCTCTGGTGAACATTTAAACCGTGTATACAAACCGTGAACATTAAGGACTACTGTGGTTTAGTTATCTGCTGTGTTATACAAACATGTATGTGTAGACTTAAACACGAGTGTATAAAACTTTTGTGCCATGGTTGTTGTCTACCCCAGTGTAATCTTTCTCTTTTGTGTGCCTTTTAGGATTGTCAGCTTGCTCTCCGGCCGAGACCGGGTGATGTTCTTTGTTGTGTTTCTCAACAGGTGTAGCAGTTGCTGCTTGGTGTATCCCTCTTTTTCTCTCCATCCCCCCCCCCCCCCCTTTTCTCTCAACTCCTGTCCACTCTATCTTTCTTTCTCTTTCTCTCTCCGTGTCAGGTTCAGCAATATTATGTAAAGGTCCATCCACCAACATGTATAAAAAATAAAATAAAGTTTAACTGAGATTATCAAGAGGAGCCTTATCATTCATAAAGCTCCCCTTGGCAAATCAAAATCTGCTCAGCACAATATGAAGAACAGATCATTATTCTGCTTGCTTCGATGCTGGACAGGACAAAAAAAAAAAAAGTTAACCCTTGTGTACCCTTAGAAAACACTACCCTTTCATAGCGTTGGTGGCTGAAAACAGCCACTAACTTTTAACTGCTGTAAAAATATATCAGATAAATATTTTTTTCTGCATAAATCTGTTAATCAACCTCAGTCCTCATCAAAACTGCAAAATCTGAAAAAAAATCGATCAGGATTTTAACCCTTTAAGTGCCAATTTAAAAAATAAAGTCACTGATTTTGGGTGGGGAAAAACACAAAATTACATATTTCCAATATAAAAAATGATTGGAGATGGAAGATTTTTTACCTGTTATGACAGTCTTGGATATGTCAAAGGTTAGTAACATCATCTACTTTGAAGCATATTTAGTTTTTGTGCAGCATCAGATTTTCAGTAAAACTTCCTTTCATAGCGTTGGTGGCTGAAAATAGCCACTAACTTTGACTGCTGTAAAAATATATCAGATAAATATTTTTTTAAACTTTTTTTGCTTAAATCTGTTAATCAACTTCAGTCCTTATTCATTCATTCATTCATCTTCTATACCCGTTTAGTCCTGTTAAGGGTCACGGGGGTCTGCTGGAGCCTATCCCAGCTGTCATCGGGCACCCTGGACAGGTCGCCAGTCCATCGCAGGGCCACACACAGAGACAGACAACCATTCACACTCACATGCACACCTATGGCCAATTTAGAATCACCAATTAACCTAATGAGCATGTCTTTGGATGGTGGGAGGAAGCCGGAGTACCCAGAGAGAACCCACTCAGACACAGGGAGAACATGCAAACTCCACACAGAAAGGCCAGCCCATGGATTCGAACCGGTGACTTTCTTGCTGTGAGGTATCAATGCTCACCACCTCGCCACTGTGCCGCCTTCAGTCCTTATCAAAACTATTAAATATTAAAAAAATATATATATCAAAATTTTAACCCTTTAAATGCCAATTAAAAAAAAAAGTCACTGATATGGGAGAAAAATATACACATAATGACCTATATTCAATTAAAAAAATGATCGGAGACAGGAAATTTTTTACCTGTTATTGCAGTCTTGGATATGTCAAAGATTAGTAACATCATTGATGTTTATGCATATTTAGTTTTTGTGCAGCATCAGATTTTCAATATAACTTCCTTTCATAGCGTTAGTAAATGGTAAATGGCCTTTTATATAGCACTTTTCTACCTATTGGTACTCAAAGCGCTTTACAGTCATAGACACATCTACCCATTCGCTCACACAAGCACTCACACATTCACACACCAGTGCCATGCACTGGGAGCAACTGGGGGTTCGTTGTCTTGCTCAAGGACGCTTCGGCATGTGGCACATTCTGGGGATCGAACCGCTAACCCTCTGGTTCGTGGACAACCCGCTCTACCTACTGAGCCACAGCCGCCCCCTAGTGGCTGTTTTTGCCCCATTGACTCCCATTATAACCACATTATTTGAATGCACAGACATAACACTATATAACAATGCATTTTACAATCCTGGTGATTCCCCCTGTTCAGAAGGGCTCAGATTTGGCAATTTTACTGTTGACCACCAAATCGCACCATTTACTCATTACATAGGCATGCTGTACAAAAAGCTTAGTTTCTGTATTTGATATATGGAGTTTATGAGAATATTAGTGTGTGTGTGGGTGTGTGTGCGTGTGTGTGTGGGGGTGTATGGGTGTGTGGGTGGGTGTGTGGGTGTATGTGTTTGTGGTGGTGGTGGTGGTGGGGAGGGGGGGGGGTTGGAGAGGACAGGGTTAAAGTAGTTACATTATTACATAGGCCTTTGGTATAAAAAGATTAGTTTCTGGATAAAAAAAAAGAACGAAAGGAAACTGACACTGAACGAGTGTGTGTGTGTGTGTGTGGGTGGGGTTGTGTGTGTTCATTCTTTAAAGCAAGACTTGCAGTATGTCACCTGGTGCACTTTGCATGCGTGTTCTCCAAAACAGATGCAAGTGGCGACTGTTCTCCTTTTCAGTCATTTGCACAACGTGCAGGTTCCCCTCTTACCTCCTGAGCTGCTGGTGGCTGCTGCAGGTTCTGGCTCTGGCTCTGGCAGTTGCAGCTGCCCGCATCTCATCTCTCTCACCAGTGCAGCAGCAACTGGTGCACGAGGAAGGCGCTTTCTCCTTAGAATTGCTGGAGACACCAGCCTCATGCCTCGTGCTAAGCAGGATGACATTCCTTCCGTTTCGGAATATAGCTCACAGCCGTGGTGTGCCAGGTGAAGGAAAATATGGAAGAGAGGGCAGCTCGGCCTTTATCCTGCACAAGGTTTGGTGGCAGGCAGCCCCGGCTTGTTCTTTCCGACTGTTCCAACCAAGGCGACTTTCCTCTTCAGGAGCTCCTGAGCAAATGGGTAGGTGGTAAAAAAATTGTCACACGTGACAGTGATGCCCTGGAGTCCCTCTGTCATCTCCAGGACAACACACTGGCCTGGATCAGACTCTCCTGAGGTGGTGAAGTCGGAAGAGGATTATTTCGAGAGCTTCTCTGACGCTGAAGTGCCTCTTCATGTTTTCTCTTGCTCTTCTCATGAGCAAATGGCCACCGGGACCTTATACAGTCTTACTTAGTTTGTGTTTACTCTATGTAGACCCTCTGTAGTTCAGAGTGCCAAGGCTACTCTTCTCAAGATCAAAAGGCCAGCAGGCCAGCAGGTGCATAAAAACACTTACACTTTGTTTTTGTTTACTTTATGTAGACTCTGTGTAGTTCTGGGAGCTGTTTTCATTCATTCATTCATCTTCTGTAACCGCTTGTTACTGTGAAGGGTCGCGGGGGTCTGCTGGAGCCTATCCCAGCTGTCACTCGGCGAGAGGCGGAGTAAACCCTGGACAGGCCCTGAGAGCTGTTTTTTTGGCTATACCATGTCAGTGCCAGTGCCATCGAGAGAGAGAGTTGCGACACTCCCATAGACCTCCGTTGTAAAAAATGGCGGCGCTTTTAACCGCCTACTTCCGGGATTTGAAAATCGGATTAGTTCCAAACACTGTCATTTGGGCGTTGGACCTCATTCACTTACATTGCTGCGCATTGAGTTGTTCCAGAGCTAAGTTGCTGAAATATCGACCTCTTTTGAGCGCGACTTCCCCTGCTGTGAAGGTAGTTCGGTGATGAATCGCTACCACCTTTATAGCAACTTTTATTTAATTGAATTTTGGGATATACTAACTTTTCATTATGTGACGTGTTGGCTGTACTTAATTTGTTGTACTGTTCCTGTTCCATGTTCACTTGGCTAGTGTGCAATTTGCCCAGCGCTACTTGCTGATGCTTGATGAGATGAGATGCTGATAGATTGCTATCCCGTATGTCAAGGCATTGTCGTGACTCGTGATTTGAGAGAGGGTTATTTAATTAGGAATGACGGGAATTTTAGGACTGGCGAGTTTGCCGTTGTGGTCCTGGGGGTGGCCACTCATCAGAAGAAGTGAGCTAGCTTCTAGGCGAATTCTGAACGGACCGCCATGGCAGACCTCTTTGCGTTATCACGAAGGTAGGCTAATAGCTGAATCGGAATTTATAAGCAAAATCACGGGAATCAATAGCCTAATACAGCCCAGTTGTGCTCAAATGAATATCGTGAGACGTCTACCATCAGATGAATGATATGGAAAAGTTAAGTTAGAGCCTCTAAAGCCAGTGCTACTACCCATGCGAACATGAACACTAAGCTTTTCCTTCCAAAAATGTAGCCTAAAACTTATCTAAGTAATAGAAGTTTTTCGTTGTCACCCTGCCTCTCCAAATGCAAAACTGACATTAACAAAAATGCAATAATGTAATAACAGCTGAAAAAGTACTTGGGTGTGTGTTTTATTTTATATTTACCGTTCAATAATGCAATCGCTGCTGTCTGTCCCATAGAAGAACATGACAGCCAGCGCATGTTTTGGAACTAATTGGGTTTACATGAACCACGTGACAGCCATAGCGGCGACATCAAAGAGTGTCGCAACTCTCTCTCTCTATGGCACTGGTCGGTGCACAACGGTCACACACATAATTTGAACTCACACTTCTGAGGTCAGCCCTGCAGTCACTACCTTAACCCTGTCCTCTCCACCCCACCCCCCCCATCCCCCACCACCACCACCACCACACGCAAGCACACACGCACACCCACACCCACACCCCCCCACACACTAATATTCTCATAAACTCCATATATCAAATACAGAAACTAAGCTTTTTATACAACAGGCCTATGTAATGAGTAAATGGTGCGATTTGGTGGTCAACAGTAACATTGCGAAATTTGAGCCCTTCTGAACAGGGGGAATCACCAGGATTGTAAAGTGCATTGTTATATAGTGTTATGTCTGTGCATTCAAATAATGTGGTTATAATGGGAGTCAATGGGGCAAAAACAGCCACTAACGCTATGAAAGGAAGTTTTATTGAAAATCTGATGCTGAACAAAAACTAAATATGCATAAACATCAGTGATGTTACTAATCTTTGACATATCCAAGACTGCAATAACAGGTAAAAAAATTTCCTGTCTCCGATCATTTTTTATATTGAATATAGGTCATTATGTGTATATTTTTCCCCATATCAGTGACTTTTTTTTTTTTTTTTTTTTTTTTAAAGGCATTTAAAGGGTTACATTTTTTTTTAAATATTTAGTAGTTTTGATCAGGACTGAAGTTGATTAACAGATTTAAGCAAAAAAAGTTAAAAAAATTTTTATCTGATATATTTTTGCAGCAGTCAAAGTTAGTGGCTGTTTTCAGCCACCAATGCTACGAAAGGGTAGTAAATTTGCCCACAGTGTATTATTGACCTATTGAAATTTTTGAGATCATATTTTCAAAATTGGTGTAAAATTAAGGTTCCTCAGCAAAAATCATTCCATTTGCTGCAATAGAGTGATAGTTATGGTCAAATTTAGAGCAAAAAGTGACTCCAAGTGGCTGTTTTCATCCCCAATGCTACACAAGGGTTAAAATGAAAAAATATACAAAAGAACAAACATTGATCTTACCAAATGAATCTGCAACAGAGAAAAAATATAGTTTTAAAATCCAGTAATTTGTGAATTTCTGTTGATCATCAGCAGATCAAATAACCGTCTGTTCAGTAACTGTTTTAAAAAGACTTCATCCTTCCTGCTTTGACCTGAGAAAGAGGAATAAAGTCTTAGCAGCTTGACCTCATGAGGACGTGACTCTGTTGAACAGCAGTTTGAATATTTACACGTTTAATAAGTCGAGAATATTTTAAAAGAGTGGTTGTGTGAGAACTTTTGTTCGCGCCTATTCTGAACTTCTCAATAAATGTCAGTCATCAAACATATAACAGACTTTCACATAAATAAAATAAATAGACACAACATGGACAATCATCACAGTTTATGTGGAGCTACAGTCGTCAAACTATTCAACTTCCTCTATTTACTTAAAGTTCTCAGTCTATTCTCAGCACATCTGTTGACATCACACCACTACTCTCTGTTACACTCACTCTTCTCCATCAGACACAAACATATATTAAAATTAAAATGATATTAAAATTACTGATAGGGCAAAGTGGACATTATTAATTATGTTAACGGTGCTTGTCCAAGGTTGGGATGGTACGTTCTTTAATCAGAAGTGAGCAAGTCCCACCTCTGATCTGCTGCCAGTATCTTGGTGCTTGGTGAAAAATTGAGGATGAATGTTTGCAGCAAATGTTGAAACAACACATGCTGCGAAACAGCGTTAGTGTTAATAATGGTTAAGTTGTATGCAGAGGTTTTTATTACACTGCCACATCTTCAAATATGGAAAAGAAATGACTGATACAAAATGTACGAAGTGAGAAAACTATAAACTACCACTAAATCAAACTCAGATTCAATATAATCTTAGTACTACGCTGGTAATGTGGATGTAGATTTGTTTAATTTAAACTATAGTTCTCTGTTTATAGCGTTGGGGTCTTTATTTACTGTACATTGTTATATGCAGATAATATACCACACCTAAAAAGATAGTAGCAGAGCTGAGAAAACTATGAGAGCTGCAGGCAGTTTCCTGTCATTAAACACCACATACAGTATTTTTGTCCAGGCCTCTGTGTCTTGTAACATGAACTTTCATGTTGTATGAGCACACAGTGAAGGTGTGAACTCATTGTTTCTTCACTTGAGTGTACTGTCAGCAGTCTGTGTGAAGCTGTTTTCTGGCTAAGACTCTTTGACCTGTGCCTAAACCATTTCTCTCTGCTGTCTGCAATGACACTATCAGGACTTTTAGACAACGTTACTCCTCAATAGTAACAATTGAAGTCAGACATATCAACTGCAGTTAGTTAGGGATTGTAGAAATTCAACTTTCAACAATCTCTCTTCTAATATGAGTCCACTTTTTAATACCTTGGTGGTAATCCCTACTGGGGAAATCAGACCACAATCTGACCCTGCTACAACTTCACGACAAGCCATTGGTTGCAAGGAAACCCACCACAAAATGCTCCTTCAGGTAATGGTTGCCTGAGGCAGAGGCAGCTCTGAAGGGGATCACTGGATGCACCACTGACTACATCAGTTTCTGTATGGATGTTGTTGTTCCCACCAGAACTGTGTGCTGCTTCCCCAACAATAAGCCATGTCTGGTGAGTCTAACTCTGAGGCCTATTTTATGTCTTGGAACCAACCAGTCAATGAATTAAAATGTCATGATTCATCCATTTATTTTCAATAAGTATGAACTGAAAATCACAAATGGATGCAGATTTGTGGCCTTTATGATTTCCTCTCAGCAGTGTGTGATATGTAGATAACTTTTGACACAGCAAATAACCCATGAAGAGGAACTATGATATTATAAGTGACAAAGCCAACACCCCCCCCCCCCCACACACACACACAAAGAAAGATTAGTATATTCCCACCTCTGTATATCGCGCAGTTTAATAGTTTGATGTTTCGTCTTAAAACATCTGAAAGACTTTAGAGAACTGTTAAAGGTTAAAGTAATAAAACAAACTTTGAGTGATGTGCATAAGAAAAAAAAATCTGTAACAGAGATGTCCAGGCAGAAGAGAACGATGACAATGATCACTGCAGTACCTGAAGTCTGCTAAGAGCTCTCTGTTCATAGAAAATAAAATCAAGTGGCACTAAGGTAGACAGAGACCATCAGAAACGAAATGAAAGAAAAAAGACAAGAGGAGACTCAGTTCGCTTCTGCATTTACCTAACATTCAGATGACATCAAATTTGTAGAAAAATCAAAGAAATAAAAAGAAGACATGTGAGGTAAACCCCTCTGAGGAACATAAATACATGACTGTAGGATGTTTGAGCAGCACCTTAGCACTGTCTGTCTGTGCTGCACCTTCTCTCACCACAAGGGGGAGCTCACCGTCCTGAAATATACATCACACTATTTACATGTACAGTATGGTGTTCCTTCCTCACTTTAACCAATCACAACCTCTGTCTGTGGGCCTCCTCGTTCTTCACTCCTCCTCCACTACTACCAGGGTCTACACTCTGTCAGGGGTCTACACTCTGTCAGTTAAGTTTATGTTTCTGTACAGCTTGTTGAATGAACTTTAACAACATCAGTTGATCTTAGCTCTGTTCCTGCTCCATGTTTTATTATTTATTATGGTTTAGGTTAGTTGGTTAGTCAGAGCTCTCACACAGGAAGTAGATGCATTCACACAGAAATGAGCCAGACATAATCTCAGCACTATTTTAATGAATGCAGACATGCTGGTTAACACAGTAAGAGGCTGTATTCATCTGTATATGCAGAAATGGACAACAGAGGAATTGTAGTTCAACTTACAAATATTTTTTTTACTGCAGGTACACACACTTTGAACTTTCCAAGATGTTACCTCTATTATGAAAAAAACTCAAACAACAAAATATGTCCATGAAGATGAGCCAAATTCATCACAGAATAAAACTGAGCAATAAGAAGAAAAGATGAATCTTAACATGTTATCAGAAACAGGAGTGAATTAAAGCGAGAAGCTGGAAATATATGAACAACAATCAGGAAGGCAAAAGACATTTTCCTGTCTTTTTTTCTTTGTTAAATGAGTTGCATGAATAAAACTTGCAGCACATTAAATATGAGTCTCTACACAAACAAAACACACTTCTCATTTCTTCTTGACTTCAGCATAGAGATAATCTGTGTCGTTAGCAGTCTGTGTTAATCTCTTTGCTGGTTTCTTGATGTTGACCTGTGCGTACACCGTGTCCTGCTGCTGTCCACTGTCCTGCACTGAGACAGAGGACCTGTCACGTCTCTGCTTGGAGAAGTTGATCTCTCCATAATGGATGTTTTCTTCTTCTTCTGTTTCACCTGCAGGTTCTTCAACAACCAGATCTTCACCTCTTTGACTCTATAAGAAATGAACCACATGTGATGTTTAGTGAGGAAGATCTTCACCTGAATCCTTCCTTATTAAATCATTGCTTTTTCTTTTTGAATACTTTGAGTAGACTGCTCTGATAGAGGTAATATATAAAGTAACTAAACACTGAGTCAGGTAGACTACAGAGAAGTTTAGTCATTACAAACCTGAGTCTGTTGTTGACTTTGATGCCTTGACTTTAACCACCTGGAAAACATCAGAGGCTGTTAGATGAACTATACTGTGTTTTAGGGTCAATATATTTGACAGTAAAATGTTCAGACTGATGGGAAACAGATGTTTTTGGATGTGCAGCTAAAATGTCAGCAACAGTAACTGAGTCATGTTTGCTGCTTTGATATGTGATACTTACCAAACAAAGATGATCAAGCAGATGAGTACGATGATCCCAATGATTCCTCCAAGAACTGGTTCCCAGTGTGAGGAGCCTAAAACAAGACATGATTTAATGTGGACGTATTGATATAATGAAATCAGACATAACTCTTACTGTGTCTGAGTGGATTCAGAAAAATAAATACTGAATGATATTTACATTCAACATTTGGAGAAATCCCAGAAATCCCACAGAAGTGTGAGAGCTCTCTGTTCATAGAAAATAAAACCAAGTAAAACTAAAGGAGATAAGGAATATTCCTGCTGTGCTTTGGGCCATTGCACTGAAATTTCGTTTTGATGAAAATCTAAATGACAAATAAAGTTGGTCTAAGTCTAACATCAGAATAGAAAAAAGAGAAAAAAAAATGAGAGCTGACTGAATTCACTTCTGCATTTACCTTCAACATTCAGATGAATCTCTGGTGACGTCTGGTTACCAAGTTGATTTGAGGCCACACAGTAATAACTTCCTCCATCAGTCACACTGAAGTTGTAGAAGTGTCCTTCAGATACATTCATGGGTCCATCTGTGCTGTGCTTGAACCAGGTGAAGCTACTGACGGGAGGCTTGGCTCTGCTGGAGCAGGTCAGTTTCACCCAGCTACCTGCTGACACCAAACCTGATGGACTGATGGATGCTGAGGTGTCTTTAGGAGCATCTGAGGAAAATGTGACAGAGATTGACTTTATTCATCACAAACAGCTGACATCCCATGAATCATCATGTGCTGACAGGATCCAACAACAAACTCTGGTTGTCTTACATGAAACACTGAGAGTCTCTTGTGTCTCTGCTGTCTTGACGTCTTTTCCTTCATTCACAGGATATCTGACAGAACAGTTGATGTTGTATCCATCATGTGTGTCTGACAGAGTGATGGTCTCCTGGATTTTAGTTGTAAAGGTCCCATCTGTGTTTTCCTCTATTTTGTTGTGAGGGTCTTGTTGGAGATTCCAGGTGAGTTGAGGAGGGGAGTGTGGACAGGGAGTGAAAGCTGAGCAGGTTATAGTGACAGACTCCTTCTCCTTCACATCACCTGAGATATTAATTCTGGGTCTCCAAGGAGAATCTGTGGTTTCACATCAAACACGTATTATTGTATTGAACTATTTATTAATTTGAGTTGTACCAGTATTTTCCCTAAATTTCATTATTTTATTTTGAGTTGTGAAAAAATGTATTTTATTGTTAGTAAAGCTCAGCTTTTAAATTTTTTTAATCATTCCACTTATTTTTACTGTTGATATCGAAGGGTTACAGAGTGTATTGACTGAAGAGGAAACATATTTCACATTATGTTAAAAATCAATTGTAATTAATAAAACCTGCCTTACCTTTAACTGTTATTTGAAGAGGATCACAAACAGCTGTTGCTCTGAACGGCCAGTTCTCAATTCTGAAGTAGTATGTGTCTGAATGACTTGTGTTTATATTAGGAAACAGAGTGGTGCAGTTTTTATGACTCAGGTCTCCAGTAATATTCATCGGAGAGATGTTAACTGACCCACTACTGTTGAAGACTACATTATGTGGATAACTCCAAAAATTTGAGTTATGTTTAATCCACACTCCGAAGGTTTCTCTCCTGCTGTTAAATTCCTCTTTTCCTGGTTTCTCACTAAAGTTACATGGGATTTTCAAACAAGATCCACTCAGTGCTTCCATCTTCTTTGGTGCAGTAATGAAGAGGGCTGAATCACAATCAGCCCAAACACCTGTAAAACCAGACTAATGATGAACATCATGTGGATCAAAATGTGCCTGAACAGAAAGTTGATGAGACACAAACTCCAGTTCATCTGCAGCATGTTACATGTAGACCCTTTGAACAATGTCAGTAGAAAATATTTCAAACTAGAAATGATTCAAGTAATGTCTCCTAATAAAAGAGACTGAACAAACAGCTGACCTGAAAGAAAGAAGACACTCAGTAACATGTTGACTGTCACCACGTTCACACACAGGGCTGCCATGACACTCATCTCCTAGACCTGAAACAAAGACAAAAATTAAAAAATATCATTTGTTTTCTCTCAGGTTAAAAAAATTACATTTAAAAGAATAGTAATAGTTTTCTTACCAAATAAATCTTCAGTTAAAAAGAAACAAACAATATGGTTTTAATATCCAGTTATTTGTGAATTTCAGTTGATCAGCAGCAGATCAAATAACCAACTTCTCTGTTTAGTTGCCGTGGTGTAAAAGGAAACATCCAGACTTGACTTATTTTTTTTTATTATTATTACTTCTGCTAGTTATCACTGAATAAATGCAAAAATACAAGAAGTCTTCATCCTTCCTGCTTCATCTCTGTGAACGAGAAATTCACCAATAGGACCCCAGGAAGAATACCTGCAGTTCTGCTGCAGCTAATGGGGATCCAAATAAACAATAAACAATTCATGGTCATTTTGAGCTGATCAGGGTGTGAATGGTTTATTAATTTCCAGATACGTTCACTGTCTCACAACTGTCACTTACTGTCGATCACAGCTTTTCAATATTTATATCTACTGTAGATGCAATGATATACTTATAAGGCAGAACACAAAGAGGAACTTTGATAACATCATGGCTGAGAAAAAACATATGAGCTGCAGGCTGTGGAGAATTAAGTTTCCTGTTTTGAACTGTGATCAGTAAATGCAACATATTCTCGTCCAGGCCTCTGTGTCTTTTAACATGAACTAACGTCTTGTATGAGCTCACAGTGAAGGTGTGAACTCAGTGTTTCTTTACTTGAGTGTAGAGATCCTCTGGACCGTCAACAGTCTGTGTGAAGCTGTTTTCTGTCCTGCACTGAGACAGAGGAAGGTTCAGATCTCTGATGAGAGAAGTGGACGTCTTCCTCTGGTATTTGAAGTTCTCTTCACCTGTTTGACTCTGTGAACAGACCTGTAGTTATTTATAGTTTGTTGAAATTGCACAATTCATGAACAACAAAAATTATGGCAAGTTACACTGTTGTTTGTTATATTGATATATGTTGAGGCTAGGGTCCTCTGTGGATCATCCCACAGATACTTGATCAGTTTGGGATCTAGTGAATTTGGAGGCCAGGTCGACAGCTTGTGCTGTTCTTCATGTTTTTTTTTTTTTAGTTGTTCCTAAAGCGTTTTTGTGTGTGTGCCTGTGTCAGGCTGCATCCTGCTGGGGATGGCTGCTGCCATCAAGGAGTGTCATTGCTATGGGCTTGGGGTGCCTGGTCTGGTCTAGGTGGGTGCTACATGTCTAAGTAACATCCACACTTTTGAATACCAAGTCCAAATGTTTCCCAGCAGAACATTCCATTCTCACAAGATCCACACATTTGAATACCTGTCATAATATTTTGGCTGATCGGTACATGTTCTATTATTTTAATTTTTATTTGTATTAACTGTGATCCTTATGCTTTTACAAAGCATTATATCTATTTGCCAGTCCATCATAACATTTTAGTTTCCTGTATATTTAGCTGAAGTCATGTTGGAACAGAAGCGACTGAGGGCAGCTATATGTGGAGATGTAAACTGTGTTCAACTTCCTTTCAGTCAGTGTCGTCACACACGGAGACATTTTCTGTAAATAATTTTTGGATTTCCTCTTTTGACTGGCAGCCTTTCACCACCACAGTCTCCCTTTCACTGGCAGACACACATGTGGAGATTATTATTGTCTTATTAAGAGTTTATGGACACAGGAGTTCCCTCATGAAGGTATGCTTTAACACTGACCTTATTTTAAACATGATGAGGAGGATTTTAAAGATATTTATTGGATTGTAACTAACAGATTGTTCAGGAAACATGACTTGCACTATTTATTGTAAAGAACTTGTGCAAACTGTTCACCACAGGGTGGCTTACAGATGGCTAGCTTCTTCTTCCTGCAGCTGTTGATGGTCAGAAAGTGTTCTGCAGAGGAGAGATTGAGCAGCATCAAGCTCCTAACCATTTTAATTAAATCTCTCACTCATAGATGTTTATTAATTTAGTGACTTTTTCTGTTTTCTTTGCAGTGCCAGCCGAGACTTAAAGATGACACTTGCGCCTAAATACAACAAAATACTTTTCTTATCTGTGTTTTCAGAGGTGATTCTGGAGTTAATTGGTTCATTTCTCCTCTAGACTTGATCAACAGACAACAGAGCTGGGCTCACTGCTCTGCTAGCAAACATAAATTAATGTGATTCTAGTGGAAGTTACTTTAGTTAATAGTTGTAGGAGACCCCACAGGGGACCCCCACCTGTCACTGAAAACATATCAAAGCAAATCCAACATATCTATGACTATCCTCTTGTTGACTTTGTCAGCCTCAGACTAAATGTGTGTGTACATGTATCTCTATAGGGAACAGAGGTTTAAAAGGCTAAAATGGATAAAGAAGCTTTTTTTATTTTTACATTTTCCATAAAGGCATCATTTAGAGCTTTCATTTAAGTTGAAAGGATGTTTAATATTGTTTTAAAAGAACAAAGAGGTTCCTTAAATTCACATGTTCAACTCTTCATGAACAACCAGACTGTCCTACATCATTAATAGTATCTGACAACATCAGTAGAGTTGAATTTAAATATGAAATTGACATAAAAAGTGATGATTTACACTATATTCTAAATAAAGCGTTGGCTTACGCAATCCGAACCAACCACAACACGCGTTTCCAAGAGTTGCAGAAAAGCAGTAAAATAACAAACTTGT
The DNA here is from genome assembly GCF_963514085.1 of Chelon labrosus. Lineage (NCBI taxonomy): Eukaryota > Metazoa > Chordata > Actinopteri > Mugiliformes > Mugilidae > Chelon > Chelon labrosus. Next base: position 8,262,720 of record NC_140351.1, on the reverse strand, counting down.
AGGTTAAAACATTAAAATATAAAAAGTAGTGACATGTTTCTTACCAGATGAGTCTGCAGGTGAAACAAAGACTGTGGAACGTTTTGATATCAGTGGTTTTGAACTTGAGCAGATCAGAAAGAGACCAAGTAACAACTTCCCTGTTAAACCTACTTTGAAAGAAGGCGGACGTTATACATTAAGACTGTGAGCACAGTTGGTTTGGTTGTACAGCCACAACATATCACATGACTTCCTGCTTATCTTGTGTTATTCAGGACATATTAATTTGTGGACACTTAAGTTCATCAGGCGTTAATGACTAATTCAAACTTTTGGACCTGGCATTCATTCATGTGGATGTTACTTAGACATGTAGCACCCACCTAGACCAGACCAGGCACCCCCACCCCATAGCAATGACACTCCTTGATGGCAGCAGCCATCCCCAGCAGGATGCAGCCTGACACACACACACACACAAAAACAGTTTAGGAACAACTAAAAAATCATGAAGAACAGCACAAGGTGTTGACCTGGCCTCCAAATTCACAAGATCCCAAACTGATCAAGTATCTGTGGGATGATCCACAGAGGACCCTCCCCTCAAACGCCCCCACTAACAATATTCTGTTGCCAGACACCACAGGACACCCTCAGAAGGCCCATGTTTCATGTTTTGCACATATTATGTTTTATTTTTGTCCACCTCAATTATTAAAAGTAACGAGACAGTGAAGGATGATTTGAGATCATCCTGACACCAGACTGACTCAAACTAACTGAAAACATAAAGGAAGTCTGTCACTTGTTTGACGTCCTTCCCTCTTTCTCTGTTGTTTGAACAAAGTTTACTTCATTTTCTCCGTTCACCTCACACCACTGCTCTCTGGAAACTTCACTGTGGTTTTTCTGCCACACTCATGTTGAGTAGTTGTTTATAACTGATCAATTATTATTATTAAGCTTCCTGGAAACATCTAATTCAAATTGATTCAGTGTGTAGAGACTGAAATCCCTTCTTTTCTGAATCAGTGTGATTTGTAGAAAAGCAAAGAAATAAAAAGAAGACATGTGAGGTAAAACCCTCTGAGGAACATAAATACATGACTGTAGGATGTTTGAGCAGCACCTTAGCACTGTCTGTCTGTGCTGCACCTTCTCTCACCACAAGGGGGAGCTCACCGTCCTGAAATATACATCACACTATTTACATGTACAGTATGGTGTTCCTTCCTCACTTTAACCAATCACAACCTCTGTCTGTGGGCCAATCATTTTGTCTGGTGTCATTTTAAAAACTCCTCCTTTCTCTGCTGCTCTCAGTTTTCATTTCACTGTCAGATCCATTCAGCCCTCCTCCACCTCACTGATGTCTCAGCATCCACACCTCCTCGTTCTTCGCTCCTCCTCCACTACTACCAGGGTCTACACTCTATCAGTTAAGTTTATGTTTCTGTACAGCTTGTTGAATGAACTTTAACTACATCATCTGATCTAAGCTCTGTTCCTGCTCCATGTTTTATTATTTATTATGGTTTAGGTCCAACCATCTGCAGCTGAACACCTCCAAGACCAAGGAGATGGTGGTGGACTTCAGAAGGAAGAAATCACATCTCCAACCTGTGTCCATCAACGGGGTCGATGTGGAGGTGGTCCGGACTTACAAATATCTGGGGCTGCAGCTGGACGACAGGCTGGACTGGACAACAAACATGGACACACTCCACAGGAAAGGACAGAGCCGTCTGTACTTCCTGAGAAGGCTGGGGTCCTTCAACGTCTGCAAAAAACTGCTGCAGATGTTTTACCAGTATGTGGTGGCCAGCGTCCTCTTCTATGCTGTGGTTTGCTGGGGAGGACGCAGCAAGAAGAGGGACGCTGCTCGACTGGACAGACTGGTGAGGAGGGCTGGCTCAGTGGTGGGCACAGAGCTGGACTCTCTGGTGACAGTGGCAGAGAGAAGGACCCTGGACAAACTGCTGTCCATACTGGACAACGCCCACCACCCTCTGCACAACACCTTCATCAGGCAGAGGAGTGTGTTCAGTGGCAGGCTGCTGTCTCAATCCTGCTCCACCAACAGACTGAAGAACTCTTTCGTCCCCCTGGCCATCAGGCTGTACAACAGCTCTCAGTGATGGCAGGAGACACAATAGACAATGGACAAATCTTTTGCACCTACTTACTGGACACTCTGTCATTTACCATGTCTGTCTACCTCTGCTACATCTGGTGACTGTGATTTTCATTCATTTTTTCCCATTTGTAGCTCTCATATTTATAAAAAAAAAAAAAAAAACCTTCTACTTCTACTGGTCACTTTATATTTCTAACAGGTCACTTTATATTTCTATTTTCTAACAGGTCACTTTATATTTTTAACATAGTTTATAGTTGTATAAACATTTTATTTCTAGTCACTTTCTATTTTTTATATAGCTTTTGTATTTTATGTTCAATGTTTGTAACTGCTACTGGATGCTTGAATTTCCCTCGGGATTAATAAAGTATCTATCTATCTATCTATCTCTATCTAGTTGGTTAGTCAGAGCTCTCACACAGGAAGTAGATGCATTCACACAGAAATGAACCAGACATAGTCTCAACACTATTTTAATGAATGCAGACATGCTGGTTAACACAGTAAGAGGCTGTATTCATCTGTATGTGCAGAAATGGAGTACAGAGGACTTGTAGTTCAACTTGGAAATACCTCATCTTCCCCCTTTTTTTTACTGCAGGTTCACACACTTTGGAGGTTACCTCTATTATAAAAAAAACTCAAACAACAAAATATGTCCATGAAGATTAGAGTGAAAGTCATCACAGAATAAAACTGAGCAATAAGAAGAAAAGATGAATCTTAACATGTAATCAGAAACAGGAGTGAATTAAAGCGAGAAGCTGGAAATATATGAACAACAATCAGGAAGGCAAAAGACATTGTCCTGTCTTTTTTTCTTTGTTAAATGAGTTGCATGAATAAAACTTGCAGCACATTAAATATGAGTCTCTACACAAACAAAACACACTTCTCATTTTTTCTTGACTTCAGCATAGAGATAATCTATGTCGTTAGCAGTCTGTGTTAATCTCTTTGCTGGTTTGTTGATGTTGACCTGTGCGTACACCGTGTCCTGCTGCTGTCCACTGTCCTGCACTGAGACAGAGGACGGGTCACGTCTCTGCTTGGAGAAGTTGATCTCTCCATAATGGATGTTTTCTCCTTCTTGTGTTTCACCTGCAGGTTCTTCAACAACCAGATCTTCACCTCTTTGACTCTATAAGAAATGAACCACATGTGATGTTTAGTGAGGAAGATCTTCACCTGAATCCTTCCTTATTAAATCATTACTTTTACTTTTTGAATACGTTGAGTAGACTGCTCTGATAGAGGTAATATATGTATTGTTCCTCTATACTCTGTATTCAAGGACACAACGATCAGGATGCTGCTTAATAACTTTCTTTTATTATTTCTTTTTCTCCTCTTTACAGGTTATGACCTCCTAACTAGTGCGCCACCTCCTGGCTATAACCCACCATTACATCTCCCCCTTTTAGATAAAAGTTAATCTGTTTAGCAGAACCTTTTATGAAAATGAAGTGCATTAAACAGTATAGCTACTTCTGAATTTCGTTCCATTATCCATAACATCACTTAATGACTTTCCTAGAATCATTTCAATGGAAGTATAATCACAGGAACTAACAAAATACATTTTACAGCTAACTAACCCTTTTATAGCTTTTAATCTCAGCTGACAAAGTAAGAATGTAACTCTTCACTAGAACATTTTACTTTTAAACATACAACATCGTTTTCAATTGTCCTTCTTTTCTTAACACTCTTATAACATTTCACTTATGCCCCATGGTGTGAACTGTGTGTGTGTCAAATGTTCATAAGTCCAGTCTATCAGGAGCCTTGGACAGTCTCCCTGACCTAGTTATTGTTCCATCGTGAATCACCCTGTCCTGTGGTGTTGAGGGCACTGGTACTTCCCTGAGGTGGGACCGGTTGCGTCGCAGCCGTCCTCCATCTTGAGTCTCCACCTCGTAGGAGCGTGGTGTTGTTGCAGGACCCACAACTGTCCCAGTAGTGTGTGCGGGTCTGATCCACACCTGTTGACCAGGCTGAAGAGGTGGCAGGGTTCGAGTGCGGTGTCTCTGGTTGAATGTCTGTTGTTGTTGCACTTTTAATGCTGTGTCTTTTTCCTTGAATCTTTCCAGATCCGGCCACTGTGGTTGAAGTTGCTCTGGAGACACTGGGACTGGTGTTCTAATTCTCCTCCCCATCAGAAGTTGAGCTGGGGAGCTCCCATGTGCCAGTGGAGTGGCCCTATAGGCCAACAGGGCTTTGTTGAAGTCTCCTTCTTTCATTAATAAAGACTTGACTGTTCTGACGGCCCGTTCCGCCTCCCCGTTGCTGCGTGGGTAACGGGGGCTGCTTGTCACGTGTGTGAAGTCGTACTCTCGGGCAAACTGTGCAAATTCGTGACAGAAGAACTGTGGGCCGTTATCTGTGACAAGCACCTCTGGGCAACCAAACCTAGCAAATACAGCTTTAAACCTTGTAATAGTCTGTTTTGCTGAGGTGTTTCCCTGTAGGCTGCACACTTCGATGTAGCGTGAGAAATAGTCTATTATGACTAAGTAGTGTCCATTCTGCCACTGGAAAAGGTCTGCCGCGACCCTCTGCCACGGCCTGCTTGGCAGATCTGTTGTGAGCAGAGGTTCCACCGGTGCCTGGGTTTCACGTGCACAGACTCCACATCTTTCAACCATTTGCTTCACTGCAGATGTGATGCCTGGCCACCAGACTGACTCACTTGCTCTGGCAAGACATTTGTTAACACCCTGATGTCCTTGGTGTAGTTTGTGCAGGATGTCGGGTCTCATGCTGTCAGGGATTATAAGCCTCTCACCTTTCATGAGCAGTCCTCCCCCATCATGCAGGACTGACCTTTCAGGCCAGTAAGGTAGCAGCAGCTCATGCACATCTCGTCTGTGTTCAGGCCAGCCTTTTGCAATGTAACGACCGAGACGTTTGCATACATTGTCTGAGGTTTGTGCTGTCTTAATCTGTTCAAGCTTCGTTGGTGTGGCTGGCAGGCTTCCTACGATGCTGTCCAGGTAAGCTTTGCACTCCTTTTCCAGGTCTTGCTCGGCCTCTGTGGCTGTAGCTGGAAGCGGCGCTCTGGACAGAGCATCAGCTGTTATCAGGTTTTTACCTGGGACATGGATAATGTTGAAACTGAACCTGAGCAGCCGGAGTCTGAATCTGATGATCCTCGGCGGGAGGTCATCCAGTGATCTGGACTTCAGGAGTGTTATGAGTGGTTTGTGATCAGTTCTTATGGTAAAGTCCAGGCCACTTAGGTATCCTCTCAGGCGCTCGCAGGCCCAGGTCACGGCCAAAGCCTCCTTCTCTATTTGTGCATATCTTGATTCGGCTTTAGTCAGGCTTCTGGAAATGAAAACAACAGGTTTCCACTCACCATCCTGTTGTTTTTGTGTCAACACACCTCCCAGCCCATATGAAGAGGCATCAGCGGAAACCACAGTTTCATGTTCTGGACTGTACTGGGCTAACACTGTCTCTGACGCCAGTTCTTTTTTTGTTTCCAGGAACGCTTTCTGTTGAGGAGCTCCCCATATCCAGCTGTTCTCTGTCTTCAACAGGTCACGAATGGGCTTTGTTAGATCGGGCAGGCGTGGTGAGAATTTTCCCACAAAGTTCACCATGCCCATGAAGCGTCGAACATCGGCCACATCCTGCGGCTCAGGCATGTCAAGGATCGCTTTTATTTTATCTGGGTCTGCTCTAATACCTTGGCAGTTTATGACATGGCCCAGGAACCGGACCTCTGTCAGGGCAAACTGGCATTTTTCGTTCAGGGTGAGCCCAGCCTCACTGAATTTTTGCAGGACTCTGTGCAGCCTGTCGTCATGCTCTGCTCGGTCCTTCCCTGTGACCAGGACATCATCAGCATGACACAAGACCCCATCAATGCCATCAATCAGCTGAGAAATCCTCTTTTGGAAATGTTCGGGGGCTGATGATATACCAAAGGGTAGGCGTTTGAAGTAGTATCTGCCCTCTGGTGTGATGAACGTGGTCAACAGCATCGAGTCTTTATGGAGAGGTACTTGCCAGAAGCCTGATGTAGCGTCCAGCTTTGTGAAAACTCTGGCACCTTCCAGCTTGGCTAGTGTTTCATCCACCGCCGGTAAGATGTGTCTCTCTCTGATGACGCTCTCGTTCAGATGGGTCAAGTCCACACAGATCCGTATTTTCCCTGACGGTTTCTCAATGGGGACCATGCCTGCGCACCATTCTGTTGGTTCCTCGACCCGGGCTATGACCCCCATCTTCTCCATGCGGTCTAATTCCTCTTTGACTTTGGTGCGAAGGGGAATAGCTACTCGTCTGGGGGCAGAGAGGGCGTAGGGGGCTGCCTCTTCTTTCAGTTTAATTTTATATTCCCCTTTTAGTTTACCTAGCCCTCTAAAAACGTCTGGGTAGGTTGAACGGAATAGTGCCTCTGTGTCGTCTATGCTGTGAAGCTGGGGGATCATGTGCAGTCTGCGAATGGCAGGGAGGCCCAATAAAGGTGTGGTCAGATCCTTCACGATGAACACCTCCTCCTCAATCTTTCTATCCCCTCTCTGAATGACAGCATGCACTTGCCCTTTAACATCCAGCGGTTGGTTGGCCGGGCCCAGCAGTGGCCTGCGTGTAGCTGTGTGACTGCCATACCTGTCCATTGTGTACACTGATTCTGGAATAGCAGTCACTGATGCACCAGTGTCCACTTTAAAACGCAGCTGACCACCATTTATGGTAAGTATTTCAGTCCATGTAGACGACTGTGGATGGTGAACTACTCCCAGGTAAGCTGCCGCCTCATCCTCTTCAATTGATTCTAATTTTTGAGCTGATCTGCATACAGCCGCAAAGTGTCCTTTCTTTTGACATTTTCTGCATTCAACATCTTTTGCTGGGCACTCAGTCCATGGATGTTTTGGGGTTTTGCCACACTTCCCACACTGTTTTGACTTGGTTGATGTAGACTGTGATTGAAAGTGACTTACACGTTGAGTAGACTTCTTCCTATAAGCTGGTCTCTTACTGTTGTGGGACACTGCCTCCAAGTTCCCCGGTGTACTGGCTGACCGCAGGACGGCTTGTTGCTTTTCTCACCTCCTCATGCTGCCTCACTTGAAGTATGGCTGTAGCTAAATCCAGATTTGGATTGAGCTGTAGTCTTTCAGACAGTTTCGCATCACGTATGCCGACCACAATCCTATCTCGGATCATCTCCTCACGTAGAACGCCATAGTTGCAATGTTCGGCTAACTTGTGTACTGAGGTGATGAAATTCTCTGCAGATTCGCCGACTTCCTGGCATCTTTTATTAAACTTGGCTCGTTCAAAAATTACGTTGTGCACTCCCACGAAGTGTTGATCAAAAGCCCGTTTCACTTCATCATAGTTATTTTGTTTATCTTCTGCCAACCGCAGTGACGAGAGGATGTCATCAGCCCTATCCCCCATTGTGTAGATGAGAGAGTTCACCTGGTACGCTCCATCTTTGTCTTTTAATCCAGATGCGAGTCGGAAGCGTTCAAACCTTTTTATCCATGCTGGCCACGAACTCGGCTCGAAGTCGAACGGTCCCGGTGGTGTGATGGTGAATATGTGGTCCATGTTGAATGTTTTTAGCTTGCCGCTAGCCCGTTAGCCTTCGCCGACTCGCTCATTCCTCTTCTCCATATGTCACTCGTCCTCACTCTCCTCACCGGTAAGCAGCTCCGACTAGTTGTCTGTGCCACTAGACTCTGTCTGTCGTGGATTCTCGACTACTGACACCATGTATTGTTCCTCTATACTCTGTATTCAAGGACACAACGATCAGGATGCTGCTTAATAACTTTCTTTTATTATTTCTTTTTCTCCTCTTTACAGGTTATGACCTCCTAACTAGTGCGCCACCTCCTGGCTATAACCCACCATTACAATATATAAAGTAACTAAACACTGAGTCACGTAGACTACAGAGAAGTTTAGTCTTTACAAACCTGAGTCTGTTGTTGACTTTGATGCCTTGACTTTAACCACCTGGAAAACATCAGAGGCTGTTAGATGAACTATACTGTGTTTTAGGGTCAATATATTTGACAGTAAAATGTTAAGACTGATGGGAAACAGATGTTTTTGGATGTGCAGCTAAAATGTCAGCGACAGTAACTGAGTCATGTTTGCTGCTTTGATATGTGATACTTACCAAACAAAGATGATCAAGCAGATGAGTACGATGATCCCAATGATTCCTCCAAGAACTGGTTCCCAGTGTGAGGAGCCTAAAACAAGACATGATGTAATGTGGACGTATTGATATAATGAAACCAGATATAACTCTTACTGTCTTTGAGTGGATTCAGAAAAATAAATACTGAATGATATTTACCTTTAACATTCAGATCAATCCATGGTGATGTCTGGTTACCAAGTTGATTTGAGGCCACACAGTAATAAACTCCTCCATCAGTCACATTGAAGCTGTAGAAGTGTCCTTCAGATACGTTCATGGGTCCATCTGTGCTCTTCTTGAACCAGGTGAAGTGTCTGATGGGAGGCTTGGCTCTGCTGGAGCAGGTCAGTTTCACCCAGCTACCTGCTGACACCAAACCTGATGGACTGATGGATGCTGAGGTGTCTTTAGGAGCATCTGAGGAAAATGTGACAGAGATTCACTTTATTCATCACAAACAGCTGACATCCCATGAATCATCATGTGCTGACAGGATCCAACAACAAACTCTGGTTGTCTTACATGAAACATTGAGAGTCTCTTGTGTCTCTGCTGTCTTGACGTCTTTTCCTTCATTCACAGGATATCTGACAGAACAGATGATGTTGTATCCGTCATGTGTGTCTGACAGAGTGATGGTCTCCTGGATTTTAGTTGTAAAGGTCCCATCTGTGTTTTCCTCTGTTTTGTTGTGAGGGTCTTGTTGGAGATTCCAGGTGAGTTGAGGAGGGGAGTGTGGACAGGGAGTGAAAACTGAGCAGGTTATAGTGACAGACTCCTTCTCCTTCAGATCACCTGAGATATTAATTGTGGGTCTCCAAGGAAAATCTGTTGTTTTGTGCAAAATTTCAGTTTTAGTTGTTTTCATTCTTCCTCCTACATACTGAGCATAACAAATTTACTGAGAAGGTTTAACGTTAGAGTTTGTGGACCAAGGTAGAACTGCTTTCACATTTTATTCAAGTAAAGTGAAATTATAAAACCTGTCTTACCTTTAACTGTTATTTGAAGAGGATCACAATCAGCTGTCGCCTTGAATGACCAGTTCTCAATTCTGAAGTAGTATGTGTCTGAATGACTTGTCTTTAAATTATAAAACAGAGTGGTGCAGTTTTTCTGACTCAGGTCTCCAATAATATTCATTGGATAGATGTTAACTGACTTACTACTGTTGAAGACTACATTATCTGGATAATGTCCAAATCTCGAGTCATTTTTAATCCACACTCCGAAGGTTTCTCTGCTGCTGTTAAACCCTTTTCCTGGTTCCTCTCTATAGTTACATGGGATTTTCAAACAAGATCCACTCAGTGCTTCCATCTTCTTTGGTGCACTAATGAAGAGGGCTGAATCCTTATCACAATGAGCCCAAACACCTGTAAAACCAGACTAATGATGAACATCATGTGGATCAAAATCTGCCTGAATTGAAAGTTGATGAGACACAAACTCCAGTTCATCTGCAGCATGTTACATGTCGACCCTTTGAACAATGTCAGTAGAAAATATTTCAGACTAGAAATGATTCAAGTAATGTCTCCAAATAAAAGAGACTGAACAAACAGCTCACCTGAAAGAAAGAAGACACTCAGTAACATGTTGACTGTCACCACGTTCACACACAGGGCTGCCATGACACTCATCTCCTAGACTGGAAATAAAGACAAAAATTAAAAAATACCATGTGATTCCTCTCAGGTTAAAATATTTAAATTTAAAAAATAGTAATAGTTTTCTTACCAAATAAATCTGCCGTTAAAATGAAATATTGTTTTAATATCCAGTAATTTCAGTTGATCAGCAGCAGATCAAATAACCAACTTCTCTGTTTAGTTGTAGTGGTGTAAAAGGAAACACCCAGACTTCACTTATTGTTTTGTACTTCTGCTAGTTATCACTGAATAAATGCAAAAATACAAGAAGTCTTCATCCTTTCTTCTTCATCTCTGTGAACGACGAAGTCACCTTTTATGGTCATTTTGAGCTGATCAGGGTGTGATTGGTTTATTAATTTCCAATTACATTCACTGTCTCACAACTGCCACTTACTGTCGATCACAGCTTTTCAATATTTATATCTACTGTAGATGCGAATGTAGCAGTATAGAGATCTGTGGACTTTAATTGACATCAATACAGCCAACTACTGGGGAGCGCACAGACCTATAAAAGGGGCGACCCCCCCGCCGCCAGTTCTCTCTCTGCTCCACGACTGGGTACGTAATTTCCAGGTCGGAACTTCTGCCTCAGGCAGAGCGTCTGATTGGGTGCTTCCTGTACTCCTGTGTGTGTGCTACCTGAATGGCCTTCGGTGGTGAGCGTCTCCCTCTCTCTGCACAGTTGATTGCTGCTAGTTAGCGGCAGTTAATTATCATATGATCACAGGTAGATGCCGGTAGGTGTGCAGCACGCTTATCCTCTCCCTGCGGTGTCGTGTGTTATGACGAACCAACCCTGCTAACTGGTATGTAGCCCCTTGACCTTTCCCACTTTGGTACACCCATGCTCGATATCATTAACCGATTTATTGGGTCCCCAGATTCCCGCGGTCAACGGTGCGCGGGTGACGTCAGCATCAGCTGACTGGGCCGTGTGACGCTAATCACGCTACACATCTCTACAAGCTACGGGGGACCGCTGCTGTTTTGCTTTGCTGCTTTTCTATTATTAGCTTTATGCTGTGCTTTATGCGTTGCATTATTTTCGCTGCTTTTATATTGTCCCCCCCTCCCCCCCACCACCACACACCTCGCCACACAATGATATACTTATGAGGCAGAACACAAAGAGGAACTTTGATAACATCATGACTGAGAAAAAAAACATATGAGTTGAAGGCTGTGAAGAATTAAGTTTCCTGTCATTGAACTGTGGTAAGTAAACACGGCATATTCTCGTCCAGGCGTCTGTATCTTTTAACGGGAACTAACATCTTGTATGAGCTCAGAGTGAAGGTGTGAACTCAGTGTTTCTTTACTTGAGTGTAGAGATCCTCTGGACCATCAACAGTCTGTGTGAAGCTGTTTTCTGTCCTGCACTGAGACGGAGGAAGGTTCAGGTTTCTGCTGAGAGAAGTGGACGTCGTAATGCCGGATGTCGTTCTCTGGTATTTGAAGATCTCTTCATCTGTTTGATTCCGTGAACAGACTTGTAGTTATTTATATAGTTTGTGGAATTGCACAATTCACCAACTACAACAGTAACCACTCAACCAACGAGATTTTTACATCACTAACATTAAAGGGACCATATCCCACACCCACAAAAGACACAACCTAAAAAACTGTGTCAGTAATAAACTAAATCACACATCATGGCAAGTTACACTGTTGTTTGTGAAATTGATATGTGTTGAGGGGAGGGGCTTCTGTGGATCATCCCAGATACTTGATCAGTTTGAGATCTCGTGGATTTGGAGGTCAGGTCAACACCTTGTGCTGATCTTCATGTTTTTTGAGTTGTTCCTAAAGCGTTTTTGTGTGTGTGTCTGTCAGGCTGCATCCAGCTGGGGATGACTACTGTCATCCAGGAGTCAATGCTATGGGGTGGGGGTGCCTGGTCTGGTCTAGGTGGGTGCTACATGTCTAAGTAACATCCACATGAATGCCAGGTCCAACACTTTCCCAGCAGAACTTTGAATTGTCACAAGATGGTCAATGTTATTTACTTCTCCTATGATATTCATAATATTTTGGTTGATCGGTGTATGTTCTCCTATTATTTTAATTTTTATTTATATTATCTCTGATGCTTTTATAAAGCACTAAACCTATATTTAGCTGAAGTCGTGTTGGAACAGAAGCGACTGAGGGCAGCTATATGTGGAACTGGGTTCAACTTCCCTTCAGTCAGTGTCGGCGCACACAGAGACATTTTCTGTTAATTATTTTTGGATTTCCTCTTTTGATAGGCAACCTTTCAGCCTTGTAATGCCACCACCACAGCCTCCCTCTCACTGGCAGACACACATGTGGAGATTATTATTGTCTTATTAGGAGTTTATGGACACAGGAGTTCCCTCATGAAGGTATGCTTTAACGCTGACCTTATTTTAAACATGATGAGGAGGATTTTAAAGACATTTATTGGATTGTAACAAAAAGATTGTTCAGAAAACATCACGTACACCATTTATTGTGAAGAACTTGTGCAAACTGTTCACCACAGGGTGGCTTACAGATGGGTGGCTCCCCCTTCATGCAGCTGTTGATGGTCAGAAAGTGTTCTGCAGAGGAGAGATTGAGCAGCACCAAGCTCCTAACCATTTTAGATGAAGCTCTCACTCAAAGATGTTTATTAATTTAGTGACTTTTTTCTATTTTTCTTTTATCTATTCTCCTCTTGCTCTTTCTTTTTCTTTCCATCAATGTCAGATGAATAACTTATTTTCATTTTGAACTGAGCACTGTTGTCATAATGAACTGTTTTAAAGAGTCATGCTCATGATATATAACAGGACTGAATGTTTTCAGAGTTGGTGGGGGTCCCCTGGGGGGGTCTCCTACTGTCACTGAAAACATATCAAAGCAAAGCCAACATATCTATGACTGTCCTCTTGTCGACTTTGTCAGCCTCCGACTAAATGTGTGTGTACATGTATCTCTATAGGGGACAGAGGTTTGAAAGGCTAAAATGGATAAAGAAGCTTTTTTTTTTTTTTTTACATTTTCCATTAAGGCATCATTTAGAGCTTTCATTTAAGTTGAAAGGATGCTTAATGTTGTTTTAAAAGAACAAAGTTGTTCCTTAAATTCACATGTTCAACTCTTCATGAACAACCAGACTGTCCTACATCATAAATAGTATCTGACAACATGAACCAACAACAACACATTTTTCCAAGAGTTGCAGAAAAGCAGTAAAATAACAAACATGTTGGTTAAAACATTAAAATATAAAAAGCAGTGACATGTTTCTTACCAGATGAGTCTGCAGGTGAAACAAAGACTGTAGAACGTTTTGATAGTGGTTTTGAACTTGAGAAGATCGGAAAGAGACCAAGTAACAACTTCCCTCTTAAACCTACTTTGAAAGAAGGCGGACGTTATATATTAAGACTGTGAGCACAGTTGGTTTGGTTGTACAGCCACAACATATCACATGACTTCCTGCTTAACTTGTGTTAATCAGGACATATGAATTTGTGGTTTCTTAAGCTCATCAGGTGTCTATGACTAATTTAAACTGTTGGACCTGGTATTCATTAATGTGGATGTTACTTAAACATGTAGCACCCCCCGAGACCAGACCAGGCACCCCAACCCCATAGCAATGACACTCCTTGATGGCAGCAGGATGCAGCCTGACACAGACACACACACAAAAACGCTTGAGGAAATAAAATAAAAGTGATTGATTTCTGCAACCCTTCACAGGACAAGCAGTGACAGAAGATAAATGAATGAATGAATGATTTCACAGGAATCATTCTGTGGAGGAAGCTGTGCAGCAGTCTGTTGGTTCTGATGTTTCTGTACCTTTTCTGTGAAGGAAGAGGTACAAACAGTCCATGGCCCAAATCTGGGAGAGGACCCCTACAATCCCCTGTGCAGTTCTTAACACCCAATCTAAGTCCCTCCTGTCCTGTGCTGTGCAGCTCCCATACCACACTGTCACACCGAGACAGAGGATGTGTTCTATTGTGGTCCTGTACAAGTTTGTCAGTCGCGACAGGAGAATCCAGCCCTCTTCAGCTTTCTGAAGAAGAAAAGCCTCTGTTGGGCCTTCTTCACCATGTGTGGAGTGTTCACAGACGAGGTCAGGTCAGGTCAGATGTGATGTGATTGCCCAGGAATTTGATGTCACCTCCCCTTATATGAGGAGAGGAGCGTGCTCTGTCCTTGACCACCTGTAGTCCACAGTGACCTCCTTGGTCTTGCTGGTGTTCAGAACAAGGTTGTTGTCTGAGCTGGGATGGATGGCAGAACAGTCAAGTGTGAAGAGTGTGAAATGAGCTGGGTGAGCACACAGCCCTGCGGCGTTCCTGTGTTCAGGACCAGTGTGGATAATGTGCAGTCCCCAGTTCTCACCACCGAGTAGAGATTGTTGGTTTAGAGGAAGTTTTCTGTTCTATAAAACACAGTCTGTCAAATGTAAATGTTCACATATGAATCTGTCAGTACATGTAGACGCGGCTCCTCTGAGGTCAACAGCATCTAAAGCTCATCAGGTGTTGAAGTCGATGTCTAAACACGGTCTGTTAAATATATGAGTGACCCATGTATTTAAAGTGGAGCAGCTGGAGGACACGAAGATCTACATTATGGACTTCTGCAAGATTTTTATATTTCAGCCTGGAGACGATAGTTGATCCTGATATCAGACTGAGCGGTCAGGTGATGATGTTGTGTAGATGCACTTTATGTCACTGAAATCGTCTTCAGATGACGTGATGCCTGAGGTCAACAGGTCAAATGTTTTAAAGCAACACTAAAGAGTTTTTAGTACCTTAAAATAACGTTTCAAAAATAGTTTCAGTGATTTATCACCTCAAAACCGGGTGAAAGCCAATTCTGTATTCGCTTTGCGGCCCTCTATTGGCTGTAACCGCACTATGTAACTTTGCTTCGTCGGGTAGCGTTTTTGTAGTTCTAAAAAGACTACAAATTTGACCTGCTTTACGGCAACGCGGCTACAAAAGCCGGTAGGTTGAGGCTCAAATCAGTGAGAGAGTGAATCAGATCAGTGAGAGAACACTCAGCAGGTGTGTGGAAGATACCAGCTTCATGACAGAGCCTGCAAAGAAAAGGAGGAGTGTACTGTCCGATGAGGCGAAGAAAAGAAAACGAGAGCATGATGAAGAAAGAGCTAAAACGAGAGTGAATATCGGACCGGCTCATACTCGTTGGCGAGAGCTGAAGGAGCTGAAGGAGGCAACAAAATGCAAGACGGATGGTGACTTGGCTTTGCTGCTGCTGGACTTGTAAGTAATACCGGTAATCTTTTTTTCAAACAGTGTGCATCGGTGTTCAATACATTGTCAATTATTTTATCGGCTCATCTTAGCTAAGGCGTTAGCTATTGTGCTAATATATATGTAACTATCGCTATGGCTCATGTTAGCTAAGGTGTTCGCTATTGTATGTAACTATCGCTAAGCTAAATATCGCTGTAACTATCACTGCAAGCTAAGACAATAACTGCCAAAATAACCCCAAATGTTTGATCGTTCCCAAAGTTGTTGATTCTTAGTTCACAACGGTCTCTGAAACTTTTTTCAACAACATTCACAAGATTTTCACAGACAATGCAAATGGCTATTACATGCTAAACTGTTAGGCAATACGTTTCTTTATTTTTCATCCTTATGTAAACCTATCTGGCTATTGCTAATCTGCCGTTTCAAATTTACAGTTTCACACAGAAATAAAAATAGCAAGCAATGTCATTATTTTGTTTTACTTCATTCTAATGTTGCAATACGTCATACTTTCGTAAAATCATGCAACATACTCTACCTTGTCACTGGACATCCTTCAAATCGTTGATTGTTTCCAAAGCCGGTTCTGCATAAACAAATAACGTGCCTGCGACAGTAGGATGCAGTCGGCTTACTTATTTACGACGGAAGTAATGGACAATTACACTTCCAACCAGTAGGGGGACCGAAGAGGAAAACTTCTTTAGTGCTGCTTTAAGGACATAAACCTGAGGAAAAAGCAAAATATTTTTTGTGAAATAATGTGAAATAATATTGTTTCTGCAGGTTGTGTGTTGTTTGGACTGCACAGAAGGTTACATACCTGAAATAGCTGGTTATTTTTACGTGATCAGGTTTTGTCTGTTTTAGGATAGGTGTATGTGCAAGGGTTTAATGTCAGATCCTCAGATTAAACCAAACATGCAGTCATTTCTGAATATCAGTTGATCAGCAGCAGATCAAATAACCAACTTCTCTCTGTTTAGTCGTTCTCTTAAGAAGTCTTCATCCTTCTTGCTTTAATCCTGAGAAAGAGAAAGAAAATCTTTTATGGCACCTTGACCTCATCAGGGTGTGAATGACTCATTTGTTCAAGCGAATCAATCCCATGCACCACTCAAAGACACCTGCACTGTCACTGCAAGACCAGTGGGGGTGGATCTGTTCTCTGTATGCAGTGCATGACACCAATGTATGCAATTATTTAAATTTTTTGCCAAATGTTTCCCATAAATTAGATAAGTAAACAGACACAATTGATTATTCCCTTCATTCTGGTTCAGGTTGATCTGATCACCTCAAATTACAACTGAGAATCTCCACTTTAAGCCTGTACTCATTATCCAACTGTACTGTGAATATGTTTTGATAAAATGCTAAAATAAAGACTTTATGATGAACATATGAGCACCAGAAGTGGAAGCAAATATGATCAAGCATCCGTTCAATCCATGGAAGAACCCTCCATACAACTTCTCAGGATCTGCTGCCAACGTCTTGGGGCCTGATTTCACAGGTCACCTTCAGATGAGTTCATTTCACATGTCTGATGTATAAATAAATATAAATAACAATCACCATGACAGACACCATGTGAGGTCAGTGCATAAATATGAACATGCTGAAAACTGTGTGATATCTCGATTTGTTTTGCTGTTTCCTCCAAAGACAAGGTCAAAACTTGTCACCACAGTGTCACACACACTGTGGGAACGCCCCCGTTACAGGCCTCGGTTTTCCCCTCTGCTGGTCAAGGGCCGTAAAGACTGGTTAAATGTGATGTCTTGTGTTCTCTCCCTTAGGTGAAGCTGATCTGCGGTAATCGGAAGGATCTGATCAGTAGGGGGAGGAACCATGTCTCTCTTTCTTTCTCACACCTTCTTCTTCCATATGCTTATACCAGAAGCTGACTTTAGACCTCAGTTTAGCCCCGACTTCAACAACAGTGTCACCATCTTTGATTCATTTCCTCCTCTGAGTGTTGAGCATTGCACTGCAACTTTCTATGTGGCAAAGATTCACTTGAAGCCTTTGACACAGAGATCCTCAATCATGTCTTCTTCTGTTAATTTAACACACAGTCATGGCATTTGGCATATGTCATAGAACTTGTACCAACATCTAGCATGGAAAAAAGGTACTGTCTGGTGAGTCTAACTCTGAGGTCTATTTTATGTCTTGGAACCAAGTCAATGAATTAAAATGTCATGATTCATCCATTTATTTTCAACAAGTATCCCAAACTAATAAAACAGCAGTGGGACTTTATATTTCATTTGAAATAGGTGACAGAAAATGAGCAGAGCAATGTGATTGAGAGAGGTGAAATATGAAGGAAAGCAGAGATTATCCATCAGTAACTCTTATCTGAGCTGCAGGTGGATTCAAGATGGAGTCTAAAGGAGTTATGTCGCCCTCTGGTGGTGGTTTACATTCAAAGCCCATTGAGAGAATGAGTGCAGATGTCCACAGAGAAGTTTAATGTTACTGTTTCAGTGTTTATAATACTTTGAGTGAATCAATCTGAATATGAATCGATATGATTCCAGGTGATATTTACACACAATATGTGAAATGTCGGACACAGTGTAATATAAATATAAATTCACAAACAAGGATTCTTTCATTTTTCACAGTAACTTGTAATAAAATAATGGACAAACAGTAGAACAGTAGCAAATGGAAAGAAGCAAATGAACTGAAAATCACAAATTGGTGCAGATTTGTGGCCTTTATAATTAGCAGTGTGTGATATGTAGATAACTTATGACACAACAAAGAACACATGAAGAGGAACTACCCGTCTCTCGCCCGATGACAGCTCGGACAGGCTGCAGCAGACCCCGCGACCCTTCATAGGAACAAGCAGTTACAGAAGATCAATGAATGAATAAATTCAGATGACGTCAAATTTGTAGAATAATCAAAGAAATAAAATGAAGACATGTGAGGTAAAACCCTCTGAGGAACATAAATACATGACTGTAGGATGTTTGAGCAGCACCTTAGCACTGTCTGTCTGTGCTGCACCTTCTCTCACCACAAGGGGGAGCTCACCGTCCTGAAATATACATCACACTATTTACATGTACAGTATGGTGTTCCTTCCTCACTTTAACCAATCACAACCTCTGTCTGTGGGACAATCATTTTGTCTGCTGTCATTTTAAAAACTCCTCCTTTCTCTGCTGCTCTCAGTTCTCATTTCACTGTCAGATCCATTCAGCCCTCCTCCACCTCACTGATGTCTCAGCATCCACACCTCCTCGTTCTTCACTCCTCCTCCACTACTACCAGGGTCACACAATTTGCACTTTGCAGGACATTACCTCTATTAAGAAAAAAACTCAAACAGCAAAATATGTCCATGAAGATTAGAGCGAAATGCATCACTGAATAAAACTGAGCAATGAATCCTAACATGTTATCAGAAACAGGAGTGAATTAAAGCGAGAAGCTGGAAATATATGAACAACAATCGGAAAGGAAAAATAAAATAAGACTCAATGTTTCATGTTACAAATCACACAACATCTGCTGTATATGAGGTCAGCACATAGATATGGACGTGATGATAATTGAAATAGAAATGAATAATGACATCATCCTGTCTTTTTTTCTTCTTAAATGAGTTGCATGAATAAAACTTGCAGCACATTAAATCTGAGTCTCCACACAAACAAAACACACTTCTCATTTCTTCTTGACTTCAGCATAGAGATAATCTGTGTCGTTAGCAGTCTGTGTTAATCTCCTTGCTGGTTTCTTGATGTTGACCTGTGCGTACACCGTGTCCTGCTGCTGTCCACTGTCCTGCACTGAGACAGAGGACGGGTCACGTCTCTGCTTGGAGAAACTGATCTCTCCATAATGGATGTTTTTTCCTTCTTGTGTTTCACCTGCAGCTTCTTCAACAACCAGATCTTCACCTCTTTGACTCTATAAGAAATTAACCACATGTGACGTTTAGTGAGGAAGATCTTCACCTGAATCCTTCCTTATTAAATCATTACTTTTACTTTTTGAATACATTGAGTAGACTGCTCTGATAGAGGTAATATATAAAGTAACTAAACACTGAGTCAGGTAGACTACAGAGAAGTTTAGTCATTGCAAACCTGAGTCTGTTGTTGAGTTTGATGCCTTGACTTTAACCACCTGGAAAACATCAGAGGCTGTTAGATGAACTATACTGTGTTTTAGGGTCAATATATTTGACAGTAAAATGTTAAGACTGATGGGAAACAGATATTTTTGGATGTGCAGCTAAAATGTCAGCGACAGTAACTGAGTCATGTTTGCTGCTTTGATATGTGATACTTACCAAACAAAGATGATCAAGCAGATGAGTACGATGATCCCAATGATTCCTCCAAGAACTGGTTTCCAGTGTGAGGAGCCTAAAACAAGACATGATTTAATGTGGACGTATTGATATAATGAAACCAGAAATAACTCTTACTGTGTTTGAGTGGATTCAGAAAAATAAATACTGAATGATATTTACCTTCAACAGTCAGATTAATCCCAGTAACTGAAGTCTGCGAGCTCTCTGTTCATAGAAAATAAAACCAAGTGAAACTAAAGTAGACATAGAACATCAGAAAAGAAACAAGAGGGAAAAAAGACGACAGCAGACTGACTTCATTTCTTCATTTACCTTCAACATTCAGATGAATCCATGGTGACGTCTGGTTACCAAGTTGATTTGAGGCCACACAGTAATAACCTCCTCCATCAGTCACATTGAAGCTGTAGAAGTGTCCTTCAGATACATTCATGGGTCCATCTTTGCTGTTCTTGAACCAGGTGAAGCGTCTGACGGGAGGCTTGGCTCTGCTGGAGCAGGTCAGGTTCACCCAGGTACCTGCTGACACCAAACCTGATGGACTGATGGATGCTGAGGTGTCTTTAGGAGCATCTGAGGAAAATGTGACAGAGATTGACTTTATTCATCACAAACAGCTGACATCTCATGAATCATCATGTGCTGACAGGATCCAACAACAAACTCTTGTTGTCTTACATGAAACACTGAGAGTCTCTTGTGTCTCTGCTGTCTTGACGTCTTTTCCTTCATTCACAGGATATCTGACAGAACAGATGATGTTGTTTCCATCATGTGTGTCTGACAGAGTGATGGTCTCCTGGATTTTAGTTGTAAAGGTCCCATCTGTGTTTTCCTCTATTTTGTTGTGAGGGTCTTGTTGGAGATTCCAGGTGAGTTGAGGAGGGGAGTGTGGACAGGGAGTGAAAGCTGAGCAGGTTATAGTGACAGACTCCTTCTCCTTCACATCATCTGGAATTTTAATTGTGGGTCTCCAAGGAGAATCTGTGGTTTTGTGCAAAATTTAAGACTGAGCAAAACAAATTTACCGATGCATTACAGAGTTTATGAACTAAGCTACAACTGCTCCACATTTTAACAAATAAAGTGAAATTATAAAACCTGTCTTACCTTTAACTGTTATTTGAAGAGGATCACAATCAGCTGTCGCCAGGAACGGCCCGTTCTCAATTCTGAAGTAGTATGTGTCTGAATGACTTGTGTTTAAATTAAAAAACAGAGTGGTGCAGTTTTTCTGTCTCAGGTCTCCAGTAATATTCATTGGATAGATGTTAACTGACTTTCTACTGTTGAAGATTACATTATTTGGATTTAGGCCAAATCTCGAGTCCTTTTTAATCCATACTCCGAAGGTTTCTCTGCTGCTGTTAAACCCTTTATCTGGTTTCTCACTATAGTTACATGGGATTTTCAAACAAGATCCACTCAGTGCTTCCATCTTCTTTGGTGCAGTAATGAAGAGGGCTGAATTTTCACGACAATCAGCCCAAACACCTGTAAAACCAGACTAATGATGAACATCATGTGGATGAAAATCTGCCTGAAGAGAAAGTTGACGAGACACAAACTCCAGTTCATCTGAAGCATGTTACATGTAGACCCTTTGAACAATGTCAGTAGAAAATATTTCAGACTAGAAATGATTCAAGTAATGTCTCCAAATAAAAGAGACTGAACAAACAGCTGACCTGAAAGAAAGAAGACACTCAGTAACATGTTGACTGTCACCACGTTCACACACAGGGCTGCCATGGCACTCATCTCCTAGACTGGAAACAAAGACAAAAAACAAAATATATCATGTGATTCCTCTCATGTTAAAATATTTAAATTTAAAAAACAGTAAAAAAAAATTTTTTACCAAATAAATCTGCAGTTAAAAGAAAGAAACAATATGGTTTTAATATTCAGTAATTTGTGAATTTCAGTTGATCAGCAGCAGATCAAATAACCAACTTCTCTGTTTAGTTGTCGTGGTGTAAAAGGAAACATCCAGACTTGACTTATTTTTTTCATTACTTCTGCTAGTTATCACTGAATAAATGCAAAAATACAAGAAGTCTTCATCCTTCCTGCTTCATCACTGTGAATGAGGAAGTCACCTTTTATGGTCATTTTGAGCTGATGAGGGTGTGAATGGTTTATTAATTTCCGATTACGTTCACTGTCTCACAACTGTCACTTACTGTCGATCACAGCTTTTCAATATTTATATCTACTGTAGAAGCAATGATATACTTATAAGGCAGAACACAAAGAAGAACTTTGATAACATCATGGCTGAGAAAAAACATATGAGCTGCAGGATGTGGAGAATTAAGTTTCCTGTCATTGAACTGTGATCAGTAAATGCAACATATTCTCGTCCAGGCCTCTGTGTCTTTTAACATGAACTAACATCTTGTGTGAGCTCACAGTAAAGGTGTGAAAAGTGTTTCTTTACTTGAGTGTAGGACCATCAACAGTCTGTGTGAAGCTGTTTTCTGTCCTGCACTGAGACAGGGGAAGGTTCAGGTCTCTGTTGAGAGAGGACGTCTTCATGCAGGACGTCTTCCTCTGATAATTTAAGATCTCTTCACCTGTTTGACTCTGTGAACAGACCTGTCGTTATTTATAGTTTCTTGAAATTGCACAATACATTAACAACAGCAATTATGGCAAGTTACACTGTTGTTTGTTATATTGATATATGTTGAGGGGAGGGACCTCTGTGGATCATCCCACAGATACTTGATCAGTTTGGGATCTAGTGAATTTGGAAGCCAGGTCGACATCTTGTGCTGTTCTTCATATTTTTTTTTTAGTTGTTCCTAAACTGTTTTTGTGTGTGTGTCTGTGTCAGGCTGCATCCTGCTGGGGATGGCTGCTGCCATCAAGGAGTGTCATTGCTATGGGGTGGGGGTGCCTGGTCTGGTCTTGGTGGGTGCTACATGTCTAAGTAACATCCACATGAATGAATAGCAGGTCCAAAAGTTTCCCAGCAGAACTCTGAATTGTCACAAGATGGTCAATGTAATTTACTTCTCCTATCAGTGGTCATGATATTTTGGCTGATCTGTGTATGTTCTCCTATTATTTTAGTTTTTTTTTGTTATATTATCTCTGATCCTTTAACAAAGAAGTAAATCTATTTGCCAGTCCATCATAACATTTTCGTTTGCCGTATATTTAGCTGAAGTCATGAAGCGACTGAGGGCAGCTATATGTGGAGATGTAAACTGGGTTCAATTTCCCTTCAGTCAGTGTCGGCGCGCACAGAGACATTTTTTGTTAATTATTTTTGGATTTCCTCTTTTGATAGGCAACCTTTCAGCCTTGTAATGCCACCACCACAGCCTCCCTCTCACTGGCAGACACACATGTGGAGATTATTATTGTCTTATTAAGAGTTTATGGACACAGGAGTTCCCTCGTGAAGGTACGCTTTAACGCTGACCTTATTTTAAACATGATGAGGAGGATTTTTAAAGACATGTATTGGATTGTAACAAAAAGATTGTTCAGAAAACATCACATCCACCATTTATTGTGAAGAACTTGTGCAAACTGTTCACCACAGGGTGGCTTACAGATGGGTGGCTCCCCCTTCATGCAGCTGTTGATGGTCAGAAAGTGTTCTGCAGAGGAGAGATTGAGCAGCACCAAGCTCCTAAACATTTTAGATGAATCTCTCACTCAAAGATGTTTATTAATTTGGTGACTTTTTTCTATTTTTCTGCTTTTATCTTTTCTCCTCTTCCGCTTTGATTTTCTTTCCATCAATGTCAGATGAATAACTTGTTTTCATTTTGAATTGAGCACCGTTGTCATAATGAACTATTTTAAAGAGTCATGCTCATGATATATAACAGGACTGAGTGTTTTCAGAGTTGGTGGGGGTCCCCTGGGGGGGTCTCCTACTGTCAATGAAAACATATCAAAGCAAATCCAACATATCTATGACTATCCTCTTGTCGACTTTCTCAGCCTCAGACTAAATGTGTGTGTACATGTATCTCTATAGGACAGAGGTTTGAAAGGCTAAAATGGATAAAGAAGCTTTTTTTAAATAATTTTTTACATTTTCCATAAAGGCATCATTTAGAACTTTCATTTAAGTTGAAAGAATGTTTAATGTTGTTTTAAAAGAACAAAGTTGTTCCTTAAATTCACATGTTCAACTCTTCATGAACAACCAGACTGTCCTACATCATAAATAGTATCTGACAACATGAACCAACCACAACACACATTTCCAAGACTTCCAGAAAAGCAATAAAATAACAAACCTGTAGGTTAAAACACTAAAATATAAAAAGTCGTGACATGTTTCTTACCAGATGAGTCTGCAGGTGAAACAAAGACTGTAGAACGTTTTGATATCAGTGGTTTTGAACTTGAGCAGATCAGAAAGAGACCAAGTAACAACTTCCCTGTTAAACCTACTTTGAAAGAAGGCGGACGTTATATATTAAGACTGTGACCACAGTTGGTTTGGTTGTACAGCCACAACATATCACATGACTTCCTGCTTAACTTGTGTTAATCAGGACATACAAATTTGTGGTTTCTTAAGCTCATCAGGTGTCAATGACTAATTTAAACTGTTGGACCTGGTATTCATTAATGTGGATGTTACTTAAACATGTAGCACCCACCTAGATCAGACCAGGCACCCCAACCCCATAGCAATGACACTCCTTGATGGCAGCAGCCATCCCCAGCAAGATGCAGCCTGACACAGACACACACACAAAAACGCTTGAGGAAATAAAATAAAAGTGATTGATTTCTGCAACCCTTCACAGGACAAGCAGTGACAGAAGATAAATGAATGAATGAATGATTTCACAGGAATCATTCTGTGGAGGAAGCTGTGCAGCAGTCTGTTGGTTCTGATGTTTCTGTACCTTTTCTGTGAAGGAAGAGGTACAAACAGTCCATGGCCCAAATCTGGGAGAGGACCCCTACAATCCCCTGTGCAGTTCTTAACACCCAGTCTAGGTCCCTCCTGTCCTGTGCTGTGCAGCTCCCATACCACACTGTCACACCGAGACAGAGGATGGGTTCTATTGTGGTCCTGTAGAAGTTTGTCAGTAGTTTACAGGAGAGTCCAGCCCTCTTCAGCTTTCTGAGGAATAAAAGCCTCTGTTGGGCCTTCTTCACCATGTGTGGAGTGTTCACAGACCAGGTCAGGTCAGGTCAGATGTGATGTGATTGCCCAGGAATTTGATGTCATTGACCCGCTCGACCACCTCCCCTTATATGAGGAGAGGAGCGTGCTCTGTCTTCCTTGACCACCTGTAGTCCACAGTGACCTCCTTGGTCTTGCTGGTGTTCAGAACAAGGTTGTTTTCTGAGCTGGGATGGATGGCAGAACAGTCATGTGTGAAGAGTGTGAAGAGAGCTGGGTGAACACACAGCCCTGCGGCGTTCCTGTGTTCAGGACCACTGTGGATGATGTGCAGTCCCCAATTCACACCACCGAGTAGAGATTGTTGCTTTAGAGGAAGTTTTCTGTTCTATAAAACACAGTCTGTCAAATGTAAATGTTCACATATGAATCTGTCAGTACAGATGCAGCTCCTCTGAGGTCAACAGCACCTAAAGCTCATCAGGTGTTGAAATCGATGTCTAAACACGGTCTGTTAAATATATGAGTGACCCATGTATTTAAGGCGGAGCAGCTGGAGGACATGAAGATCTACATTATGGACTTCTACAAGGTTTTCATATTTCAGCCTGGAGACAATAGTTGATCCTGACATCAGACTGAACGGTCAGGTGATGATGTTGTGCAGATGCACTTTATGTCACTGAAATCGTCTTCAGATGACGTGATGCCTGAGGTCAACAGGTGAAACGTTTTAAGGACATAAACCTGAGGAAAAAGCAAAAGATTTTTAGTGAAATAATGTGAAATAATATGTGTTCTTTGGACTGCACAGAAGGTTACATACCTGAAATACCTGGTTATTTTTTACATGATCAGGTTTTGTCTGATTTAGAATAGGTGTGTGTGCAAGGGTTTAATGTTAGATCCTCAGATTAAACCAAAAATGCAGTCATTTCTGAATATCAGTTGATCAGCAGCAGATCAAATAACCAACTTCTCTCTGTTTAGTCGTTCTCTTAAGAAGTCTTCATCCTTCCTGCTTTAATCCTGAGAAAGAGAAAGAAAATCTTTTGTGGGACCTTGACCTCATCAGGGTGTGAATGACTCATTTGTTCAAGCGAATCAATCCCATGCACCACTCAAAGACACCTGCACTGTCACTGCATGACCAGTGGGGGTGCATCTATTCTCTGTATGCAGTGCATGACACCAATGTATGCAATTATTAAAAAATTTTGCCAAATGTTTCCTATAAATTAGATAAGTAAACAGACACAATTGATTATTCCCTTCATTCTGGTTCAGGTTGATCTGATCACCTCAAATTAAAACTGAGAATCTCCACTTTAAGCCTGTACTCATTATCCAACTGTACTGTGAATATGTTTTGATAAAATGCTAAAATAACGACTTTATGATGAACATATGAGCACCAGAAGTGGAAGCAAATATGATCAAGCATCCGTTCAGTCCATGGAAGAACCCTCCATACAACTTCTCAGGATCTGCTGCCAACGTCTTGGGGCCTATAATTTCACAGGACACGTTCAGATGAGTTCATTTCACACGTCTGATATATAAATAACAGCGAAACTACAAACACGAGGTTAGCACATAAATGAAAACATGCTGATGACCTGGCAACCCAGAGTATCTCTGTATCTCTGTTCTGCAGCAAAGATTTATTGTGTTTGTGTAAATGCTCCGATTACATATGTAAGATTCACAATAAATATTGTAACAAGAACTTGGATAGAAAAATATCACTTCACTTCAATATCACTATCTTATACTTTTACATCTTAGAGTTCAGCGAAGAAAAACTCAAAGGCTCCTCCTGCAACTTTAATATTTCAGTTGTTACCACTAGAAACATCTCAGTATCTGCTGCCAACGTCTTGGGGCATAATTTCACAGGACAACTTCAGATGAGTTCATTTCACACATCTGAACAATCACCATGACATCATGACAGACACCATGTGAGGTCAGTGCATAAATATGAACATGCTGAAAACTGTGTGATATCTCGATTTGTTTTGCTGTTTCCTCCAAAGACAAGGTCAAAACTTGTTCCCACAGCATCACACACACTGTGGGAACGCCCCGTTACAGGCCTCGGTTTTCCCCTCTGCTGGTCAAGGGCCGTAAAGACTGGTTAAATGTGATGTCTTGTGTTCTCTCCCTTAGGTGAAGCTGATCTGCGGTAATCGGAAGGATCTGATCAGTAGGGGGAGGAACCATGTCTCTCTTTCTTTCTCACACCTTCTTCTTCCATATGCTTATACCAGAAGCTGACTTTAGACCTCAGTTTAGCCCCGACTTCAACAACAGTGTCACCATCTTTGATTCATTTCCTCCTCTGAGTGTTGAGCATTGCACTGCAACTTTCTATGTGGCAAAGATTCACTTGAAGCCTTTGACACAGATCCTCAACCATGTCTTCTTCTGTTAATTTAACACACAGTCATGGCATTTGGCATATGTCATAGAACTTGTACCAACATCTAACATGGAAAAAAGGTACTGTCTGGTGAGTCTAACTCTGAGGCCTATTTTATGTCTTGGAACCAAGTCAATGAATTAACATGTCATGATTCATCTATTTATTTTCAACAAGTATCCCAAACTAATAAAACAGCAGTGGGACTTTATATTTCATTTGAAATAGGTGACAGAAAATGAGCAGAGCAATGTGATTGAGAGAGGTGAAATATGAAGGAAAGCAGAGATTATCCATCAGTAACTCTTATCTGAGCTGCAGGTGGATTCAAGATGGAGTCTAAAGGAGTTATGTCGCACTCTGGTGGTGGTTTACATTCAAAGCCCAGTGAGAGAATGAGTGAAGATGTCCACAGTGAAGTTTAATGTTACTGTTTCAGTGTTTATAATACTTTGAGTGAATCAATCTGAATATGAATCGATATGATTCCATGTGATGTTTACACACAATATGTGAAATGTCGGACACAGTGTAATATAAATATAAATCCACAAACTGGGATTCTTTCATTTTTCGCAGTAACTTGTAAGAAAATAATGGACACACAGTAGAACAGTAGCAAATGGAAAGACACAAATGAACTAAAAATCACAGATGGGTGCAGAGAAGTGGCCTTTATAATTAGCAGTGTGTGATATGGAGACAACTTTTGACATAACAAAGAACACATGAAGAGGAACTATGATAAGTGACAAAATCAATTTCCGGTCTTGAACTGTTGTCAGTAAACAACATATTCTCGTCCAGGCTTCTGTGTCTTTTAGCATGAACTAACACCTTGAATGAGCTCACAGAGAAGGTGTGAACTCAGTGTTTTTTTACTTGAGTGTAGAGATCCTCTGGACCATCAGCAGTCTGTATGAAGCTGTTTTCTGTCTGAAACACTTTGACCTGTGTGTACACCGTGTCCTGCTGCTGTCCACTGTCCTGCACTGAGATAGAGGAAGGTTCAGGTCTCTGCTGGGCGAAGTGGACATCTTCATAATGGATGTCAAGCTCTTCACTGGTTTGAAAAGAAATGAGAGAAAAAAGACAAGACCAGACTCACTTCTGCATTTACCTTCAACATTCAGATGACGTCAGATTTGTAGAATAATCAAAGAAATAAAAGGAAGACATGTGAGGTAAAACCCTCTGAGGAACATAAATACATGACTGTAGGATGTTTGAGCAGCACCTTAGCACTGTCTGTCTGTGCCGCACCTTCTCTCACCACAAGGGGGAGCTCATCGTCCTGAAATATACATCACACTATTTACATGTACAGTATGGCGTTTCTTCTCGCTTTAACCAATCACAACCTCTGTCTGTGGGCCAATCATTCTGTCTGCTATCATTTAAAAAACTCCTCCTTTCTCTGATGCTCTCAGTTCTCATTTCACTGTCAGATCCATTAAGCCCTCCTCCACCTCACTGATGTCTCAGCATCCACACCTCCTCGTTCTTCACTCCTCCTCCACTACTACCAGGGTCTACACTCTATCAATTAAGTTTATGTTTCTGTACAGCTTGTTGAATGAACTTTATCTACATCATCTGATCTAATCTCTGTTCCTGCTCCATGTTTTATTATTTATTATGGTTTAGGTTAGTTGGTTAGTCAGAGCTCTCACACAGGAAGTAGATGCATTCACACAGAAATGAACCAGACATAATCTCAACACTATTTTAATGAATGCAGACATGCTGGTTAACACAGTAAGAGGCTGTATTCATCTGTATGTGCAGAAATGGAGTACAGAGGACTTGTAGTTAAACTTAGAAATACCACAACTTCCTTTTTTTTTTTTTTCTGCTGGTTCACACACTTTGTACTTTGCAGGACGTTACCTATTGTGAAAAAAAAAAGTACAAAATATGTCCATGAAGATTAGAGTGAAATGCATCACAGAATAAAACTGCAATAGGAAGAAAAGATGAATCCTAACATGTTATCAGAAACAGGAGTGAATTAAAGCAAGAAGCTGGAAATATATGAACAACAATCAGGAAGGCAAAAGAAAATAAGACATAATGTTTTATGTTATAAATCACACAACAACATCTGCTGTATGTGAGGTCAGCACATAGATATGGACATGGTGATAAATGAAACACAAATGAATAATGACATCATCCAGTCTGTTTTTTTCTTTGTTAAATGAGTTGCATGAATAAAAACTTGCACATTAAATCTGAGTCTCTGCACAAACAAAACACACTTCTCATTTTTTCTTGACTTCAGCATAGAGATAATCTGCGTCATTAGCAGTCTGTGTTAATCTCTTTGCTGGTTTGTTGATGTTGACCTGTGCGTACATTGTGTCCTGCTGCTGTCCACTGTCCTGCACTGAGACAGAGGACGGGTCACGTCTCTGCTTGGAGAAGTTGATCTCTCCATAATGGATGTTTTCTCCTTCTTGTGTTTCACCTGCAGGTTCTTCAACAACCAGATCTTCACCTCTTTGACTCTATAAGAAATGAACCACATGTGATGTTTAGTGAGGAAGATCTTCAGCTGAATCCTTCCTGATTAAATCATTACTTTTACTTTTTGAATAAGTTGAGTAGACTGCTCTGATAGAGGTAATATATAAAGTAACTAAACACTGAGTCAGGTAGACTACAGAGAAGTTTAGTCATTACAAACCTGAGTCTGTTGTTGAGTTTGATGCCTTGACTTTAACCACCTGGAAAACATCAGAGGCTGTTAGATGAACTATACTGTGTTTTAGGGTCAATATATTTGACAGTAAAATGTTAAGACTGATGGGAAAGCGATGTTTTTGGATGTGCAGCTAAAATGTCAGCGACAGTAACTGAGTCATGTTTGCTGCTTTGATATGTGATACTTACCAAACAAAGATGATCAAGCAGATGAGTACGGTGATCCCAATGATTCCTCCAAGAACTGGTTCCCAGTGTGAGGAGCCTAAAACAAGACATGATTGAATGTGGACGTACTGATATAATGAAACCAGATATAACTCTTACTGTGTGTTACGGCCCTAGTGCCTCTATGGTTGTTTTGGTGTGTTTGTGCCTCTCTCTCTCCCACTCTCCTCCTCCTCCAGGTGATCGCCCCTCCTCCGACCAGCAGCAGTTTCCACTCAGGTAATCAGCTGATCCTGGTTAAAGAGTGGAGGAGAGGTGCGGCCCGGAGAGAGAGAGAGATGGTGGACCACAGTGGTGGAAGCGTGAGGTTGACTTTGCTTGTTGGAACTCTGAATGGTGAAGTACTGACTAATCTTTTCTGTGGAAAAGACAGTAATCTTTCTTGGTCTTTTGCCTGTGTTCTTTTTTCCCCCCAGGTGTGGTGGCGCTTTTGGTTCGTTTTGTCTTTTTTCCCCCCCAGGTGTGGTGGCGCCTTTAGTTTGTTTGTGGCTGTCAGTTCTGGTCTGTTGTGTTTAGTTTCGTGACCAGCTTTCTTAGTTATCATTGGTATTTTGTTTTTGAATAAAGAACCATTCTTTTACACACAGTTATCGGTCTCTGTGTCGCTTTCCTTTTACCCGGAAACAATTTTCTTTTGTTTTCCTCCCTTCATCCCCCGGCTACATACTCGGGAGGTAACACTGTGTTTGAGTGGATTCAGAAAAATAAATACTGAATGATATTTACCTTCAACATTCAGATGAATCCATGGTGACGTCTGGTTACCAAGTTGATTTGAGGCCACACAGTAATAACCTCCTCCATCAGTCACGTTGAAGCTGTAGAAGTGTCCTTCAGATACGTTCATGGGTCCATCTGTGCTGTTCTTGAACCAGGTGAAGTGTCTGATGGGAGGCTTGGCTCTGCTGGAGCAGGTCAGGTTCACCCAGCTACCTGCTGACACCAAACCTGATGGACTGATGGATGCTGAGGTGTCTTTAGGAGCATCTGAGGAAAATGTGACAGAGATTGACTTTATTCATCACAAACAGCTGACATCCCATGAATCATCATGTGCTGACAGGATCCAACAACAAACTCTGGTTGTCTCACATGAAACATTGAGAGTCTCTAGTGTCTCTGCTGTCTTGACGTCTTTTCCTTCATTCACAGGATATCTGACAGAACAGGTGATGTTGTTTCCATCATGTGTGTCTGACAGAGTGATGGTCTCCTGGATTTTAGTTGTAAAGGTCCCATCTGTGTTTTCCTCTATTTTGTTGTGAGGGTCTTGTTGGAGATTCCAGGTGAGTTGAGGAGGGGAGTGTGGACAGGGAGTGAAAGCTGAGCAGGTTATAGTGACAGACTCCTTCTCCTTCAGATCACCTGAGATATTAATATTGGGTCCTGGAGGTCTCCAAGGAGAATCTGTGGTTTTGTGCAAAATTTCACATCAGTTTTAGTTGTTTTCGTTTTTCCTCCTACATACTGAGCATAACAAATTTACTGAGAATGTTTAGCATTAGAGTTTAAGGAACAAGGTAGAACTGCTTTCACATTTCATTCAAGGAAAGTGAAATTATAAAACCTGTCTTACCTTTAACTGTTATTTGAAGAGGATCACAATCAGCTGTTGCCTTGAACGGTCCGTTCTCAATTCTGAAGTAGTATGTGTCTGAATGACTTGTGTTTAAATTAAAAAACAGAGTGGTGCAGTTTTTCTGTCTCAGGTCTCCAGTAATATTCATTGGATAGATGTTAACTGACCCACTACTGTTGAAGATTACATTATTTGGATTTAGGCCAAATCTCGAGTCATTTTTAATCCACACTCCGAAGGTTTCTCTGCTGCTGTTAAACCCTTTATCTGCTTTCTCACTATAGTTACATGGGATTTTCAAACAAGATCCACTCAGTGCTTCCATCTTCTTTGGTGCAGTAATGAAGAGGGCTGAATTTTCACGACAATCAGCCCAAACACCTGTAAAACCAGACTAATGATGAACATCATGTGGATGAAAATCTGCCTGAAGAGAAAGTTGACGAGACACAAACTCCAGTTCATCTGCAGCATGTTACATGTAGACCCTTTGAACAATGTCAGTAGAAAATATTTCAGACTAGAAATGATTCAAGTAATGTCTCCAAATAAAAGAGACTGAACAAACAGCTGACCTGAAAGAAAGAAGACACTCAGTAACATGTTGACTGTCACCATGTTCACACACAGGGCTGCCATGACACTCATCTCCTAGACTGGAAACAAAGACAAAAACCAAAATATATCATGTGATTCCTCTCATGTTAAAATATTTAAATTTAAAAAACAGTAACATTTTTTTTTTTTTACCAAATAAATCTGCAGTTAAAAGAAAGAAACAATATGGTTTTAATATTCAGTAATTTGTGAATTTCAGTTGATCAGCAGCAGATCAAATAACCAACTTCTCTGTTTAGTTGTCGTGGTGTAAAAGGAAACACCCAGACTTGACTTATTTTTTTCATTACCTCTGCTAGTTATCACTGAATAAATGCAAAAATACAAGAAGTCTTCATCCTTCCTGCTTCATCACTGTGAATGAGGAAGTCACCTTTTATGGTCATTTTGAGCTGATGAGGGTGTGAATGGTTTATTAATTTCCGATTACGTTCACTGTCTCATAACTGTCACTTACTGTCGATCACAGCTTTTCAATATTTATATCTACTGTAGAAGCAATGATATACTGATAAGGCAGAACACAAAGAAGAACTTTGATAACATCATGGCTGAGAAAAAACATATGAGCTGCAGGATGTGGAGAATTAAGTTTCCTGTCATTGAACTGTGATCAGTAAAAGCAACATATTCTCGTCCAGGCCTCTGTGTCTTTTAACATGAACTAACATCTTGTATGAGCTCACAGTAAAGGTGTGAAAAGTGTTTCTTTACTTGAGTGTAGGACCATCAACAGTCTGTGTGAAGCTGTTTTCTGTCCTGCACTGAGACAGGGCAAGGTTCAGGTCTCTGTTGAGAGAAGTGGACGTCTTCATGCAGGACGTCTTCGTCTGATAATTCAAGATCTCTTCACCTGTTTGACTCTGTGAACAGACCTGTAGTTATTTGTAGTTTCTTGAAATTGCACAATACATTAACAACAGCAATTATGGCAAGTTACACTGTTGTTTGTTTTATTGATATATGTTGAGGGGAGGGACCTCTGTGGATCATCCCAGATACTTGATCAGTATGGAATCTAGTGAATTTGGAGGCCAGGTCGACATCTTGTGTTGTTCTTCGTATTTTTTTTTTTTTTAGTTGTTCCTAAACTGTTTTTGTGTGTGTGTCTGTGTCAGGCTGCATCCTGCTGGGGATGGCTGCTGCCATCAAGGAGTGTCATTGCTATGGGGTTGGGGTGCCTGGTCTGGTCTAGGTGGGTGCTACATGTCTAAGTAACATCCACACATTTGAATACCAAGTCCAAATGTTTCCCAGCAGAATATTCCATTCTCACAACATCCACACATTTGAATACCTGTCATAATATTTTGGCTGATCGGTACATGTTCTATTATTTTAATTTTTATTTGTATTATCCTTATGCTTTTACAAAGCATTATATCTATTTGCCAGTCCATCATAACATTTTAGTTTCCTGTATATTTAGCTGAAGTCATGTTGGAACAGCAGCGACTGAGGGCAGCTATATGTGGAGAAGTAAACTGTGTTCAACTTCCCTTCAGTCAGTGTCGTCACACACGGAGACATTTTCTGTAAATTATTCTTGGATTTCCTCTTTTGATTGGCGCCTTTCAGTCTCATCCTGCCACCACCACAGTCTCCCTTTCACTGGCAGACACACATGTGGAGATTATTATTGTCTTAGTCAGAGTTTATGGACACAGGAGTTCCCTCATGAAGGTATGCTTTAACACTGACCTTATTTTAAACATGATGATGAGGATTTTAAAGATATTTATTGGGTTGTAAGAAACAGAATGTTCAGGAAACATGACTTGCACTATTTATTGTAAGGAACTTGTGCAAACTGTTCACCACAGGGTGGCTTACAGATGGGTAGGTTCTTCTTCCTGCAGCTGTTGATGGTCAGAAAGTGTTCTGCAGAGGAGATAATGAGCAGCACCAAGCTCCTAACCATTTTAATTAAATCTCTCACTCATAGATGTTTATTAATTTAGTGACTTTTTCTGTTTTCTTTGCAGTGCCAGCCGAGACTTAAAGATGACACTTGCGCCTAAATACAACAAAATACTTTTCTTATCTGTGTTTTCAGAGGTGATTCTGGAGTTAATTGGTTCATTTCTCCTCCAGACTTGATCAACGGACAACAGAGCTGGGCTCACTGCTCTGCTAGCAAACATAAACTAATGTGATTCTACTGGAAGTTATTTTACGTAATAGTTGTAGGAGACCCCCCAGGGGACCCCCACCTGTCACTGAAAACATATCAAAGCAAAGCCAACATATATAAGACTATCCTCTTGTCAGCTTTGTCAGCCTCAGACTAAAAGTGTGTGTACATGTATCTCAATCAGGGACAAAAGGCTAAAATGGATAAAGACGCTTCCATAAAGGCATCATTTAGGGGCTTTCATTTAAGTTGAAAGGTTGTTTAATGTTGTTTAAAAAGAACAAAGAGGTTCCAGAAATTTGCATGTTCAACTCTTCATGAACAACCAGACTGTCCTACATCATTAATTGTATCTGACAACATCAGCAGAGTTGCAGTTAAATAGAAATTGACATAATTACGTGATGATTTACACTATATTTGAAATAAAATGTTGGCTTACGCAATCTGAACCAACCACAGCACACGTTTACAAGAGTTGCAGAAAAGCAGTAAAATAACAAACATGTTGGTTAAAACATTAAAATATAAAAAGTAGTGACATGTTTCTTACCAGATGAGTCTGCAGGTGAAACAAAGACTGTAGAACGTTTTGATATCAGTGGTTTTGAGCTTGAGCAGATCAGAAAGAGACCAAGTAACAACTTCCCTGTTAAACCTACTTTGAAAGAAGGCGGACGTTATATATTAAGACTGTGAGAACAGTTGGTTTGGTTGTACAGCGACAACATCTCACATGACTTCCTGCTTATCTTGTGTTAATCAGGACATGTGAATTTGTGGTTTCTTAAGCTCATGAGGTGTCAATGACTAATTCAAACTTTTAGACCTGGCATTCATTCGTGTGGATGTTACTTAGACATGTAGCACCCACCAAGACCAAACCAGGCACCCCCACCCCATAGCAATGACACTCCTTGATGGCAGCAGCCATCTCGAGCAGGATGCAGCCTGACACAGACACACACACAAAAACGCTTTAGGAAATAAAATAAAAATGATTGATTTCCGCGACCTTTCACAGGACAAGCGGCGACAGAAGATAAATGAATGAATGAATGATTTCACAACTCTGTGGAGGAAGCTGTCTCTCAGTCTGTTCTGATGTTTCTGTACCTTTTCCTTGAAGGAAGAGGTACAAACAGTCCATGGCCCAAATCTGGGAGAGGACCCCTACAATCCCCTGTGCAGTTCTTAACACCCAATCTAAGTCCCTCCTGTCCTGTGCTGTGCAGCTCCCATACCACACGGTCACACCGAGACAGAGGATGGGTTCTATTGTGGTCCTGTAGAAGTTTGTCAGTAGTCGACAGGAGAGTCCAGCCCTCTTCAGCTTCCTGGGGAAGAAAAGCCTCTGTTGGGCCTTCTTCACTATGTGTGGAGTGTTCACAGACCAGACCAGGTCAGGTATAGTCAAATGTGATGTGGATGCCCAGGAATTTGCTTCCACTTATATGAGGAGAGGAGCGTGCTCTGTCCTTGACCACCTGTAGTCCATAGTGACCTCCTTGGTCTTTCTGGTGTTCAGAACAAGGTTGTTGTCTGAGCTGGGATGGATGGCAGAACAGTCATGTGTGAAGAGTGTGAAGAGAGCTGGGCTGAGCACACAGCCTTGCAGCGTTCCTGTGTTCAGGACCAGTGTGGATGATGTGCAGTCTCCAATTCTCACCACCGAGTAGAGTTTGTTGCTTTAGAGGAAGTTTTCTGTTCTATAAAACACAGTGTGTCAAATGTAAATGTTCACATATGAATCTGTCAGTACATGCAGACCCAGCTCCTCTGAGGTCAACAGGATCTATAGCACATCAGGTGTTGATGTCGATGTCTAAACACGGTCTGTTAAATATATGAGTGACCCATGTATTTAAGGTGGAGCAGCTGGAGGACAGTTGATCCTGACATCAGACTGAGCAGTCAGGTGATGATGTTGTGTAGATGTACTTTACGTCACTGAAATCGTCTTGAGATGACGTGATGCCTGAGGTCAACAGGTGAAATGTTTTAAGGACATAAACCTGAGGAAAAAGCAAAAGATTTTAAGTGAAATAATGTGAAATAATATTGTTTCTGCAGGTTGTGTGTTCTTTGGACTGCACCGAAGGTTACATACCTGAAATAGCTGGTTATTTTTTACGTGATCAGGCTTTGTCTGATTTAGAATAGGTGTGTGTGCAAGGGTTTAATGTTAGATCCTCAGATTAAACCAAACATACAGCCATTTCTGAATATCAGTTGATCAGCAGCAGATCAAATAACCAACTTCTCTCTGTTTAGTCATTCTCTTAAGAAGTCTTCATCCTTCCTGCTTTAATCGTGAGGAAGAGAAAGAAAATCTTTCGTGGCACCTTGACCTCATCAGGGTGTGAATGACTCATTTGTTCAAGCGAATCAATCCTATGCACCACTCAAAGACACCTGCACTGTCACTGCAAGACCAGTGGGGGTGGATCTGTTCTCTGTATGCAGTGCATGACACCAATTTATGCAATTATTTCAATTTTTTGCCAAATGTTTCCCGTAAGTAAGATAAGTAAACAGACACACTTTAAGTCTGTATTCATTATCCAACTGTACTGTGAATATGTTTTGATAAAATGCTAAAATAAAGACTTTATGATGAACATATGAGCACCAGAAGTGGAACCAAATCTGATCAAGCATCTGTTCAATCCTTGGAAGAACCCTCCATACAACTTCTCAGGATCTGCTGCAAACCTCTTGGGGCCTATAATTTCACAGGTCACCTTCAGATGAGTTCATTTCACACGTCTGATATATAAATAACAGCGAAACTACAAACAGGAGGTTAGCACTTAAATGGAAACATCCTGATGACCCAGAGTATCTCTATTCTGCAGCAAAGATTTGTTGTGTTTGTTTGTGTAAAGGCTCCAATGACATGTGTGTAAGAGTCACAATAAATATTCTAACAAAAAAAAAGAAGCTTGGACAGGAAAATATCACTTCACTTCAATATCACTATCTTATACTTTTACATCTTAGAGTTCAGTGAAGAAAAACTCAAAGGCTCCTCCTGCAACTTTAATATTTCAGTTGTTACCACTAGAAACATCTCAGGATCTGCTGCCAACGTCTTGGGGCCTAATTTCACAGGACAAATTCAGTGCATAAATATGAACATGCTGAAAACTGTGTGATATATGGATTTGTTTTGCTGTTTCCTCCAAAGACAAGGTCAAAATTTGTTCCCACAGTGTCACACACACTGTGGGAACGCCCCCGTTACAGGCCTCGGTTTCCCCCTCTGCTGGCCAAGGGCCGTAAAGACTGGTTAAACGTGATGTCTTGTGCTCTCTCTTAGGTGAAGCTGATCTGCGGTAATCTGAAGGATCTGATCAATAGGGGGAGGAACCATGTCACTCTCTCCTTCTCACACCTTCTTCTTCCGTATGCTTATACCAGAAGCTGACTTTAGACCTCAGTTTAGGCCCGACTTCAACAACAGTGTCACCATCTTTGATTCATTTCCTCCTCTGAGTTTTGAGCATTGCGTTGTAGATTTCTATGTGGCAAAGATTCACTTGAAGCCTTTGACACAGAGATCCTCAACCATGTCTGCTTCTGATAATTTAAGACACAGTCATGGCATTTGGCATATGTCATAGCACTAGTAGCAACATCTAACATGGAAAAAAGGTGCTGTCTGGTGAGTCTAACTCTGAGGCCTATTTTATGTCTTGGAACCAAGTCAATGAATTAAAATGTCATGATTCATCCATTTATTTTCAACAAGTATCCCAAACTAATAAAACAGCAGTGGGACTTTATATTCCATTTGAAATAGGTGACAGAAAATGAGCAGAGCAATGTGACTGAGAGAGGTGAAATAAAAGTGAAATATGAAGGAAAGCAGAGATAATCCATCAGTAAGTCTTGTCTGAGCTGCAGGTGGATTCAAGATGGAGTCTAAAGGAGTTATGTCTCCCTCTGGTGGTGGTTTACATTCAAAGCCCAGTGAGAGAATGAGAGTAGATGTCCACAGTGACGTTTAGTCTTACTGTTTCAGTGTTTATAATACTTTGAGTGAATCAATCTGAATATGAATCGATATGATTTAAGGTGATGTTTACACACAATATGTGAAATGTCGGACACAGTGCATTATAAATATAAATATAAATATAAATATAAATATAAATATAAATCCACAAACAGGGATTCTTTCATTTTTCGCAGTTACTTACAATAAAATAATGGACACACAGTAGAACAGTAGCAAATGGAAAGAAGTAAATTAACTAAAAATCACAATGGATGCAGATTTGTGGCCTTTATAATTAGCAGTGTGTGATATGTAGATAACTTCTGACACAACAAAGAACACATGAAGGGGAAAAATAATAATATGAGTGACAAAACCATTTTCCTGTCATTGAACTGTTGTCAGTAAACACAACATATTCTCGTCCAGACCTCTGTGTCTTTTAACATCTTGTATGAGCTCACAGTGAAGTGTGAACTCAGTGTTTTTTTTACTTGAGTGTAGAGATCCTCTGGGCCGTCAACAGTCTGTGTGAAGCTTTTTTCTGTGTGAAACACTGACCTGTGTGTACACCGTGTCCTGCTGATGGCTGCTGTCCTGCACTGAGACAGAGGAAGGTTCAGGTCTCTGCTGGGAGAAGTGGACATCGTCATAATGGACATCAAGCGTTTCACTGGTTTGACTCTCTGGATAAATGTATTAGTCATATAACCAATGCTTCTCAACTTGTTATGAACAGCTGCTGCGTGTACACTTGTTCTTTAACGATCTGTACTTAGTTATAGATTAGATTTAAAGAACTTGTGTTTATAAACCAGGCAAAAGTCTAAAATGTGTGTTCTTCTACATTTAGGAATAGCTGGTAGCTATCAGGAAGATAGTGACTCTTCAACTTCAGGCACTTCAGATCTGAACTGAAAAAAATAAACTGTCTTGTTTTGTGTGGTTTGTAGTTTGTGTACTTTTTGCTACAGTGTGTTGCTAACAAGTGAGTTGGTAGAAAAGACACACACACACACACACAAATCTTTGCATAGATATCTTTGAGAGGATATTCATTGATGTAATGCATTCCCTAGCATTTTACCATAACGTTAACCATAATGTAATTGTAATCTTTACCCTATAACTAGGTTAAAGTAATAAAAAGTAATAAAACTAACTTTATTGGATGTGCATGAGAAAAAAAAACTTGCATAACAAGGACATCCAGGCAGAAGAGAACGATGACAATGATCACTGCGGTACCCGAAGTCCACAGATGAGAGTGACACTGAGGTAGACAGAGACCATCAGAAAAGAAATGAAAGAAAAAAGACAAGAGCAGACTCAGTTCACTTCCGCATTTACCTTCAACATTCAGATGACATCAAATTTGTAGAATAATAAAAGAAATAAAAGGAAGACATGTGAGGTAAAACCCTCTGAGGAACATAAATACATGACTGTAGGATGTTTGAGCAGCACCTTAGCACTGTCTGTCTGTGCTGCACCTTCTCTCACCACAAGGGGGAGCTCACCGTCCTGAAATATACATCACACTATTTACATGTACAGTATGGTCTTCCTTCCTCACTTTAACCAATCACAACCTCTGTCTGTGGGCCAATCATTTTGTCTGCTGTCATTTTAAAACTCCTCCTTTCTCTGCTGCTCTCAGTTCTCATTTCACTGTCAGATCCATTCAGCCCTCCTCCACCTCACTGATGTCTCAGCATCCACACCTCCTCGTTCTTCACTCCTCCTCCACTACTACCAGGGTCTACAGTCTATCAGTTAAGTTTATGTTTCTGTACAGCTTGTTGAATGAACTTTATCTACATCATCTGATCTAAGCTCTGTTCCTGCTCCATGTTTTATTATTTATTATGGTTTAGGTTAGTTAGTTAGTCAGAGCTCTCACAGAGGAAGTAGATGCATTCACACAGAAATGAACCAGACATAATCTCAACACTATTTTAATGAATGCAGACATGCTGGTTAACACAGTAAGAGGCTGTATTCATCTGTATGTGCAGAAATGGACTACAGAGGACTTGTAGTCAAACTTGGAAATACCTCACCTTCCTTTTTTTATTATTGACTGCAGGTTCACACACTTTGAACTTTGCAAGATGTTACCTCTATTATGAAAAAAAATCAAAACAACAAAATATGTCCATGAAGATTAGAGCCAAATGCATTAAAGAATAAAACTGAGCAATAAGAAGAAAAGATGAATCCTAACATGTTATCAGAAACAGGAGTGAATTAAAGCGAGAAGCTGGAAATATATGAACAACAATCAGGAAGGCAAAAGAAAATAAGACACAATGTTTTATGTTACAAATCACACAACAACATATGCTGTATATGAGGTCAGCACATAGATATGGACGTGGTGATAACTGGAATAGAAATGAATAATGACATCATCCTGTCTTATTTTCTTTGTTAAATGAGTTGCATGAATAAAACGTGCAGCACATTAAATCTGAGTCTCCACACAAACAAAACAAACTTCTCATTTCTTCTTGACTTCAGCATAGAGATAATCTGCGTTGTTAGCAGTCTGTGTTAATCTCTTAGCTGGTTTGTTGATGTTGACCTGTGCATACATCGTGTCCTGCTGCTGTCCACTGTCCTGCACTGAGACAGAGGATGGATCACGTCTCTGCTTGGAGAAGCTGATCTCTCCATAATGGATGTTTTCTCGTTCTTGTGTTTCACCTGCAGGTTCTTCAACAACCGGATCTTCACCTCTTTGACTCTATAAGAAATGAACCACATGTGATGTTTAGTGAGGAAGATCTTCACCTGAATCCTTCCTTATTAAATCATTACTTTTACTTTTTGAATACGTTGAGTAGACTGCTCTGATAGAGGTAATATATAAAGTAACTAAACACTGAGTCAGGTAGACTACAGAGAAGTTTAGTCATTACAAACCTGAGTCTGTTGTTGAGTTTGATGCCTTGACTTTAACCACCTGGAAAACATCAGAGGCTGTTAGATGAACTATACTGTGTTTTAGGGTCAATATATTTGACAGTAAAATGTTAAGACTGATGGGAAACAGATGTTTTTGGATGTGCAGCTAAAATGTCAGCGACAGTAACTGAGTCATGTTTGCTGCTTTGATATGTGATACTTACCAAACAAAGATGATCAAGCAGATGAGTACGATGATCCCAATGATTCCTCCAAGAACTGGTTCCCAGTGTGAGGAGACTAAAACAAGACATGATTTTATGTGAACGTATTGATATAATGAAACCAGATATAACTCTTACTGTGTTTGAGTGGATTCAGAAAAATGAATACTGAATGATATTTACATTCAACATTTGGAGAAATCCCAGAAATCCAGAAAGTGTGAGAGCTCTCTGTTCATACAAAATAAAACCAACTAAAACTAAAGTAGATAAGGAATATTCCTGCTATGGTTTGAGCCATTGCACTGAAATTTTGTTTTGATGAAAATCTAAATGACAAATAAAGTCTGTCTAAGTCTAACATCAGAAAAGAAACAAGAGTAAGAGTCTTACATGAAACACTGAGAGTCTCTTGTGTCTCTGCTGTCTTGACGTCTTTTCCTTCATTCACAGGATATCTGACAGAACAGCTGATGTTGTATCCATCATGTGTGTCTGACAGAGTGATGGTCTCCTGGATTTTAGTTGTAAAGGTCCCATCTGTGTTTTCCTCTATTTTGTTGTGAGGGTCTTGTTGGAGATTCCAGGTGAGTTGAGGAGGGGAGTGTGGACAGGGAGTGAAAGCTGAGCAGGTTATAGTGACAGACTCCTTCTCCTTCATATCACCTGAGACATTAATACTGGGTCTCCAAGGAGAATCTGTGGTTTTGTGCAAAAATTGAATACTGAGCAAAACAAATTTACCGAGGGATTACAGAGTTTATGAACTAAGCTACAACTGCTCCACATTTTAACAAGTAAAGTGAAATTATAAAACCTGTCTTACCTTTAACTGTTATTTGAAGAGGATCACAAGAAGCTGTTGCCTTGAACGGCCCGTTCTCAATTCTGAAGTAGTATTTGTCTGAATGACTTGTCTTTAAATTAGAAAACAGAGTGGTGCAGTTTTTCTGACTCAGGTCTCCAATAATATTCATTGGATAGATGTTAACTGACTTACTACTGTTGAAGACTACATTCTTTGGATATCGGCCAAATCTCCAGTCATTTTTAATCCACACTCCAAAGGTTTCTCTGCTGTTGTCAATCTTGTTTTCTGGTTTCTCTCTATAGTTACATGGGATTTTCAAACAAGATCCACTCAGTGCTTCCATCTTCTTTGGTGCAGTAATGGAGAGGACTGGTGTTAGATTACAATCAGCCCAAACACCTGTAAAACCAGACTAATGATGAACATCATGTGGCTCAAAATCTGCCTGAAGAAAAAGTTGATGAGACACAAACTCCAGTTCATCTGCAGCATGTTACATGTAGACCCTTTGAACAATGTCAGTAGAAAATATTTCAGACT
This sequence comes from Chelon labrosus, assembly GCF_963514085.1. Lineage (NCBI taxonomy): Eukaryota > Metazoa > Chordata > Actinopteri > Mugiliformes > Mugilidae > Chelon > Chelon labrosus. Next base: position 8,219,862 of record NC_140351.1, on the reverse strand, counting down.
AGAAATGATTCAAGTAATGTCTCCAAATAAAAGAGACTGAACAAACAGCTGACCTGAAAGAAAGAAGACACTCAGTAACATGTTGACTGTCACCACGTTCACACACAGGGCTGCCATGACACTCATCTCCTAGACCTGAAACAAAGACAAAAACATGAACAACCAGATTTCACATGCAGAGAATCACCCTTTCAAATAATCCAACATGATAACATGATGTTGTCTTTGGGCAAGAGGCGGGGTACACCCTGGACAGGTCGCCAGTCTATCGCAGGGCAAACAACTTCTCATTTCTTTTTGTATAATTCCTTTCAAACCAACTTTTAAAATATATCATGTGTTGTCTCTCAGGTTAAAAAGTTAAAGTATAAAAATCAGTAACATTGCTCTTACCTAATGAATCTGCAGTTAAAACAAAGAAACAATATTGTTTTTAAATCCAGGAATTTGTTCATTTCAGCTGATCAGGAGCAGATCAAATAACCAACTTCTCTGTTTAGTCTTCATCCTTCCTACTTTAACCCTGAGAAAAGAGGAACAAAGTTTTTTTTAGCATCTTGACGTCACCAGACAAAACCAAGACGTCAGCAGACCTCTCCAGAGGTGCTTTTTATCTACACTTTCAAAGGTTTGACTGGTGAAGTTTGTCAGTGTTAGTCAATCTCAAGGCACCTACTGCAAGGCCAGCGAGGGTGGGGAGGTGCGTAACATGGGAGAGTCTTTGGCAAGTAGACCCAATCGGGACATAATTATATTTGATGTGGAGATGGCGAGACCATGCTGAGGATAGGAAACTCCCCAGTTCTAGAAACTGGTGGTGGTAATGGCAAGAAGAGAAAATGCTGGTGATCTGGACGGGATGAGGAATGGACTCTGATCAGTCTGACCCAGTCCAAAATGGGAAGACTGAAAGTGAGGAGGGTCGTATTGAAATGCTGTTGCAGATTCCCCTGTCATTTCCCGATGAGTAATTAATTCATTCATTCCTCTTCTGTAATCGCTTATTCCTGTTAAGGGTCACGAGGGTCTGCTGGAGCCTATCCCAGCTGTCATCGGGCAAGAGGCGGGAGTACACCCTGGACAGGTCGCAGTCTATCGCAGGGCTAACACAGAGAGACAGAGAACCATTCACACTCAAGGCCAATTTAGAATCACCAATGAACCTAATGAGCATGTCTTTGGACGGTGGGAGGAAGCCGGAGTACCCGGAGAGAACCCATGCAGACACAAGGAGAACATGCAAACTCCACAAAGAAAGGCCCAGTCGGCCCATAGATTTGAACCCAGGACATTCTCGCTGTGACCAATGGGTAATATCACTCGCTTATTATGAAATAAGATCCTCATCTCCGAGACTGGAAGCAAAGACAAAAACTATGTGACAATAACATATTTGAATCAAAGCAGCTTTTGAACAAAGTGTCTTTGCTTTAAAGAAACCTCAGATTCACACATTCATACCAGGAACTCTTCATAAACAACCAGATTTCACTACATTATAAATAGTTTTTAATAACATCAGCAGTTAATCACTTGGAAAACACTTTCAAAATAAAAATCTTAATAATTCAACATGATCGCAAAATATGCCATGTATTAAATCCAGTAGCATTGCTCTTACCGAATGAATTTGCAGCTAAAACAAAGAACCAATATTAAAATCCAGTTATTTGTGAAAATTCCCGTTGGTCAGCAGCAGATCAAATAACCAATGTCTCTGCTTAGTAGCTGTTATATGAAGACTTAATCCTTCCTGCTTCGATCCAGAGAAAGAGGAAGAAAACTTGTTGAAGCAGCTTCACCTCATCAGGGTGTGAGTTTGTTTTGAAAGATTTTTTTATCTTTAAGCTGCCGTCTTTTGAACAGTAGAGTGAGTATCCTGCATAGAGAATCCTGATAAAGAGGAAGAAATTTTCGTCACAACTTAGTTGGTCGAGGTGTGAATAACACACGCCCTCTCAAAGATGATTTTCATCTAACAACCCACTGCCGCCTTTTATCATCCACTGTCTGTTTATTTAGACATTTAATACGGGGAAAATGTTTAGTAAAAAGACAAATGTTAGAGACGTTCACTTCTGCAGTGCTCCATGCTGGTATGTGATTATATTTAACTTAATTTCAGCCAACTTTATTTCCGTTTTAACGCCTCCCTATGTTGCACTCTGCCTCATTAAACACCTGAACACATAAACGTTGAAGCACACTGGCTCACTAAACACCTGAGGATTCTTGTCTGTTTACAGGAAATGCTGAAATATCTAACAGACATGTTTCTAATAGCTAATGTTGTCACTGCATGTTTACTTCCTGTGTCTGAGTTCAGCAGCTGAACTGTATAAAGGACGTCCCACACAGTATGTGAAACAAACGTGTCCGAAAACAGTATTTTGTCTCTTTTGTTGTTTTTTGTTGTCTTTTAAATGTAATTTCATCTTTAAACCTAAGTCAGATCTGTGAAAACATTTCACAGTCGCCGTAAACAGATGTTAAGTACTTGCATCACGGTGCAGATGAGTTAAGTTTCCTATTTCCTCACCTGACTTGGTTGTTGGATTTGTTAACTTTAGCACATTTCAACACAACTGAGACATGTGGCACAGGCTGCAAGAGATAAATCTGTATCTTTTTGCTTTCTGACGTAGGTGCACACGTTCTGAGAAGTGACAGAACTCATACTTATCTGTGGCCTGATCTTTGATGGCAGGACGTTCAGCTTATGTAGAGACAGAAACTGAGTCATCTCAGCTCTAAAGACAGACAACCAGACTAAAAAACAGTTATACAGATGGTTCAGCTGAGCTTTTATTTTTTAAAGAATAATGGTAATATATTCATTCATTCATTCATTCATCTTCTATACCCGCTTATTCCTGTTAAGGGTCGCGGGGGTCTGCTGGAGCCAATCCCAGCTGTCATCGGGCGAGAGGCAGGGGTACACCCTGGACAGGTCAATAATAATATATGAAAGAAGAAATTGTTGAATGTGGACATGTGGACACACTTCTGATGTCCCACTCTTTGTCATTTAGATGAAGCTACAGTGGTGTCTATTTAAAGAGAAGTACATTGGTGTTAGGGTGGTAAAGCATGTGGAGGCATTAGTGCATGACTGTATGATTGTTGAACTCTGAGCAGGACTGGTGTTAACATGTGACGTTTAGATTTGTTTTCAAATGCTTGTTTGTTTGTTTATTTAAGAAAGGGACAGTGCAATTTCACAGAACACATGATTACACATGGTTAAAAAAGCCAGAATTAGCCAGAAGGCTAGTTTTCATCTGTAGTCCCCTGGCCATGATGTAAAAAAGGCAATAAGAAGCATACAATATAATACAAAATACATATACAAACACTTACTGTACAACTAAGAAAAAATACAACATGACATTTTATCATAGCATAAAAACATCACAGCATCACAACAGGCTTATCTTTTAGTGTTGGCAGCTGTAGGTGTTGATAAGCCACATTTTCAATTTTTTTGTAAAGGCCTTGTATGTTGTGAGCTGTTTAACCTCCTCGGGTACCGAGTTCCACACACTTGCACTCCTTACTGACCAGGCCGACTTACTGAAAGTGCTCCTGCGCAAAGGAATATAACAGTCACCTCTGACAGAGCCTCGAGTGACACGCTCAAGGCTGTTTCTTTGGCTGATGAATTCTGCCAGAGGATCTGGAGCCAGTTTATGCAGTACTTTATATGTCAGTTTTAAGTCTGCAAATGTGTGAAGACTGTCCCAATTTAAAATACTATACTTTTTTAAAATTGCACAGTGATGGTAATGCCTAGGTTTTTTATCCATAACTTTAATTGCTTGTTTGTACAAGATTTCCAATGGTTTTTTTGAACTCTGACCAGCCTGGGACCAGCTGGTTAGGCAGTAGTTGAAGTGACTGAAGATCATCGAATGCAAGTACATTTTTGCGGCTTCAGTAGACATTTCATTTCGAATTGCACGAAAATTTGCGAGATTTAACTTGATTTTTTTACACAATTTGCCAATATGGGCTTTAAAGGAAAGCTCAGAATCTATTATTATCCCAAGATATTTATGTTGGCTGACAATTTGTATTTCTTCTCCATTAACATGTATGTCAGGGTCAAGTGATACTCTGTTTGTTTTAGTGAAATACATGCCTACAGTTTTAGAAACGTTTAGCTGTAGACAGCACTCCTGCAACCAAGTTGTGACACAGGACATTGTTTTAATGAGTTTAGCGGCAACAATGTCTTTGGTGTGACCATGAACAAAGAAAACCGTATCGTCTGCATACATTACGCATTCAGCTTCTGGACAAACAGTAGGCAAATCATTAATATAAAGACTAAATAAAAGGGGGCCCAATATTGACCCCTGAGGGACTCCAGAGGTTAGCCTAAGGGAGTCAGATCTGCAGTTGTTAACTGATACAGATTGTGTTCGATCATGCAGATATGATTCAATCCAGCTCACAGCGTTTTGAGAGAAGTTAAATTTTGAGAGTTTGGTAAGAAGAACAGAATGATTTACTGTATCAAATGCTTTCCTGAGGTCCAAAAATACTGCCCCTACAACTCCACCCTTATCGAGAAAAATTTTTATCTTCTCAATAAGGAAGCATGTAGCCATCTCAGTGGAATGCTTGGATCTGAAACCAAACTGCATGGCGTGGAGAGAGGGGGAGCTGCTGTTTAAATGATGGACAATCTGCTGTGTCACCCATTTTTCTGCGATTTTGGAAATGGCCGGAAGAATGCTTATTGGGCGGTAGTTATGCAGAGACGTTGAGTCACCGGATTTAAAGACAGGGGTAATCTGAATCTGTGAAAGCTTTGAGTAATGTCTCCAGGAAAAAACAAACTGAACTGAAAGAAACAAGACACACAACATGTTGACTGTCACCATATCTGTAGAGATGATATCCAACACTTGCATTTGCACACAGAATGCTGCAACATTTATTTTTTATTTCTTGTTAAAGGGGAACTACTGTTTTTTTCAACCTGGACCTTATTTCTAGTTAAAAATACGATTGTTTACTCACCCATATAACTTTGGTGTCATTTGCACTCCTTCAGGAAATAATTAGATCAGTGTATATATTTAGAGGCTGTGTCTCGGTGCCTGAGTCACTCCCGCTATATGGATATGCGCTGATCTAATCATCTCCTAAACGAGTGCGGATGACGCAAAAGTTATATGGGTGAGTAAACAATCGTAATTTTACCTAGAAATAAGGTTGAAAAAAAAAAAACAGTAGTTCCCCTTTAATCTGGTTAATCTGTGCGTCAGGTTGTTGCTCAAGTCGCATCATCCTTATCATTATCATCAGCTGGTCTTTATCAGTGGACTCATGGCAAAACCTCAGAGAATAAAATGTTCACTTAAAATGTTTTTATTTGTAGCTTTTACAACTTGATCCCTTCATACAACCAATAAATTATCACAGTGATTTAACAGTCATCTACATACAATATATGAACAGAATTGACACATGATAAAACAGTTTTTCCTCCTACACACGTTTTCTTAATCTTCACCACAAATATCTACTTTAAATCATCCTATTGTCTCTTTTAAAACCATGTTTTCACGTACAAATAATGAATGGAATAAAGATATTTACTATAAATTCATTTCATACAAATTTGATTGATTCTGAGTTTATTCTATAAAGGAAAGAGAACATCCATATGGAAACAACAAATTTATATAGAAAATATTATACATTCAAACCTTCATCTTCTACAAAGCAGTAATATTTCACATGTACAGACGTGGATGATGCTGTGATCCACCAAAATATCACATTTCACTAGATAAGTTACACATGTGCAGGTATAAACAAGGAATCAGAAATAATAAATCATTCCACTGACAATGAACTTGACATCTTCCTCCTCTCCTTGTGGCTCATGAAGCTTGAATCTCAATCACTCCGTTGACGTAGTCGTGTTCTCCTGTGTCCTGTGGAAATGGAACAACACAGAGAGAGGTCAGCTCAATACGTGATGATGATTTATGGCTTAACTTCACAGTTAGTACAGTTGTTTAGATAATAATTTATTTATTTATTCATTTATTTGATAGGGACAGTGCACATTAATGAACATGTATTCAGACAGCAATAGACGTAAATATGCCGGATTATAGCAACAATGCTAATTTGCATCCACAGTCCCTAGGCAGGTAACACAAAAACATGATAAGCCATAGGACAGGGCAATAGATCACAATAAGAGCACATCACGAGACAGTATATTATTAAGAAAATAAAAGTCAATGATTAAAAGACTGGTTTGCTTTCAACCACTGCTTGAGGTGAGTTTTGAAGGTTTGTAATGTGGGACACTCCCTTATAATAGCAGCAACTTTCTCAGCTATCTCACCTTCTCTGGTTTGTTGGAGCATCTTGATCTAAACCAGCTGAAAAAAAGAGAGAAGATGAATAAATATTAACAGATGTTAAACACTGATAATTTAAAAGAGACCAAATGATCTCCAGCTGCAAAGTATCAGATCAGAGAAAAGTTTGTCTCACCACTCAAAGATGATGATTGTGCTGTAGAGAATTATGATTCCCAGGATCTTCACTGTAACGTGGACATCAACCCCAAACCATTGATCCTCTGCAACAAGACAGCATGGTCACCTTCTACTTAGTGGAAGATTATGTGACTCTAAACCGTCATCAACTTTTATTCCAGCTCTTTGCAGACTTGTTAAATTTAAACGGACCTCCTGATGAAACTTGTATATTATGAACCACAATCTTAACCACTTCAGTAATTCTTCACAAACCAAAATGACACAAGGAGCATCAAGAGTAAAACTGACTCAGTTGAAATGTTTTCAGCAATGATATTTACCTTCAACATTCAGATGAATCCATGGTGACGTCTGGTAACCAAGTTGATTTGAGGCCACACAGTAATAAACTCCTCTATCAGTCACATTGAAGCTGTAGAAGTGTCCTTCAGATACGTTCATGGGTCCATCTGTGCTGTTCTTGAACCAGGTGAAGTGTCTGGCGGGAGGCTTGGCTCTGCTGGAGCAGGTCAGGTTCACCCAGCTACCTGCTGACACCAAACCTGATGGACTGATGGATGCTGAGGTGTCTTTAGGAGCATCTGAGGAAAATGTGACAGAGATTTACTTTATTCGTCACAAACAGCTGACATCCCATGAATCATCATGTGCTGACAGAATCCAACAACAAACTCTGGTTGTCTTACATGAAACACTGAGAGTCTCTTGTGTCTCTGCTGTCTTGACGTCTTTTCCTTCATTCACAGGATATCTGACAGAACAGATGATGTTGTATCCATCATGTGTGTCTGACAGAGTGATGGTCTCGTGGATTTTAGTTGTAAAGGTCCCATTTGTGTTTTCCTCTATTTTGTTGTGAGGGTCTTGTTTGAGATTCCAGGTGAGTTGAGGAGGGGAGTGTGGACAGGGAGTGAAAGCTGAGCAGGTTATATTGACAGACTCCTTCTCCTTCACATCACCTGAGATACTAATTCTGGGTCTCCAAGGAGAATCTGTGGTTTCACATCAAACACACATTTTACGCTTTCTGAAAGAATATCATACTCAGACATTTGCTGACATTTCTCCAGTGTTACTGATATTAATGCATTTTGTTGTTTTAGACCAAAATCCAGAATGATGTCACTTTTCATCCTCAACAATAATATTATAAATTCAAAAAAAAAATAAACTTGTCTTACCTTTAACTGTTATTTGAAGAGAATCACAAGAAGCTGTTGCCTTGAACGGCCAGTTCTCAATTCTGAAGTAGTATTTGTCTGAATGACTTGTCTTTAAATCAGAAAACAGAGTGGTGCAGTTTTTCTGACTCAGGTCTCCAATAATATTCATTGGATAGATGTTAACTGAGTTACTACTGTTGAAGACTACATTATTTGGATATGGGCCAAATCTGAAGTCACTTTTAATCCACACTCCAAAGGTTTCTCTGCTGCCGTTAAACCCTCTTCCTGGTTCCTCACTATAGTTACAGGGGATTTTCAAACAAGATCCACTCAGTGCTTCCATCTTCTTTGGTGCAGTAATGAAGAGGCCTGGTGCCTTATCACGTTGAGCCCAAACACCTGTAAAACCAGACTAATGATGAACATCATGTAGATCAAAATCTGCCTGAAGAGAAAGTTGATGAGACACAAACTCCAGTTCAACTGCAGCATGTTACATGTAGACCCTTTGAACAATGTCAGTAGAAAATATTTCAGTCTAGAAATGATTGAAGTAATGTCTCCAAATAAAAGAGACTGAACAAACAACTGACCTGAAAGAAAGAAGACACTCAGTAACATGTTGACTGTCACCACGTTCACACACAGGGCTGCCATGACACTCACCTCCTAGACTGGAAACAAAGACAAAAACATGAACAACGAGATTTCACTTGCAGAGAATCACCCTTTCAAATAATCCAACATGATAACATGATATTATAGTTCAAAATGTTGCTGAAGCAACTTCTCATTTCATTCGTTCATTCATTCATTTTCAGTTTGTGCTCTGGAGGGCCGGAGCCTATCCTAGTTATCACTGGGTGAGAGGCGGGGTACAACCTGGACAGTTCACCAGTCTATTGCAGGGTTAACAAATTTTAAAATATATCATGTGTTGTCTCTCAGGTTAAAAAGTTAAAGTATAAAAATCAGTAACATTGCTCTTACCTAATGAATCTGCAGCTAAAACAAAGAAACTATATTGTTTGTAAATCCAGGAATTTGTTCATTTCAGTTGATCAGGAGCAGATCAAATAACCAACTTCTCTGTTTAGTCTTCATCCTTCCTACTTTAACCCTGAAAAAAGAGGAACAAACGTTTTTTAGCATCTTGACGTCACCAGACAAAACCAAGACGTCAGCAGACCTCTCCAGAGGTGCTTTTTATCTACACTTTCAAAGGTTTGACTGGTGAAGTTTGTCAGTGTTAGTCAATCTCAAGGCACCTACTGCAAGGCCAGCGAGGGTGGGGAGGTGCGTAACATGGGAGAGTCTTTGGCAAGTAGACCCAATCGGGACATAATTATATTTGATGTGGAGATGGCGAGACCATGCTGAGCATAGGAAACTCCCCAGAACTAGAAACTGGTGGTTATAATGGCAAGAAGAGAAAATGCTGGTGATCTGGACGGGATGAGGAATGGACTCTGATCAGTCTGACCCAGTCCAAAATGGGAAGACTGAAAGTGATTAGAGTCGTATTGAAATGCTGTTGCAGATTCCCCTGTCACTTCTCAATGAGTAATATTACTTGCTTATTATGAAACAATTAAGTTACAACATCTGTCTTGTCTTGTAATGTATTTCAAAATTCTTACTCCCACTTAAATCCTGAGAAAGAGGAAGGAATTTTTTTGTGAAATCTTCAGTTGATTAGTGTGTGAATGACACAATCCACTGTCATGTCCTGTCTGTTGAATAGAAAATGAAAAGGTTTGACATTTTAAGACTTCGAGATTGTTAAAGAAATAATATTTGATATTGCAGAAAACTTTGAAACCACAGTCACTATGAGGACAGCTGGAACCTATCCCAGCTGTCATTGGGCGAGAGGCGGGGTACGCTCTGGACAGGATGCCAGTCTATCACGGGGCTAACACAGAGAGACAGACCTACGGCCAATTTAGAATCACCAAATAAGGTGGGAAGAAGTCGGAGCTGCTGCAGAAAACCCACGCAGACACAGGAAGAACTCTGCACAGACCTTCTTGCTGCCAGACGTCAGTCCTAACTACAGAGTGGCACAGCGGTGTAGCAGACGCGCAACACATATGGTGCAGGGGAAATAAACATTGTGCCAATATTAGGGCTGTCAAAGTTAATGCAGCATTCAAAGCAGCAGTAACGCTGTGGAAAGCAAGCAGAATCTGAAGTGCTAAATAAATAAAAACGTGAACTACTTTGCCCTGCCCAAAGAAACAACAGCCCTCCATTCAACATACTGTTGTCCTGTGTAAGAATGGCTGCAGAGAGTTTAGCAGACAGCTGAGACTTCACCTGTCTTTTAGCGAGGTCAAAGCTAAACCTGAGGTGTTAATTTGTCACATTGGAAGAGCTTCTCAAGAAGCATGTTAAGGTCCTGCAAAGGAATCTTTTAATGGTGTTAGCAATTAGTACCGTGCCACCTGTTTCCTTGGATAGCAAAAGTGTGACAGCTTTCCAGGCAGGTGGATTGTTGGATGAACAGACATTTGTTTATGAAAAGAGCAGTAAAGAGAAGTTAATAACATGCATCATGGCTCGGTGATTCGTCCAGGCTCAGTTTAGGCCTTGCTTAGGAGTGCATTGGTCCGACTGGCAGTGAGGCTGCTCCCCCAGCAAGCCACAGCACAGTTGACGACACTTACCACCACAGACTGGCAAATATAACATGCAAACATTAAAGGATCTGAGCTTCCTTAGAAAATAGAGTCAATAATAGTCTGTTGTTCAAGTGGACACCCAAGCAGTAGAGATTAGCAGTTCCATCCTCCTCAACCATGATGTTTATGGGGTTGATAACAGCTCTTGGCCTCTTAAAACGAACTTATGGTGCTGATGACATGCGATGAGGGACTGGGCAACTGTGTTCTGCTAAAAAAAAAATACTGTGTTTTGTCCTTTTAACAAAATATTACTCTCAGACTCTCAGAGGGTAAGTCATGATAGATAATGAATGGAATGAATGAATGTTGCTCAAAAAAATAACGCAAAATGAATTTTATCTCATCATCATAATCATTACTACGATAAATTATAAATAGCAGAAGATTTTTGTTGAAATATTAATAACATAACTTTATCCTGCAGAGGGCCGTATTACACCCTGTGGCTCAAATATATATATATATATATATATATAAAAAATTGTAAAATATATATGTATATTTTTAAATTAAGCTAAATAAATATACTGTATTACGAAGTTACATTGCAAACACTTGACGTTGGTGTTGCCTGTGTTTAGTTACCTGAGTGTGTTTTCTTTTGTGAGGTTGTGTTTGTGTGAGTGTGTGTGAACAAGTGTTGATAATGACATTTGATAAAAAATGCTTTACTGTGTAAATATTCATATTTTATTGACTTAATAATTAATTATTCTTGCAGATTAAATCCAGACAGAAATGAGTTTGCATGTTCTCCCTGTGACTGCATGGGTTCTCTCCAGGTACTCCAGCTTCCTCTGTCCAAAGACATGCTCGTTAGGTTAATTGGTGATTCTAAATTGGCCGTAGGTGTGAGTGTGAATGGTTGTTTGTCTCTCTGTGTTAGCCCTGCGTTAGACTTGTGACCTGTCCAAGGTGCACCCCGCCTCTCGCCAGATGACAGCTGGGATAGGCTCCAACACCCCCCGTGACCCTTCACAGGACAAGCGCTTACAGAAGATGAATGAATGAATGAATCATAATAAAAATTGTAAAAACGCCAGAAAATGTATTATAATTAAAAAATAAATAAATAAAACACATCTCACCTGAACACTTTAGGTAACCCTTTATTCCCTCCCATAATCTTTTTGAAGGTATCCTATATTTCATTGTTGTTCATTTCAAATTGTTGTCGGAATTTTCTGGCTCTAATCTAAATTATTGCTGAAGTATAAATATAGTTGATATATCCTTATATTTCTTTACACTGACAAACTACAGAGGATGATGTCTCCCAACCTTTTTGGCAGACAGAGGTTTCTGTTTATGTCACCTGGTCCAGTCTGTTCTTGTAGACAAAGAACCACAGCACTGGAGACCGTGAGAATGAGACAGCTGAGAATGAGAATCTTAACACAGATTGGTATGTTCCACCCTGGTACCACAGCAACGCCCTCAAGGTTATAGCGGTCCTCTAAACATAAGGTGTGGAAGCTGAGCTATGAGGAGTGCTGCGCAAGATCGCCAACATAGGTCATTGTACTTTCTCCAGTTATATTTCTCCAGTATAGGGTCACATTATCACTCTGTAGACAGACTGGACACTTACCTACAGCATACTTTACAACTCAGATGACCACATTTGTACCAAATGACTAAGCAAAATAGTGTAAAATATGCAAAATACCCTAACAAGGAGAACTCCTTTATTCCACAATGAGATATACCAACAAATGATATGGATTGTTATGTAGTTTGAGTCCCTAGAGGCCTAGGGAAGAAAGAAGAACCTTTTTAATTCATCATTAAAAGAGTACAGCAATGCACAGGTTCCATTACACTCTGACAAAAAATGTTTTCAGGGAACGTTATGTAAAGGCTTATAAGACTACTCGAGGTTAAGACCTTAAGTATGGAGCCATCAAGTGTTGAAAAGGTCTTGTTATACGGTGCAAAGGTCTTGGAGGAGAAGATTGTCTGACTCTGAGACGGTTTATCACCTTGTAGACAGCCTCACACTTTGCATTGCTCAGAAATAGCTCTCTTGATCCTTCTGTTGACTGCAGACACTTGAGCATCCAAATGATTTCCTCAAAGGAATCCATGATGATATATTAGACTTCTGACCCTTTAATGGCCTTTAGTCACTGGAAGTTGATCTAAGACACAATGCTCCTTCTGTTCTTGAGTAAAAATGTCTCATATACAATTACTTAGGGCTGGTAGCTTCTCACAGCGCAAGCATGCCTTTAGCGTTTAATTATATGATAAGATCGTAAAAGCAAAACAACAATCTTTTTTGTTCCTGTTTAATAGCTTAGACACACAGACACACAATGGTGTCACTGATGAGAGAGACAAATGAAAGTGAGGAGGGCCTCATTTCACCTAAGCAGAAGGAATGCCAAAACAATTTCACAGGTTTATCTTTGTCCTCAAGGGTAGACGGAAGGAAACAATGCCAAGCCAACAAGATGGCCGGTGAAGTATGAAGTAACACTCAGTGCCAGCATATACGGCGATGACCACGGCTTGATTAACAACAGCTGCAACTGTCCCTGAATGTCCCCTTGACATTCAGAGACAGTAAATAAAGAAAACTCAGCATAGAGCTAGAAAGATTTTCAACTACATCATGCACATACACAGGGGGCCAAGAGCTTTGCTAAGGGTATGGAAAGAGCTGGATGGACCAAATATAAAAATGGTTTTATTTTCATTTAGTTGAAAGAGCTTTCTTGTCTGATGTCATCCTTAGAAAATAGAAGGTAAAATGATGTGTCATCAGTGTAACAAGTGATATGAGATATTGTATTTTTTTGATAAAGTCATGGTAACATGTGTGATGGGAATGTGAGCTGGGGATGATCAACTATTTTGACCATTTTACACTGAAGACCCATTCAGTCTTTGATGCATGAATCAATAGTATTAAATGTTCGAGCACAACTGAAATACCATGAGAACTCGAACCGGCATCATTATGGACACTGAAAAGAGTAGACTCTGTGCGATAGAACTCTAAAACCATAGCATTTGTCTGCAATCATATTTCAAGACAAAAAGGGAAGAAAACTTGTTTAAAAATCTTCTACATGAACTGAAGCTTAGCTATCGGCCTTATTATTATGTTATTAAGGTTATCAGGGCCTAGGGTTTTTAATTTTTTCAGTAAGTTTTAACAATTCGAACCTTTAGAGAAGGTTTTGTTAAATAGGTGGGAAATGTATTGCTAAAGAAATTCAGAAACATTTTTACAGGCTTCAGTCCAGGGAGATGAGGTGGCCACAGCAGCAGCAGCAGGATTTAGGAGTCAATAAAGGCATATTCAGTGTTAAGAATTCAATTTAAGGATTGTAAATGCAGAGATGGGAAGAAGAAGTAAGTCTTAATTAAAAAATAAAACGAAACCTTCATCAATACAATATTGAGGCAATAGTCAAAAAAAAAAACTTAAGATGTCCTGACCCCTTGTCTCTAGTTTGGGTCATAGTCTCTTCAAGTAAATGAGGTAATCATGAGGTGATGTTCATTTCTTGTAGAGTTAGATGGTGACTGACATCCCTGTCATGTAAGATAAACAACCACAAGGCCGTTTCCCTGAGCATGAAGCAGGGGGAAACAACTGGCTGCTCAGAACTTTAGAGTACCCATGAGCCTCAGCTTCTGTTGCCATAGAAAAGATGCCAGTCAGAGTCAGCGGTCTTCAACGCTGCAACTGACAACAAAATCTGGTGCTAGCATTATTCATGTACACCTGAAATTAAAGTAGTTGCAGACATTTAAGCAGCACATTTGAGTTTTACAGCAAGTGTTGTTTAATCTACAAAACAACACAAAATGGACACCTGTATGTTCACCTTCGTTATGTGGACAAACAAACCCACTACATGAATCCATCATGTCTCATGAATCCGAAGCTCCATCAACAAGTGTCGACTGCAAAAGGACACAAGACAGCTGGGAATGAAAGCCTGATTGCTGGCCTGAGGAGTGGTCTGTCGGGTGCAGACAACCAACTGTGAAGACTTGTAAGGTCACGGTGAACCCCTCGAGTGTTAAGTTGTTGACGTCAAAAGGGCTGGTGTGCTTCTTGAGTAGCTTCTTGACGTAGCCCGTTCAATAAACACGTCACTAAAGGATCTCCTCCGATAATGCGACAGTTATTACAAGTACTAACCTTGCTGCCATTAGTAATGTGCACGGGGGGGGGCTTCTAAATGTATTTATCTTCAGTATGGGTGATGAAACCTTTCAAAGGAGGCAGCTGTCATGCTCGATCTTTCATTATAGTTGGACGAGGGTCAGCTAAGGTCTACTGGGAGCCAGAGAGGGTAAAGGAGTCCAAGTCAGAGTCCACAGGTTTATCTTTGTCTTTGTCTTCTAGGAAAATAGAAGTCAGACAATTGTAGACATCCTGCTTGTTGTAGCTATGACTACAATGTCTTTTTACTTTTATTTATTTTTTCTGTACAGCACTTTGGTTCCCCTTGGGTTTTTTTTAAAGTGCGTTATGAATAAAATTGGATTGGATGAATAACTGTTTTATAAGTAAATAAATTCATCTCACTTCTATATAGGAAATATTGCCACAAGAATTGTTCTCAGAAACAAATGACAACAAAGCCACATTCACAATTCTCCCTATAAAATGTGTTGGATTTTATTTTTTCTTTAATATAATGAATTGTTTTGTTTTCTGGCTTTTCGGTCTCTTGAAGGACAGAACTAAAATAGATACTGATTTAGTTTCAGCTAATAGGCTTCAGTTTCAATAGCCAATAGTAACGGGACAGTTACAGTTGTCCACACCTTTATCTCCCTATACAGATGTTCCTTTTTTATCCTTTGTATTGTTGCTCCGTCCTAATAGGGCAGCTGTGTGTCAAAGCACTGCCTCCCTGGTGTATAAAAAGAGTTCAGAAAGGGGGATAAGGACAGGAACACAACACCTGCAGGTAGGCTTACATATATCTGATGACAACCTTATACCATTACAAATTAAAAATACAGTGTTACTTTTGTTTTTCTAGAGACTCAACAAAGAACTCTATCAAGCGGAAGAGGAACAGTAAATAGGTAAATAGCTCCATTCTGTTTCTATTTCATAACAAAGTGAACAAGCTGGATGGCGACAACATTTTTTCTTTATTTAATACCAATCACAATCCTTGTAGTTTAGAATATGTTCATTTTTACCATTTACTATCTATCTAGATATAAATAGATATATATGAAATCAAATCGAAGAAAAACAACAGTAGAACTCAGGGCTATGTATTAATAGTGAAAGTAAGAGTATTTTCACACAATGCAAAGGGAATTCAGGGGATTGGGACTGAACAGCTGTGTAGCCTTAAGAAAACCACTAATCAGTGACGCTAACCGGAAAAAAGGCTTCAATTTGCTAGGGAGCATAAAGATTGGATTCTGGAGCAATGGAAGAAGGTCATGTGGTCTGATGAGTCCAGATTTACCCTGTTCCAGAGTGATGGGCGCACCAGGGTAAGAAGAGAGGCAGATGAAGTGATACACTTAATGTCTAGTGCCTACTGTACAAGACTGCTATGATCTGGGCTTACTGCAGTTGGTCAGGTCGAGGTTCAGCAAAATTATGTGCCCATAACCGGTCTTAGTCTCGAGACCGAAGAATAGATAGATAGATAGATAGATAGAAGAAGATAACTTCTTCTCCGCCATTACATTTTTAATCTCGCGCACCCCCTAGAGGCAGCTCGCGCACCCCCACCAAACTTTGGGAATCCCTGCCTTAGATGATCAGCTGTTATCTGTCATAGAAGATGTGGGATTTCGTTGGCATAATAATTTCTTTCGGTGTTTTGTTTTTCGGTTTTCGGCCTTGGTTTCCTCACTTCTGGTTTTCGGTTCCGGCCAAGAATTTTCATTTCAGTACATGCCTAATATAAAGCAATAACATAAAGATAATTCAAATTGTTCAACCAATGTATAGGCCTATGTCTGTGTATAACCATCTGAAAAACTTGGTTATACCCAGGGCTCTCAAGTTATGAACTTAGCTTGGAGATTTTCTTTTTGTTTGTTTTTTGACGGGGCGAGGGTGAAGTGTATTTGAAGATTGGCCAGCTGGCCTTACCAACAGTTTGAAATAAATGTATTTTTCAATATGACAAATATACTAATGCTTCTGTTTATTCAGTTCGGTCTCGGTCTTGGACTTGGTCTCGCCCCTCCTCGGTCTTGGTCTTGACTCGGTCTCGCCCCCTCAAAGTCTTGGTCTTGTCTTGGTCTTGGTATGCTCTGGTCTTGGTCTTGGTCTTGACTCGGTCTCGGGTTAGGTGGTCTTGACTACAACACTAGGATTTATTCTTCCCTGATGGCACGGGCATATTCCAAGATGACAATGCTAGGATTCATGGGGCTCAAACTGTGAAAGAGTGGTTCAGGGAGCATGAGACATCATTTTCACACATGGATTGGCCACCACAGAGTCGAGACCTTAACCCCATTGAGAATCTTTGGAATGTGCTGGAGAAGGCTTTGCTCAGTGGTCAGACTCTCCCATCACCAATACAAGATCTTGGTGAAAAATGAATGCAACACTGGATGGAAATAAATCTTGTGACATTGCAGAAGCTTATCGTAACAATGCCACAGTGAATGTGTGCTGTAATCAAAGCTAAACGTGGTCCAACGAAATATTAGAATGTGTGACATTTTTTTTATTTGGTGGTGACTTTTCTTTTGGCCAGGCAGTGTATATATACTTTCTTTTCTTTATGGAAATGTATGAATTTATGGTTCACAGCTTTCAAGATGTCGGGCGATGCCTTGATGGCGGAGTTTGGGGCGGCAGCTTCCTTCCTGAGAAAGTCAGACAAGGAGCGCCTTGAAGCCCAGACCCGACCCTTTGACATGAAGAGGAATTGTTTTGTGCCCGACCCCGAGGTGGAGTACGTCAAAGCCGTAATATCCAGCAGAGACGGCGACAAAGTCACCGTTGAAACTGAGTTTGGAAAGGTAAGTGGAAGTGGCTGTGAGATGATTAACCTAAACCTTTGGTGGCTTTTACAGCAGTATAAACTAAGATATTACTTAAATCCTTGCAGACTGTAACCCACAAGGAGGCAGATATCCACCCCCAGAACCCGCCAAAGTTTGACAAAATTGAGGACATGGCAATGTTCACCTTCCTTCATGAACCTGCTGTGCTGTTTAACCTCAAAGAGCGTTATGCAGCATGGATGATCTACGTAAGTATTGACCACAAACCTGCAGATCTCAGCACAGCATGAAACCTTTAGTCCAGTCAAAAAACAAAGTTGTTGTGTGTCCACAGACCTACTCTGGGCTGTTCTGTGTGACTGTCAACCCCTACAAGTGGCTGCCAGTGTATGACCAATCGGTGGTCAACGCATACAGAGGAAAGAAGAGGAGTGAAGCTCCTCCTCACATTTACTCCATCTCTGACAACGCCTACCAGTACATGCTGGCTGGTGAGTTCATCTCTGGCCATTTTCAGACATGCTATTAGCATGCGTCTTGACTGATTCGATCATAAATATCTAGCTTTAAGTATGTGTGTTCTCATAGACTGATCAGGTATAACATTATGACCACCTTCCTAATATTGTGTAGGTCCGCCTTGTGTCTCCAAAACAGTTGTGACCCATCATAGAATGGACACGAGCCTTGTGAGGGTGTCCTGTGGTGTCTGGCAACACAATGTTGTTAGTGGGGGCCTTTGGGTCCTATGGGTTGAGGGGAGGAACGTCTGTGGATCATTCCACAGATACTTGATCAGTTTGGGATCTAGGCCAGCATCAACACATTGTTCTGATCTTTTTGTTGTTGTTGTTTTTTTTTTTTTTTTAGTTGTTCCTAAACTGTTTTTGTGTGTGTGCCTGTGTCAGGCTGCATCCTGCTGGGCAGTGTTGTGCATGAACGCATTCATTCAACATTCATTCAACATTCATTGAACTAGTTCTTGTTTAATGTGAACTTGCACAACACTGCTGACCATCTTACACTGCAGGGGATGGCTGCTGACATCAAGGAGTGCCATTGCTATGGTCTCCTGTCAGTGGTTTTAATATTGTGGCTGGTGAGTGTTGGATATATCCATATAAGCATATAAACTGACATACGGATAAGCCACGACATTAAAACCACTAACTGTGAAGTCAGTAACATTTATAATTGCATTACGATATAATGTTCTTCTGGGAAACTTGGGTTCTGGGATTTATGTGGATGTTACATTGATGTTACAACGTAAACACAACCCCATGGAGCCATATGTGCACATGATGTAAAAGAAAACGTGTTTCATGAGTCTGGGCAACATTCCTACATGAACCTGGGGTCCAGTTACGATGCTCACATGATCATTGGAGGCACTTTCGGCATCCTGATTGATCCACAGCTAGGCAGCCCTGCACAAAACAAACTATGATGCACTGTGTGTTTGTACACCTTTCTATAAAAAACAGCTTTAATTTTTCACCTACGGTAGCTCGTCTGTTGGATTGGCCCACACAAACCAGCCTTTGCTCCCCACATGCCTCAGTGATTGGTTGCATATCTCCCACTGCAAACCAGTAACATTCCAGAGCTGCAGTTTTTGGTGATGCTCTGACCCAGTCATATATGGTCAAAAGTGGCCCAGACGCCCTTCTAATTTTGGTCTGAGTGATTGGATTTCAAATGCGTCCACAGAGTAACTTGTTTACACCTGTATGGTCAGTTACTTAACATTGGATCTGTTAAGGTCTGAACAGGTCCTCTGCCACACTGCTTCACGTTGTAATGACTGGTCTAATACATCCAGACATTTAAAGAAAGCTGTCCTAAGGCTGAATGTTTTCTTACATTTTGCAGACAGAGAGAACCAGTCAATCCTTATCACGTAAGTCAGTCCTGATATGCCATTATCATGTTTCCATTATGAAGGCCATGTCTACGTTGTAAGAGGGGTTTCTTACATGTTGACCTCACATATCATTCACAGTGGAGAATCTGGTGCAGGAAAGACTGTAAACACCAAGAGAGTCATCCAGTACTTTGCCAGCATTGCAGCTGTTTCTGGCAAAAAGGATGCAAATCAGGAGAAAAAGGTGATATTGCATGTATGATTTGATATATTATATGTATAATAAATGCAACTGTAGTGACTAAATTCTTACAACAATGGTATCCACAGGGCACCCTGGAAGATCAAATCATCCAGGCCAATCCTGCTCTGGAGGCTTTTGGGAATGCCAAGACCATCAGAAATGACAACTCCTCGAGATTTGTGAGTTTCCTAAATTCTTATTCATGATAAACTTTGTTTATTGTTATGTTCAACAGTGTCCCCAACCTCCTAGCGTCTATTTGATGCTTCATGTATCAAGGAATCTAAGTTTCAAACCATCAATACTGAGGAAAATGTGTGAACTTGATTAGTCCTATGACAAAGTCACTGGTTACAACTTTATATAACTATTTGATATCGAACTGCCTCTTGTAGGGTAAATTCATTCGAATCCACTTTGGAGTCAGTGGAAAGCTGGCTTCTGCTGACATTGAGACATGTAAGTAGACTGTGACATGACAGAATCACTTGATGAAGCAAGCTGCCAAACGTTTAAAAGGTTTCTAGCAGTAACCTCTACCTGGGGACTGCAACGTTTTAACAAAGCACAAAATCAAGTGGTAACATGAAGAAGTGCACAATATATACTGTAGTTGTCAATACAGTGACTTAAAACTGATGTTCTTCAGATCTGCTGGAGAAATCTCGTGTCACCTACCAGCTCAAGGCTGAGAGGGACTATCACATCTTCTACCAGATTCTGTCCCAAAAGAAACCTGAACTCCTGGGTAAGTATTGAACAAAACACAGAACATAATTGTTGCTAAAGTAACATCAAATACACATTAACTGCAAGTAATTTTCTTTGACAGAAATGCTGCTGATCACCAACAACCCCTATGACTACGCCTACATCTCCCAAGGAGAAACAACCGTAGCCTCCATCAATGATGCAGACGAGTTGATGGCCACTGATGTGAGGAAGAAAAAGATTCACAGTTTTCTTTTAAAAAAAATCCACACATGCAGTTGCACCACTAACTGCAATTTGGTGTTTAAGGAAGCTTTTGATGTCCTGGGCTTCACCCAAGAGGAGAAGAATGGCATCTATAAGCTGACTGGTGCCATAATGCACTACGGAAACATGAAGTTCAAACAGAAGCAGAGGGAAGAACAAGCAGAGCCTGATGGCACAGAGGGTAAAGAAACATTATTACACTTTTTGGCATAACATATTAAAGTGCATGACAATGCAACCCAAAATTCATTACAGATGTCGACAAAGTGGCATACCTTATGGGCCTAAACTCTGCTGACCTCATCAAGGGACTGTGCCACCCCAGAGTGAAAGTGGGCAATGAATGGGTCACCAAAGGTCAAAATGTGCAGCAGGTGAATTGAAAGAAAAAAAAGAGGTCACTCTGTTGAATTCTGTGTTAAATAGTGAATTCATATATTTTCATGCCATTGTTTTAGGTGAACTACTCTATTGGTGCTCTGGCCAAGTCAGTGTATGAGAAAATGTTCCTGTGGATGGTGGTGAGAATCAACCAATCTCTGGATACCAAACAACCTCGCCAGTACTTCATTGGTGTGCTGGACATTGCTGGATTTGAGATCTTTGATGTGAGTCTCAACAGTTTGGTGGATTTCTGACATATTCATAATATGTCAGAAATAGAAATAGAATTTTTTCCTTTAAATTTTCCTTAAAGGACTTCTGACATATTCATGAAAAAAATGTTGGAATTCATATATGGAGTCTTTCTCTTTGCATGTGGTCTCTAGTTCAACACCTTTGAGCAGCTGTGCATCAACTACACCAATGAGAAGCTGCAGCAGTTCTTCAACCACCACATGTTTGTGTTGGAGCAAGAAGAGTACAAGAAAGAGGGCATCGTGTGGGAGTTCATTGACTTTGGAATGGACTTGGCAGCCTGCATTGAACTCATTGAAAAGGTTGGTGCTTTCAAACTTGCTTATTGGCACAGTATTTCTCAATATGAGTCTAACATGAGATGTTCTAACGTGTCTCTCCCTGTAGCCTATGGGTATCATGTCAATCCTTGAAGAGGAGTGCATGTTCCCCAAAGCCAGCGACGCAACATTCAAAGCCAAACTGTATGACAACCATCTTGGTAAAAGTCCTAACTTCCAGAAGCCCAGGGTTGTAAAGGGAAAACCAGAGGCCCATTTCTCCCTGGTTCACTATGCTGGCACTGTTGATTATAACATCACTAATTGGCTGGTGAAAAACAAGGACCCACTGAATGAGACCGTGGTTGGACTCTATCAGAAGTCCACTCTGAAGTTACTGGGTGTGCTGTTTGCTGGGTATGCTGGAGCAGAATCAGGTAAGGGGTCTTTGGTCATAAACTATTACTGTCTTTCAATTGTCTAGAATATCATGAAGACGACAAATATTAAAATCTATGTAACTACAACTTCCATCCAGCCCAGGAATCCGGAGGCAAGGGAGGAAAAGGAGGAAAGAAGAAAGGTTCTTCCTTCCAGACTGTGTCTGCTCTGCACAGGGTAAAAATGTCTCAGGTTTGGTGCATGATCTCTTTTGGGTATACAGTATGGAATTGTTGCTTATACATGGTTTACATGTACAGGAGAATCTCAATAAACTGATGACCAACCTCAGGTCAACTCACCCGCATTTTGTACGCTGCATCATCCCCAATGAGACCAAGACTCCTGGGGCTATGGAGAATCCTCTGGTCATGCACCAGCTGCGCTGTAATGGTGTGCTGGAAGGCATCAGGATCTGCAGGAAGGGATTCCCCAACAGGATTCAGTATGGAGACTTCAAACAAAGGCAAGACAAGCAAAGTTTAGTCATTGCTCTTTCACATAATATCAGCATAATATCAGGGATACACAGACTTAGTATTTCAGGTCTTTAGATTACATGTCTTCATCCAGGTGACCCATTTTTAATGACAGAAATGTGAAATATTGCGAAGTTGTTTAGCTAAATGACCAGTATACACAATGAATCCCGCTAACTTGACTTGCATCCCACTATCAACCTGCCATAAGGTGTCCCCTGTGAAAAGGGTTATGAAGGACATCATCAGTCAAATGCTATGTAGTTCTGCCTCTCAGGAAACATCTTTAAAAATATATTTTCAAATTTCCCCAGAAACTGTAATGATGTTGTACATGTGTCATTTCAGATATCGTATCCTGAACCCTAATGCTATTCCTGAGGGACAGTTCATAGACAACAAAAAAGCCGCAGAAAAGCTTTTGGGCTCTCTGGACATTGATCACGAGCAGTACAAGCTGGGACACACAAAGGTTGGTTCTATAAATACATAAACTAACAAAATGCGAATTGACTGTTGAAGAAAATATAAAAACCTTTATGTCTCAGGTGTTCTTCAAAGCTGGTCTACTGGGTGTTCTTGAGGAGATGAGAGATGATCGTCTCGCTCTCATCATAACTGGAATTCAAGCAAGAGCCAGAGGATTACTGGCCAGGATTGAGTTCCAGAAGATTGTTGAGCGCAGGTTGATGTTTAACTTCTTACATTTACCATAAAAGATTCTTTTGAAGAATATTTCAAATTCAAACAAATGTTATCCACAGGGATGCCTTGCTGGTGATCCAGTGGAATGTGCGTGCCTTCATGGGTGTCAAGAATTGGCCCTGGATGAAGATGTTCTTCAAGATTAAACCTCTGCTGAAGTCAGCTGAAACTGAGAAAGAGATGGCAAACATGAAAGAGGAGTTCACAAAGCTCAAAGAGGCTTTTGCAAAATCCGAAGCCCGAAAGAAAGAGCTGGAGGAAAAAATGGTCACCCTTCTCCAAGAGAAGAATGACCTACAGCTCCAAGTCCAATCTGTAAGATAAGTCAGTCTTATTTAAAACAAATATGCAAATAACTTTTATGAATTAAAACATTGATTTGATGTTCTGCCTTTAGGAACAAGACAATCTTGCAGATGCAGAGGAGCGCTGTGAGGGTCTGATCAAAAGCAAAATCCAGCTTGAGGCCAAATCCAAAGAGCTGACAGAGAGACTGGAGGATGAAGAGGAGATGAATGCAGAGCTGACTGCCAAGAAGAGGAAGCTGGAGGACGAATGCTCGGAGCTCAAGAAGGACATTGATGATCTGGAGCTAACTCTGGCTAAAGTGGAAAAAGAGAAACATGCCACTGAAAACAAGGTATAACTTACATAACATAACACGATTTGCCAGTGTCCACAGCAGGTTTGAAGATGTTTTATGGATTTTCATGAATAATCTTTCTATAAAGTAAACTGGATGCAACTGCGTGATATATTTTCCAAGGTAAAAAACCTGACTGAAGAGATGGCAGCTCTGGATGAAATCATTGCTAAGCTGACCAAAGAGAAGAAAGCTCTTCAGGAGGCTCATCAGCAAACACTGGATGACCTGCAGAGTGAAGAAGACAAAGTCAACAGTCTGACCAAGGCAAAAGTCAAGCTGGAGCAGCAAGTTGACGATGTGAGTACTTTAATTAACTGCAATAAATTGCATGGCCAGGAGATGTGAAGTAAATGTTTGTGATGTTTTGTTAATTAGCTTGAAGGATCCCTGGAGCAAGAGAAGAAATTGAGAATGGATCTGGAAAGAGCCAAGAGAAAATTGGAAGGGGACTTGAAGCTAACTCAAGAAAATGTAATGGATCTGGAGAACGACAAACAGCAGCTGGAGGAAAAGCTCAAAAAGTAAAACTAACCATTTGAAACCTCAAAAATATCATACAGTGTGCTACATAAACTGGTTGCTAAAATAAAAGACTTTGTTGTTCAATGTAGGAAAGACTTTGAAATTAGCCAGCAGCTTAGTAAAATTGAGGATGAACAGGCCATAGGGGCTCAGCTCCAGAAGAAACTGAAGGAGCTACAGGTAACTGTACAGACAGGATTCCATTTAATGAAGTTTTTTTTTTCTTGATTATGTGAATTCATATTTAAAGTTTATAATAATCTGGTGAATATCATCAAGGCCCGTATTGAAGAGCTGGAGGAAGAACTGGAGGCAGAGCGAGCTGCCCGAGCCAAGGTGGAGAAACAGAGGGCCGACTTAGCCAGGGAGCTGGAGGAGATCAGTGAGAGGCTGGAGGAGGCTGGAGGAGCCACTGCTGCCCAGATCGAGATGAACAAGAAGAGGGAGGCCGAGTTTCAGAAGATGCGCAGAGACCTTGAAGAGGCTACTCTGCAGCATGAAGCCACTGCTGCCTCCTTGAGAAAGAAGAACGCAGACAGCGTGGCTGACCTGGGAGAGCAGATCGACAACCTGCAACGAGTCAAGCAGAAGCTGGAGAAAGAGAAGAGCGAGCTCAAACTGGAGCTGGATGACTTGGTCTCCAACATGGAGCAGATCGTCAAAGCGAAAGTAAGATGTACAAATCAAACAAATGTTGCATTCAACCATTGCAGTATAATAGTGTAAAACTCCAGTAAACCACAATCCATTTACCTTACTGCAGTGTTAATTTTGACAGCAAATTTTGATTTAGTTTTAGTCATAGTCTTTTGACGAAAATATCATTTTAGTTTTAGTCATAATTTAGTCATTTAAATCATTTTAGTTTTAGTCTAGTTTTAGTCGACTAAAAATCTTAGGATTTTAGTCGACTAAATATAAAGTTATTTTAGTCGGCTAAAATATAAAGTGTTAACGGTAATCCATGTTTTTTAGATTAACTTGTATTTCTGAAGATAAAATAAAAAACATCTGTTATGGAATGGTATTAATGTTTAAATGTGCAATGCTTATTGGCATAGATTCCACTCATTCTATTTGAACAAACTGCTATGACTAACATGCTAACATGCTGAGCTACAGCTCGTTAACGTAACCAGAGTTGCTAGTTATTGCACCTGACCAAATTCGATTTGGGCCTCAGTTGTATTTGCACTTGATAAACCAAAACTAGCGAGGGTAGCAACTCTTAACAAACTTAAAACACTGAACAGCACATAGTAGTAGATACCGTAGACAGCCATGACATGCATTTTGGAGCTAACGAGCTAACTAGCTTACCTTCGTATGGATTTCAGGATAACTCGCTTGCAAGTGTCGCTTCAAGTTCGTTGTGTTTTTACCGGCGATAGTAGGTCCACACGGTTTGCAATGCATCTTGTTTTCAGTAATGGTAAACTGGAAATGAGTCCATATATCTTGCCTCCGTTTTCTCCCCGGCTGTGACATATCGCGGTGTTAATAAAAAACTTTGAGTGCATGCATATGATGACCCTTGTAGCAGTCTACCGACCATCAATGAGCGTCTTACCGCTCTCCAGAGTTTGTTCTGATTGGTTGTCTTTCCAAGTCGTCCTGATTGGATTTCATCCTTGTCAAATATTTTAGTCTCGTTTTTATTCGTTGACGAAAATGTCAATAACTTTCGTCATAGTTTTAGTCTTTGAGCATATTTTTTTATTTAGTTATCGTCTCGTTTTCGTCAGAGAAAAAAAGGTCGTTGACTAAAACTATGACGAAAAATTTTCGTCAACGAAATTAACACTGCCTTACTGCTTGTGGACTTTGGCTGTTTGACTTTTGTAAGTAGCAACTTCTTAAATTTGTACAATACATTGTTTTATGGCTACACAACCAAAAAACAAATTAAATCTCGTTAGCCTCAGCTATATTTTGTGTTTAGTGATATTTAGAAAATGCTATCATGCTACCACACTAAAGTAACATCACTAAGGTAACTGTTGTTATATTGCTAGCGATAGCATTTAGCTCAAACCCGTTAGCCTTGCATGAAGTTCCCAAACCAATGATTTAGATCATAGTGAGTCAGATTTATATTTAAATATGAAACTTCTTTTACTCAGACCAACGCGGAGAAAATGTGCCGCACTCTGGAGGATCAAATGACTGAATACAAGACAAAATCAGAGGAGGCCCAGCGCACCATCAATGACTTCACAATGCACAAAGCAAAGCTTCAAACTGAAAATGGTAAAAAGATACACTCATAAGTGGAAGAATTTACTGTTAATGACATGTACCTTATGTCCGGATGCTACAACAGAAATATGTTTAGGATATGGGTTTATCTGTTCAAAAGAAACTCTGAAACCTAAACATTTACTCCACAGGTGAGCTTTCAAGACAGCTGGAGGAGAAAGACTCCTTGGTCTCTCAGTTGACCAGAGGGAAGCTGTCATACACTCAGCAGGTTGAAGACCTCAAGAGACAACTAGAAGAGGAAGTCAAGGTAAATAAAACTTAAAAAATACAGATCCCACAGTTTCCAAGCAAAATAACTTGACTTCATGTTATTTTATCAAAGGCCAAGAATGCACTTGCCCATGCGGTGCAGTCATCTCGCCATGACTGTGATCTGTTGAGAGAGCAATTTGAAGAGGAGCAGGAGGCCAAAGCTGAGCTCCAGCGTGGCATGTCCAAGGCCAACTCTGAGGTGGCTCAGTGGAGAACCAAGTATGAAACTGATGCCATCCAAAGGACAGAGGAGCTGGAAGAAGCAAAGTAAGGACTGAGTAAATTGAGAATGGAGTCTTCTGTAGCATTTTTAATGTTTAGGGAGGTTATACTAGAGGCATTGATATTGTGCTTTTATTGTTTTATCCCATTAGGAAAAAGCTAGCTCAACGCTTGCAGGATGCAGAGGAAGCTGTTGAAGCTGCAAATGCCAAATGCTCCTCCCTGGAGAAAACCAAACACAGGCTTCAGGGGGAGATTGAGGATCTCATGGTGGATGTGGAGAGATCTAATGCTGCTGCTGCAGCTTTGGACAAGAAACAAAGAAACTTTGACAAGGTGACATTACGCGGGAAAGAAGAAAACATATATAAAAATATATTTCAACACATGACATAACTGAACCATCTGTTTCTTGATCAGGTCCTTGCTGAGTGGAAGCAAAAGTATGAGGAGTCCCAAACTGAGTTGGAAAGTGCCCAGAAAGAGGCTCGTTCTCTCAGCACTGAACTCTTCAAATTGAAAAACTCCTATGAAGAATCTCTGGATCATCTGGAGACCATGAAACGAGAAAACAAGAATCTTCAAGGTTGGAAGATATCTTTGAACATAATTTGTATCTTAAGGTACACTGAATAAGACAAGTTAGGTAATGGTAAAAATAATTAATATTCCTAAAACAGAGGAAATTTCTGACCTGACTGAGCAACTTGGTGAGGGAGGAAAGAGCATCCATGAGCTGGAGAAGATCCGTAAACAGCTGGAGCAGGAGAAGGCTGAGATACAAACTGCTCTGGAGGAGGCTGAGGTGAACACATTTTGAATATTTTTATGTGCTCTTTGATACTTTTCTGTAGGATCTTACATTAATTTACTCTTTTTACAGGGCTCCCTTGAGCATGAAGAGGGCAAGATCCTTCGAGCTCAGCTGGAGTTCAACCAGGTTAAGGCTGACATTGAGCGCAAGCTGGTGGAGAAGGATGAGGAGATGGAGCAGTCCAAGCGTAACCATCAGAGAGTGGTAGACACTCTGCAGAGCTCTCTGGAGGCTGAGACTCGCAGCAGAAACGAGGCTCTCAGAGTGAAGAAGAAGATGGAAGGAGATCTGAATGAGATGGAGATCCAGCTGAGTCAGGCCAACAGGCAGGCAGCTGAGGCTCAGAAGCAGCTCAAAGCTGTCCATGCTCACCTGAAGGTGACACTAAACAATTCAAACTCATCAGTCAGTCAAGATTTTTTTTATAAAAGCATAAAATTCATTCTCTGAAACACATTTTTAATATTTTGCATCGACAGGATTCCCAGCTGCAGTTGGATGACGCTATCCGTGGCAATGATGATCTGAAGGAGAACATTGCCATTGTGGAGCGGCGTAACAACCTGCTGCAGGCTGAACTCGATGAGCTGAGGTCTCTGGTGGAGCAGACTGAGAGAGGCCGTAAGTTGGCCGAGCAAGAACTGTTGGATGTCAGTGAGAGAGTTCAGCTCTTGCACTCACAGGTATCATCAGCTATTTTGTAATCACTGTATTATAGTTTGCAAATTTTATAGTTTTGCACACTAAAGTTTCCTGATCTTCCCAACAGAACACCAGTCTGCTGAACCAGAAGAAGAAGCTGGAAAGCGACACCGCTCAGCTTCAGAATGAGGTGGAGGAGGCTGTGCAGGAATGCAGAAACGCTGAAGAGAAGGCAAAGAAGGCCATCACTGATGCTGCCATGATGGCTGAAGAGCTGAAGAAGGAGCAGGACACCAGCGCTCACCTGGAGCGTATGAAGAAAAACATGGAGCAAACCATCAAGGACCTGCAGCACCGTCTGGATGAAGCCGAGCAAATAGCCATGAAAGGTGGCAAGAAGCAGGTCCAGAAGCTGGAGGCCAGGGTAAATTTTTCTAACCACTAGGTTAAATTGAATTACAGGTGTACAATACATGAAATTAAATATGTTGTTTTCCAGGTGAGAGAGCTAGAAAATGAGGTGGATATGGAGCAAAGGAGAAGTGGTGACTCAGTAAAAGGTATCCGCAAGTACGAGAGACGTATCAAAGAGCTAACCTACCAGGTATGATCTACAGGCTCAGTTCCCCTGTGATAAACCTTAATTAAAAGGTAGAAAGTTGTGGTTTAATGATCAATAAGTCTTGTATATCAATAATTTCTGTCAACAGACGGAGGAGGATAAAAAGAATCTGAACCGTCTGCAGGACCTGGTGGATAAACTGCAGCTGAAAGTTAAATCCTACAAGAGGACTGCAGAGGAGGCCGTAAGCTAAAACACTACAGCTCAGTTTGTCATTGTTATATGTGATAGACTCACTTTAACAAATTTCCTTACTCTTTAATTTTAAGGAGGAACAGTCCAATACTAATCTTGGCAAGTTGCGCAAGTTACAGCATGAGCTGGAGGAAGCAGAGGAGCGGGCCGACATCGCGGAATCCCAGGTCAACAAGCTGAGAGCGAAGAGTCGTGACACTGGAGCTAAGGTCAGCAATCATACAAAATTCTGTTACTATAAAAGCAGCTAGTATAAAACAGTTGGTATTATTCTTTAAAATGTTCATTACATTTTCTCTTTGCACAGAAAGGGCACGATGAAGAGTGAAGCCTTCCATGAGACCTTCCTAAATATAGTTAAGATGTAGTTTGTCTTTATTCTCCATGCAACATGAGCAGAATAATGAATAAATGAGTTTTGAATGCACTGTCTTGCTCTGTTGTGTGATTAACACAAGACTGAGATGGAGAGAGGGATATAGTTAATGACATGTCATACATTTAAGGCAGTCTTAATAAGCATGTAGAATGTGAAGAGCATTGGTCCTAGCATAGAACCCTGGGGAACTCAATGACTAACTTTTGTAATACGGAAGAATAATTACTGACCAAAAAAATGGGTCTTTATGGGTCTGTAGTTAGGGTTAGGGTTAAGGTTAAGGGCTAAGATAGTTGGGTCTAAAATAGGTTTTCTAGGGTTAGGGTTAGGGTTAAGTAGGTTTTCTATCCAAAGGCTTAAATGCAGCTACCATAAAAGACTGAAGATAAACTGATTTGGGTGAATATGGTAGCTTAATTAAGGGTAAAACATCCTTGAGCAGTTGAGATGTGCTCTTCAAGACATGTTGACAATTTAGATGCAGTAACTGTTGATGTTAAGTCATCACTGTAATGTATCTGCTGTAATTAAATGTATTGCTGCATTGTCCATCACTGTAAATTCCAGCATTATTAGAAAATGTCTAGTATCGATGAAACAAGTCACTTGAGTCTAGTGATGAATTAAAATAGACAGACCGGATTCAAACCAATTACATGTGGTTCCTTTCAGATCTCTGAAGGCTATCATTGTCAATGTCCACATTACTGTTAAAAGTCACTCACTAAAATTACTTCAGTAATAACTTCAAGACTAAATCAGATAAAATGTTTTAGTTTAGGATCAATTAATAAATTGAAGATTGCTGCCGCCCCTCTTGCTTCATGGAATGTGATAATTAGTATGGCTGGGTGGTGTTAGCTCATTTAAACTGACCTATTCATCATGGTGCAGCTACATTTCCAGCAGATAAAATTAATTACAGACAAGAATGATCTAATATTTTAAAATCGACATAGTTTCCTCAGTTTTTCTGTTTTACCAAATGATTTATATTGATTTTCATTAGGTTCTTATGATTAACTCCTCTTTTGTTGTTGTTGTTGTTTTTTTTTTTATTATTTATTTACACAATTAGTCTCTTTTGTTTGCAGAGGCTGGCTGTTTCGAAACTGTTGGAAACTTGGAAATGGAAAGTTTGTCTGTGCTCACCAACAAAACCTTTAAACAAAGAAAAGATATCAAAACAGTCATCAAATTATGATCCTGGAAAGTACAGTACATCTGCTATAATGCAAACTATTGCACAATAATCATTTTGACTTATTATTTTAAATCTAATTTGCTCTTAGCTATACCTAAATAATCCATCAGAGTGCAGTGTAGTCATAGTAGTTTCACTCAAATAGATTCATGTCACCACAATAAGGGGGAAAATAAATAAGGAAAGAAAACATCCTGCTTTGTTTTCCCTTGCAAAATATTTAATTGGAGTTTTGATTTATATTTGCTGGTTTATGTATATATAATTTTGTAGATATTACTCTGAAAACAGTGTGTAACAATCGGTACTACAATACAGTGAAATAAGGCCAGAGTAAAATTATTTGTAACATACTAAATCTTTCACATGGTTTACTTAACTTATAATGTCATCTTGTGAGAATATACACAATAATATCATTATAATGAAACCCAAAACAGTTCTTGGTTGGTAACGTCTGTTGTGTCACTTTAAACAGCTGCGCTACAGTAACACAAGTAAACATCCTCCTCGCCTGTTTGAAGTCACCCTGCAATGTTCAGTCCATTTATTGTTAGATGAAAGCTGATACTGCAGTCATGTGATTTGTGTACTTTTCATTCTGCAGAGCTTACAGCGCAGTAACTCTACAATAGGATCCTTCGGGCAAAGCACCCTCAAATCTTTATTATTCTTATGTATTTTACTGGTTTGAAGAATTTCCAAATTTATCCATAAAACATGAACTATGGTACGCAAATCGACACTCCAGTGCCCCCCATGGCAACAAACAGACCATTGCATTGATTAAATATTGACCCTTTTGATCTTTTTTTAGAAAACTGCAGAATACAAGTTCAACATAAGCTTCCTGTCTGTCATTTATGAGCAAGTCAAGCTCTGGCTGCATACCATGAACAAATATTTATGCTGAGAGCAGAGGGCTCTGCACTAGGCTACTGGCTGGAGCAAGTGTTTCATCAGCGCCACACTTTCCTTTTCATGACATAAGATGGAAATGCAGATTCAGAGTCAGCGCTCTGAAGGCTATAATGTTGTAGTTAATAATACAAAGCTAATTTTACCATCTTAGTGTGAAAGAATCTCCGGAAAATTCAAGGACACAATGTACATTGCCAAAAATGTGATAAGTATTTTACAAGCATTCTAATGGATGTTTAATCTAATCATCACCACAACATGTGCATGTGTTGCCACGGCTACTAATTAAAGGGGACACCCACTTGAATAATGGGAGGCTAAAACGGCCCTATATACAGCAGACACTATTTAGAGCAGACTGCAGCAGAGCACTGGGCTACACATGGTCATGCTGTAGATTAGCAATGGAAATACTAATAAAGATACAATGACAAAAAAAATAAAAATTAATTAAGATGTTTAATTTTATTTAACTTGACATAAAGCAGCAGGAAAACTGTACACAGCAAAATCAGCATACCCAAATCAACACCATCAGAGTTCATTTCAACATATTTAAGTGTTTGTATGGGTCCACACCACAGTGTTGAGGTGTTGGCATCTTAACACTCCCAAAGTGTCGTTATTGACTCTTCTTACAGTTAAAATTGAACTCCTCTCAACACTAACCACTGTAGTGTATAGTGTTAGATATCAACTTTTTCAATATCAATTGTTAACTACTACAGATGGTTACTCCATATTTACATTGTATGCATGGGGCATGCAAGATTAACAGTCCATATTTACATCAAACATAACATTATTACAAAGTGAATCACTTTTACTCACCAATGTTTTCTCATCAATGAAAATCAGTCAGTAATTCTCGGGATGACTGTCCAGGTCCGGGTATAATCAATGGGCAAGACTAAGAAATTAACACCTTGGGTGTTAAAGAAAGGTTCAGGGCTCATCGTAGAAATTAAGATAGTTAAATGTGTTGCACTGACACTTAGAGAGTTAATCCACAAACACCCCATTCTGACACTCCATTTTAACCCCAACTATTTGTCCTCAGAGAGGACAATTATACTCTACAAAATTTGCTAAGATTTCGCCAACACCATAATTTTAACTCCACAGCATTTGCTGTAACTAATTCAAAAAACTCTCTAAACATACACGCTCTTGTTGGCAATATTACATTTATTTATAGACTTCCATTTATACTTTTACAAGTTGCATGCAATTTTGAATTAGGGAAACTTTGCTATTAAAGTGGACTCTTTCCATCCTGCAATCCGCCAAAAACATTATAGCTTACTCACCCTAGTCTCCATGTTCACATGCCCCATCAACTCCCTCTTCAAATAAAACACCTGCATGTCATAATACAGCCGCAATTTTGTGAAGGAGATGTCAGCAACATGTCCATCATTCATTCAGCGCTGCAGTACAGCTGAGAACAGGACTGCAGACAGGGAACGTAATGTAAAGGCTAATAAGACTACTAAGGTTAAGACCTTAAGTGTGGAAACGTCAAGTGTTGAAAAGGTCTTGTTATACGTTGCAAAGGTCTAGGAGGAGAAGATTCTTGTCTGACTCTGAGACGGTTTATCACCTTGTAGACAGCCTCACACTTTGCATCGTTCAGAAATAGCTCTCTTGATCCTTGTGTCGACTGCAGACACCTGAAAATTCAAACTATTTCCTTAAAGGAATCTATGATGTGCTATATACGTTTGATCTCTAGGGGTCAGATACCATAACACTCTTTCTGTTCATCAATAAAAATGTCTCGGAGGAGTTCACACCTTTCTAAGAAGTTCCTTCCTACATTATTTCCTCATACACAGTTATTACTTATGGCTGGTAACTTCTCCTCATGTGACACGTCTTTTAGTTCATGCCACTGCTCAGAAGGGCAAGTGAAAGTGAGGAGGCCCTCCTTTCACTTAAGCTCAGCAGAAAGAATGCCAAAACTATTTCACAAGTCTAATTTTGTCCTCAAGGGTAGATGGAAGGAAACAATACCAGGTCAACAAGACAGCGCGTGAAGTATGAAGTAGCAGTCCGTGCCAGAATATACAGTGATTACCCGGCCTTGACGGACGACAGCTGCAACCCTGATGACGTTCACACTCAAGTTTGTCTGTTGAGTGTGAACATATGCTGCTCTGCTGGCTGTTATTAAAATTCAGAGAATAGTCAAGTAAAGATTCAGACAGGATGAATATATTTAACACTGATATCAGATATATTTTTTTGAGGATAGGTGACAGCATGTGTGGAGAGACTTTAAGTTGCTCTAAGATAGAACCTTGAGGGACACCACAATTAATGGGTGAAGAGATGAGCAACTATTCTAACTCATCCAGTGTCAGGGAGGAAGTAGACCGTTTCAACCAATTCTGCCTTCTGGGCATTTTAAAAATACGATCAAATGTATCAAATGCTGTCCTGAGAGTGAGCAGCACGTATCTGAATGTCAATAAATATCTATGTCAACATGTGGAATGAGATCTGTGTTAAGACAACTTATTTCAAAACATTGTACATAAATCGTAGTTTAGAGCCAACCAGCTAGAAGGACAGCATTGGTTAAAAACCCATCCTGTTTGAGGACTTCATCACCAAGCTCTCCCGGTTGAGTGTGCCTGACTCCACCTGCAGGTGTCTCAACTTTTTTTTCCATGTACACCAACAGCTGGACCTCCAGTCACACCAGTCTGTCAAACTCCTGAAGTCTGTGGACAACAACCACCCTCATTGGACTAATTTCTGATGGAGATGAGTACAGGTGGGAGGTTGACCATCTGGTGTTCTGGTGGGATATGAACAACCTACAGAAGAGAGAGAGCGACTCTTATCCATTCCAATCATTGACCATAATATTATATCAATGCATTGCATTAACAGACTTTTCCTGCGCTGTTACTGAATTACACCTAATATTTTGTACACTCCTTCGCACTTTTTTGCACATCCATGCACAATATGTACAGCACCATCTCTATATAATACCACACTTCTTATATATACTTTGTATATTTTATAGTGTTTTTTATTTCTTACAATGGTAATTGCACAAACCACCAAGACAAAATCCTTGTATGTGCAAGCACTTAAATCAATAAATCAGATTATGATTCTTGGTGAGTACCAGTTTGCTTTGTTGACATGCTAGCAAAGTTTCAGTAGTCGGTGATTAGAGTTCAGTTCAGGGTGCCCAAATGTAGACACAGGAAGTTAAGTCTAAACATAAAAATTAATTAAAATATTGAAGGAGGGCGGCACAGTGGGGTGGTGGTTAGCACTGATGCCTCACAGCAGGAAGGTTTGCATGTTCTCCCTGCATCTGCGTGGGTTGGGTTCTCTCCAGGTACTCTGGCTTCCTCCCACCGCCCAAAGACATGCTCGTTAGGTTAATTAGTGATTCTAAATTGGCCATAGGTGTGCATGTGAGTGTGAATGGTTGTCTGTCTCTCTGTGTTAGCCCTGCGATAGACTGGCGACCTGTCCAGGGTGTACAGTGCCTCTCACCCGATGATAGGTGGGATAGGCTCCAGCACCGCCCGCGACCCTTCACAGGACAAGCGGTTACAGAAGATGAATGAATGAATGAAATATTGAAGGAATAGTGTAAAAAAAAAAAAAAAAAAAAGCAGCAAGGAACAGGTGAGAACAAAAATCACAGAAAAGTTATAACAAAACTAATAACGAAAACCCAAAACCACAAAATTCAGGATTTTCATAGTACATTTTCATGTAGTTTGGGCAATAGTGAAAAACAGATATTTTTTTAAATAATGATCTTAATAAGAAGAAAATAAAGTCAGTTATTATGCAATAAAGACATTCCTGAAATACAGGTATATGGTTCATGCTTTCCATGGAGAGGAAATTAGACCACTGAGAGGAGAATTTGATCATTTAAATATAAAGTTCTGGCATGGCAGTGCAATGGTCAAATTTGAAATGGTTAATTCATTAACAACCTCAGTATCACTGCTTTTTATTAATGCAAAGTAGTCGCCCTTACATCCAAAGGTGCATTGCAGTGTGCAAGCTGTCGATTGTACTTTTAATCTCTCAACACTATATACTAATACCAAACCCTTTACAGCTCTTGCAACTCTACATCTAATATATTACAGAGGTGCGGTGAAGTGTTAAGTTGTTAATGCCGCGTGCTTTTTGAGGAGGTCTTCAGGTGGCCCGTTCAATAAAGAGGTCACTGAAGCATCACCTCCGTTGATGCACGGACTGTGTTGTCTTTAGTAATGTGCTCATGGGGCAGGTGCTAAGCAGTGTTCTGTCTGGGCTAAATGTATTTATTCACCGTATGCTAAAACCTTTGAAAAGTGGCAGCTGTCACACTAGATCTTTTATTATAGACAGAGGAGGGTCAGCTGAGGTCCACTGGGAGCCAAAGGACTGGTAGAAGGAATCCAAGTCAGAGATTCACTGGCTTATCTTTGTCCTCTAGGACAATAGAAGACAGACAATAGGACACATAGTAGACACCCAGACACGACTTACTGTAGTAATGACAGAATAACAGTTTCAGAGTTCAGTTAATAATCACTAAAAATGAAAGGTTTAGACTTTTTATATTATATTTTAGAAAGAAAATCTCCAAATAATCAAGAACACATTTCTCCCTATAAGATGTATCAGAAGCATGCGTATTGTAATAAAAACAACAGTTTTTATATGTCAGCAAGAAATAATTTTACATTTTTATGTTTTTCAACCTTTCTGTCTTTTGAAGGACAGAACTAAAATAGATGCTGATTCAGCACCAGCTAATAAGCCTCGCCGTCAGTGGCTGAAGGTTAAAGGACAGTTATAGATGTCCACACCTTTATCTCCAGTTACAGATTTTTGATCCTTTGTATTCTTGCTCGGGCCTTGTAGGGCAGCAGTGTGTCAGAGCACTGCCTCCTTGGTGTATAAAAAGCGGAGTTCGGAAAGAGGGATCAAGACAAGAAGACAGCACGTGCAGGTAGGCTTACATACATGTGATGCCAACCTTATACCATTACAAATTAAAAATATAATTTTACTTTTGTTTTTCTAGAAACTCAACAGAAGAAAAGTCCACAGAGGAGGAAGAATAAACAGGTAAATAGTTTTGTGTGGTTTCTTTCAGTCACAGTGATGTCTCTCTTGTCTCTCTTGTGATGGTTTATGAACGTTTTGAACTTTAAATGAAAAAAGAAAGAAAGCTGACATACAGTATATAGCTACCATAACACCTTCTTTAATTCCAATTATTATTCTTGCAGTATTTGTTCCTACTTGGTTGTCTTATTGTTTGTTAAATTACTTAACTACATTAATTCCTGAGGGGCATTTCTTCTCTGCGGAGAAATAAATTAGAAATACATCATCTTCAAATTACCTCCAAGTCACAAGTGAGGAGCTTGTAATCAAACTGTTTCCAAACCACATCCATGGTTCACAGCTGTCAAGATGTCGGGTGATGCCTTGATGGCGGAGTTTGGGCCGGCAGCCTCCTTCCTGAGAAAGTCAGACAAGGAGCGCCTTGAAGCCCAGACCCGACCCTTTGACATGAAGAGGAACTGTTTTGTGCCCGACCCCGAGGTGGAGTACGTCAAAGCCTTAATAACCAGCAGAGACGGCGACAAAGTCACCGTTGAAACTGAGTTTGGAAAGGTAAGTGGAAGTGGCTGTGAGATGATTAACCTAAACCTTTGGTGACTTTTACAGCAGTATAAACTAAGATATTACTTAAATCCTTGCAGACTGTAACCCACAAGGAGGCAGATATCAACCCCCAGAACCCGCCAAAGTTCGACAAAATTGAGGACATGGCGATGTTCACCTTCCTCCATGAACCTGCTGTGCTGTTTAACCTCAAAGAGCGTTATGCAGCATGGATGATCTACGTGAGTATTGACCACAAACCTGCAGATCTCAGCACAGCATGAAACCTTTAGTCCAGTCAAAAAAAAAAAGTAGCTGTTGTGTGTCCACAGACCTACTCTGGGCTGTTCTGTGTCACTGTCAACCCCTACAAGTGGCTGCCAGTGTATGACCAATCGGTGGTCAACGCATACAGAGGAAAGAAGAGGAGTGAAGCTCCTCCTCACATTTACTCCATCTCTGACAACGCCTACCAGTACATGCTGTCTGGTGAGTTCACCTCTGTCCCTGCATGCTAATAACAAGTCTGTACAGGGCCACTGATGCACTGCTTTACTTTGTAATGATCTTTCATTACCTGACACTCATTTAAAGAAGACTGTCTTTACCGAATGTTTTCTTAAATCTTGCAGACAGAGAAAACCAATCAATCCTTATCACGTAAGCCAGCCCCGATATATCTGTCCATTCTGCATTGGTCTTACATGTTCACTTCACAAATAATCGCTTTCATTCATAGTGGAGAATCTGGTGCAGGAAAGACTGTGAACACCAAGAGAGTCATCCAGTACTTTGCCAGCATTGCAGCTGTTTCTAGCAAAAAGGATGCAAGTCAGGAGAAAAAGGTCTGACTTATTCAATAAATTATAAGCACAATAAATGCATTTTTTTTAATTCTTTGACATCAACAGGGCACCCTGGAAGATCAAATCATCCAGGCCAACCCAGCTCTGGAGGCTTTTGGAAATGCCAAGACCATCAGAAATGACAACTCCTCCAGATTCGTAAGTTACTGTGTTTATTATAGAGAAACGCCCAGATCATATTTGGAAATTTGTGTGCTATAACAAAGTCACTGTTTTCAACTTTATATAACTATTTGATATCGAACTGCCTCTTGCAGGGTAAATTCATTCGAATCCACTTTGGAATCAGTGGGAAGTTGGCTTCTGCTGACATTGAGACATGTAAGTAGACTGTGACATGACAGAATCATCTGATGAAACTACAGTGCTTAACTTCCTACAATTTGCTTGTAACTTCTTCCTGTGGACTGCAGTTTTTTTTAAGAGGGCACCTAACCAAGATCTAGATTGAAGAAATGCATAGTATATCCTGTACATTTCAATAAAGCTATTTAAAACTCCTTTCTCCAGATCTGCTGGAAAAATCTCGTGTCACCTATCAGCTCAAGGCTGAAAGGGACTATCACATCTTCTACCAGATTCTGTCACAACATAAACCTGAACTGCTGGGTAAGTGCTGAACAAAACACAGAATAAACTAGTTTGTCAAGAAACATCATATACACATTGACTTGAGCTTCTTACTTTTTCTTTGTTTTTTGGCAGAAATGCTGTTGATCACCAACAACCCCTATGACTATGCTTACATCTCCCAAGGACAAACAACCGTAGCCTCCTTAAATGATGCAGAGGAGTTGGTGGCCACTGATGTGAGGGAGAAAAGGTTTCACAGGTTTTGCAAGAAACCCTGCACAAAATAAATTCACAACTAACCCCAGTGCAATTTTGTTGATTAAGGAAGCTTTTGATGTCCTGGGCTTCACCCAAGAGGAGAAGAACGGCATTTATAAGCTGACTGGTACCGTCATGCATCATGGAAACATGAAATTTAAACAGAAGCAGAGGGAAGAACAAGCAGAGCCTGATGGCACAGAGGGTAAAGGCTCATCACAACAATAAAAACAGTTTACTTGTACTTTTCATAATAAGAGGAGAACTACCACCAATCCAAGTTTTTCTGACATTAATATTATTGTAAATGCTTTAAAATGTATTTACAGATGTCGACAAAGTGGCATACCTTATGGGCCTAAACTCTGCTGACCTCATCAAAGGACTGTGCCACCCAAGAGTGAAAGTGGGCAATGAATGGGTCACAAAAGGTCAAAGTGTGCAGCAGGTGAATTGAAATAATTTCATTCTCAAATAAAGTGTCAAATAAAGTGAATTCATATATTAATCTTAATGTTTTTATGCCATTCTTTTAGGTGTACTACTCTATTGGTGCTCTGGCCAAGTCAGTGTACGAGAAAATGTTCCTGTGGATGGTGGTGAGAATCAACCAATCTCTGGAGACCAAACAACCCCGCCAGTACTTCATTGGTGTGCTGGACATTGCTGGATTTGAGATCTTTGATGTGAGTCTCAAGAATTTGGTGGATTTCTGGCATATTCATAAAATTTATGGAATTTATATATTGATTCTGGCTTTCTCTTTGCATGTGGTCTCTAGTTCAACACCTTCGAGCAGCTGTGCATCAACTACACCAATGAGAAGCTGCAGCAGTTCTTCAACCACCACATGTTTGTGTTGGAGCAAGAAGAGTACAAGAAAGAGGGCATCGTGTGGGTGTTCATTGACTTTGGAATGGACTTGGCAGCCTGCATTGAACTCATTGAAAAGGTTGGTGCTTTCAAACTTGCTTACTGGGACAGTTTTGCTTAATATGAGATGTTCTAACTTGTCTCTCCTTCTAGCCTATGGGTATCATGTCAATCCTTGAAGAGGAGTGCATGTTCCCTAAAGCCAGCGATGCAACATTCAAAGCCAAACTGTATGACAACCATCTTGGTAAAAGTCCTAACTTCCAGAAGCCCAGGGTTGTAAAGGGGAAAGCAGAGGCCCATTTCTCCCTGGTTCACTATGCCGGCACGGTTGATTATAACATCACTAACTGGTTGGTGAAAAACAAGGACCCACTGAATGAGACCGTAGTTGGGCTCTATCAGAAGTCCACTCTGAAGTTACTTGCTTTGCTGTTTGCTGGGTATGCTGGATCAGATTCAGGTAATGATTATCATAATGACTATTACTGTCTAGAATATCCAGAAGACGACAACAATTAAAATGTATGTACCTACAACTTCCATCCAGCCCAGGAATCCGGGGGCAAGGGAGGAAAAGGAGGAAAGAAGAAAGGTTCTTCCTTCCAGACTGTGTCTGCTCTGCACAGGGTAAAAAATGTCTCAGGTTTGATGCATGTCCTCTTTTGGGTATACAGTATGGAATTGTTGCTTATACATGGTTTACATCTGCAGGAGAATCTGAATAAACTGATGACCAACCTCAGGTCAACTCACCCGCATTTTGTACGCTGCATCATCCCCAATGAGACCAAGACTCCTGGGGCTATGGAGAATCCTCTGGTCATGCACCAGCTGCGCTGTAATGGTGTGCTGGAAGGCATCAGGATCTGCAGGAAGGGATTCCCCAACAGGATTCAGTATGGAGACTTCAAACAAAGGCATGGCAAGCAAAGTTTAGTCATTGCTCTTTCACATAAACTCAGGGATACACAGACTTAGAGTATTTCAGGTCTTTAGATTACACACCTTCATCCAGGTGACCCATTTTAATGACATGAAGACAAAAATACACAGTAGATCTTGGTAAATTGACCTGCCTCCCACTATCAACCTGCCAGAAGGTTGTCCCCTTCTTATATCGTCATTTGCCACTCTCAACCCCTGTGCAGTTTTTGTCTGGTTGTGCCTTCTGCATTCGGTTGTGATACGACTTGTAGAGCCCCATTCTCCAAGGTCTTTACATAACAATGAAAGATATCCACTTGGAGTACTGTTCTCTGGCACATTGGTATCTAGTTGTTCTTCAGCAGTTGAGCTGAATAGGCTGTATGGGCTGTGAAGGACATCGTCAGTCAAATGCTATACACTTGGAATAGTTCTGCTTCTCAGGAAATGTGCATTTTCAAATTCCCACAGAAACTGTAATGATGTTATACATGTGTCATTTCAGATATCGTATCCTGAACCCTAATGCTATTCCTGAAGGACAGTTCATCGACAACAAAAAAGCCGCAGAAAAGCTTTTGGGCTCTTTGGACATTGATCACGAGCAGTACAAGCTGGGACACACAAAGGTTGGTTCTTTATTTATGTTAAATGGCACAAAGATCAGGATTGAGTGTTGAAATCAATCATTTGGGAGTGTTTGGGAGAAATGGTGAAAGCCTTTCGTCGCTCTCAGGTGTTCTTCAAAGCTGGTCTACTGGGTGTTCTTGAGGAGATGAGAGATGATCGTCTCGCTCTCATCATAACTGGAATTCAAGCACGAGCCAGAGGAATACTCGCCAGGATTGAGTTCCAGAAAATTGTTGAGCGCAGGTCGGTGCTTAACTTCTCATATTTACCATAAAGGATTCTTTTGAAAAATATTTCAAATTCAAACAAATGTCATCCACAGAGATGCCTTACTAACAATCCAATGGAATATACGTGCCTTCATGGGTGTCAAGAATTGGCCCTGGATGAAGATGTTCTTCAAGATTAAACCTCTGCTGAAGTCAGCTGAGACTGAGAAAGAGATGGCAAACATGAAAGAGGAGTTCACAAAGCTCAAAGAGGCTTTTGCAAAATCTGAAGCCCGAAGGAAAGAGCTGGAGGAAAAAATGGTTTCGCTTGTCCAAGAGAAGAATGACTTACAGCTCCAAGTCCAATCTGTAAGATCATTCAGTCCGCTTATTTAAAACAAATATGCACATAACTGTTATGAATTACAACAATGATGTAATTTTCTGCCCTATAGGAACAAGACAATCTTACAGATGCTGAGGAGCGCTGTGAGGGTCTGATCAAGAGCAAAATCCAGCTTGAGGCCAAATCCAAAGAGCTGACAGAGAGACTGGAAGATGAAGAGGAGATGAATGCAGAGCTGACTGCCAAGAAGAGGAAGCTGGAGGACGAATGCTCGGAGCTCAAGAAGGACATTGATGATCTGGAGCTGACTCTGGCTAAAGTGGAAAAAGAGAAACATGCCACTGAGAATAAGGTATAACCGGTCATTGTTACACTAACAAATGATCAAATGACTGATAATACCGAACACTTTGCATCATTCAACTCTTTGTTTAAGACTGAGAGACTGGTTGAGCAAAGCTAATAAACTGGTAGATAGCTCTCTTGGGAGTTGATACAAACCAAAACCAGAGCAACAAGGAAGTAAATATTGGGATTTGATCGGGTAGCCAGAGACAGCAGGATAAAACATTTAATGTGATCCATTTTCCAAGGTAAAAAACCTGACTGAAGAGATGGCAGCTCTGGACGAAATCATTGCTAAGCTGACTAAAGAGAAGAAAGCTCTTCAGGAGGCTCATCAGCAAACACTGGATGACCTGCAGAGTGAAGAAGACAAAGTCAACAGTCTGACCAAGGCAAAAGTCAAGCTGGAGCAGCAAGTTGACGATGTGAGTACTTTAATTAATTGCAATAAACTGCAAGGCCAGGAGACATGAAGTAAATGTTTGTGATGTTTTGTTATTTAGCTTGAAGGATCCCTGGAGCAAGAGAAGAAAGTGAGAATGGATCTGGAAAGAGCCAAGAGAAAATTGGAAGGGGACTTGAAGCTAACTCAAGAAAATGTAATGGATCTGGAGAACGACAAACAGCAGCTGGAGGAAAAGCTCAAAAAGTAAAGTGTTATTTTATACTCACATAATGTTGCCCTCCATACTACAAAAACTAATTACTAAGGTGACATATTTTGTCGCTAAATGTAGGAAAGACTTTGAAATTAGCCAGCAGCTCAGTAAGATTGAAGATGAACAGGCCATGAGCACTCAGCTTCAGAAAAAGCTGAAGGAGCTACAGGTAACTGCACAGACAGGATTTCATTTAATGAATTTTTTCTTCATTATGTGAATTCTTACTTAAAATGTATAATTATCTGGTGAATTTCATCAAGGCCCGTATTGAAGAGC
Organism: Chelon labrosus; assembly: GCF_963514085.1. Classification (NCBI taxonomy): domain Eukaryota; kingdom Metazoa; phylum Chordata; class Actinopteri; order Mugiliformes; family Mugilidae; genus Chelon; species Chelon labrosus. The sequence goes on along the minus strand of NC_140351.1, from coordinate 8,176,596 downwards.
TGGAGGAAGAACTGGAGGCAGAGCGAGCTGCCCGAGCCAAGGTGGAGAAACAGAGGGCCGACTTAGCCAGGGAGCTGGAGGAGATCAGTGAGAGGCTGGAGGAGGCTGGAGGAGCCACTGCTGCCCAGATCGAGATGAACAAAAAGAGGGAGGCAGAGTTTCAGAAAATGCGCAGAGACCTTGAAGAGGCTACTCTGCAGCATGAAGCCACTGCTGCCTCACTGAGAAAGAAGAACGCGGACAGCGTAGCTGACCTGGGAGAGCAGATCGACAACCTGCAACGAGTCAAGCAGAAGCTGGAGAAAGAGAAGAGCGAGCTCAGACTGGAGCTGGATGACGTGGTCTCCAACATGGAGCAGATCGTCAAAGTGAAAGTAAGATGTACAAATCAAACAAATGTTGCATTCAAACATTGCAATATAATAGTTTGACACATTTTGAAATATAGTGCCGCTGAAAAGTATGTTTCCCTCAGAATTTTCTACATTTCTGCATAAAAATTACTTAAAACATCCAACAAATGAAACAGAAATATTATGCTTTTTTATTTGTTTATTCAACAAAATAAATAATTTGTACATATCTGTGAGTTGCAAGGACGCAAACCCTTGTTTTCAGTATCAGGGGCAGCAATAACAGTAACTAGACATTTCCAGTAACTGCTAGTCGTCTACAGTGGCTGGGAGGGTTAGGGTTTAGCGTTAAGATTGTCCACATGATGTTTACCATATTGCAGATGGACAGGAATGCTGTGGCTTACATTTTAATATGGATGTCCTTTCACTCAGACCAACGCGGAGAAAATGTGCCGTACTCTGGAGGACCAAATGATTGAATACAGGACAAAATCAGAGGAGGTCCAGCGCACCAATAATGACATCACAATGCAAAAAGCAAAACTTCAAACTGAAAATGGTAACAAAATACAGTCATAAGTGGAAGAATTTGTCGTTGCATTTAATGGCCCCTACCACTGAGAAACACATCCCAGAAGATTAGTATGCAGTTCAAAGTGCTGCTATGTCATGATGTTTCAGTAGGGGTTCATCTGTTTCCAGTGCTTCACTCTAAACTAAACATTTACTGCACAGGTGAGCTTTCAAGACAGATGGAGGAGAAAGACTCTTTGGTCTCCCAGTTGACCAGAGGGAAGCTGTCATACACTCAGCAGGTTGAAGACCTCAAGAGACAGCTAGAAGAGGAAGTCAAGGTAAATACAACTTCAAAAATACAGAGCCCAGGGTTTCCCAGCAAAATAACTTGACTTCATGTTATTTTATCAAAGGCCAAGAACGCACTTGCCCATGCGGTGCAGTCATCTCGCCACGACTGTGATCTGTTGAGGGAGCAGTTTGAAGAGGAGCAGGAGGCCAAAGCTGAGCTCCAGCGTGGCATGTCCAAGGCCAACTCTGAGGTGGCTCAGTGGAGAACCAAGTACGAAACTGATGCTATCCAAAGGACAGAGGAGCTGGAAGAATCAAAGTAAGGAGTAAATTGAGAATGGACGCTTCTGTAGCATTGGTAACGTTTAGGGAGGTTATACTAGAGGCATTGATATTGTACTTTTATTGTTTTATCCCATTAGGAAAAAGCTAGCTCAACGCTTGCAGGATGCCGAGGAATCTGTTGAAGCTGCAAATGCCAAATGCTCCTCCCTGGAGAAAACCAAACACAGGCTTCAGGGGGAAATTGAGGATCTCATGGTGGATGTGGAGAGATCTAACGCTGCTGCTGCAGCTTTGGACAAGAAACAAAGAAACTTTGACAAGGTGACATTACACGAGAAAGAAGAAAACATATATAAAATATATTCCACACATGACATGACTGAACCGTCTGTTTCTTGATCAGGTCCTTGCTGAGTGGAAGCAAAAGTATGAGGAGTCCCAAACTGAGTTGGAAAGTGCCCAGAAAGAGACTCGTTCTCTCAGCACTGAACTCTTCAAGTTGAAAAACTCCTATGAAGAATCTCTGGATCATCTGGAGACCACAAAACGAGAAAACAAGAATCTTCAAGGTAGGAAGATATCTTTAAAATGTTATTTATATTTTAAGATACATGGATCACGGCGAAAAGGTTTGAAAAATATATTGATTTTCCCAAAACAGAGGAAATTTCTGACTTGACTGAGCAACTTGGTGAGGGAGGAAAGAGCATCCATGAGCTGGAGAAGATCCGTAAACAGCTGGAGCAGGAGAAGGCCGAGATACAAACTGCTCTGGAGGAAGCTGAGGTGAACACATTTTGAATATTTTTATGTGCTCTTTGATACATTTCTGTTGGATCTTACATTAATTTACTCTTTTTACAGGCCTCCCTTGAGCATGAAGAGAGCAAGATCCTTCGAGCTCAGCTGGAGTTCAACCAGGTTAAGGCTGACATTGAGCGCAAGCTGGTGGAGAAGGATGAGGAGGTGGAGCAGTCCAAGCGTAACCATCAGAGAGTGGTGGACACTCTGCAGAGCTCTCTGGAGGCTGAGACTCGCAGCAGAAACGAGGCTCTCAGAGTGAAGAAGAAGATGGAAGGAGATCTGAATGAGATGGAGATTCAGCTAAGTCTGTCCAACCGGCAGGCATCTGAGGCTCAGAAGCAGCTCAAAACTGTCCATGCTCACCTGAAGGTGACACTAAACAATTTAAACTCACCAGTCAGCCCAGAAGACTTATAAAAGTATAAAATTCATTATCTGAAACACATTTTCAAAATTTTACATCGACAGGATTCCCAGCTGCAGTTGGATGACGCTGTCCGTGGCAATGATGACCTGAAGGAGAACATTGCCATTGTGGAGAGACGTAACAACCTGCTGCAGGCTGAACTCGATGAGCTGAGGTCTCTGGTGGAGCAAACTGAGAGAGGCCGTAAGTTGGCCGAGCAAGAACTGTTGGACGTCAGTGAGAGAGTTCAGCTCTTGCACTCACAGGTATCATCAGCTATTTTATAATCACTGTATTATAGTTTGCAAATTTTATATTTTAGCACGCTAAAGTCTCCTGATCCTCCCAACAGAACACCAGCCTGCTGAACCAGAAGAAGAAGCTGGAAAGCGACACCGCTCAGCTTCAGAATGAGGTGGAGGAGGCTGTGCAGGAATGCAGAAACGCTGAAGAGAAGGCAAAGAAGGCCATCACTGATGCTGCCATGATGGCTGAAGAGCTGAAGAAGGAGCAGGACACCAGCGCTCACCTGGAGCGTATGAAGAAAAACATGGAGCAAACCATCAAGGACCTGCAGCACCGTCTGGATGAAGCCGAGCAAATAGCCATGAAAGGTGGCAAGAAGCAGATCCAGAAGCTGGAGGCTAGGGTAAATGTTTCTAACCACTAGGTTACATTGAATTACAGGTGTACAATACATGAGTCAATGTTTTTACAATCTGAATTTGTTTTAAGGTTAGAGAGCTGGAAAATGAGGTGGATATGGAACAAAAGAGAAGCAGTGACTCAGTAAAAGGTATCCGCAAGTACGAGAGACGTATCAAAGAGCTAACCTACCAGGTATGATCTATTGGCTCAGTTCCCCTGTGATAAACCTTCATTAAAAGGTAGAAAGTTGATCAATGATCAATAAATCTTGTACATTAATCATTTCTATCAACAGACAGAGGAGGATAAAAAGAATCTGACCCGTCTGCAGGACCTCGTGGATAAACTGCAGCTGAAAGTTAAATCCTACAAGAGGACTGCAGAGGAGGCCGTAAGCTAAAACACCACAGCTCTTTTCATCACTGTTATGTGTTACAGACACACTTGAACACATTTCCTTACTCTCATTCTGATTTCAAGGAGGAACAGTCTAATGGAAATCTTGGCAAGCTGCGCAAGTTACAGCATGAGCTGGAGGAAGCAGAGGAGCGGGCCGACATTGCGGAGTCCCAGGTCAACAAGCTGAGAGCGAAGAGCCGTGACCCTGGAGCTAAGGTCAGCAATCACACAAAACCCTGCAACAGTTAGTAACTACATAGGTTTGATTATTTTGTAAAATATGATCTTTTTTTTTTTTTTTGTCTTTGCACAGAAAGGTCTCAGTGAAGAGTGAAGCCTTCCATGAGGCCTTCCTGGAAACACTTTAGATGTAGCGCTGTAGTTTGTCTTTATTCTCCATGCAACATGAGCAGAATAATGAATAAATAAGTTTTGAACGCACCACCGTGCTCTGTTGTGTTATTAAAAATCATGCAGAACCTCCTGTTACAGTAACAAACCATAAACAGAGTGGCTCTTCGTGCTTCCAAAAACCTTTTGTTCTGAAAGACAATACTCTGCACTGCTGTGCTGGTGAGTTGAGCAGCTGACGGCACAGCTGAGAACGAGCTGTAACAAAGCAAGTTTAATCTGAAAACAACGCAGCCTACAACACAGCCTTATTAGCTGTGGAGAGAACCGATGAAGCAGACAGAAGCAGGACACTCACAGTAAACTGATAAAGACAATGGCTTCAAGCATGTCATCTAATCACGGGGTGAAAAACATAAATCAAATGTTACCTCTTCCAGATGTTCCCTGTACAGAATGACGAACGAGCAGAGTGTGGAAGTGGTCAAATGAACCCGTTGAAGAATATGCAACACTACAACTAGCTGGAAGCTAGAAGTCCTGTCCCAGTAATTAAGGTTCACATCTACAATACAGTAGCCGCAATAAAAAGTGAGAGTGGACAGACCAGCTGCTGCAGTGGAAATAATCCTATTACTTTAAATGCTATATCTAAATAGTCCATCAGAGGGCAGTGTAGCTTAACATATTTTAAAGCACAACTCTTGATTCAGTCCCTTAGAATTAAAGAGAAACACTTTTCTTTTATTTCACCATGTAAAATCTTTTACTTGGTGATATTGTGTGGTAACGTTATATTTAGATGGTTTCAGTATCCTTCGTTCTGAATGTGCAGTCTTTTGGAAATCTTACAGCAGCGTGTAAATCGCAAATTGCAAAACATTAAATCATTCATGTCACCAGTCAAATGGTTTACTTACCTTACAAACAACATTTCATGGGATTACACCCGATGAAATGATGATGAAATCCAAAGCCGTTCTTCTTGTTTGGTAACGCCTACTGTTTCACTTTGAACAGCTTCACCTGCAATAAACTCTGAACAACTTGAGAATGCACAAACACGCACACACACAAACACACAAAATCACCTTCCTGGTCCGTTTGATGTCGGCATGACCGTGCGCATTGTGTCGCAGCTCTGATATTGCTGCCTTTTCCTTTTTGTAGATCGCATACTCCACCATCTTGCAGCATAATAACTCCTGGTAATGAGATGCTCTGAGCGAAGTTGCTTCAAAACTCAGTTCTTCTAATGCAAGGTCACTGAGTTGAAGAATTTAAAAATCCATTCTATTATGTAAAACACAAACTGTGGCATGCACATTTACACCAGTGTTTTAGTACATAGGGTGTAGATGATTATGCCTGGATGTAGCACATTTTACAAAAGAAGACAGTTGTTCAGTTCATACACTGAACAAAAATATAAATGCAACACTTTTGTTTTTGCTCCCATTTTTCATGAGGCGAACTCAAAGATCTAAAATATTTTCTATATACACAAAATAACCATTTCTCTCAAATGTTGTTCACAAATCTGTCTAAATCTGTGATAGTGAGCACTTCTCTTTTGCCGAGATAATCCATCCCACCTCACAGGTGTGGCACATCAAGATGCTGATTAGACAGCATGAATATTGCACAGGCGTGCCTTAGGCTGGCCACAATAAAAGGCCACTCTAAAATGTTCAGTTTTATCACACAGCACAATGCCACAGATGTCGCACCAGAGCTGTTGCCCGTGAATTGAATGTTAATTTCTCTACCATAAGCCGTCTCCAAAGGCGCTTCAGAGAATTCGGCAGTACATCCAACCGGCCTCACAACCGCATACCACGTGTAACCACACCAGCCCAGGTCCTCCACATCCAGCATGTTCACCTCCAAGATCGTCTGAGACCAGCCACTCGGACAGCTGCTGCAACAATTGGTTTGCATAACCAAAGAATTTCTGCACAAACTGTCAGAAACTGTCTCAGGGAAGCTCATCTGCATGCTCGTCGTCCTCATTGGGGTCTCGACCTGACTCCAGTTTGTCGTCGTAACCGACTTGAGTGGGCAAATGCTCACATTCGATGGCGTCTGGCACGTTGGAGAGGTGTTCTCTTCACGGATGAATCCCGGTTTTTAATCCCGATGGTAGACAGCGTGTGCGGCGTCGTGTGGGTGAGCGGTTTTCTGATGTCGTGGATCGAGTGGCCCATGGTGGAGGTGGGGTTATGGTATGGGCAGGCGTATGTTATGGACGACGAACACAGGTGCATTTTACTGATGGCATTGTGAATGCACAGAGATACCGTGACGAGATCCTGAGGCCCATTGTTGTGCCATTCATCCACGACCATCACCTCATGTTGCAGCATGATAATGCACGGCCCCATGTTGCAAGGACCTGTACACAATTCCTGGAAGCTGAAAACATCCCAGTTCTTGCATGGCCAGCATGCTCACCGGACAGGTCACCCATTGAGCATGTTTGGGATGCTCTGGATCGGCGTATACAACAGCGTGTTCCAGTTCCTGCCAATATCCAGCAACTTCGCACAGCCATTGAAGAGGAGTGGACCAACATTCCACAGGCCACAATCAACAACCTGATCAACTCTATGCGAAGGAGATGTGTTGCACTGCGTGAGGCAAATGGTGGTCACACCAGATACCGACTGGTTTTCTGACCCCCCCTTCCAATAAAACAAAACTGCACATTTCAGAGTGGCCTTTTATTGTGGCCAGCCTAAGGCACACCTGTGCAATATTCATGCTGTCTAATCAGCATCTTGATATGCCACACCTGTGAGGTGGGATGGATTATCTCGGCAAAGGAGAAGTGCTCACTACCACAGATTTACATAGATTTGTGAACAATATTTGAGAGAAATGGTTATTTTGTGTATACAGAAAATGTTTTAGATCTTTGAGTTCAGCTAATGAAAAATGGGAGCAAAAACAAAAGCGCTGCGTTTATATTTTTGTTCAGTGTACATTCACACTCCCATGGCAACAAAAAGCCTGTAGCAGTGAGCAAATATTGACCCTTTCAATCTTTACAATACAAGTTCCACCTAAGCTCCCCGTCTGTCTCTTTATCTGCTAGTCCAGCTATAGCTGCATACCACAAACTAAGCTTTACGCTGAGAGCAGAGCGCTCGCCACAAGTCTACTGGCTAGAGCAAGTGTTTCATCAGCGCCACACTTTCCTTTTTATGACATAAGATGGCAAAGCAGATTCAGCGTCAGTGCTCTGAAGAATATGACACTTGATGTGAAGCAGCCATGCCCTTCCCAGATGTCATGGTTAATAATACAAAGCAGGTTTAACCGTCTCAGTGTGAAAGTCTCACTAGAGAAACGTTCTGCGTGGGAAAGTTAAGGACACAACGTACAGTGCCAAGAAAACTTGAAAGCATTTTACAAGTATTCTAATGGATGTTTAATCAAATCATCGCCACAACAATGTACGTGTTGCCACGGCGAATAATGAAAGGGAACACCCACTTGAATAATGAGAGACCATAACAGCTCCACCTACAATAGACACTATTTAAAGCAGACTGCATCCAACAGAGAACTGTGATTCATATGGTCACTGAATATCTCTGCAAAATAGAATGTGGCCTCAGGCAACCAATCTTCTGTTTGTTGAATTATTAACATACTGTTTCGCTTGTTAGCAATGTAAATGCTGCAGTGGGAAATGCAATGATAAAATGACACCAATAAAAATCTTGCTGGTTAAAGCTGGATAATTTGAGATAAAGCAGCAGCATTATTTTGACCAACCTGTTATCAAAAATCCCCAAAACATGAGCTTTTCTTGGAAATATTACATTTATTTTAAAAAGATATATTAAAACTTTAGATTTAGACTGTACAAATGAGAGCAGTCACTGCATAGAGCACTTTAAAAATGTTAATCATTACATGATCATATTTCATCCCAAAGTACACCTTTTAAAGCAACACTAAGAAAATCTGTTAATGTTTACAACATTTACCAAAACTTATTTCAATCTTCAAAAACAGAAGAAAACAGATGAACTTGTTACAGCATATTTAGCCACATTACCTTAGTACTCAGTAGAGAATGAAATGCAATCCTAAAGCCTAACTTAACAATGTAATTCGTTTAAAAACAACTACACAAATAAATAGTATAGACCTCACTACTGCCATGCAACCGTCTAAAGTGTAAATGTTCAACAACAATTATTTGTAATCCATTAACTGCAGGTCTGCAGTCTAGTACAAATATATTGCACACACTTACAACATATTTAAGTATCTTGATGCCCATGGAGTGTAATGTCTTTTTACGTTGACTGCAACTACCACTTTCAAAAAGCAAATCATGCAAGCAACCTACTGACCCAGATGACCTCACAACTCATGAGAGAGTCACCAAAATCAGGAGACAGGCAGAGGTCATCATACAAAAAAGATTATAGTCCATCTAACTTATTGTTTTGGTCTCAAGTCCTTGATTGCAGAAACGTCAAAGAAGTCTTTACAGCAATTGCTGTTGTGCTTTTATAATTCTGTCTCCTTCTCTATGTCTTCATCTGATTCTAAGTAATATTCATCATCTGTTGTCGTATCCGAGTTGCTGTCAGAAGACTCTTCAAAGATGCTAAGACTGGATACATAACCTGTGTAGGGCAAACGTCCTCTCGAGGACTGGCCGTCCACTTGCTGTAGTGCTCCTGATGAGCAGGGAAAGGTAGGAGAGGAAAGGCTGGGAGGTTTGGACATGCGTCTGGAAACTGGGGACAGTGGGGGTGTTGGAGGAGGGGTTGGCGGACCCTCTGGATCCCATGTAAAGTGACCAGAGTTCATGGTAGGGCTGCGAAGGCGCGTTGGCTTTGAGGTTGTGGTAGTTGCAGGTTGAGAAGGGGAGACTCCTGAGCTCCAGTTTGCCAAGCATCTTGTCAGTGATCGAGGTAGAGACCTCGATCTCATTTTACCAGGGTCACTGGAGACATATGACTTTCGAGAGTCATTGGCAGGCCCACAATTAAATTTGGTCGTCCAATCAGGTGTGACTGACCACTGATCAAAGTCTCTGCCATTATCTTGACAAGACAAAGTAGACTGAGAGAGATCACCCACACTCATGAACCTGGATCCAGTGGATATGCGTCCAGGTCCAGATGGTCGACTAGAGAGAACAGAACTGACAGAAAAGGATCTCCCATTCCCGATGCCATACTTTAAGTCTGCATATGAAGATGCCATGTGTTCCTCATTCTGTCCTGGACTTATACTTGGAGGGCCTGTAGATGCACGGCTTCTTCTTGAACCCCCCAGACTAATTCCTTCTCCTTGCTCACATGGAGAAGAGGATTCTCTGCGACGCTGCAGCTTTGGGCTGTAGAAGACATTATCGTCTGTTACATCAGAAGAGGAAAACGGGGAGTGAGGTGAAAGAGAAGAGAAGGGGGAGAATGGGCTCCTGGGGCTGGGTGTGGACTTCCTGAACTGAGTCGAGTAAGCAGCAGAGGAATTGGGACTCCTAAGGGTATTGGAATCTCTACAAGAAAGAAGCTGGTTTGTTGCTTTAGAATCCGTCCCACTGTCATTGTAAAAGTCAAACTCTTGCACTGTTGGGCAGTGCACTTTCAGATGAACCTGGGCTTTATTTTCAGCCATGTGTTCTGCGAAAGCATTTTGTTCATCTTGGTCAGTTTCCAGAGTTGATGGACAAACGGAAAACTGGTCTCCTGCTAATGTGCTTCCAACAGCTAAGGATGGTATGATAGTGTATCTATTTTTTTTCCATGTACTAGTAGCCTCTGTTTCCTTTTTATTTTTTTTCTGCACCAATCCTTTCTCCTCCAGAGTTTTGGTACTCTCAACACTGATATCACTGACATTGCTGACATCACTGGATCCACTAACAGAAGGTGTTTGTGAGGCCCGCTTCCATTTCCATGGAAATGATAAATCATCCTCAGACCATCTAGAGCTGAGTTTTTGTTTCAGTTTGTTAATGACCTGGTCCATTTTGTTATTACTCTTGTTGGCTCTTTCTGATTCTGACCTTGATAAATTGTTAGGCGTGCTGACACTTTTTTTCAGTGCAAAGCGGTTTCTCTTTGGGTTTTGTTCATTATTACCTTCCACTGAAAAGAATCTACTTTTACCCAGCACTCTCTCCTTGACTCTTCTGCTGCAGCCTTCACCACCCTGGGACTGACTCTCTGTTGAACTGCCACCACTGGAGCTCTGATCTGAATGACTACATGATTCAACTGCTGCTTCCTTATTCTGCATTGTCTGTAATTGTTGACTTAACTTGGTCTCCACAGAAACCTGTGTGTTTGCGGTGTGTTGCAAAGGTTTAGGTGTGGTATTCTTTGGGGCAGCTGTAGCTGTATCTACTTTAGATTTAATGCTGTAAACAAGTGTCTCAGTTACATACGTTGAGGAGTTGTGAGCCTCTTCACCCTGCAAAGACTGTGAGCTGATATTAACTCTGTTGTCAACAAGTAATATCTGACTATTTTGACAGTCGCGGGTGACATTTTTGCAATGCTTATTGCCGTTTTCATCTCTTTGTGAAACCTCACACGTTGAAGTTCCTTGCATGGCAAGTCTTTTTGCGAAAGGCATGGGCTGGGGTGGCCTGATAGATGAAAGAGGAGGTTTAGACTTGGATAAGGACATGACATGACTGACTTTGTCAGTCTTTGAGGAATGTTGTTGGGTTACATTAGACTGATATGTTTGAGGGAACAGGGGTAATCTGGGTGTTACGGTCTTAGTCTGTCCCTGTGTGTGCCTGCTAGACTTGAGTGCGGAGTAGGGTGGGGAGCTGTAACGGATCTTATAATCATTTGAAAAATCAGGAGGGAGTGAAAGAGGAGCAGAAGAATGACACTGAACTGTGCCAGACTCAAATGATAATGTTCTTTCATGCCTGGGTGTGGCTATGTCCTGCCTTCTCTGGTCAAAGTTCAAAGAGTCACCAGTTTTTTGCTTGTCTCTCTCACGCTCTTTCAATGCCTTATCAGCAGAGTCAGATGATAAAGATCGATATTTCCCTCCTTTCCCTACCTGTATGCTGGAAGTCCTAGGGGCAGGAGGACATAGAGGAGATGTGTTTTTTGTTGTACTGCTTAATCTCAGAGAGGAAAAGATGGATGGAGACATATGGGGGAAGCTAGAGGGAGAGAGGGAGTTTGTTGGGACTTGAGATGTATCTGGTTTCTCCACTGTGACGTGTTCTGGGCAATGCGGATCCACTGAATCCTCCCATGTTACTCGTCTTGCTCTCTTGCCTACTATGCCAGGGCGTAGTTTCTTTGGGCTGCTTTCTGGGCTGGGAGTTTCTGGGCTAGGAGTTTCTGGGCAGTTGGGGCTGGTATTGACTGGGGTTGCAGGGGGAGTTAGTAGAGAGGAGGTGATGACAGAAGAACTAAGAAGTCCTTCAGTCCTTACTACAGGATGACTGTGTGTTGTAGAGGAAGAAGTGGTAGAAGTAGTAGAAATGGGGCTAGAGTTCGTTTGAGAGAACATATTGACTTTAGGAATCAAGCTGGACACAGTTCTAGGGTGGGAAGGTTTGGGAATGGAGGCATATTGCCTTTCAAACCCAAGAGGGGAGGTGTTGGCTTTCTTCATGAATGTTGGTGTTTGGGATGAAGAGCCAGTGTGTGATGAAGCATGAATACTAGGCTGAGAAGAGACTGGACAAGGATAGAGGGAGGCACTACTTATAGTGTTTGGGGCTAGGAGGAGACCAGAGGTAGTTTGATGAGTAAGAGCCTGACTGCTGAGAGTGGTGGCAGAATCAAGAGAAAGAGATGGTTTGGTAAACTTCTGTGAGTCCATGTTGTGAGGAGATATATGAGTGTTGTTGTTTTGGGGTGAACAATGAATATTTTTGTATTTGTTGATGATCTCAGTGGATGGCACTGGTGGCAAGGTGGGTGGCAATTCCGTTGCATTTGCTGCACTATTGCTTACATCACACTTGCTGTAGTCGTTTGGGTGAATGAGTGTTGTTTGTGCTGTAGCTCTGCTAACTATACAACCTGACAAAACATCAGGTATACTATGATGCCTCTGTGGTTCTCTGTTGTTTACAGTTGAAACATGTTGGTTCTGGACAGGCCAGTCTGATATTTGGTCAGGTGAATTTTCAGCATTTATTTGACTGAGATTGAGAGTCCCCCCCTGAGTGTTCATAACAAAGTTCATGTCACGTTTGTAAACTGACTCTGTCATGGTATTGTTGTCTCTGTTGTTGGGTACTTGACTACCCAGTCTTTTGTTATCACTCAGACTCAGAGAGGCCATGTCACGATTGTCATTACAGGGTGGAACTGGTGGTGTGTTTGGCTTGTCTTTGGTGATAGTTTTATCGCAGAGGTTTAGAGGAGAACCACCGTCCTGGGTAACTTGTTTCCACCAAGATGTGGACGTCAGGGTGGTCCTTCTAGGAAGTGAATGTGTTTTTAGTAGGGCAGATCGGTCATATGTGGAATGTCTGGGCAAGGGGACAGAGGTCTGTGACAATAGGTTTGTACTATTATCTGAACTCCTGCTGTTCTGTTGCATCTCTGATGGCCCTTTACTTAGAAATGCTTGTTTGGAAGAAGTAGGACTAGACTGGGTCCTGTTTGTTGTGTAAGGCTGTTGGGAAAAATTACTGTCTTGTGTTTCTCTGTTTAATGGTGAAGATGTAAAGAATAAAGAGCCAGAAGTGTTCCTTTCTCTGTGACTGGAGGAGGAAGGAGAAAGGGCAGGTCCAGTTTCAGTTGTCCTACACTGAATTGACGATGGAGAGAGGAGAGGTTTTGGCCTCTCCTGCTCATTATTATTCACAAAGGATTGAGAGTGATGTGGGGAGAACAATATTCCATTTTGTTCACTTAGAGATCTGCTCAGCGGGGAGTGGTTTCCCTCAGAGAAGTTGGAGGCTCCATTAGAGTCCCTGCTATTGGAATGGAATCTTCTTAAAGACAAAAGAAAGCTGCTGGTTGTTGGTTTTGAGCTTGAAGATGAGATGCCTAGCTCGTGGACAGTTTGTGGATTTCTCCTTTGTTCATTGCGGTCAAGAAAGAGGGGAGACTCTGAAGATTTGTCCATTCTTTCAGAATTTACATCCAAAGACAGAGATTGACTCTTTCTTCTAGATTCATGGTCTAAGTTTGAAGGCACACTTTTAGTTGAAAAGCCCACTCGATTCATTCTTGAACCCAGATATGGGACCCTCAGCTGGGCTTCCGATCGACCCAAAACCCTCTCCGCACCATGTTGATTCTGAGTCACCTGGAAGCCATGTTCACTGTTTGCCACGTCCTGTAAATTCTCCATGGTTTCTGAATTGCCACTTCCATCAAATCTTTTGGTCCGTCGTAGTCGGCCGTTCCAGGGAGGTGCAAGAACTGTTACCACAGTGGAAGACAGCATTGTATTGGATGGGTGAGACAGCTCCCCGAGAGCAATTTGGTTTTCAAGTTTTGTATGGTCTTTAATATCCTCTTCTAGTCCTACTCCAGTTAAAGATTCAGTGCAAGTTATTGGTTGTGACCCACGTGGAAATATGTTCAAGCCATCACGCTCGTCAATGTGAGTGTTACTCAAGTCTGTGGTAGTTGCTGGTTCATTGCCAACAACTGTGGAAACCTCTTCCCCCTTCCTGGCTGGAACTGGTACTGTCTCTGATGTAGGATAGACAACTGGATTCACTTCTTTAGAGATGTCTTGTGTTGTTGTTTTACCATTAGCCTGTAAAGATAAAAAAAAATATTTACTGCCAGTACTCATATGTTCGTTACAATTTGCTCAACAACTGTATTCACCATTTTCAATTATTTAAAATGGGATTCCCTATTTGAATACATAGTAATTCTAATGACTACACAACTTTATATATGTTTTGTAGCCGCAGGTCAGGTAGCCATATCACATCAGCCTACTTCTTTTCATATGTCAACTGGACCTTAATCTGTGACACCAATGCAAATTCTGCACACAGTAATGTTACATTCTTTCTGGCTCTCACAGCAAGCAAACTACAGTCATCTGCTATCAGAATTTCAAATTGCATGCTGGCAGGAGCCAGAGTGTTTCTAAAGCTTCTGTTCCCATGGTGTAGCTATTTAAGAGATTCAGGTCTTGACAAACAGGTTATTTTGGAAGACGCCAGAGATTCCCGAGGAGAGATACACAAAAGCACACACACCCTGTCCCTTCTAACTGTTAAAATAATAATTAATCCAAGAGGACATATGATGACGTTTTCAAAGATAGAACTTCATGAGGATTTAAACTTGTCGTCTGAATGCTTGATCAGACTGAGAGCATTTTGTAAGATGCAGAATTAAACTTTGCAAATTAACATGTGTTCTATACTAGATTTTAATTTAGTTTCCAATAATTAAGTAACGATCAAAAACATGGATCTATACCTGAGAGCTGCTGTCCTTGTTCTCAACCCGTTGTGGTTCAGTAAAACTGTCAAAAGAAAATGGAGAGAGGAGTTTATCAGTCTTTGAAAAACTGGGCATCTGTAGGATTTCTTAAAAACAGATGGTCACACATTTCGTCTAGGATTTGGTTCCTATGGGCTATTTTGACTGGTTTTTGATTGTTACTGATTGTAGTATTGTGTACGTAACGTGTGGTACATGATAAAAAGAATAAATAATAAACTACAGACTTCATTTAATTGATTGCAGAAACAATAAGCAGTGAGTATCTCAGTAAAAAAAAAAAAAAATCATTAACAAAGCCTATCCTATTCACTTCTGCTCTCAGCCACACCCAGTATTCCCATGGTGTAGTGTAGTGTTTTCGGTGGGAAACATTTGAAGGATTATATGTCTAACAATTGGTACAACAATGTTGATCAGCAGGACCGGCAGCATTCCTTTCACTCTCTTTTCAAAACAGACTTCTCACTGCCACATGTGCAAGTCACACCTCATTAACACTCACTGAAGCACTTACGCATTTGTATATTATACGTGGGAGAACATGAATTGCATGTCTAAATAAGGTCATGTTGGGCTGCCATTATTCCAGGTGGCTGGTAGACAGTTAACAGGGGCGTGTCTTCGATTGGACCTGCTCGATCAGTGGCCTCTCTTAACAAGCTTATCATTTTTGGCACATCCCACAACGGCATGCAAATATGCTGAAGGGGAAATGTACACCACAATCTCATTAAAACTTTACCCCACTAGACGCAGTGTCAAAAGGCATTATAGCGTCATCTTAGATTATATCTAAAGAACAGTTAAATATTTTCTCAGACAAACAAGGCACCAGAAACCTGTAATTCTCTTGCATTGCTGACTTAAGGAAGTATCTCTGTGCAAAGAATCAGCCTGCAGGTAGATGACTTGTGATGTGACAGGACACATTAACCGTGAGAATGCACAGTTCGGCATCCTGTAAGGGGAAGAACTCCACCTCTCAGGAGACAGGATTTCGGATTCCAGAGTGCCAACTTAAAACATATCAAAACAAGGGTACAATGCATGTATACTGACAAGACGCACGCTAACGCAGTTACCCACGAAGGCCTCTTATGAAGTAGACTTCCTTGTTTATGCAAGGAGCTGACCGTTCCAGACGGCGTGATACAGGCGTGGCAGTGCATGCAGGCAAGGTTTAGTGGTTCAGTTACTGATTGATTGAAACACGTGAATTAAATGACTAATCACTAGTTGCAGTTTTTCCAATTCCAGACGTCAGAAACCGTTCCCGGGCTATACCTTCGTCTGTGCAGTTTACCAAGAAAAACATTCAGCTGTTGGGAAAGTTTAGGAAATGGCAAGGTCTACTTTAGGTAAGATAAATCAAGAGGTCAGGTCAAGTAGTGGTTATACGTCAAAAGACATAACTGATCTACTGAACAGCTGAAGAGGAGGAGACATCTGTAGCTTCCAGTCACAGTGGATACTTCATAGATTAAGTCATGTATTCTGTTGCTCTATAATGAAAACTCAGCATAAATATTGGAGTGTTACAGTAACTCAGCAACATGTTTTACAGTCAACAGTGCAGAATGAGTGCTTGTAACTGATTTTTTTTACTCTGCTTGAGCCTGTCACGAGTTTTGACACAAAATCATGTCATGAACAAGCTGCTTTGTATCAAATATTAAATCATCCGGTGAAGATGATTACAAGACATTAAAATGCGGTGATGTCTTCATTATGCAGTGCCAAAGAAGTCTGCTTGACACCACTATGTCCACAGTGTATCTCAGTTGTTATTAATTGTCTCTTGAGCTCTACCTTACTCGAGCTAAAGGCGCCTAGTCAAGTGGAAACTGAGTGAATGTTAATGAGCGAATTCATGCTATGAATCTCGTTTGCCGATGAGTGTGTGTTATTCTGTTGGGGAGTATGTCTCACAAACAGATGAACAGCACAATGATGACATAACGTGCTGCATGCCAGAGCAGAACAGACTGTACTCAAAGAAACTGAATATTTGAAATGAGCCTGTAATCGAGGTCATAAACTAATATGTGTCATGGAGTAGCTGTATACCTTTTTCTCTCTTACCTGTGTAGACGGGGGTCTGAGCTCTTCTTCAGTTTTTCGGCCGGTTGGTCAAAGTCAAGGTTGCCAGATGGTCTCAAGAAGATAGAGGAGGGGAATCTGGACTTGAGTGGCTTCTGAATCTGGACATGTGAATCACTGCAATCACTATCCTTGCCTTTTCTCAGGTGGTCCGCTCTTAAAATGAGTTCTGTAACAGATTCCAAATTCATCGATTATGCTCAGGTCAAAGCTGTAAATTGAGATAATAAAGCTGAATAGATTACTAAATCTTAAATGTGCACAACGTGTCAAATGTGTGTGCGCTTCACCGTTGTGTGTTTCTTCTTCCTGTCTGATGGCTGATCTGTGACACTGCTGCTCGGCTGGAGTTTCATCACGGTGATGATTCTCCTGCTTGAACTTTTCACTACATGTTTCATCCTGGTGATCTCTAAAAAAACAAAGAACAAAACAAAGATGGTATTGAGTAAACTTTAGTTGTGATGATTGACTTCCAACTTCAGTCTTTAACTTGCGCAATATGGAATAATATTGGTAATACTGGTCTTAAATGTGTATTTTCCATCAATATCAGATCTGGCGAATTGCAATGGATGATTTCCATCAATTTTGTTAATTTTGTATATTTTATAAACTTAGTTACTGACGTCTCTGGACAAGAACCTTTTACAGTGGCCCAGCCCAAGCAGGTTTGTACTGCTGGTGACTGAAATCTCATAAAGCTGGGCATATGGGTGGAGTAAATGGAAGTCCACTGCCTACACCTACTGTGTAGGCTGTAAATTATGGTTGCCACCACAGAGATACACGACATCATTTTGTTCTCTAGTTGTACTGACTACATCCTTTCTTGATAAAAGCAACAGTGGGAGGTTTTGCCGGGGCATTGCTGAATGAGATTTTATTCTGTGCAGTCGCCACATTACGGTTGCTTTATCCCTGCGTGCAGCAGAGGGTTAATGAAGAGGGCCTTGCCACTTGTGTCAACAGGATTCATGTTGTCAAACAGTCAGAACAAGAAGCTTGTACACGAAAACACAAAGTGATTTTATCTACAGCCGTCAAATCTTACTGGTTTATGTGGTATTTATGAGCCGTGACCATTTTCTGTCTACACTGATAAAAATGATTACCATTAACGTCATTGAGGATTCAGCTACATTACGATATAGCATGTAGAACTGCTCCTCCTTCCTCTTTATATCTATGATTACAAATATGTGAAAGTCAACTGATAATAATTACAGACATTTAAACCAGTTTACACCCATTAGTAATTACAGGAATTTAACGCCATTTACCACCTTTAGTGATTACAGACATTCACACCCATTCGAAAGTAAACACCTGCTTCAGAGAAGTGAACCGGTCTGAGAAAAGAGCACCCAGACTGCACCGGGCAGTTTTCAGGACTGACGGATGGAAACCAAATCAAAAAAAATTTATTTTAATTAAAGAACGCTTCTCCTTGGGGTGACTAATAATCTGATGATGATGCCTGCTCCTTAACACAGGCAGGGAAATAAAGTAAGAGACAGACATAATCACCAATCACCATAAGGACAGTTGCAGCTGCAATTTTCTTTTATTTTAACTGGGTGAATGTTTTAGCTAGAAAACAATAACAGCGGTTGTTTAGACTGTGTTTTGTTCAAAAGTCTAAAACCCAAAGACATTCATGTTTACTGGCAAGTTGCTTAGTTGCATCATTTAAGTGCTGTTGTAATCTAATTCCTTTGGTATGCAATCAGGAAACTCAAACAGCCGAGCTTCTCTCATTGTATTAGTCCGAAATTGCTGGAGTGATAAGCGGTGGTTATATAACAATTCCACATTGATCACTCCACACTTTCTCTTACAAGCAGAGTACAGAGCTAACACACCCACTCACTCAGTCACTAAAGCATGCATTTGCACATTTACTGCTGCAGCCCAGCGCTGAACCCACGTCGGCGTGCCAACTGCTGATCACGACGACGACGACGACACGAGAACCAAGACGAGGCCGTTTAATCTAAATATGAACGCATGTGTCACTGCCTTCGTTCGGTAAACACAATAAATTAGACAAGAGCAATTATCTCTCATGACATTCCAGGATCTTTTTTATTCAGTTTGGCAGAATAGATGTTGATGGAAACTGCTGATTAGGAGCTTTTATGTAACCTTTAGCGCTTTGTGTGATCACAAAATGAAGCAATCTGATTTTTCTCTCTTGACCTTCTTTAATAACATGGGCCATCATACTAATCTTTAGCTCCTAATACCCACCTTGCCTTCAGGGGGAACTCATTGGCCTGATTAGAGCATGCAGTACTCTGAGAGGCTTTTATAAAAGCCTGCCACGACATGACATTAAAGGGATATGTGAGAAGGGAGGAGAAATCTTCATGCCTTACTGCCAAGGTTAACACACCTTCAGTGTGTTATTAGGCTTAACTCAGCCGGAGGCAGCAGGAGGAATCTTATCCCATCACAGCTATATCAGAGCATGTAAACCTGAAGGAACTAATGTTTGGTAGGTGATAAGTCAGCGATGGAGGACGACGAGGAGATTATTCCTGCAAAATGAGACTACATAGTTTATGTAAAAGTCATCAAAGATATATAGAGTCTTAAGAAATGGTGCAGTACTGCTGAAATGATCCGGAAATTAATGCAATAGCCGAGTGCTTTGCCATTAAATAGGTCCCTTCCTTGTTAAACTTTCTGCAGCACTTTCTTAACTAATGTTTACCATCTAAAAAGTGAGTCAACAGTGATTTGGAAAGCGCTTGATCACACAAAAGTACAGATGTATATGCACCCAAGAGGTACTGACGACAGATTGTGATCTGATCAGCCATCACCCCTCCAAAGATGGTGTAGAACTCATTCCGAACAACTTGCTGTATATGTAAATCCATATGTGGGCAGCTACAAGCAGTCATCCACTATGGACACTACTCAAGACAATCATGGATGGAGTTAGGGCTGAAACGATTCGTCGAGTTACTCGATTAACTCGATTACAAAAATTGCTCGAGGCAAAAACTCTGCCTCGAAGCCTCGTTAAATTCCTGTGACGCGCACTATACGCGCAGGGATCTGATTGTTCCACACGGACCGTTGTTTTGGAAGCACCTATGCAAGCACACCACCAGCGCGATACATTTTGAATTTAGTTGGCGCGATGGCGGAGAGTAAAGATGCCCATAAACGGCAAAAAATGTCTAAAGTTTGGGATCATTACATTCTAAAAAAGGAAGAGAACAAAGTGCAGATACTGCAAAGTAGACCTGGCGTACCACAGCAGGACAAGCTCAATGATCCAGCATCTGAACAGAAAACATCCACATGCTGTTTCACCAAGCGTCGCTGAAACAAGGTAACGTAACCTAAACCTGTAATTAATTAATGTTCGCTGATTTTAATCGCATACTGTATGTAGCGATGTCATGATGCGGTTTGACTAGATATGATGTTTAGCTTCAGGGGCGGAGTGGCAATCGGGACGACCGGGCCGGCCGAAGGATTTACGCAGCGGATCAGAAATTGAGCGGCCGCGAGGCGAACGCGACCGGCCAGAGCTTATTAGAATCATTGACGTTACTAAATTCTCCGCGAATAGCGGCCAAATACTCCCATATACTCCCCTATCATCACAAATTGAGCGGCCGCGAGGCGAACGCGACCGGCCTGAGCTTATCAGAATCATGGACGTTAAATTCTCTGCACCCTCATCTCTCTCACTCTTCCTGACGCACAGCACGCGTTCACAAACAAACACACAGGTTGCTAGGTTACCATAGCAAATAGGCTCACCCCAGAAATTATGTATTATTTGTTAGTAGCCTAATGGTAAATGCTGCAGGTGTAGAAATCTACATAAAACGGATATTTACTTTGATGTCAGGGCTAGATTACAACATGAAACTTGTTGTGCATATTAATAAATTAAATTGCTTTTTGGTTTTACAGTAAGTTCGCTTAACTGTATTGTTATGTAATTGTTGGCACTGGCACTTTTAATGGGTAAATTGCAATACATGGGCTTAGTTTTGGAGCCAAATGTTGGAGTTGGAGTTCTCTGTTTTTTTGAGAAATAAAAGGCAAATGCTTGATCATTTTACAGCCACATAATTTTCGTTATGCATCATTTGTTTTGGTTGTTTAAAAACGTAAAAAAAATATCCGATTAATCGATTAATCGATCGATAAAGTGCTAGATTAATCGATTACAAAAAGAATCGATAGCTGCAGCCCTAGATGGAGTTTATGGATAATGTTCTGGACCTGCACACAGGAGAGGAGGATGTGCTGCTCAGATGTCAATGAGGACACTGTAGACGCATATTTGTGTAAATGCTTTCAGGTTTAAATCGTTTCCAGACATTATCTGATGCAAGTCTTCCTCCAGCCAACAGTACCAAACCCGAAGCGATTCCTTTAATTATTATTGGGAAAAGTAACATTTTGAGAAGACTAAAACATCAAATGTTAAATACTGAAGACGGAATATTGAAAGTCTTGCTCACTATCATTGAATTTGCTAGTTTTATCCCCAACTGTATTCCACCAAACAGAAACTTATGTGCATATGTACATCCACAAAAACACAGAGATCCTCGAATTCCAAAATTAAACGTGATAATCAATAGTGGTTGATAATTGTCAAAAGAAAAATACCAAAAGTTCACCAGCAACTTCTAGCTTTTTAAGTCTCCATTGATAGTAACCTGATTATGTAATGGTTTTTAATTGTCAGAAACAAAGAGTGAGTTAATAGCACTGTTTCAGCCCGAGCTTATTAACTTATTATAATTCAATAATTTATAATAGTTTAATTTTACCAAAGGTTCAAATCCCAAAGATAAAATATACAGGAATCCACTTTTAGTGTATTTATCTAAAGCATTTCACAGAGTCAGAGTCTCAGTACGCCCTGCAGTAAAAGTTTCCCGACTGGGAATCCCTGATTTTGTCCAACTAAGCAAAAAAATAAACTGATTTTTGATGGTTTGTTTGACTTAAATAAAATGTAGGACACTCTTGTTGTATCTTTTCAAATGAGCAATTTGCTGCTTTTATTAGTTTCATATCCTTATTACTGATTGTTGGTCATTCAAACTCTCGTTACCTGAACATTGTGTCCTGTGAAAAACTATAACGACTTTATGTTTTACTATTTCAACTTTATAGGCTTAACAACCTGAAAATGCATTTACAAATTCATCAATAATCAATGTAACATTGCTACATTTCTCTATTAGTTAATCTAAAAGAACAGCACAAGAAAACATGCATCTAATCTCAATTGTCTCCGTGTTAACGTCAGACTCCCTGTTGATAAAACCGTCACGCAACCATCAGACATTGCTGCAGACATAAAACATGCAAGTTATCTGACCTGTGCGAACTGCGTCTCTGTTTGTTTTGATGGTGCCTGAGCTGATGACTAATTGCTTTTTTTTCTCTCTCTCTCTTTTCTCTGAGGTGCTTCGGGCCTCACACAAATATGTTGGCGTATTCTTCACCAGAGGTCAGCCTGGCTGTGGGTGTGGGCCCATATCTGCCAGCTAACACTTACATAACCACAAGGTTCCAGCCCGTACTAAAGTGTGGGTGTGTGCTCAGCACTGACAAACGTTTGTAATGTTCCAGCTCCAAATGATTTACAACCTGAAACTTCTTTTTAAGTCGCATCCAACGGGAATTTAATGTTTTTATTGTAGTCAGTGGCAACAAAAGGTGTCCGGGGCAAAGTGAGACTTGTTCCGTCACAGCCACACCTACAGTGCCTGTCAGATTTCCAAAGGAGCAGTTTATCCGTCACCCTGTATAGGTGGATAGGTATACAGTAGATTTGACAGGATGTGGTGCAGATAATAAGCGGAGCTGGAGCTTCAGTGCTGCACAGATAGAAGCTTTGTGCATCTGAGGTAGGAACTCTGTAGACCTGCGGGCCTGGCATGTGTGAGCTCGCCTGCGATGCCACTGAAGCTAAACTACAGCAAAGCACAACTTATACCTTAAAGTAGAAGGCTGATGTGCACGCACATGAATGGTTGTTGTCAAAACAGTTCGATACATAATTGATGCACACAGTCAGTTTACACCTAAGCTCCTTGGATTTTTCCTATCTTCAACCTTTGGAAGTAAACTAGAGTCCAGATACGTTTTTGAAGAAAGAGCATGTCAACCAAACCGTATTCAAAAATCTGACAACTTTCGCAAACCAAAACCAAACGAAACAAGAGATTTATGCAAATCTCTAGCGACAGGTTTTCATCCGAAATAGCATGAACACACACGTTAGTCATATAACACACATTTTAGCCAAATTTCCACGTTGCTTACTAAAATGAGTCCCGCTTCCCTTCTCTGTCAAATGCAGCATTGTGCGCAAAATCCAGCCTTCAAATGAGTATAAAAACGTGAAAGTACTGTAATATATGTGGGCCGAATGCACTAAAACGAAGCCATGAATCGTGTCGAGGTTTCGTTTAGCTGTGCGACTTGCGTGTGTTTCCAGAATAGCGTTTCATCCTTAAACGCGCAGATTTTTACACGCAGTTTGGCGTGAGGGGGATCTTCCAGGAGGACGCGTTGCAGCGACATTAAACCGCAAAAATAGGCACGTAGTGAGCGCAGAAACACTTAAAAGGTCGACAAAAGCATAATAGAGACATTATAATAGCACATTACAAACGTTAAAGTGAACTTTAAAGACGCTTTCGCATACCGTGCAGTCCGCGTCGTCCGTGCTGTCCCGTACAGTGGCGTACTTGTCTCTCCTCCTACAACTCTGAGCTCCAACTCTGCTGCGTCACTTGTTGACATCCTATTTTAACCGGCCCAGTAAGCCCTCATTATTCAGGCTGTCAGTGCGGTGCATCTTGCAAAAACAAAATATAGATAGGAATGTGTCGATAGGACTCAAATGCGAACAGGCCAAGCGTCCGAGAGCGACGATGGCACTGCGGGTTAAAGTTCAACATCACCTGACCGACAGGTGAGCGACGGCACTCTTGGCTGCAATTACAGTTGGCTGCGTCCCATTTCTGGAAAATTTCCCCCCTCCCGCCACTTCCTTATCGGGGCATTTCTTCTGCATGTTACTCACTCTGAGAACATTTTCAAATTGTCTGCGGTTTACTCAGGCGCAGAATAACATGAGGACATAGTTCTGTTACCTGTTGCTTTGTAAGTGGCCATTTAAGAAATTAACCTGAATTACCACACATAATTTAAGTTTCGGACACATAAAGACTCAAATCACATGCCTGTAATCTGAAAACAAATAATCTTATACTTTGTGTTGTAGCCTACAGCCGATTCTTCAAACATTCCCTAACGCCAAAAAGTTTATGTTTCCCATAAAAGGGGAAGAAATTCAGTAATAAGGCCTATACCAAAAAAAGTCAGGTGCAAACAAGCATGAAGATTTTCGACAAATTGCTAGTACGTCCATGCTGTGCAAAACTATGGAGAAAGTTCTGGTGGGCCTCCTGACCTCCACGGTGGCTGCCGTTTTAGATCCACTCCAGTTCACTTACAAAAGCAACAGAGGTACGGATGCTGCTGTCCTGACTCTGTTAGATTCAGTCTCAAAGCAGTTTACGCTTCCTAAAGGATACGCAAGGGTTTTGTTTGTAGATCTCAGTGAAGCTTTTAATTCTACGAAGGTGCATATCCTTCTGAAAAGGCTGGTTGATCTAAATGTTGATAAGGGCCTGATTCTTTGTATCAGAGACTTTCTCTCCTGCTGCCCTCAAAAGGGTGTGTGTTAATGGTAATCTTTCAGAAGAGGCTGTCATAAGCATAGACTGCCCACAGGGTAGCGTTATTCCACCTTTGCTTTTTTCTTTGTTCACAAATGAATTTGCATTTATTGATTGTAACTTAAAACTGATTAAATATGCAGATGCCATGGCCTTAGTCGGCTTGTTACAGAGAACGGACTCTTCTGGTGAGACCTCCTGTCTTGTTCACATTAAATGGGAACTACTGTTTTTTCAACGGGGAATAGCACTAGCGTATCATAACAAAATATTGGTGAAATGAATGAGTTTTGCAGCAGATAATGCGTTATTTAGAGGCTGCGTTTTGGTGCCCCAGTCACTCCCACTGTATGGATATACACTAATCTAAACATCGTCCGAATGACTCCAAATGACTCCAAAGTTATATGGGCGAGTAAACGATCGTATTTTATGCCACAAATAAGGTCCAGGTTGTAAAAAACAGTAGTTCCCCTTTAAGGCTTTTGAAGCATGGTGCTTCAAAAGCCAGCCAGAAATCAATGTTTCAAAAAGAAAGGAGTTGGTCATCTGCACAAAACGAAATGTGACAGTAGTGCCGGTTCCACTTGATGGTAAACTCGTTGAAGGTGCGGAAACTTTTAAATACCTTGGCACAGTTCTGAACTGCCAGATAAACCTCTCTGAAGTCTCAGACTTTGTTTTTAAGAAATGTTCACAGCGTCTTCGCCTCCTGAGGTGACCGAGCTGTCTTGGTGTCAGTCCACTGATTCTGGAACTGGAAAGTGTCCTGACATTTCATCTCTCTGCTTGGTTGGGTCGCTTAAGCTGTAAGTGCAAGAACAAATTAAATAGGATTGTGACAAAGGCAAGTAAAATTGTGGGAAAACCCCAGAAGTCGCTGATCCTCACTGAAAGGAAGGGAAGAAAGCTAGGAGAATCTGGCAGATAACTCCTATCCTCTTTTTAATCAGTTTGAATTTTTGAAGTGTAGGAGGCACCATAGAGCCCCTCTGGCCATTGCAAATGTCCATGCAATGCTGCGTGGACATTTGCTGCACCTGTACACGTAAACTTTTGTGTTTTAGCACTGTCTGTCTTCTGTGTTGGTGAGCCGAAAACAAATTTCCAACTCGGTAGACAATAAAGTTCTATTCTATTCTATTTTCTATTGTATTCTATATTCTATTGTATTTGCTTGACAGAGAGTTGGAAAGTGGTGCATGATTCATGAGATCTCCACAAACAAAGGCCATTAGACATGTCTGTGTTGTCTTAAAGACGCCTCATCACTCATCCAAGTGGATTCTTTTCTGCCATTCTCACCTTAAGTCTGGAGTTTCTTTCCACTAATCACCACCTCTAATTGGGAAACTAACAGGACACCACCCAGTTTAATCTCAATAACTTCTTCTAATCACAGGTGAATATCTGGCTGTCAACAGGCCCTAGTCATGTGAGTTTAAAGCGTGCACCACCCAGAGGTGTTCCTAATTAAAACAAACTGAAGAAGCAGATAAGAGGTGAAACTTCACCGAGGAAATTTAGACAAGATATGCCATGAGCTGCATGACTGAGTATCTTTGCAGACCTTCACATTTTTATTTGACTTTATTTCATTTGTTTCTTCTTCTTTCTCCTTTGATTTCTTTTTTCTTTTCTAATAATATCTCTTCTAGCTTTCAGAAACCCATGAGTAACTTTGACTCAGTTTCTGCAGCAGAACAGCACCCTCTTGCTATTCTGACTCATTATTCTTGTTTGTGGTGGCGCGAAGCATGAAGCAGTGCTAGTCATCAAAATTCGTAGCCTTTGCAGTCACACTGGCTTTCGTCAGGCAGTGAGAAATGTGCAAAAAAACAAAAAACAAAAAACAGGCCCTGTTTGTGGACAAAACCTTGAAACAGATGAAGGCTGAGAACACTTTGCAGGGTTGTCACATTTACTGTCCTTGTGCATTGCAGCAGTGGACATCAGTTTAACTGAACGAGAAAAAAACAGAGCTGATATCAGGCTGCCATACAAACAGGTTACAGGATAAAGCCAATGGTCTGGTCTCTTAAAAATAATCCCAACCCAAATGACCACAGTGACCGAATAAACTGATCCGGGACTAAATTAGGCTTGGAATGAGATCACCGCCTGTTTGTGCATCAGGATGAGACCTGGTGCACAGACACAGCTCAGGCCTCTTTATTTAATTTGATTTGAAATAATCTGTTGCATAATCTCACTGGAAGCTTTATTTATTTTTATTTATTTTGTTTCCAAGCTGAACGCCAAGGCGTGTGGATGCAAAGGTGCAATACAAAAACGAACCAGAGGATGTCAGTGTTGCTTCATAGAAAGAAATAAAAAAGAGAAACGAAATAAAAGTTTGAGTCACGCTGGGCGTTTCAGTGATGAAACCTTAAAGCTGAATTATATCCTGGTAATCATTATTATCACATTATAATTACAAGGATATGTAATGGAATGACATAATGTGCAAAAACGACAAACGATTAATCTTAGTTAGATGTGCTCAGATGATGTAAATGGTGAAAGAGAGAGAGTTTGGAACCTGTTTGCATTTTATTTTCTGCATATATTCACTATATTAACATTAAAATGTCCACATTTGCGTACCGAGAATTAATTGTTAAGTCCGTGCAATCCAGAATGACAGCTTTTGAGAAACTCTCATCATCATCCTCCTCCACTTCTCCCCCTCCTCGTCATCCTCATCCTCCTCCTCCTCCCCCCTCAGAGGATGCAGGACTGTGCGGTCTTGAGCTCTGACGCCTGAGAAGCTGCCGCGATCATCTCGGGGACAGTCGGGGAAAGTCGCCGCTCAGGGATCCGGTTTCTCTCTTCTTCTTTTTTTTTTTTTGTCTTGGCTATCTCTGCGTTTCTCTCTCCGCGTAAACTTCCACCTGACAGCATGACGGAACGCGCGCATTTGGGATAATTTCAACGATGGTTCGCTTCAAAGGTGCATTTTCACGGAGCTGCAGCTGAGGTTTCATTCAAAGTCCGACTGGATTCGCGCAGCGTGATGGATACAAATGAGCTCGCGGTGCTGAAACTTTTTGTTGTTGGGGTTTTGGGTGAGTAGCGATGACTTTTTGGTTTCTTATTAATTTCAGAGAACGCTCAAGGATTGATGGATGCAAATCCATCACCCAAGAAGTCTGCCTGCTCTGTTATAAGGAGAAATACCATAGCAGCATCACACAAATGCAACATACAACTTGAGACCACTTTCCTCATTATAGTCCAGTAAATAATATATTATAATTGCTTTTGTTTTCTATGAGTGCTGCAATCAATTTCTTTGCATCTACAAATGCACTGCCACCATGTCAGGTTGCACATAACGAGGCTTCATAAGAAGAACTAACAGGAACATCAATCCCACCTCAGAGCATGCACTGAACGGGGAATATACAGTGCTGCACCATGGCCTCATGCCCCACTGGACAGAACTGACCTATATCGTGGCCAATAGGAATTTCTGGATCTGGCTCATTATCCGGCAGCCCAGGGGTGAAATCATGTATGAAATTATGTTTCATGTGGCGCGAGGTTGTGGCTGAGGAGTTGAAAGGGTTAAAGGCTGTCACGGCCGAGCTGTTTTGATTGGGACCTGCTCTGTGTCCGCAGAGTGGCCCGTAGTAGTGACAGCAGATAAGAATGAGGAGTCCTGATACTGCTGAGTACCGACTCTTTCCAGGATTCGGAGAAGCCGGGCTGAGGGGCTGTTAGTTAGCAGCTGTTGGGCTGATATTTGGTCAGCTGGTCTGACACTGATTGAAAATGCCTGGTCATGCTAGGCGACACAGGATTTCAATTTTATGGCTTGTAGTTCAGCGAAACTCTTATCTAGTTGCAGTTTACCCAGAGCTTTTTGGAGGGGTAAACGTGAGACAGTTAGGTGACAATTTTATGGGAGGTCATTCTGCCATTTAGAAGCCTGTAATAAACAGAAGGATGTGCTCTATATTATGTCCTGACAAGATTATCAGCCTGGACTAGGCTGGATCTCAGCCATGTAACAGCTGTGGAACCTCCCAGCGCTGCACATCCAAGCAGAAACCTAACTTAGATGCTCATGTTCAGGCATAAAACATGTTTTATGTTCTAAGCTCTCCTTTCAGTGTTTATGGAAAACCAGCGAAATCAAAGATTTACACGTGTAGGAGCTCGCTGCATGTGCTGCTGTCAAAGCAGCGAGAGGTTATATTCCCATGCCGTGAAGACATGCAGGATTTTCCCATCAAGATCCCTACTGGGAGGAAGAAGGCGGGAGTCCAGATGTGTTCAAAGAAAGCCAGAAAGCAACGCACTGAGTCATTCTTAATGCAACGCCAGTGTGGTGGACGCAGCGAAGACTGGAGGAGATGGTCCACATCTGCAGCACACAGAAGAAAAAAAAAAAAAAAAGATTCCCACTGACGGTGAAGCATCTGCTTACCCCAATAAATAGTTATTCACATACACTCTCACAGCGAGGGAAAGGGCCTCAGGGTTCTTCTGTTCTGCTGAAAAAAAAAAAAGGCATAGCTGTGAAAAACGTTTTTTAAGTTTTTCTTGTAAAAATGCTATTCATAGACCTGAGGAGAGAGTTCGATGCGTGGAGCTGTTTTCAATGTGTGTGGCTGATGTCTTTTCTTTTAGCACATGGATGTTGTTATACACGGTGCTGCTCATCATCTGGACATTCCAGGTTGAAATACCTTCAAGTTTATTAGACGAGACAGTTGTAACACCACGTTAGAGCTTTTAACTCAAGCCTGGTGTCACATTCTCAACAAATACTTAAAAAAGCTAGAGTACATGGACAACAATAAAATGATTTCACAAGATACATTTACCGGCCCTCTAAATAACCCCCAAATCGGAGATGTTTTCACAAAATATGACAGAATACGAAGAAGATTTCCCCAACTTTAGGAACGACATTGAACTTACTAAATAGAAGATGACAGCATCAGTTTCCTGCTTTATTTGTCTTTCCAAACACTTGTTTGAACGGCTAGTTGTTTTGCTGCCACCGTGTTTACCTCCCAGAAACTTGGGGCAATGATGCACAGAAAGAAACACAGAAACCTTATCTGTTCCAACCAGAGAGAAACAACATCAGATTAAGCATTTACATGACAATTAGGCACAAATGTTTCCCTACTGAACTGACTACCAAAGTGTTACACCACCCTTCTCAGTCTCATTGAAAATGTCCTCTCCAGTCCAGTCGCCGGTGCTGGCCTGTTCCTACTTGAGATGGTTCTACGAGGTTCTTCTGTCCGGGCAAATGAGTAAAATAAAGTGAACACATAGCAAGAAGGTTCCGGGTTTGTATCCATCGGCCGACTGGGGCCTTTCTGTTTGGAGTTTGCATGTTCTCCCTGTGTCTGCGTGGGTTCTCTCAACTTTAAAAATGATAAGAATATCTGTGAGCGTATCCAAACTGCAGATCGGGCTTTATCCTGTCAATCATGTGTCCACATTCAGCACATGTCATAACATCAACAAGAGCGAACGTTCGCTCGGCGTCGTGACACTGACTGGAGTCCACAGGGCGCAACGGCAGGGAAAGTGTGTTAAGAGCGTTATTAATCTTTCAGATCCCCGTTAAAGATTCATGCCCCAGAGGGGACTTGAACTCTGCCTCTTAGCTCATCCCGCTCATATCAAAGTCTGAAGCCGAGGTGTCGCCGACTCCTGAGTTGCCGCGCAGAGGGCAGAGTGTGTTTCTGTCAAAGCGCCAGATGGTCAACAGATTGTCGAGGGGTTCACCCCTTTGTAGAAGCACCCATAAACTCCCTGGGTATCTGTTCGTCATGCCATATGACCACCGAAGATTTCTTTAACAGGAAGCGCTGGAGGCTCCTTTTCACAGGCCAGATTAGCTCTCATCTCATGTTATGAAAGTGTGGAAGCAGCTCCAGATATGTAAAACAGTGAAGCAAAAATGGGTCATAGACTGAGCCTTATTAAAACTGAATTAATGCAAGAAACTAGAAATGGTTGGTTTGATTAGTTGAGCAGCAGAAAATACATTGTTTTATAACAGAATGAATATACACAGTTTCTTTAACTGTTGGTTAAAAGTGTCAGATTTGGAACTACATTAGGCAAAACAACAATTAAATGAACTTGTCTGTGCATAGTGTTAATACATAAACCTAATTTCATTTCATACATCCTTCAAGGCTGGAAATACTCCGCGATGTTTGCATGGCAGCTCAGATCATCTGATGCTGCAGACCCGTGGCTCATTATGTAACGTCATTTGCAGAAGCCATCATCCTCTGATGCTGGCTTCCGCAAAGGAGCGGCGAGAGGGCAGAGTCGGAGCAGGATGTCTGTTTATATCGGGAGACGTGATAGAAGGAGGGATCTCATATTTCCAATCACAGAGAAGGTGCTAATGAGCCTGACTGAAATGAGAAGCGACATCGAGTCCAATGGCGGGCTCAAATTAATGATAAATGACAGACTGAAATGAGGTACTGATGGGAGGAGAGGGACGCATCTATGACAAGGAGTCATTTTATTCACTGGAGGCCGAAATGTTTTCAGTGGAGTAGCCAAATAGCAAATGAGTTATGATTTAAAATAACCACGGCGGGCCTAAGCGTAATGGGTTGAAGCTGTCAGAGGAAGCGAGACCACTCGGCGCTCTCGCCCGGTTAATTAACAGGCAGCCTTTTGCGTTTTTGAAACAGATTCTGACTCACGCTGAGGTGTTTTTTTTTTTTTTGCGTTCCTCCACCACTGAAACAGTTTGCAATAACCCGCAGCAGCTGTGAGAAGCAGTCAGACATCCGAGGCATCATTTACCAACAATATTTGTTTAGCAAAATACGAAGTATCACGTTGGTGTGACAGGAACACAGCGGAAAGGGGGTGAAATGGGGGGAGGTAGGGTGGCATCTTCTCTTAGAGTTCTGCAATTTAGTGGACATGTGAAAACTACGGTTGCAAATGATCAGCGCCTGATTCAGTGGGGGCAAAGTCTGAAGACCACAAGATGGAAACGAGGTGAGCTTACCTGAACTCCAACTCTGCTGGAGCCTTGAGGCTGCATTCAAGACAGCATATCAGTTTGAAACATTGCAGGAGGTAATGGATAGGGGTGTAACGGTACACACAAATCACAGTTCGGTACGTACCGTGGTGTGGGGTTCACGGTTCAGACAAAAATAGAATAAAACACAAAACAAATGCATTAGGAGGGTTCTCGTACCATTCATTCATTTTATTCATACAGAGGAAAAAACACAATTTCTTGTAGGGATAAACTGAGGTAGCACCTCCGCGAAACATCGTCGGCAGACAATCTTTGTCCGGTCCACCACTCGCGTCCAATCGCTGTTATGTTGCACCAAGAAACCAAAGTGTTCCCACGCTGGTGATTTAAATGAAGCCGGCGGCTCTTCCAACTCCACACTCTCTATTACTTTTCTTCTTCGTCTGTTTTTCTTCTTCTGTAGGCTAATGACGTTAGCTGGCAGCTTTTAGGCTCATGACCACCACCTGGATTGAAGTGAGGACTCGACTTTTTCTTTTTTTTTTAATAGGCTATTCACTTAGAAGTATTCGCCGTATGACTGTGTGCACCAAACCGTGACACCGCGGGACGAATACAAATACCGTTAAACCCCTAGTAATGGAACAAGAGGGAGTGCCCACAGTGAGCTGTTAGATGAGGAGCTGCAGGCCACGAGCTCCACCTTGGACCTTTCACCGTGCTGTGCTGTGCTGTTTGCAGCCTCATGCTATGTGATCTGTGGCTTTGATTTTTGCATTTGCTGCTGCACAACCATGAAGTAAATGTTAGAGATTGCCACTTTAAAGGTCTTTTCGCATAATAAAAATGAAGTCACAAATAACGTAATTATTAAAACTTCATGTGCCTGCAGCAGTCCCATGGTGAAGATATTCATTCATAGACATGGTTATTATTATGGTGTGTGACTGGACAAATCAGCATGATTGGGTGATTAGTGAGTAGTCCAAGAGACTTTTTCAGAAGGGCTCTATCGGGGTTGCTGTTGCTCTCTGCGGTGTAGTCATTTCTCACGGCCGGACATTTTGACTTGGCAGGGAAAGCAGAAGTGCGCGAATGATTGCTTAGTTGCTTAGTGACAAGTCAAAATACCTGGTGTGAAAAGGGAACCCTAATAAAGATGTTTCTCTTTGTTTCCATCTTTGCTCCTTACTCTGCCTTTTCTCCTTCACAGTTTTGCGTCCCTGTCAGGCGGACGAGCAGCTTGTTCGCGCAAAGGTCTTTGTCACTGCTGGTGAAACAGCTGACATAAGCCAAGCCCTTTTGTCCTTTTCCACTCAGTCCCTTGAATGCAATCCGTTTTTTAATGGAAATGGGTCGTGTAGCTGTCTTTTCTGAAATTACACACGCTGCTGAACTAGATGTAAAATATTCATAGTATACGTCCATGTGTTGTACCTATTTATCTGTCCCTTAGTGTATTCATCTCATCCCTGGCGAGAGTTGGGCCGAAGTTGCAGTGATAATGCGCTTCTCTGCTGTGCTCTGGCTTTTTATCACGCTGTAATTAATGGCCAGGACAAGTTGGCATATTTATTACAGACCTGTTGTGGAGGGGGTGGACTGCATCACTCAGAGAGGGGGAGTGTTTACCGCTGCTGCAGTGCTTGACATTTAAGGATAAGTGCATCTGTTTTATTGCATTTCATCTGAAGGAACCAGAAAATCAAGGTGAACTGGTCGGGTTTCATCTTGGCTGAAAAGGTGACCCATATTAACTCAATTAACAGTTTTGTCTTGTTCTGCGTAGCCTCGCAACTGTTTCTCCTGTCGATGGCATCTGCTGCTTTTCTAAAAGCTCACACAAAGCGGTAAAAGAAAGCCGCGACGTCGTCCTCGCCAGCAAATGTTTGTGTTTTTCTGGTTGCAAGCGTCCCACTGGAGCTCACATTTGTCAGAGAGGGATGACACGAAGTGGCTTTAGGCCGCGTTTAGCTTTTATGTTTTGGAATTAAACGCCCGTCTGCGCTTGAAGAGGGGGCCGTGCGCGGGGAATACTGATGAAAGCCCGAATCGCATTGCCAAGCTAATTCAGTTTTTCATTTGATTATCCACCGCTAAGGAAGAACAGTTTGGGATTTCATAAAGAGGGCAGATTCTGCTAACTCACTGTTATAATCGCATCCGAGTTGCTTATCTGTCGCCGGCAGCCTGCGTTGTGCGTCAGCGTGAGCGCTCAACTCCTGGTGCTTATGTGAATACAAATGCTAAAAAAAAAATAAAAATAAGAAAGAAAGAAAGCATTTAATGAAACTTTTTTTGTTTCCATGCTGAACTGCAGACAAAATGTTTACGAGGTGCTCGGCGCAGCAGCTTCGGCACTCATGCAAACAAGCCGTGATAGATCATAGACAGATGGATTCTCTCCGCAGGGGCCTATTCTGCAGAAGCTTGGCTGTAATTTTCTTCTCCACATGGTAAATGGACTGCATTTATATAGAGCCATTATACCAAAAGCCCTTCACGCTGCCTCACATTCACCCACGGCGTCCTACATACAAATAGTGTAATAGGTTAAAAAAATATTAATTTTTTTTTGCCTGGAAAGACCTCAATCATGGATTCCCCCACTAATGGCACTTTATTTCTGTCTGTCTGCACCGCGGCCGTGCAGGAGTCCCCCCTCTTAACTTCCCCTCCTTCCTGCTTTTGTTTGCCAAGTTCCCCTGTCTTGCGCATCTGTGTCATTCTCCACTCTCGTCTTCCTCTCCCTCCTCCTTGACCTCCAGATCCCCTCTCCTTTAAGATATCGCTCTGACACAAGCAGCCCCCGGATCAACGGGCGGTAGCAGCAGAGAAGAAGTAGTGCGTGCCGTGTGATGGAGTGTTTATTCCTGATCCAAACAGTCGCACTCACGGGTGAAGACCGGTCGCCTCAGCGCGACGGAAGCCTGTTAAATAAAAAGTGAGGATCGTGACGCACACGTGGAAACTGTCTCCGCGCTAAGACGTTTGCGGGGTTGCACTCGGCAGTATGCGTGGGCAAACATGACAGGAGACAGAGGCGGGTCTTCCTTACAGCTGGACAGTTTCGGTGTGAAGTGGATGTAAATGACAGGAAGGTGTGTGTGTGGGAGTGGGTTTCAGTCAGGGACAAGCAGTTTGGATGTAGTATGCTCCACTTCAACTGCACTACAAGTGAAATGAAATACTTTTCCACACTCTTTATTATTTTGGATTCAAAGAGAATCAGTAGCAACACACTCTTCAGTAAGAATTAAATATTGTTCCCGTTGAACAATATTCATCCTCCACATTTACCTACTTTGTACTTTTTCCCACCGTCTCTCTCTTGGTTCAGTCTCCTTTCACAGAATTAATGTCTGCCCGCCCCAACTGGCTCTTCAGCTGGTCGGTGAATAATAATCACTCAGCAGTCAATCACTGCGTCTCTGCCTCACTGTGACTCCAGCAGACCGGTAAACGATGGGGCATGATTGAGAACAGGACCCAATCACATAGTTTCCCCTTTCAGTTTTCTCATCCGCAGCGAAAAAGTGATTGTCTTTGACTGTGAGTGAAATAAATTCTGCACCCAAGCTGAATACGTTTAGAAGAAAAGAAAAAGTCCGTTTGTACGCCTGGAAGGTCTGCTTCTCCTTTGGCTGTGGGCATTTTCACATATGTGATAGACATCCTGAGATTTCTTTGTTTTTTATATATATATTTATACATATTTTAGCTTCTGACAGCAGCAGCTGGAGGCCATGGTTGAACAGTTTACAGAGGAGAGATTTAAACGTCCTCCCTGAGAAGCAAACCTCTCACACACTGACAGACAAACACACCAGGCTTCCTGATCGGTACCCTTATATTTTATCTATATGCAGAGTTGTGCTTTTGTCACTATTAAGCAACACAGACTGCTAAAAAACGTCGCAACAACGAGAAAATCATTCTTACTAATTTTTTTAAATTAACGAATGTCATGATTTTGAGATTAGTTTCCCTGGGTTTCTGTTTCCTGTTTTATTTTCTTAAGTTCTTGATTTCCTGTTTCGTGTTACTCCCTGTGTTTTCCCCTTTTGATTAGGTCATTGGTTTCTCCTTGTGTTCTGTCTTGATTTGTGTCACCTGTGTCTCGTCATCCCTCTGTCCGATGTGTGTATATATAGCCCTGCCTTCCCCTTTGTTCTCTTTGATGTTGTGCTTGTCACACGTCGTACATGTCCCATAGTTTTGCCTCATCTTGTTTAGCTCGTGTCTCGTCATAGTTTTTTGTTTTCTCATGGCTTAGACTTGTCAAGTTCATAGGTTATGTTTCAAAGACGTTTTTGGTTTCATCAAGTTAAGATATCCTGCCTCGTCTGCAGCGCTTTTGGTTTTGTCAGTTTTGTCTTTTTTTTGCATTAAATACCTTTTTGCCTACTCCTGCCTCAGCCCTCTAAGTCCTGCATCTGGGTTCTAACCTCCAATACCCACAAACCCCGTCCTGACAACGAAAGCATGACTGGAACAAATTTGATTGTGAAATCTCAGGAGGGGGAGACAGTTGTTGCAGGCAACAGCTGACTGTAGACTGACTTTCCCAGCTGATCCAGGGATTTGTGCAACATGCAACTTGTGAGTCTTTGAGAAAAGCATATGCAACCCTGCACGCATAATATCTAATGTTCAAGAGGATAATGTGACAACAATGTGGGTCAAATGATTGAGTGCAATGCTATGTCAACAGGTCTGCAGATATGTGTTTGTGCCATTTTTTTAATCTGCATTTATCTACAAATGTCTCTGCATTATACTCTCAGCTCTCAGCAGCAGCGGTCAGATTTTTAAGGCGGCTCTGTGGTTGTATAGCTATGCACTCTCCTGTGAATGAGCTCATGCAACGTCTCCCCGCTGGGTCGGCAGTTATCACTCATCAGATCGGTTTGTAACGCTGTGAAAGTGTCTCTTTCAGCGCGTCCCTCAGTTTAGTCGCCCACACCCAACCCAACAGGAACTGAAAGTTAACGCAATCCAAAAAAAAGAGAATAGTATGTCGACTATGTGAAAAACAAGAGAAAGCGCTTCCTAAAAAGCACTGATCCGACCCCAGCCTCCTGGCTTGAGAGATATGGAGGCTGTCAAATATAAATGGATGTTTGGACAGCATTTTGGATGCATATTCACAGAACTCATGTCGCTTACACAGCACGACACATGACGCACTGCACAAAATTAAGAGAGCAAGCTTGAAACCGAAGGAGGATGCTGTTTCCTACCTCTTGATGTGCACACACAAACGGACAGAAAATCGATTGGGCAACTAAGGCGTTGTCTGCGCTAAGCTGGCTGAAGTTGGAGACATTTTATGTGTGAAAATGAAGTGCATCCACACTAGGTCATTTTTTATTATTTTTTTTTTAATCTATGACTAAGCCAGTGAAACTGTAAAAAACAGGACTGCATTTTTTACTTCCTCATTTTATTTTGCTCGAGAATCAACAAAGCGTCAATCAGAAGAGCCTGATTAGTCTGCTGAAGTCTCCTGAAGTCGTTAAATACAGTATGCAACTAATAAAGAACATGTTGCTCAAGGGATCAAATGTTTTATGTGGCAGACAATTAATATTTAACACAATCCAGGGATGTTGTCAGTAAATTGAAGTAAAGCAGACGTTGCTGATCTTGTGCAGCGTCCTCACAAAAGACGGATGTGGGTGGTTAATTACTGATCCCAAGTCTGTGTAAACACGACCTTGACAGGCCACAATTTTCTGCTAAGAGAAATTAGAAGAATCATTTTCGGAGTCGGGGGCGTTTTATGTATGAGGAAGTCTATTTCTAAAAATTGCTCGACAGTCCTCACTATCAGCTTCCGTTTAGGGCTGTTATTAACTTTGTGTATTAAATCTGCCATCAGCCAATCAGCGTCAACTTTCAGCACAAAGGTGGCTACAACCACAGAACAGTCAGTGGAAGTCTGAAAATATAGATATCAATCAGGTGTTCATATGTGGCAGGTACAATGAAGATGATTACTTTTCAAATTTGAGACAAGAATGCAGTTGGGGTCAATGACAGACAATCCAACAATGCAATATTTTGTAGTGTAGAATACAGTAAAGCAGTCAGAAGTATCAGCACAAAGATATTGCTACTGGAAACTTTTATAAGTCAAACCGTGAAAGTAAAAATGAGTGAGTGCAGGGACTACAAATAGACTTCTGTAATTGTGTTGACCACTTCCTCAGATCAATATCACACTGAGCTGAACACTGCACTCGAGTCAATACAAGATTTTATTAAACTGTATTTCAGAGAATTACGGGTTGTCCCATTGATCAGACGAGGCTGTTTTCCCCCCCTCTCATTTGTAACCCTAGACCAACAGAGACTCACTGCAAAATGACACATTATTTTCAGCGTGTGTGACTTCACATGACCCCGACGGGTCAGTGTTTCTATCACAACAACATCCTCTCCTTGTTGTTTTGTCACATCAGGACTCAGCAGCGGCCACTTACATCGGCCCTCTACTAGGAGGTCATCCATCTTCCAGTCAGGGGAGCTCTGCTGATAAGAAGTGTGACTAACACTGACAGTGTTTGGCTGACACTGGTGTTACTGCCGGAAGATCAAACCGAAAGGTTTTGGCATGGATTTAACACTTCTTCTAATTTAGTTTTCTGCTGCAGATATTGTCTTAGCATGGATTTATTCATTTAGGTACATTAGTGTTTATTGTCATAGGAAAAATCTCATCGGACTAGATAGCGGCGACAGTCTCAGATGGAAATCAGCTGTGAACCGATGGAAAATCACTGCCAACATGTTGGTATCCCCTTGAGTCAAAGAGAAAATAAACTGCCACAGGAAGGAGGAGGGGAGGGTAAGTAGGAACATCCTCTAGACAGGACCAGTTTGGGAAACTCTTGTGCAAACGTTGTGTTTGAGACTATCAATCACCCAAGTTTCATTTGATTGTAGGATACTTACAACTGCTTTAAACATTACGGTAGAGGGTGTAGATGTAACTTGATGCATTTTCCAGATGTAAAGTTGTTATATCTACAAGCTCCCTGTTTGCCCACACCACTCTTTGCCCTTGACATTTCTTTCTATTTATTTGAAGACAATGAAAAGGATTCCTTAGAAGCAAGATCTGCCTCAGACCTCTTGTTCTTATAACCTCAGTCAGTGTTTGAGACTTGTGAATTTCCCCGGGCATAAGAGCAGGAAGAGTAACAAACAATAAGGAGTGACTTTATCTTTGACCTGGACGTGAAGGTATTCTTTTCGTTCCCCTTGCAACCTTGCGGTAACGTCATCAAATTTATGTCGACACTGATTAGGATTTCTGCGGAACACCATAAAGTCATTGCCCCATAAGTCTGCCATTTGTCCTCCGTTCTTAAAATAAAGTATCCAGTCTGCTCTTTCACTTCCCTCTGGCCTTCTGAGATCTGCAACGCAAAGAAAACAAAGCTTTTCCGCCGCACAGCTATGTCCTCATTGATCTAGCTTGCTTCAGTTGTTTTCCCACAGCTGGTGATCACCGGAGGGCAGCTCGGGTTGAGAAGTCAAAAAGCCAGAGATCTTTAAAGTATCCTCAAAGAGCAGAGAGGGAGGTAGAGACTTTTATTTATGAATGCTGAGCAGTGTTTGCCAATAAAATATAAGCCTAATATATTCAGATATGCAGATTTCTCTATAAAGTATTTATAACATGCAGCTATTGTTATAATTTTCTTCAAACCACATGATGCTGTTGACGGTGTTATCTAATAAAGTCTGCAAAACTGGCTCTACGGGTGCTGTAAATAAATCTTCCTTCCTATTCATGTTAAAGGGCGTACCCCAGGGTTCTATACAAGGCCCATTCAAATTTTTCAAAATCGTACGACATCTAATGACACTACTACCTATTTCTTTTCCCTCTACAGCCTATAAAGCATGTAATTATCTATCTTGGATTTTCATCAATTGTTTTCTTTCGTTTAGAAAAAAGCTTTCACATTAACTTTAGCTTTGTGGCCAAGCTGAGGCAAAGCTGAATCTGCTACCAACATTACGGTGCATTCACGCTACCAGCGACAAAAGCTACAGCTCTGCTCGCGTTGCCAGTGACACTGTTGCAGAGTCTCTGTTAGAGTGTCACTCAAGCGCACAGTGTCGTTATGAACGGGCAAAGACTTTCAATACGACATGGCCACGGGTGAAGCAAGCGTTTATGATTGGTTGACACATCGCCACATCGGAATATAACCTGTGACTGCGGGCTGTGTCGATGTTGGAGCACACTGCTGTGGATGTGTCAAACCACGGTATCGTTTGACTGAGCATCTGCTGCAGGCTTAGGTGAGAGGAGGTTTAAAAGGAGTTGAAATCAGGGTTAGAGAATGACGTCACCTGTCAGGGAACGTACGACAGCGCTGCCTGATACTGTGACTACCGTACAGGACATATATGTGCCTAAATGCATCTCTCCTTGGGCTGTCCCCCTCCTTACCCATCTTAATATACAGTTCACTAACAAGACCACACCTCTTGATATTCAAAGAAGTTTATGGAGAGATGGAACCGAGGGGTTGAGGGGATGGGATGAGAGGAGTTGAGGGGGAAAGGGATGAAGGGATGGAGGGGTTGTAGAAAAGGTATGGAGGGGTCGAGGGGAAGGGAAAGAGAATGGAATAGCAACTGATGGCGATCCTTGGAAGTCTGGATGCAGGAACGCGGGGAGAGAGATTCAGGGTGGGGGCACATCTCTGGAG
The DNA here is from genome assembly GCF_963514085.1 of Chelon labrosus. Lineage (NCBI taxonomy): Eukaryota > Metazoa > Chordata > Actinopteri > Mugiliformes > Mugilidae > Chelon > Chelon labrosus. Next base: position 8,136,521 of record NC_140351.1, on the reverse strand, counting down.
GCATCGACTCCTTGACTCCCTGGTTGCAAAGAGATTGCAAAGAAGAAGAGGCAACAGAGAAGGTTGGGGTGGAGGGGTTTGAGAACTGAGTCAAACGGGCGAGGAGAGGTTAGATGCGCCTATATAGGCAGGTGCGGGTAATTGGGTGTTTGAGGCGTGGCCCTGTTCCTGAACCTCAGTTATTTAACTTCACTATAATAACCAGGATCTACACGCTCAAGACTCTTTCTTCTTTTTTCAGACTGCCTCAATTTCCTGGAACAATGTGCAAATGAATGTAAAATTGTCCAAGGATGTAAAAAACAACCTCTTGTTAAGCATGTTTGCTTCTAAATCACTATTTTCATTTTCATTTGTGTAGTTCTGGGAACGTGACAGTTGTCAGCCTTGATAAATAAAGGACAAAAATACTAATATCTCCAACGTTGTTTGGGGTGTTTTCAGTAAGACTGCAAGCTTCTTTCTCCATTTCCTCCTATTTGCATCATTTTTCCTCGCCCTCTGCGCCGTGTGTCCGCCTCTCATTTCCATCCGTCTCTCCACCTGCATGTAGAAACCTCAGCTGATGTCGGCCTATTTATCTGCAGTGCTGTAACGGAGAGACCGAGAGATTGAGACAGGAAGAGAACGATTTATGAGGACACCTGATTTACTTCCATCTTTTAATTCCTCTGATTGGATTTTAAAAACAGGACACGTTACTGATTCAGAGCCAGACATATCCTGCTTAGGATTCATTACTTCATCTAACTAAAGATTTTTGTCTTGTTGTAAAATCCCAAATTCAATTTGCAGTCGGATGCGTTTCCTTTTATTAAACCTGCCTACTTTCTCATCCTAACGACGATGTGTCAGACCTGAAATTCCTGCCACTACCACCTGTGCTTGAAATATATTTGGACAGCGCTGGCAGTTCATCTACCTTCATTCACGTTCTGCTTTCTCTCATCTATATTTATCTAGCAGGCAGCATATGACGGGGTGACAGCGTGCCAGCCGAGCCAAGCCGATGCTCAGCTGGCACGCTGTCAGCCCGCGCGTACAACAACCCTTCCCTCTGAAATCACTCTGCTTTAGCTGCACAATTTACTCTTTTACTGCCTTTTTTAATGTGGACCTAAGGTCGCGTTTTAGATTTGCGAGCAGAAGGTTGTCACTTCACAGCTCACATCTGCCTATTTAAGTAAAAACCTGGTGCTGTAATGGTATCGCAAGTATTTAATGATCATTGCTTTATGGCATTTCAGTGCATTTCTTAGGGAAGCTAGTAATGACAGCCTGTTGGCGTCTGGCTAATTTTAAACCCCCACATGCAGAGAATCTAATGAATATCCTGCCACATTTGTGCTCTGTTCTTTATAAAACTGGAAACATAATTAAGTTGATTGTTTTAACGCTATATTTTCTTGTCTTGTATGGAGCCGGTTATTGCTCTATCTTTGGCGTACATTCAAATTAAAGCGATGCTCAGTTAATGAGATGTTATTATAGTTGCATGTATTTCACTATGATGTTTAAAAATTATGCTTTTTGATTACCATTAGTGTTCTGATTACGTCTTGATGATCTGAGCGTCATCGACAGCAGCCAGGAAAGGCCTCTTTATCCCTAAATGTGTGCGTGCCGCTCGTCTCCGCCAGTTGTTTCTCAGCAACGGCAGCCACAGCTCCCCGAACCTCGCTTGAAGAGGAACCTGATGAATGGCACCGAAGACGGGCGAGCAGCTGGCTGAGCGAACAAACACAGGACCACTGATGAGACGTTTAATGGCTCAGTCGTCTGTAGCGAGCCCGGCTTTTAATGAGATCTCGTGAATGAGTGCAATAACGTGCAGTAGATTGCTCCTCAAACGTTTTTGATCCGCGTTTGTTTCTGAGAGGGGGAAAGTGGCGTATGAAGAACACAGGCGGCCATCTGCGTTTCACAGCTCAGCTCATTCAACTTGAAACAGGCTTTCACACTGAGTTGCCGCAAATTGGCACTCAAGGTTTCAGCAAATTGAAAGGACATTGCTACAATCTACAACCCACGGCCTGTAATGTTCTGAAGACGGCAGAGGCTCCTGCAGGTAAATTGCATTGCTGCCATTCGTCCTCTCTGCAGAGGCCTGGTGAGAGAAGCCGCTGGAAGGCTGTTATTGACGATTTGTCGCTGATCCAACCTCTGTGCTTCTCTAGACTGTATAAACAGCCTCTGTACGCACACATACTGCACTTTAAAGTTGCACTATTTAATGATTTATATAAATAATGCCCTGAATAATTGGCTGTGATGTGAAAGGGGTCCCTCGTAGGGAGATATTGATAAAGAATTCTCAATTTACGTTGCATTTTAGCATCTATAAGTTGTTTGGCATCCGTTTTCCCCCTGAAAAAGCACCTATTCTACCTTTCTGGCATCAAATTTCAAACACACAAAGCCAGCAATTAGTTTAGCTGCTAAAGCTGAACAGAAAACAGACGACCTTTACTCTCATATTTGAGTTTAAGCTTATTTTTTTTTTTTTCCTGCTAGCAGGTTTTTATGCTTGTTTCCCTTAAAGCCTGCAACTGTTGCTCATCATTTTTCAATTAATACTTCTTTGACAAGTCCTTCCTGTGATATTTTATTTGCTTTTCAAATCCAGTTTGAAGGCCAGAGATTTGGCACGCCAGGATGAGAGAGATTTACCGAGCCGCTCCAATTCACGCTCACGAATCGGCGCGTGATGTAACCAAATCTCTCGTGCTCACGCTTAATCACTACCGATGCCAATTCTGCCTGTGTTTGCTCAGTCCGCGAAGCTGATAAAGTGGATTTAGTTTCAAACCTCCCCCACCACCACCACCACCTGCTGTTACGCTGAGTTCACGCCGCAGGGAATCCTGCCGCTGGATTGTTTGATCGGCTCCGCCATCGCGCTTGTGTATATTAATAACCCCAGAAGAGCCAGAGTGACTCTTTGGCAGGGCGGTGTGTCAGATTTTATGCAAAGCTTGTTGAAGCTCCAATGTTCACACTGGCTGTATATCTGTTATGTTATAGCAAAGCATATTAATACAGGTGCAGTTGGTGGCTACCACCCACTTGGCATGTTATATAGGATTATGTAATCTTCTTCTTACTCTACTTTCCGATGCTGTTGCGTTGCACCCACACATATTGTCGTTGCTGCTGGATGCTGTTCACACTGTTGTCTGTGGTTTGTTATCAAAGAGGGACATTTGGCTTTGCCACACAGGAGCTTATGCGCTCGAGATGTATTTACTTTGGACGTTACACACGAAAATGTTATTTTTGGACTAGTCCGCATGAGGGCTGCGGTCGGGAGTTATCGAATGCAAGGGGAGAGCTGTGGGAACGAGAGGGCTGAAAGCCAAGTTCTGAAGTCAGAGAGGGCGAACTTTCAAAGAGTGCATTTTTTAAAGTGCTCCGTGAGCCGCCGTAATTCTTGATTTGATGTATTGATCACAGCGGGCATCGAGGGTTTCTTTTCTTTGTGCCCCGGTGCTTCGGAGAATCCCGCGAAGTGATTTTCTGCCGCGGCATGTCAGATTTAATGTCAGAAAAAAAGTGACACTGATTGACGTTGTCCCATGAGCTTGGATACTGTCAGGCAGCGACTCTAGCCGCGCCTCGATACGCTCCAAGGAAGTGTGACTGTCACCCAAAGACACCCCTTTAGTTCTCAAAATGCTTTTTCTCAGTTTCAAGAATTAATGCATCTGCAATTTCCCAGATGTTTTTTTAAATGATTTTGGCAAATAACTGATGTGAATGTAGAGAGCATGGACAGTGGTGACTGAACCTCAGAAATCTATCTATCTGACTGAAAATGTTTAAACCTTAGGGATTAGGGATTTCCATTCAGGCCCACCGTTCCGTAGCACTCTGCAGACTTTTTTGCAGAGTCCTTTTTCTAATTAAGAAGATTTTTCTTGCCCTTTCCAAACAGTTTTGACCTGAACTTTAAAGGATAGAATGTATTTGGGGTCCTGAAAGCTCAGGGCAGCTCTTCTAAAAACTGTCTGGCAGGTCGGGGCTTTCTTAATTCTGCGCTCAGAAAACAAATGCCTGTGTAAAAGTTAATGTTTTTCTTAATTATGAGCTCCAGAGATTCAAGTAGGCCGAGTTTGTAGCAGAGCAAGGCCAGATGTTTCCAGTGCTAAGCTGATGTGTAGCTTCATATTTAGCACATTTCTAATATGCAATCTGTTTTCTTACTTTTTTTGTATTCACGTTTTTGTATTCATCAAATCGCGGCACAAGTCAGATCAGAATCTACTTCAAGAACTATACAAAAATTTGCTCCCATCACAAACACTCCACCTCAAAACATCCTCAAATACTCAAACAAGGAAGTCTCTATATTTAGCGCGCTAACTTGGTGACAGTCTGTGTCCTGCGGGGCGTCTTTCAAACTGATCCGCCGCTTTGTAAGCGTGCCACATCAAAGCAAGATTCTCCTTCCTGCGCAACGCCGTGTTTAGCTCGGGCCGTTCCTTATACCGTTGCAGTGAGACTCAGCCGCCGTGCACAGGATTTTTAAAACCAGAGCACTGGAGGGGAGGGAGAGAATGGGAGGAAGGGAATTTTAAACGTTTGTAAGATGGATGCTGTGCAGAGGAGTATCAGCGAGACGACTGCCTACATGTGTAATACTTCATGTGTCCCTTCCACCTGCCTTAGCTCTGCAGGAAATTACTGCAAAGAGAAAAAAAAATAGAAATGAAAATATGCAGACAATGCCCACACAAATAGATTAGGAAGTCAACCCTGAATGCAGCTGCCTTCAGGGTCGACTAAAGGTTGAATACGATTTAATACTGCAAAGCTAAAACAGAATAGCAAGCTGTTTTGAGTTAAAGGTAATTGTGACTACATTACTTAGGAAATATAAATTAGTAGCACATTTAGCAAGTGTAATATCTATTAATTCTGATCACTACAGTGTTATTTAAACAGTTTTATAGTTATGTTAAGTTATATTATGTCACAAATCTTTGTAAAACTATGTGAAAAATAATCTGTGTAATCTGCTAAACTGTAATGTCATGTGTTGTGTTTGTTGTGGGGCGAGCTCTTAAAGGGGAACTACTGTTTTTTACAACCTGGACCTTATTTCTTGCATAAAATACGATCGTTTACTCACCCATATAACTTTTGTGTAATTTGTTGTCGTTCGGGAGATATTTAAATCAGCGTATATCCATATAGTGGGAGTGACTGGGGCACCGAAACGCAGCGCTCAGAGATGACATCATCCAGGTCAGAAGACATCATCGGGGGTCTGTAGGTCAATCTACAGACCCCGGATGATGATAACAGGTAACTCCAGACTCAACGGGGAATAGCACTAGCGTAGCATAACAAAATATTTGTGAAATGAACGTGTTTCGCGGCAGGTAATGCGTTATTTAGAGGCTGCGTTTCGGTGCCCCAGTCACTCCCACTATATGGATATATACGCAAATCTAAATATCTCCCGAACGATATTCGGTTATATGGATGAGTAAATGATCGCATTTTATGCCAGAAATAAGGTCCAGGTTGTAAAAAACAGTAGTTCCCTTTAATGCACAAATCATCTACCCAAACCACCTCCTGGATCTGGTTTGCTCCTTACTGTCAAGCGGTTTTCCCTCAAAACCTTGCAGAAGTCTGGTCAAATTTGCAAGCAGAAACTAACCCAAATAAAAACAAATCCCGGTAATTACTTGTGTGAAATAATGTTGTCGGGACCAGCTTCTGTTAAAAGACACAGTGAAGCATCCCCAGCAGCTTTACAGTAAAAGTTAAAATGCCGCTCTGGAAGAGTGGTGACAGAGCTCGACAGAGATCAACGAGTCCGCCGTGACTTCATTAGCATTAAATGAATTAAACAGGGTCGGAAGAGTAATCACACGAGAGGGAGGTCAAAGGTCACAGTCCGTGTCAAAGAGTGTAAATTTAGAAATAAGTCTTTACTTCTCGAATACGGTTCAGTTTTTCAGTTACTTTAATTTTCTTCTTTTGTTTGTTTTTTTACAGTCAATGCCTGGATGATGACATCAGGGACATCAGGTGAGCATATCCATCCATCCATCCATCCATCCATCCATATTGCAGATACATCCACCCGTCAGTGCTTGTAAAAGTTCCCAGGAGATAATGGGTAGAAATGAATCTCATGACGGACAGTACGGAAACTACAAGTCACAGTTTAATGACAGAATATGCAGTTAGAAGGAAAAACTCTCACGACAGAACGCTCGTAAATAATACAAGAGTACAACCCAACATTCATCTTTGTCATGTTTCATCACAGTTATTTGGTTTATCCGAAGCCAGGCGCACAAAGCACGATCCATGACTTTGTGTCTTTGTGTCCTCTCAGCTGCAGACAGCGTCAACACAGAGCCCACTGTGCCCCGGCCGGGGAAAGTCTGCAATGAATCCCGCCTGCAGTGGGAGATAGAGGTCTGTGGAGAGGACTTCAAGAGGGACATGGCTCACATAGATCCACAGTACTGGTGTAACATCACGCATTTCATCAGGTACGAACAACGGGGGGGACTGATCACTGTCGGCGACCCCCTCATCGTGTCTGTTCATGAAGTTTGTGAATAACTACTGCACGTTGCAGTATATATATATACTTATAAGACTCGTTCTATGTCACCCTAATCAAATGCTGAAACCCTGCATCCTCCACAGCTGCTCATCTTTCACTGCAATCCCCGCTAATGCTTTAGTAATGGACTTTCTACCGACTGAATCTAGATGGAGAGGCTGTTTAAATATTGCAGGGAGACGCTGTTTCCTGTCCAGCTCTCTAATACCTGCACTGCAAACAGACACGCTGAGGCAGACTGGAAATACTCCAGCTAGAGTAAACCACAAGTGGCGCACACGCAGTCACCGTTCTGTCTACCACTTCCTATTCTCATCCGTCATTGTCACAGGTAACAACAGATCTGTAATGCTCCAGTTTAACACGTCGAAGCGATGCTGGCAGATCTGTCCTTTGTCTTGTCTGGTTGCATTTTCCAAGACTGACGGATGTGAGCTTCTCTTTGCAGGTCCTCAATGCCAACTGAGACGCTTATTAGCTTTAGCTTAGCTTTTTGAACCATCCATGCCCCAATTTGGGGCAAGTAGACCAATCCAGACCAATCCAATCCAATCCAATCCATCGGCCGACTGGGCCTTTCTGTGTGGAGTTTGCATGTTCTCCATGTGTCTGCGTGGGTTTTCTCCAGGTACTCTGGCTTCCTCCCACCGTCCAAAGACATGCTCATTAGGTTTATTGGTGATTCTAAATTGGCTGTAGGTGTGCATGTGAGTGTGAATGGTTGTCTTCCTCTCTGTGTTAGCCCTGCTGATAGACTGGCGACCTGTCCAGGGGTAACGTCTGGGATATGACATCTGGGAAAGGCTCCAGCCTCCCCGTGACCCTCCAGAGGACAAGTGGTTACAGAAAATGCACATGCAAGGATTATTGCAAGATTGTTGATCTGAAGAGAAAAAAATCTGAAAATCTCTCTGGTTGAATTTTCCTGCACGCAAGGTGCAGCCTTCACGACTGGCTCATTAGGTGAACACAACATCTGTGCAGCATCTGTCAAGCCGGTGATCACCTGTGGTTTAATGTGGACGCTGAAGAGAACATCTGATGGTCGCGAGCCAAGAGCTGAAGTAATGAAGAGCAAAAATATTTACGGACCTTTATCCTCAGAGAGTTCATGCCATTCGAGTTAAAGCTTCAGTGGGCGGCTGGTGGTTCGTCTGGATCTGGATCCGTTTGTATTCCCAGCGCATCTCAGCGCTCATTTGCATCAGCTAGCAGAGACACTGATAAAGACACATACAGAATCACTTTGGGTTTAATTGCATTTTTGAGGCGTTCATTGTTGCTTAACCTCATCGTCCCAAAATGGATTATCTCCAGCAACGTACCTTCCCTGCTCGTGATCTCAGCACAACCACGTAGGAACCTGTTGGCTGTTTTTTTTTAAATTTTATTTTAATCACGCACACACTTAAATTGACTTTAAATAGAGAAAATCACCCCTCCTCCCTAAGAGAGAGCCCATAAATTCTTCCTGTGTTGTCCCAAAATAAAGCACCGATGTTGGGAGCAAAGGAGGATCTCCTCTAAACACACACACATCTCAAGGGTACAAACAAAGTGTTGCATTACATTAGTTGGCCAATGCAGATTTAATCTGTCAAAGAGGAAGTAGTAAAAATGCTATCGGGGTGGTGGTGCTGGAAGCTGCTTTTACAAGTTACTACAGAGCAGCTTTGTTTATGAAAGCCACGAGATAAAAAAAGACATCTGGACGGTGAAGAGCCACCCACGTTTTGAATCATTATCACTCCTCCTTTCTCAAGTGCTGCTGTCCTCCTGTCTGAGTGCCCTATATTTGTCATTTTAGTTAAGGGGCTGTCAATTCTGCATGGTGGCATTTTCCACAAAACACTTTGCAGATCGACAGGGAGACTGCAATCCATCCCAGCCTCTTGCAGCTCAGTGGATGTCTGCGGGTGAGAGGGGAGACGGAGGTTTGGGGGTGTTTCCACAAAGCCCAGACAAGCCGTCTGAATATGTCTCCATCCAGCTTTTCCACCTCATTCCATCTTCACAACTCTGACCTCTAGCGTTCTTCTTTTTTTTTTTTTCTCCTACACTTCGTACGTCTGCAGAGCCGGGAAGTCAAAGAGCGAGCCGCGAGACCGGGTTCTTGCGCAATAATAGCACACGCAGACTAGCTAAAATAAATATCTGAGTCACCGATACGCAGTAAAGATTCTGGGAAAAAACGTTTATCCACTGCTTGAAAGCTTTTATTTATTTTTTTCTGCTTTTTAAAAAAAAAATAAAAATCCTGTTCTTTTTCTTTCCTGGAAGGTTTGTCAGAGCTTCATGCTGATTTCAAATAAACTGGTGTTTTATTCGGATTCGAGGAAAGGAAACATAAAGATAAGCTGTTATTTAGAGCACCATTCATCGGAGAAAGAGGACGAGGACAAACCATCCCCCCACATGACAAGCATCTGGCCGTTAACAGACACTAGTCTGATGGGTAACACCCGCAAGTGTTCCTCTTTAAACCTCAGCTCCTCCACCAGTCTTTCAGAACTGAAGAAGCCACACGGATGAAACGTCCTCAAGAAACTTCCAGTTGCCTTCCTTTTTGGATCCACTGTGACCTGGATGACTGAGAACCTTCACAAAGAACTGGTCATCTGTTTTTCTGTTTTTTAACATAGACGTAAGCAGTTGTGAAAAATATTAAGACTTAAACCTGCTACAGTCCAAAATCTAACTATGGAGCACTTGTGAAAGTTGTCACTTACCGCACCGATGAACCCACTGAGAATAATCATCCACCTCCTGAGTTCCCCTCAGATATGCAGAGTTTTATAATGATTTTAATTTGTTTCCTGCACCGCTGGAGCTGGAGCTGCATCTGGAAGCGTCGGCGTTGCTTGCAGATGCAGCTCCAGTCTGCTGCTGTCCAGTACAGAACGCCAGACAAAGATAACGATGAACAACTAGCAGTTAAAGAACCATTTATTTGCTATGGGACACCAAAATCAAAGCTTGAAGGATTTTACTTTGTGGCCCACTATAAAATATATATATATATTTCAGGTTTAAGATTTCCAGGGTGTACCCCGCCTCTCGCCCGATGACAGCTGGGATAGGCTCCAGCAGACCCCGGCGACCCTTAACAGGACTAAGCGGGTATAGAAGATGAATGAATGAGTGAATGAATGAATGCTGCCTAACTTTCACTTAGAGCAGGTGTGTCAAGCTTAAAGACCTTTTTGAAGGATAGTTTATTAAATGTAAATATTCTCCTGATTTACTTGTTCTTCTTCTTTGCACTAAAACAAATGGAGTAAATCTGGAGTTGTCGTTACTTATAGGTTATTATTCTGTTATCTTACTGGTCCGGCCCGTTTGAGATCAAAGCCCCCGAACTAAAATGAGTTTGACACCTCTGACTTGGAGAGACAGACGCGCCTTTTGTCTTTCCTTCCGTGCTGGTTGAAAAGAGACTGTGTACATCAGGGCTGTAATCAAACCCATTAATAAGTCAAGTGTTTTTTGGATCCTTTCAAGTGCTGTTTTTGTCTACTAAAGTGCAGCATGGGTGGTGTAATGTCCGGTCTGTGTTTTTCACATTTTGTTCTAGTTAAGCTACATCATCACTCAAACTTGAAAGCTATGGGGAAGGACTTTTAAACAGTCTGAACCACCTTCAAGCTGGAATTTGACATGTAACGATGTCTGACGTATTAATGGCAAGGGACGAATAATATTCAGAGCATGTTTCCTGGTTAAACCCGGTATGACTTGCCTTTCCAGGAACATTGCCTGCATGAGTCCACATTCCTATGAAACAACAACAGTTCAGTGGGGGGTTTCGTGACACTTCATTTACATGTCCGTGGAGGATACACTCATTTTCTCGGCAGCGGTTTACACTGGAGCCTGGAAGAAGTTGATAAGAAGGCAAGAGAGAAGGGGAAGGAGGGAGTGAAATAGGCTCTAGAGGAACCGGAGAGTGGTGTGTAGGATCAGGCTTGGAGAGCCAGGGGCCTTGTGTTTAAACAAGCACTGACCCCTGCAGAGTTTCCTTTATTTGACAAATGAGCCGTGTCGCTCTCTGCAGTGATTGCTTCTGGCCAAAACACTCAGCAAACATGACTGTTATTGTTCCAAATGAGCCGGCACAAGCACGTCGGGCCACAGAAAAGGCTACGGATAGCCCACCGAGAGGCAGTGTGTGCTGTAGGTGCATTTACGAACTTCGTCGTTTACTTCAAATAACACGCCGCATCGATTTTCTGCCCTGAGCCATTTACACCTGCAGGAGCAGCCGGGGATAATGAAGTTCACACAGGAAGAGGGAAACAGTGGTGTCAGTCTGGACCTTTTAATAATACAAAAAAAAAATATATATGGTCAGTTTCTTCTTGGACCAGACGCTGCTCTTCAGTCATCAGAGCCAAGTTCCGCTGCAACTAATGAGAAGCAATTGACCATTTAGATGAGAAACCATTGTTTTAAGTGGGTTATGTTGTCGTCACACGAGACACAGTCATGGCAGGCGAGGACTGTTAATGGTTAAGAGCACTTGAGGACTATGCACGGCTGAAACCGATGGAGAGTGTAGAGTGTCATTCTCCGCTTTCAACAATTACAGGTTCCACGCGGCTCGTCGGTCAAGTGCTCATAATATTCACATAACAGGTTGCACACGCGCATTCATTTGCATTTTCTGTTTGCTGTTTTTCTGGCAGTTTGGATGGAAACTATTGGACTTCCATGCAGTCCAGCTGCCTTTAAAATTAGGTTTCTGTTCTGTCTGAACATGCATGAAGATTTACAGTCTCAGATGTCATAATACAACACAACTACAAAGCATTTTTACGGCTCAAGTAACGGCATATCCTCTTTAGTGCATGTAGAAATTGATCGGGAAAAGTAGAAAAGAAAGAAAGAACACTAAAATAACATTTATTTATTTATTTTTTTAATGTAGAGGTTGAGACCACAATCTCAAGTACACTAAGTGTATGTCAAGCAGTGTATGTTACATGCCTTGCCACATCCTACTGATTTCTGAGCTTTAGAAGTGCTAAATGCCAGGTTTTTATGATATTCTGGCTATTTGTTTCTAATTTTTATATATTTTTTATGCTAAAATAATCTAATCCACTGAAAGTAGTTTTATTCTTCCTGTAATAAGCCAGTGTACAGACACACCTGCAGCTTTAATATCTTTCTGCACCGTGAATGTCTTTGTGTAAATGAGTCTTTATATTGTGTTCATATACATGTGTGCGTGTGTGTGTGGTTATGTTCGCAGCTATATATATCATGCAACTGGGACTGAGATGCAGAGCACATTCGTCTCTTCGTTTCCTCCTCCCTGCTGATTGCTGTGTGCGGATGAGAGTTTGAAAACGTGTTAGATGCTGTGTGTTACATCTGGGAAATAACTTCAAAAATCTGCTATTCCCCACAGTCTTGCATGTTGCATTTGGCTCACGTCTGCCTCAGTGCTCTGATACATGCTTTTCTCAACCCCCCATCTATTTCTCTTTCTCTCTCTGTGACATTCTCAAGCTCTTTCTAGTGGTATAAACTCCACCTTCAAATAAGACCTCTTCATATATCAGAGCAAACCAGAACCTACAGCCAATAGCCTGTATTAGCATCATCAGCATCACCCAGTGTATATATTTTCTAAAAAAGTGTTTTTGTTTCTAACACATGAGCCTCTGCAGGTTTATGAATATACTATCGCTGGGTTTGAATGCCACAGGATGCTTTTCTCAGTAAAACACTTCTCTAATCTGCACGGCACGCACTGAACTATATACATCTACAGTTTAAAAACCCATATATCCCTCTGCAGACATCAGGGCTTCCTTGATTTGCAGCACTTAAGCGTAGGACATTTAAAACAATGGCTTAGGTTGACGTCAGAGCTATAGATGCTGTAGATGTTGAGACAGTATAATATATACTTAATAATGACCCCTGTGGCGTGGGAAATATGTACAGCAGCATTTCATAACAGGCGATGTGTTATCTTGTACTGTGACCCAACATTAATCATGCACTCACATCAGGCAGCAGTGTGTGGGATATCTGAATTTCGTTTTGGCTCTCAGGCCGCACACAGGCCTAAAGTCGATCCATGCAGATAGATGATTTTCCAAAATCCATAATGGTATGTGAAATAAATTAGATTAGATTAGATTCAACTTTATTGTCATTGCATCTACAGTAGTACAGGTACATACACATTGAAATCCAATTAGGCATCTAACCAGAAGTGCAAATAGCAAAAAATGCAAAAAGGTACAGATTGGTATATGCAGTATGGACAGATATACACACTTATATATGCATGCACATGCACATAAATACATTTATCCATTCATATATACACACAAACATAAATATACACATATCAAGCTACATAGATATGCATGTTATACTGAATGTCATTAAATATATACAGTACATAACATATTATACAAAATTATACAGTATAATAAATAAATAAGAGATGTTCTGTTATTTTTAGTAGAGTAAAGATCAAATGTAGCATTATCATTAAGTCCATTACTATAATTTCAGATATCTTAAGTGGTACACATTGTCCTGCATAATTAATTATGTGTTTAGTGACCAGTCAATGGGTCTAATGTTTTGTTGATTTGCACTTTCGTGTTTGTTGTTGTGTTGTGTTTGGCATAGTTGAGCACAGACACTGAAAAGAGGCAAACAGCTTGCCTGGCTCCGTCCCAACATGACAAAAATCCCTCTAAGATGTCTTTAATTAACATGTCATACTTTGTTTGCTTAATTCGCTCGAAAAGGCCAGAGCTGAAAAACAAAAAGCGCAAGGAGCACAAACACGAGAGCGATGCCAGTTGAGAAGGAGTCCTTTTCACGCCGGGGCCAGAGTGGGAATATGTTGCTCAATTTACTGTTCGGCTGGCGAGAATACCAACAGCTCCCGGACGTCATGAGAAGAAAAAAAAAGAAAAAAGAAGGATAGAGAATCCAAGGCCTAGAAAGAGGGATTAAGAGTGGCTGAATGTTTTCATCAAAGCAGAGCTCTGAGCCTGAAAAGGCCTGGGGAAGGCTCTGAACAACGCTGCTGAAAAATAGAGAAGGGTAGTGGGCCATGAAAGGGAGTAAAAGGCAGTGTATTCCCTCTCACAGTGATGGGTCACTTACCACATGTTAGATGCTCAGGTTAGCGAAAGCACGGTGGGGATTTGAATTTATGTGTTCCCTTCAGAGAACCATGTGTAGAGTGTCAGTTTGGACCTTGATAGAGTTTATTGATGTATGGGCCACAAGCCAGTGAGATGAAAAGTCATAACTCTTTACATCTCGCCCTCTAGGGATTCATCTACTAAAAGTGTTCACTGGGGATTTTCTTCTAATCCTTTTCTCCTCTCGTCTTTCTCCCCAGGGAGTACCACTTCTTCTCCCTCTGCGGAGAGGCCAAGTCCCTCATCTCGGACTGCTACTGGCCCAATCCGCTGGTGGAGAGCTACTTCATCCGCATACACAAGCACTTTTTCTCCAATTGCACCATAGAGGAGGTACTATGGGTCGACCCGCCGGACAACACGCTGACCATCCTCATCGTCGTCCCCATTTTCCTCACACTGGCCATGATTGCTCTGGTGGTCTGGTGCAGCAAGAGGAGCGATATCCTGGCCTAGGACACGAAGGTGGACGAGAATGTAAAGAAGGAACCGAGTTCACGGTCCCGATCGCTTCACTAACTCTCCTCAGTGCTGAACTCTGAACGAGCGCACAGAGTAAAGCCTCTGTTGGTCTGATTATCGGACATAAGTGATGCCGAAAACCACCTACACTCCTTGTGGAAATGAAGAAAGGACCGCCTGCTTATATGACCTGCTGTCGCTCAACATGTTGAACTGTTCAACAGGTTTTTATGTCTTACTTTCCAGTAGAAATTGATTCCGCTGCCATGTCTCTATGGTAAGTAGTAAGCTAACAGCTGGTTAATTTAGCTTAGCATGAAGACTGGGAACAGAAAGAAACAGCTACCCTGGCTTTGTCCAAATATTTAAATGTGTCTGAAAGTGGCTTTGTCACCTTTGGGTAGAGTCATGCTACCTGTTTGCCAATGTTTCCAGTGTTGTAATGCTATGCTAAGCTAATCGGCTGCTAGCTTATCTAACTCTTCACAAAGAAGTGATTAAGCATATTTCCCTTGATCTTTTTTTCTTCGAGGCCCCGAGGGGTTTGGTAGCTTCAGTCGTCATCGCTCACTGGGTAATTTTACCAGATGGACAGTCGACCACATCTTGGATGCATTTCGTAAGCTCACGGATCCAGACTTTTTGACCTCGACGTTTCTTGTCAGAGCACTGCAATGCTACTGAAGGCCAAAGTACCCGCCATACATCAAAGTCAGTGGCTGACCTCTACAACCCTGTGGGAAATTAGACCCCCCGAGGAAACTGTTGTTAAATATTTTAACATGACACTGCATGATGGCCTGGAAGGATGAGGAAAAAAAGCCAAATATGGACACAGTATTGTTCCAGTGTAGTCTTACTGTTGAGTCACTGAATGGACTTTAACCACTGGAAAGGATGCACTGCCCAAAGACGAAGCAACGCTTCACGTAGATCGGGACTTGAATTTCTTGTGTGAATACCTGAGCCCCACAGACTGTTTTATAACAGTGTAACTTATCAGATGTTGTTGAATAAAATACTGTTAATGCTCACAAAGAGGGGTTCTCAATGGAAACAAACAAAAAAAACAAAAGAACTGACATTGAGACCTCATATTGTACAGTTATGCTTTCTGTCTGTGCTATCTACTGTATCAGCATTGCCTCTCCAGTGTTAACTCAGAGAAGTACGCGCTGGTGCTTTGAGGAGGGAGAAAGGTTTGATTCAATGTGCGCATTCCATCAGGTCTTTGAACAGTCCCAACCAGCCATGGAGCAAACTTAACCAACCACCGCTTTTCTTATTTTCATCCAAAGCTAAGTCAGTCAGTTTGTCTGCTCTCACCCACACTCTGTGTGTCTCACTAAACCTGTCGTCGATGGAAAGTGAAACTTCTCATCAAATGTTTCTCGATTAAATTCCAAATGTGTCTAAGTGTGCTTGGCTGGTCTTTTATTAGGTGAACTGAATGTGCATGGGAAACAAATAAAATACTGAAGTCCTACAGTTCAGCTTTTTGTCGCTCAGCATATTTTGTGTATGTATTGGTTACTGGTTATTGGTTGTTTTATGGTTACATAACTCCACTGAAATAAAAGAAAACACACAGATCGGGCGTAACATTATGACCACCTTCCTAATATTGTGTAGGTCTCCCTTGTGCCTCCAAAACAGTTGTGACTCATCAGAGAATGGACATGGGCCTTCTGAGGGTGTCCTGTGGTGTCTGGTAACAGGATGTTGTTAGTGGGGGCCTTTGGGTCCTGTGAGTTGAGGGGAGGGGCCTCTGTGGATCATCCCATGATCAGTTTGGGATCTATTGAATTTGGAGGCCAGGTCAACACCTTGTGCTGTTCTTCATGTTCCTAAACCTTTTTTTTGTGTGTGTCTGTGTCAGGCTGCATCCTGCTGGGGATGGCTGCTGCCATCAACGAGTGTCATTGCTATGGGGTGTGGGTGCCTGATCTGGTCTAAGTGGGTGCTACATGTCTAAGGAACATCCACACGAATACCAGGTCCAGAAGTTTCCCAGCAGAACATTGCATTGTCACAAGATGGTCAATGTTATTTACTTCACCTATGGTCATAATGTTATGGCTGATTGGTGTATGTACAGCCTCAGCTTCTTAAAATTCGTACAAATTCAGATTGCATTCTTGGACACAAGAGACTCACAATAAACAATGCATTTATGTACAGATTTATACCCTGAAAGATATAAAGTCTCCCATAAGTCAATTTACGTATTGTTTCCACTTATTCCATTATATGAGCTACTCTCTTTTTAATAATAATCTGAATATTTGTGGTGTTTTAGTATAGCATTGTTCCTTAGTCAAGTACAAGGATTACTGTGCACTTAAAGCAGATTCAAAACCTTCTCATGATTCATCTACACTTGTTTTCCTCCCGCTTGCAGACCCCCCTGCAGACGTCCAGGAGTATGCCCAGTTATCTAATTCATCTTTTTAATTCATGTCGTCTGTCATCTTGAGAGCTGGGCATGTTAAATGTCAAATGTAAACGCAATCATAACTGACTTTAGGTAATTCATAGATAGCTTTGCCCCTTGAATTATTTACTGCAGCGTCGCGTGCTGCCCCAGTTTGCTGAGTCTCATTGTGATCACGCTTGTGTTTGAATATATGCAGCAAGCTGGAAAAGGGATCAAATACCCAAAGCTGCTGACACATCGAATCTGTGATCTATCCAATCTGCAATGTGCCAAAAGACCATGAAATTAAGATTTTCTCAACTTTATGAAGTCATACACACTCACTTGCTAGAGGTGCAGCGTTGGCATAAAAAAAAGTTAGTTGCCTCACAACTAGCAACACATATTTAAAATGACAGTAAGATTTAATTACCCTGATTTCATTGATTCAGAATTATGAGTTAACACTAATCAAATAATCAAGATGTGAGTTTTTTTAATCTAAAGTGTTGATTTCAAAAACACTGAAGGTGACAACAAGACAATAACTCCAAGTAAATTCATGTTAATTCATGTTGCTGGCTATTAAAAAGTGGAAGCTATTGCGGCTTAAGTGTATATTGAAACCACTTTACTCAAGAATTATGTTTCTTTTTGTTTGTTTGTTTTTTACAGAAATGAGATATAATGAAACATACATACATATTAAACGCGCTAGCTAACACCCTAACTTGAACTAGCTCTGGCATGTTCCTGGCTTTTTAACATGTTAGCAGAGTTAGCAAGTTAGCTACCACTGATTGATGCTGCCCTGAAATGGACGTCACAAACTCGTGGTTATGACATGAGAAGTTGTGTACGTGAAATGTTTGACGTTCTCGTGGTATCATCAGCCTTAAGTCATGAGAACACCGCTGCTAGGCAACCATTGGCGTGTAGAGGCCACTTAAGTTAACAGTTTAGCAAGCTAATGACTGGCTAGCTTAATGTAGGAAATGGAAAGGTGTAATGAAAGGAGGACGTTGAGAATAAAAACATTTTTCTCAGACATATTATAGAATTACTGAGAAATCAACTAAAATACAATATTAAAACTTTAAATTCAGGCTTGCTCTGGGGGTTTCAGGCTGGGTTTTTGTAAAGCGTCTTGAGACGATTTGTATTGTTATTGATGCTATATAAATAAGATTGAATTGAATTGAATTGAATTAAATCATCCAGCGCCGCTATTTACAAAAATGTTACAACCAAACATTTCCCCTCACAAGGTTGTTAATACCACGAGATGAGGTCATTCAAATGGACTTTTCTTGTAATTTCTCATAATAAACCCAAGAAAAATACATGTGAAATGCAAAAAAAAAAAAAAGGCTAATTACGGTTCCAAAGATTTTCTTTATACATCAGTAAATCACTTTTACGCTAGCATGAAATAAAAGTGACTAAATATGTAGCTAACTATCGGGTAACAAAAAAATCCTGTTTAAATAAGTAATACTTATGTAATACTTAATTTTACATTTCTAAAATTTGTGTAAAATAAAATGTGAGGCAAATATTTGACAAGAAGTGTTATTGCAAACATAATATAATAAAGCTAGTGTTTTAGCATTGCAAACATTGATGTTTCACATCAACCAATAAATCAATCCACATAGTGTTATATATACAGTAGCTACACATAAATACTGTATATCACGGCTTACATGATACATTACAACTTTGCAACATAAACAATATTGTATCATTTCTCTAGCGTGATAATATTTGTTTGATAGAGGTGCTAACGTCAGACAATAAAGAGGGTTCAGGTTAGCAAGAGTTTGTGTGCGTGCTCAAACTCGGACATGATTCTTTCATTAAGACAACAGTATTATCTCAGCCCAGACCAACAGCTGAATCCATGGCAGATTTTCTATGTGTTTGTTTAAACCTTGGGAACAATACAAAGAAAACCCAGCATGCAGCTTCAGTTCTTATCGCTGCATCGCGTAAATAAACTCAGAGTCAAACAATGCAGTCATCGTTGTCGGTGGGTGACGGTCAATGATGTTGACATTGCTGTCGACACCCAGTCTAATCTTCCTCTGTCTGACAGCGAGGCACAAAGCGGGCGGCAACAAACTCCATGACCACAAAACAATCGCAGCATCATTATTGACTCCACCTAAACAAACAAATGGCAAGATATCAGGCAATATTTATTCCAACTGAAACTGTCCAGGAAACAAAGCTGTTTTTTTTTTTTCTTCTGTCTGAGCAACACAAACAGAGGAGACAATAGTTCACTCCGCGGTGAAGGAGACACAGCACAGCGTAGTTGCCCTTAAGGATGGCTTTTCACAAGGCCTGCGTGGCCAGCATCTTGGAGGCAGGAAGGATATAAAAGCTTTTTCCCAGAGTTGACAGAAGAATACAGGGAAGTGGGTTGACCCAGCGGTTTTGACCAAAAGCGTTGCAGGAAGCGTGAGAGTGCCATGCTTCCATGCAGACCTTCACTGCTGTGATGGGTGAACTGCTGGCAATGCTCAAAGTGACTGTGGCTTCCCAAGGTTGAGGACCTTTTCTAGAATATGTGGTGCGGTTATTTTTATTTATTTTTTTCTTTTTGAAACTACTTTTAGCTAAAAATAACATCAAAAGATTCACACCAGTACATCTGCAAATGATTACATCAGTCCGGCTTTAGACATCACACTCACACACAGTTATGAGGCAGCTGAACAGGTGCCACCCACAACAACATCATCGCCCCGAACACCTCACTGATATGTCAGAATTTCAGGTTCTTGCACGTTCAATGTTCATGTCGCACTTAACTGTCCATTGCATTTGTCAAACCCATGCATGTTAACAATGAATGTGGAGACCGAAAACATGCATAGTCTGACGACAGGGAGCAAGCAGAAGACGAGGAACCTCAGAATAGTAAGGCTTTTTTTAGACATAGGCTTCTCACCTGTTAAAAATTACATCAGTAAATGTATTTTTTTTACGGTGCAGTAGCATGAACGCATATAAACAATAAAATTCCTGATGGCTGAATTCTATTAAGTGCACAAGTTTCAAAACAATGTTGAAATAGAGGCTTATCATACTGTAGACATTACATTTTGGGGTTGTTTAAATCATCCACTTCTACTGTAACATGCTTTTCTTCTCAAGTTGTGCAGTAATATTCTAGGGCAATGCAACTGATATTTCATTATCACTTTACAATGTATTTATCTGCATATAAACCCCAATGACTGTAAGTAAGTTAGACTCCTATCTCCTGTTGTTCTACCCGAGGAAAGATATGAGTGTGACGTCATCTGAGTAATATGTGCAGGTGATAGCAGGGATAAGATAAGAATAAGGTAAGGCAAGAAAAACTATGTCAAAGTAAATATGTTGACGGTATAAAAAATAGAAAGGGCCGAAAGTCTGACGTTTTCTGATATCAGTAAGCGTCTGTGGCTCTGGTTTGTCCAATGTGTCCCGTACCGCTGGCACTGGTTCAGTGTGTTGAATGAACAAGTCAGTGAGATAGATCGCTCTTGGCTGATTGGATTTGAGAACAAGTGCATGAGAAGGAAAATGGAAGGGACAAAAATAACCACAACAGTAATGTGAAAAGGGCTTTTTTTAATGAATGAACTGGAGACTAACTGAGCTGCATGATTCAGGGTTAGGGTTGCAACTTTATGGACACATGCGACGTAAAGTGACGTCACCGCTGGCCTTCGTTGATGGTAGTTCACTCAGCATGGTGTGTCCATACCTCAGAGTTGTTGTTAGAGGACTATTCAAAAAGAAACTGTAGCCCGCTTGTCGCAAAGCTGGAACAACTGCACAGTCACTTGGACACAGAAAAGGAAAAATAAGTGCCCAGAGCGTTTGGTAAGTCTGTCTCACAATAAGTTTCAACAAGTTGTTATGACACCAACTTTATTCATGGCTCGATTCACAGCGTCTTGAGCAACATTCCTGGCTCATCCCACAAAAACACTTGGACGACAGCCGTGCTAATTCACCAGCAGCAAACCGTGGCGATAACTGCACTACACTTACTGTCTGCACCTGCTCCTGCCGCTGTGCAGCTTAAAGCTGCAGTGCACTTCAACCGTGCGCTTGCATCAATGCAGCAACACAATCAGCTTGATGTTTCCTGGCTTGACAGATTTAAAGCAGTCTATTGTGTTTTTTTTTTTTTTCTTTTCAGGGGGAGGAGCGGGACATGTGTCATAAAGCCACCATCTGTGGCATTATGAGATTTCTATTCGGGATACTTTAAATTATTTGCACCTCCCTCGCCAAGAAATCTGCATCACGTGATGATAAAAGATGTACGATGATCATGACACACATGAGGCATATGAATTAAATATTTCGAGAGGCTTTACTGAATTAATGACAGATGAATAAATCTTATTCATACAGTACAGTAATAAAGAGATCGTAACTTATTCATAAATGAATAATAATAAACTGCAAGGACCAGTATCAATAAATTAATAAATTACTTAATATATTAAATAATAAAGCAATTAAAATGCACCAAAGACAATGTTTAAAATCAAAGCATTAATAAATCAAATTAAATCAAATGCGGCAAAATTAACTTAATATTAATTTCCATATTTTATTTTCAATTTTATATATATTTCCTATTTAACTGTATTTATTATTGCATTTATTCCTTTTTTTAAAAAAAATATTTCTTTTTTTAAATAAATAAAAATGTATTTATTTTATTCCACTAACTTATTTATTTCTGTCACACACACACACACAGTTTACGCACTTCTGCTTCATTACTTAAATGGAGGGGGTGGCTGTCTTGGTGTCAACTTTTCACCTTTTCTTTTAATTAAGTCCTAATTTTCTGCAATTCCTAAATGGCCTCCAACAGGCGAGTTAGCACTAATTCCATTTAAACATACCATTTTCCATTTATTAATTCAGTTTTCCTGAATTCTGTGCCAGTAATGGCTAATCATAGATCTTTTCCATTATTATATTATAATGAACCTATACACACACAATGCATGGAGAAAACCTGCAATATCTCATACATGTAAGTGTCTGCTTCTGTTTATCTTCTATTTTCTGCACCCACAAGTCATGTCTACAGAGATTTACTCGATTTTTCATGTAATGTAGACGGTATGACCGGTCCCCAGGGGTCATGAGTCATGTTTTCCTTTTATAATTAATGGTAAACTTCTCATTCATGTGTATGTTTTTTAGTGCAGAGGCCCGTGAGAGGGAAGGTTTCTCTTCACCCACGCAAAACACACGCATGCATACACACATACATACATACACAAACAGTGGCGCTCTGCATCTGCAAAGACATCACACTGGCTTACACAGTAAAGATCATGCCTTACCCTAACCCACCAAATTGCTAAAAATCACCATGACGACATCCCGAACTTCCTTACAAGAGCAGCGGGTTCTCACAAGTGGCTAAACTAGACCACACGCAAACACATACATATACACACACACACACTTTCCCACAGTAAAAAAGCTCTGAGGCACATGACCCAAACAGGACATCCTCCCAATCTTTCACCCTCTTAAGTTCCCACTCTCTTCCTCCACCCCCCCACCCATAAGCCACTCTTTCCCATTTTTCTAGCTTGCTTCGGTTACACTCAGTGTCAAATGATCTCACGTTTGCTTTTTATCCGTCACGTCAGCAGTGGTTGTAGTAATTACCCTGCCCCCGATTAGCCAATACAGAAGTTTCTCTTGTCTTCCTGACCTCGCTGTCCTACAGAGCAACAATGGGCTGCGAATGGAAGATAAAAAGAAAAGGCAGTGTCATGGAAAACACTGTGAAAATGAACCTGGTCTCTTAAGAGTTCATGAAGTGTATGACCTAAAATGAGTTCTGAGGGAAAAAGTCCTGTGGAGTCAGCTCTGTTGAACCGTTCGTTCAACTCACTGACTTCCCAGATGTGTCCATGTCTCCAAAGAAATGCTGATGTATTTTGGCAGAGACATCACTGCTACTTAAATTATATTTAGTGGCTAGGCAAATTGTCAAGTGGGAGACATGATGTTCTTGTTCTGCACAGTAGTCGCAGCCAAGAGGTCAGTTCAGACACATGAGTTAGACATTGTGGGTTTAGGCTATTAAAACACTGCATTAGCAATATTGCATTAGCAAACACATCCATCTTTGTCTTCACATGATAACTGGCTTTTCCCAACTTTAACCAATACCATTATGTTTCCACAATCTTAACCAACCCTGTTTCAAAGCACAGTCATGAAGATATTATGAAGAGGTTGCTTTCACATCTTTCACGTCTGAGATGTAGCCTGTTACAACCCTTGTGTCTGTGCATTAAGGAGCAAACAGACTACCTTGGCTCAGATTCAGACTTGGCAGCAATGGTGTGTTTTGACTGGGTGGTAGCGGAGCTCACTGCCGCTCCCACGGCCTCAAGCACCTCCTGTCTGCCTCCGATCCGACCAGCCTGCACAGCACAGGCTCCTGCTTTCTTAGTCTCACCTAAAATAGGGTAACGGTCAACATTGTGACAAGTCTGGCCCCAGACTGGATAATGAGACTGAAGGTAAGGCTGACAGTTTCTTCTTGCTGACATGCATGCTGTGTGCCGGGGAAGAGTTTCTGTGGTTGCCATGGCCACACACCAAGCCGGGCTGGCATGTGGAGGGTGTTGGACGTGTTTATACTGAAAATAGAGGCGACAACCACTGGCTGTCTGAAAGCACCTGCCTCTGATTGAAATCTGAAAATAACACAATACATTTCATTTGTTCGGTCTATACAGAAACTCTTTTTTTGTTTATGATGGTTACGTTCTGCAACTATTTCCGTCTGAACAGCTACAGCCACAAACTCCAGGAAGCGCAACTAAATTCCACGTCAAAGACACAAAAATGGTAATTTTTCATGCATTAACAATCCACATGGCACAAAATATCTGAACATATCAGCTGCAGCTGCAGAACATAAGAAGTGGACTGCAATGACATCTGACCTTGGGCCAGCAATGTACAAATTCGTCCCTCGTCGTCCATCTCCCACAATGCATCGTCACTTGAGTTTCTCGTGAAGTATAAATTACCTGACCAGAACAAATCTTTTTCTTGTTCTCGCAGCCCTAGTAGCAAGAACAAATTTCCTTGCTTCTTGCGGTGTATGTAACAAGCTATACACATCATCTGAGTGCTATGGAGTTGAATGTGTTTACAACAAAATGCCATATGTCAATGTCAAAATGCCATAGTAAAATCAAAATGGCGGCAGTTGTTGTCTCTGGTAATATCAGTAGCTACTAGTTTAGCTTTCTTTGGTATATTATTAATTGTATTAGCACAACAGATTCAAATGCCGGGACTCTAAATCAGCTCCATGGTTCCTTCCTTCTGAAGGTTTTGAACTTGTTTTTTCTGTGAAGAAAACCAAGTACATGACTGCACCGTGCTGCGGCATCCTCCTGAATTTTGCGTCCAGACTGTTTCTACTATCATCACAGGACTTATGTATTTGAAGAATTATGTCTCTGTGTTAGCCCTGCGATAGACTGGTGACCTGTCCAGGGGTGCCCGATGACATCTGGGATAGGCTCCAGCCCCCGAGGCGACCCTCCAGAGGACAAGCGGTTACAGAAAATGAATGAATGAATACTTTACAGGTTATGGACATGGCCGATTCCCACAAGATTAAGTCCATAGATAACATCTCCAGTTATTAGTAATTACTAGAGGTCCCAAGGTGACACTAGTCAAATGCAAACAGAGCTTATAGGAAATTATCACCAAATTAGTGTTCACAGAAATGCCTAAATTACAATATAAATGCAAAGGCACAGAGGAATCTATTGAGCATGGGCTGTTTCTCTCTGCTTCCAGTCTTCCGGTCCATGTTAATTTATGCTAATCACCTCTTAGCTGCAGCTAAGTAGTTGTGGCACAAAAAAATGTGAGTGGCATAAGTCCTCTAATCTAACTCTCAGCCAGAGAGCGTAGTTTTGAAAATGTTACAATATATATATACACATTTAATCAAGCTTTAACTGCCATGAATTTTGTTTAAAAAGTATAAACATATGCTAAATATTGTATGCTGATGAAAAGCATAATTCAGGCAGCTGAATGCGGTCTGGTTAACTATTGGGAAACAGGGTTGACGAGCTCGTTGCTCCACTTTAGATCTTCGCAGCCTCGTTACGACCTCCTCCTCCTCCTCCGTCTTTATTTCACCATCTCCTTCGCTTCCTCCTCAACCCCCACGGTGTTGATATTAGTCTACTCTTTCTAATCCTCTTTCCTGCTTTCACCTTTCTCATATTTTTCTTCCCCTCCTCCTCCGCCTCTCCTCTCCCCCAGTGATCCCTTTGCCCTCCTCTGTTCGACTCCCCCGCCGCTGACCAGATCACCGCACAGCTGGATTGTGTCTTGCACACACACACACACACACACACACACATACTTGGCAGGAACACACTGCTCAATCTAAGAAGTCATTACTAAATTAACTTGTGACAAGTAATGGCAGTTTTTGCAACAGCGTGCCTGTGTGTGTCCAGATCCGCAGACTGGGAATTTTGCAACATGTTGCATCACATTTCCAACGCTAGCACGAAGACAGTCTGGAGACTCATTTCAAAGCTTCATCTGGATGTGTTCATATCTTTGCAACATCTCCTTTGAGTGTGATTCCTCTGTTGGTTCGTTCAATGTAATTTTTTTATTTTTTTTTTATCAGTATTCACTCTGACAAGATGCTGAAAGAACAATAATCATGCTGAGTTTGATATTGCGACTCCGTGTGCTTTGTGGAAATCCACAGCAATTCAGTCTGTGCCACGTGAATATAATACTCGAGTCTGGAGAGGAGGCGTAAAAGGTTTTGTTCAAATTGGAGATTTTATAATACGCAAAATAGACATACGGAGGGAAATCTAGATGCAGGAATGATAAAGAAATTTAAGTCTGTAACGCCACAAGATGAGCTGAGATAAAACAGGAGATGACATTTTAATGATTCCCATGTGAAAAAAAAAAAAAACATCAGAAGGAACAGATTCAGGCTTATGCTGAGTTTCTGTCAGTTAGAGATAAATCATATTAAGCTCTCCCCTGACAGGTCGTCCATCGTGTTACATCTTCACATAATCATCCTTCTGACATATACCTGCATCCTGATGGTGGAAACTTGATCCGTTCTGCCGGGTGGGCCCTCTGTGTCCTCTGATGCATGGGAACGATAGGAAATGAGTGCAAGTACGGACGAGTGACTCATGTCCTGACTCAGTAAAATGACATGGCGGCGGCTCCAGCATCTCACTGAAATGTACGACAGGGAATTTTCACAGCGGCGCTTGAACAGCTTTTACGTATGTCAGCTACTGAACACAAATAAACAACGTTAAATGGTGCTTTATATAAGGATGAGTGAGTCTGTCGTGATGTTATTCGTACTGTGGGAGCAGCTTTAAAGCTCTGTGTGGCCTGTCTGACTCCCCCTTAAGGCTCATTTAAGGTACTGCGGGACACCGACTTACGTAACCTACGCACGTAGCCTACGCCGGTGCGAGTCATTTGTACTTGTGCCCTTGTCAGACTGGCTCGCTCTGTAAAAGCGCTAGTCGGCGGTGTGTCGTTTTTGCCAGTGGGGTTAATTTTTGTTTCTACTTCCTGGTTCACTTTCAACAATGGCGACTGAAACTTTTCCTGAAATTACACCAAAGACGCGTCGTACAAATGTTTGTGTCGCCGAACCTCCTCAGTTAACCTTTCCTCCATGTGTTCCATCTTTATTCATCCAAAGCAATCAATTCGAAAACTATGGAGCGGAGGGTCAGCTAGCTAAATGCTAAATTACGCTACTACCAAGCAGACCAATGACAGCTCTTGAGGACTGCGTCGCCAGGACGCGCAGTTACATTTCTGGGGAGGCGCACGTCAAGAGGCACCTTAGGGTCTGGGTAGCATCTGGGCGGAGGTATTGACGCGAAGCTATAAACCACCAACCTGTTAGGGTAGCACAAACACTTGAACCGAATCCTTTCTGATTTTTGGGGGTCTGTTTTGTGCCAGACCATGTTTATTTCGTAGACATTAGACATTTTAACATCGATGTCTATGGGGGATGATGATTCACTTTTGGAGCCGGTATCCGTAGCAGTTTTCATCTGCAGCTTCATTGTTTGCTCCATTTTTCCGCCCTAGAGTTTGGCCTGGCAGTCGATTAGCTTAGCTTAGCATAAAAGTGGGAAACAACCCACATGCATGAAGCGCCAGCTCCACATGCTCTTAAACTAACACGTCCTTGTTTGTTGACTCTCTGTAAAATCTCAGCATGGCTCCAGGAAGTCACTGAACCTGGCCAAGAAATTTCACAACGCATCACTCGCCGTAATGCATTCTGCTTTTTTATTTTAAATGGAACTAACTAAAGTAATGAAAAGTGTATCTTTATAGGCTGCAGATTGATGTTGTGTATTTTGGACAGATCTGTTCTAACTGTTTCCACTAGTTTCAAATCATTTGGCTAAATTACTCTTAAACTGCCAAGCATCCAAGGACAATTTCCAATTTTAATTGTGCTCTTTGTTTTGCGTGTTCAAGCTGAAATACTCAGGGGTACTTGGCAATATGTAAATGACCTAATGGATGATACAAAATGTATTAGTAGGAAGTGTTTATGGTTTTTATAGAGAGGCGTAAGTGCATCCCTGAGGTATTTGTAACCTCAGAAGTCAGTTTCACTTTTCCGGTGACGTATTTGTGCCTTGTTGTATTCTGGGTGTTGCATCCTGCCGCTGTGAGTACAAAAGTAGATTCAAAGGAGTCGTTTTCTAAAAGCAGAGTTCCCTCCAGGTTCGTTTTCCTGTCTACACCCATTCTCACACTTAAACACGCAGACACACACACACACACACACACACACACACACATCCAGCACCATGCATACATAACCATCTCCCTTTTAGAAATGTACACATGCATACAGGGATAAACCCCACATGTACTACTGCACACGTGTTGTTATGAAAGTATTTTATGCAGTATATTATTAATGCAGCATGGTGAATGGCGTTCCACAACGCAGTGCACCAGCCAGTCACCTGAATTGTCTCCCAGCAGGACTTTCCGTGACGTCACCAGAGCTTGTATCTCCTGGAGCTGTTTTTTATTTACATCTAAGGCAAGAATGAAACAAGCTCACCGCGGTATGTGTCATTGAACGGGTCACAATTAGTGCACCTCTCCGACGCTCGTCTGACTCCAGGACGAACTAGATGAGAATCAGGAGAGGAGGCAGAAATTGAGTGTTAGAGTGAGAGGGAGGACAAGGACTCACATGAGTCACGCTGAACCCAAGAAAATAATCCCATCCCACCTCATCATCTGTTTTTTTTTGTTGTTGTTTTTGTTTTTTTTGGAGGAGAGAACTAATTGTTTCAGTCTTTGTTACATAAAGTCAGTAACAATGTTCTCCTACTTTTAACCAAAGTCCACCAAATGTGTCCCTTAAAGGAGAATTAGTGTTTTTTACAACCTGGACCTTATTTCTGGCATGAAATATTTACTCACCCATATAACTTTGATGTCATTTGTCGTTCTGACAATATTTAGATCTGCATATATCCATATAGTGGGAGTGAATGGGGCACCGAAACGCAGCCTCTAAATAATGGTGCTCAGGTGACATCATCCAGGTCTGAGGTTAGTAGGTCAATCTACAGACCCCAGATGATGATAAGAGGTAACTCCGGACTCATCAGGGAATAGTACTGGCGCATCATAACAAAATATTGGTGAAATGAACGAGTTTCGCGGCAGATAATGCGTTATTTAGAGGCTGCATTTCGGTGCCCCAGTCACTCCCACTATATGGATATGTGCAGATGTAAATATCGTCCGAACAACTCCAAATGACACCAAAGTGAGTAAACGATCATATTTTATGCCAGAAATAAGGTAATTCCCCTTTAAGTTTTCTGTCCAGTCCAAGGTTTCACCAGTTTATGCTCCAAAACATTTAATGCTTACCATGATCTAATATGTCATTTGAATGCTAATTTTAGCTAAACACAGAGCGCAGACTGATGGGAACGTCATTCGTTTTGCGGGTTATTTAGTCATAAATCAGACTGGAATTTAGACTGAGACAACTAAGAAAGTAATTATCTTTGATCACATTAATCTTATTGTGAATTGCTGAGAGACGTGTTTCCATAATTTTCTTTGCAGTATCACATAAGAGAAGGCTGAGGGGATCACTTTCCACCCCTGACACTTTCAGAAAACCGCCTTTAGTGGGAGCTGGAAACATCTTTGTTAAATAAATTCTGACACTGTGAACATTTAACCTACATAGCTGATGAGTCGTCTTCTAGAAAACGTCTCTACCATGTTTATGGTGGTTGTATGGTCGTCGCTTCCATGTCTTTGTCTTAGTCTGCGGACAGCCAAACCATGGCCAATACCAGCTAACGTGAAAGAATATTTACAGCGGGAATCCTCTCTCCAGTTTTCTCACTAGATTATTTCTTCTTCATCCTTTTCTGAACAGCTGTTTATCACATCCATGCTGCAAATATCTCCTGTTACATCCAGCGCCGCGGCATCTGTTCGTGATTAACTGTGACTCTGTTTTTTGGGCATTTCCTGTTTTGTTTTGTCAGTTACTAACTCTCTGTCACTTCAGGTGCCTTCACTTCCTCCCATGTTGAATGCTGCCCCTAGCCCCGCCCTGATGAGTCTCACCTGTGCCTCAATGTTCTCCCTTGTATTTAGTCTCCATGTTTCCTTCCCACTTTGCCAGTTGGTTTTTGTGCTTCATGTCAGAAATGTTCTAGTTTGTTCCTATTTTTTACTTTTTCATGATGTTTAGGGACTTTCTATCCACCACCTGTGTCTTGAGTCGTGTGTTTGAGTCCTCTGTAACCACTTCCTCCACCTTCTGATGACACTGCACAGTCTACTTGATTCACTCCAGTGAATCTAGTTAATGGAAATTCAAACTTTTGCTAAAAATTTTCTTTAGAGTCATGTGTTATATTACAGTCTTTTTTGTTTCTTTGTTCTTGGACTGTTTGTTCATGATGTCCCGTTGCACCAGGAGTTCTCACAAGCAGTCCGTACCCTCTCCTGTTGATATATGATGGCACTTAACCAACGCCGGCGAGGCGGCGAGGGGGGGGGTCACTACGTGTCGCTCACCTCTTCCTGTTCTCGATGACATTACACTACGCTCACTTGTTTGTTCTCACGCGGAGTCCTCCTTTGCAGGCCTGATGCATGTTTTATTCACTGCAGCAATTCTGAATGTCATATGTGATTATTTACCCAATAAACACACTAACAGGTAAATAATGAGAGTACTCCTTTTTATTTTTTCCACTGGTTATAACCATTGTGTGTATTCTGTAATTAATGGAATCAATTACTTTACTTCTTCCGATAATTCCTCTACATATGTAAGATGTGTTTATTATTTGAGTTGCAAAAGTGTTTGCCTTTGTACTGGATTAAATTCTGTGACATCTGTGTTTAATTATTTCACGTGAATCATAGTCTGCTGGAGGAGAAATCATCTTTCTCAGTATGTCAGCAGTTTTCATTAGCCTATTAATTATTCATCTCATAACACGCCATTAATGGTGGAAAACATGACGCTGTTAAATCTGATTTTTTTTTGTTTTCTTTGGTTTGAGCAATAGTCTGAACTCCCACCGGTTCTCTTTTCACTATAATCTAAGACGAGGAACACCAGCGAAGCCTCAGACGTTAGAAACCATCTGGGCTTTCAAGTCAGTTATCAACGTAACTGTCAGTTAATCAACTAATCCCTGCGGCTTAACTGTGGAGTAGAAACTACACATCCAGCTGTCACTTCAGGTGCTGCCCGTCTTATTACCCTCAAATAAAAGCCTCATTAAATGCCTGTTTCCAGGCAACCGGTGTTGTTATAAAGCCCACTTTGTGACGTTTAATTCCGCTTCGAGTGTGTGACTGTGCTCTGGCTGCTGGCGCGTAGGAGCTGGGATTGTTTCTAGGGATTTTATATTTTTATAATAGACTGATAAAACAGAATGTAATAGTTTATGATTTAAAACCTTTTACATTTTACATGTTTTGCTGAATTGAGCCGCATCAGCCCATAAAATAAGCAACAAACAATGCTAGAAAGAGACAGAGAGGTATGCTTTCTAGCACTGGTGGGCAGTGTATTTTTTTAATTAAAAAAATCTGTGACTCTGTTTTTTGGGCATTTCCTGTTTTATTTTGTCAGTTACTAACTCTCTGTCACTTCAGGTGCCTTCACTTCCTGTTGAATGCTGCCCCTGATTGCTAGCCCCGCCCTGATAAGTCTCACCTGTGCCTCAACGTCCCCCCTTGTATTTAGGCTCCATGTTTCCTTCTCACTTTGCCAGTTGGTCTTTGTGCTTCATGTCAGAAATGTTCTAGGTTGTTCCTATTTTTTGCTTTTTCATGATGTTTAGGGACTTTCTATCCACCACTTGTGAATTGAGTTGTGCGTTTGAGTCCTCTGTAACCACTTCCTCCACCTTCTCATGAGTCATGACACTGCACAGTCTACTTGATTAAAAAATCTGCCTGGGCCTTCACAATTAAAACTGCAGGCAGCTGAAGCTTGAAACACATTGCAAAGACGCTGTTCCTTTAACCAGTCGCATTTCAAGTTGGTATTCTTAGTCCTTCTCTGTGGCCTACGGTACCGTCAGTGTTTTCGCGTCCTCTGATTGGAGGGTCAGAAAGCCGCTCCGTTTAAGACAAGCTAGCGGTTCGTGTCCATCCTTTGCAAATCGCCCCCGTTGTGATAGCTATTTTTTGAACCCAGAAGGAGGGGAGGTTATGGATTTGGTTAGAGATCTTCTTAGAAAGTCATTTTAACAGCAGAATTTGGTGTCATAGCGATCGTGTTTTGAATGAGGTTGTAAAATGCACAGCCCGACACTGCTTTTAAACATCTACTAGATTTGTATGGTTTGATGTTGCAGCTCTTGTATTGTCAGCAACACTAGTGCTCTCATATAGGGCTTTAAAATGCACATATCAGTGTCACCATGAGTTATAATCAGCAGCTGCAGCCTGTGGGGTTTTTTTCATTTACCATCCTGCACACAGTCTGCTTTGCATGCAATGCGTTAAATACACAGAAAAGGTTGTGCTGACCTTCCAGAGCTTACGTTAGTACACACACACAAATAAAAATGACCAGGTAGGCATCAGCCCCGGTGGCAGCGGAGCCTCCCAGGAATACTGAGTGTCCATCTGTCCATCAACCTCCCTCAACCCCCAGCCCTCAGAGACTGTATAGCTGCCAAGCCTTTGTATTGAGGCATCAGCACCAGGGAGAAAAAATACAATTGAGTGTCTCTGGGGGGGTGAAGCAGTGGAAGGTGAAACCGTCCCTCCAGGATAGTTTCTCAAATGCCACTGCAAAAACAGATTCAGTGTATTGGTGCAGTATTCGTGTTTTGCATTAAACTGTCACAACTGTGAATAATTTTATTTTTAAAGCAGGAGCTAAATGAGCAATAAATGTGTCAGCTTTATTTTTGGCCTTGGCTATTAGGAGGGGGATTTAACGGAATAGGTATTTGTGAATTGGCACGCTGTCTCTGCTGTGTTTCTATTAGAGGATGATGGAATTAATAATTACCTGGTTGCAGTAAAATTGAGGATTTAAAAATCAGGCACACTCAGGCGATGTGTACAGATGAGGAGAAATTGGTACAGGAAGGAAATACACATACATTTATTTCCAGAATATATTCCATGATGCTGAGAGAGATGGGAATCCGACGTCACAGGCTTGTTCATTAGAGCTTTCTTCACCAACTATATATACTTCAGCCCAGAGAAACTACATAAGTCTAAACGTGAGCTGTCCGAAATGTGCTTCAGGTGTGGTAATGAGGTGGGCTCCTTCCTGCACTCTACTCGGCCCTGTAACAAGGTGAGAACAATCTGGCACGACCTCTGTGACACCTTATCCAAGACACTGTCCTCACTTTATATCCAGAATTGAGTTTGATCTTCAGAAAATGAGTAGATCTTTGACTCAATTCCAAACCAATTTCATAGATATTGCTTTAAGTGTGGCCAGAAAATGCACTGCTGGGACATGGAAGTCTGTCAAGAGAGAATTTCATAATGGGGAGGAGGGCTTGGCAAAGTTTTGTGTTACTTTGTGTCTTATACATTTTGTGTACCAGTACGGTCCGAGAGAGGAGCCACGATATCGATGACCCGCCCACACTTACGCCAGACTCACTCGCGTTTTCGTCTAATTTCGCTCTGGTCAATGAAATGTTCAGTTATACACTGTACTTATTTATTTATTTTTTTTACAACTCTCGAGAAAGGTTGCCATGGCAAGTGGTAGTCGCCATTATGTCACATCCTGTTCCTATAGCGTCAAATAGCTAACTAAAACGATGTATCCAAAAAAAAGATACTTGAACATTCATCAACATTATATTAGCTACCTAAAATGACAGAAACCATCTTTGAAAAAAAAATAATTTATGTGTATTTTAGTGTTTGAGTTTGGCCCAAGTCCCACCCACTAATGTGGAGGAGGTGGAGCTTATGACCTATACTGCAGCCAGCCACCAGGGGGAGCTCTACTTGCTTTGGCTTCACTTCTGAGGAGCAGTTCCACCGTCCATCTTTATACCGTCAATAGAGCGCCGGGCATCATGTGACTTTTTTTGTTGGCGCCGCCATATTGGCAGGAAAACTCTGAGGAAAACTGAATGGCACCAGCAACTGATTTCAGGCCGTCAGAGTTTACTGGAGTAGGAGGTTCATGACACTCATTACTACAATAATAAGTAACTCTCGTGCCTGCTTATTGCGCGTTTTATTGCAGTAATCCACCTCTAAAGTCTTGCGGGATCTTTGGCAATCCTGTCAAATGATTTCCCCTTTGCTTCTCCCCCCGACTATTCTGGCATCCTGGGCCACAACAGCTGTCGACCAGAGGAGACAAATTACTGTACTGTACTGGCAATCAGACACATGTTGTTTTCTGAGAAATTATTAATAATGACTGTTTCTAAAAATGTATTGCATCCTATATTTATAACTTCAAAAAAAATATTAATAACAGCTCTTGTCCAGACACTACGTGTTGAGGCCCACACAGCCCAATAATTTATCAAACAGCAGTCAGTCGTTCACTGCCATGAGTTGCCACAGCGACAGACCAGCATCCCGTTGGGACTTTATTTGAGTGACGTGTCGGACATGTTATGGTAACGTCTGTGGCTTTGCGTATAAAAATACAGCAGCGAGGGCAGATTTTTATCAGACAGTGTGAGAACCTGCCCTGAGGCTGCGGTGGGTGAGCCAACGGCCAAGGAGCTGTCATGGTCCAGAAAAATAGAAACCGGTCCTCATAAAGCGTCTTTATGAGGACCGGTTTGAGCTGTGAGGACATTTTAGCTGCTCCTGACTTTCTCAACTTCCTTCAAGGAGCTGTTTCTAGCTTCAGGCATTTATTTAATTTTTAACTCTTGGTATGAGGTAAGTGCAGAGATTATTGGTGTTTAGGATAAATAAAGTAGATGAGTGTAATGTCTACTTAAGCGAAGGAAACGTGACTGTGTGCATTCATGTGTTTGATACTATGGGTTTCAGAAATCACATTGTGTGTAAAAAGAATTTTTTTATTCATTCATTCCAGAAACACAGACTTTAAATACATGCATGGGCCTAAATGAAGCCAACACTGAAGTGACATCAAGGAACCAATCGAAAGTGAGGACAAATACATGATTGTTAGAGATTGTTGTGGAAAATAGCAGAAAGCTACATCATCCTTTCTGTTTTCATCTCCTCCTCCTTCACTATCTGGGAGCTTTACTAAAGCTAATTGCATCCCTGTTGTCTCACAAACTCTCTAACGTAAGCTCAGACGCTTTTAGCCGTTATGTTTTTGGTGAGCCGCAGACACAGTCAGGTTTAAAGATCTACAGATCTATTTCCTATCTATCTCCTTGGAATTGAATTGAATTGAATTGAATTGAGTGACTGTATCCTCGGGAATGACATGATACGTGTATGAATACTTGAAGCATGTGTTTTCTTGCAAAACAAAACCTGAAAGCTAAATGGCTTCAAGTGACAGAATATCTACTTTTTCTTCTGATTCAATGTGAAGGCAGGCCTCTATAGTTTAAATTATTGAGCATTACTTTCTTGAAGTAGCTCTATAACAAGATTACAGGCAAAATGGCAGGAATATTTAACTGCGCTCAATGGTTAGACATTAAAGATAAGATAATCTTTTTACTTATCCCACAGTGGGGAAATGTGCAAATTAGAAATTTAAAACAATTAATATCAGCACCTGAATGATAATGAACTGTCTCCTTCCATCTCCACTGATAATAATTTCTCAATATCAAGAGTGAGTTCATTCAGTTGCTCTGTGTTTCCCTCAAGCAGGGGTTGAAAAATGAAGCTGACATGAAAGTGCCAAGAAAATAAATTTTCTCTACGGGCTCCTCGAGACTGACTCTAAAAGCGACACAGACCTCCACGTTAAAATGCAAAATTTACAGCTGAAATAAACATCTTTGCTAAATTCCCTATTCGAAATGACTGTGGACGGAAGCACAACATTTTTTTTTTTAAACAAAAGGAGGAAATGTAAATGTGCCATCGTAAAAACAGATATATATACTCCCAGCAAACTATTGATTTATTTTTTTAAAAAAAATACTAGGTCCGCTTACAGTGACTACAGCTTTATTCCACTTCCTGTTCTTATACATCTATATTTCTGCATTTGGTTACAGGTGGAGAAAGATTATGACATGGTTTAATGTATGAAAAAGACCACAGTGTCACCTACACCTAAGGACAAACAGAAATAAGGATATCCTACTTCAGGCGCTGGTGACAATTCGTGTTTCGCAGACCCATCATCCACCCCAACCTCCTCCTAGTGGTTTCTTATTAATATGACACTTAATTTATTTAAAAATAAGGAAAACTGACTGTGGGCATAATCCTTACAATCAATTATATGTTATAAATAAGAATAAATCATTCATGGCATTTAGTGTAAGAGTCGTAACTCTACTGCTAACATCAGCATAGCAACGTGCTCAACATGATAAGACTTTGATGTTGATGTCAAGGCATAATATCAACCACCTTGGTTTATCCTGTTTGCTAATTTACACCAAGCAGGGGACGGCATCTAATAGAAAAGCCTCGCAAAGGATTTTCAGCTGCCCTTCAATTATACATGGTTAAACAAAGGGATGGGGAATGTTACATAAGTTCTCTAAATGTATTATGTATGACCTTTTGTAGATGTCTCCCACCTAGTGAGACAGCCTGTAATTATCTTTAATCTGTCTTCACATGTAATGTGTCCTTTTGTGGTTATTCAAACCCATCCGTTTGTTTTATAACAAGTCATTCTAGCTGCAGGCAGGACTGTGATTTTGTTAAAACAAATGTCGCGTCATCTTCACAGTGCTTCTGAACACAGCACCAGCTGTGATTCTGTTAACAGATTCGGAAATATCATGGCAGCACACTGCATGCTTTAAAGACTCGACTCTCTAATACCAACAGAACCATTTATCAGGCCTCCAGAGGCTTTTAGTTTCCTGCTATGCGGCAGTTTTTAGCCTCTTTTGAAACTTTAATTTGAAGATGTGAATGAATAATGAGCACTGACAAGCAGCCTGAGAGTGTTCACATGAGATCCACATGAAACTCAACCTAGAGTAACATTTACACTAGTGTGAACTAATTTACACTCTTTCTACACTGCCTGGCCAAAAAAAAAAAGTCATCACCAAAAAAAAAACAAAAAACAGTCACACTCTAATATTTCGTTGGACCGCCTTTAGCTTTGATTGCAACACACATTCACTGTGTCATTGTTTCCATAAGCTTCTGTAATGTCACCAGATTTATTTCCATCCAGTGTTGCATTCATTTTTCACCAAGATCTTGTATTGATGATGGGAGAGTCTGACCACTGCACAAAGCATTCTCCAGCACATCCCAAAGATTCTCAATGGGGTTAAGGTCTGGACTCTGTGGTGGCCAAACCATGCGTGAAAATGATGTCATGCTCCCTGCTCCCTCATGGGGCTCAAATTGTGAAAGAGTGGTTCAGGCATGGTTCAGGCATGGTTCAGGCATGGTTCAGGCATCGGCATCCTGGTATTGTCATCTTGGAATATGCCCGTGAACATCAGAGAAGAATGAATCCATTGATGGAATAACTTGGTCATTCAGTATATTCAGGTACTCAGCTGACCTCATTCTTTGGTGATATAATGTTGCTGAACCTAGACCTGAGCAACTGCAGCAACCCCAGATCATAGCACTGCCCCCACAGGCTTGTACAGTAGGCACTAGGCATGATGGGTGCATCACTTCATCTGCCTCTCTTCTTACCCTGATGCACTGGTTCTCCACTATCCTTGAAGTTTTTAATAATGTGTTGGACAGTTTTTAACACAATGTTAGTAGTTTCTTCAATCTCCTTAGATGTTTTCTCTGCTTGATGCATGCCAATGATTTGACCTTTCTCAAACAGACTAACATCTTTTCCACGACCACAGGACGTGTCTTTAGACATGGTTGTTTAAGAAATGAGAAGCTACTCATTGCATCAGTTGGGGTTAAATAACTTGTTGCCAGCTGAAAGATAATCACCCATGCAGTAATTATCCAGTAAGAAGCACGTACCTATTTGCTTAGTTAAATCCAGGTGGCGACTAGCAAAGCCAGGTGAACTGTACTGAAATTCACCATAATTATTTCTTGTATCATCTACTACTTTATCCTTTTTTTTATTATTATTACACACTGTGTAATCCCATTGAAAGATTGCATACCCCTGACCTTAGACCCAACCCCAGTTTAAAATGCATTTCCATGAGACACAGAATGTGCCTCAAGTGGCGTACTGTTTAATACATTAAGTCACGTAGCCATGACAGCAGCCTTGAACTGTTCTCAGCAGTGTCACCAGAAGATATTTCTTGCCCTGATGTTGCTTTTCACATCAAGAAAGACCCCTGTTAACTGCAGACCGTTTTTATGGACAAAAAATGGAGAAAACCCTTTTAATGTGGTTGTTGGGAACAGGAAGTAAGAGTGGAAAAATACAGCTGGTGGCCAACAGTAAACTGTAGTATGATAAACAAAGCTTCTGTTTGCCAGCATGGTGATTGGTTTTCCATTGTAAAGTGAGTGATGACATCTGAAGGGATGGCGCAGATTCTCCGGTCCGCCACCAACCTCTTGTTTCCGACTCCGTCTTGTTTGTGTTTTAGCTGCATTTCAATGTTCATTTATTATTTTTGAAGATCAACAAACTTGAACTGAGTGGTAAACACTCTGGAGTGCATGTCGCTGTAGTTGTTACAGCTGTCAAACTTGTTTTCTGTCATTTCCAGTGCAGCTTTATGAGAGTATGATTTTACTTCTGCATTTCCCCTGGAAATGTTACAGTTCTGACTTAAAGCCAAGGGCATAAAATGTTTTAGTTTGACATTTGGAATTTGATGTAAAGCAGCAGTACATACTTTATTAAACCAATACGTCCCAAAATGTGTTTCTGAACTCTAGGATGGATGATTTAGGAAGGATTTTGATTCAGGATTTGCTCCTTCCAAATTCCATTTAAATGGGCAAAACAAAGACATATATTGTTAGCCTGACAGCATAGTAAGTTTGGTGGTTTCTAACTGGAAACGGGACACCTGGTTGGGTAACTCTATATCTTTTCTCCCTGTTTACTCCCGTTTTGTTGTTTTACATTACATTTAAAATAGCTCCTTTCAGCAAACATGTTAGCTTGTTAGCTTAGTCTGATTGCTAATGGGAGGATTAGCCCACACTATTTGTGCAGGGCTTTTCCAGGTTAGGAACAACCTCAGTGTGCCTAGCCAGGACTTTCAGCAGTGTGTACATATTGTATTTCCACCTCTGTAAATGATCTCACTTGAGCAAGTGGTTCTTCATTCATTTATTTTCTGTAACCGCTTGTCCTCTGGAGGCTCGCGATTGGGCTGGAGCCTATCCCAGCTGTCACTGGGCGAGAGGCGGTGTACACCCTGGACAGGTCTCCAGTCTATCTCAGGGCTAAAACAGAGAGACAGACAACCATTCACACTCACACCTATGGCCCATTTAGAGTCACCAACTAAACTAGCAAGCATGTCTTTGGATGGTGGGAGGAAGCCAGAGTACCCGGAGAGAACCCACGCAGACACAGGGAGAACATGCAAACTCCACACAGAAAGGCCCCAGTCAGCATGGATTCGAACCCGGAACCTTCTTGCTGTGAGGCATCAGTGTGAACCAACCTAGGGCATATTTGGGTTCACACACCTTAAAGAGTGCAGTCATATGATCAATGCATCATGGCCATGTTCACTTGTAATTGGGTCCAGCAAGTTTCAGAAGGAATGTGAAGATCCTGCATTGGAAGACGTTTGGTGGTCTAAACTAGAAGCAAACAAATGTGTTTCCCACCTCAACCCACAGTCCGAATGATCCATATATACATTATATTTCTATTGATATTGCATGTATTTTTCATATTGAACTTGTTGATTTCCTGACTATTTAAAGAAGGTACGCCATCACAAAGACATAGCACCATTGTAGCATGGCATTCCGTTTGAGCTGTTCCATATTTCCCTTCCAAAGTAACCCGGACCGAGGCCTAAAACCTATTTGTCGAGTAACGTCTAGAAATCTAGGACGCCCGCACTCCAGCACACAGAAGCATGGGGAAACCCACCGAAGATAAACTCTCAGGATCAAACTAACTGTCCAAACAATAAACAATAAACAAACAGAGATAATCAGATATTACACGTGAAAGGCATTGATTACTATAGTTGGGTTATAAATGTAAATACTCGTACAAAATCAGGCGGTGCCAGTACAAACAAAAGTAAAGTACTCAACAGGAACAGGAGTGAATAAGATATGAATCTTATGTGAATCTCATAACACCAGGATCCAATTTCCAGCTTCACCGAATACATATCTTCACTGCAATAACGGAAGCACACCATCAATAATCGCTTATCCCAATAATTTACTGCTACGCACTCAGTCACCTTTAAAACATCCCCAACATGATAAATATTACAATTTGCTACAACATGCCGAAACTTTCAGAATTATACTAATCTTAATAGATCCTGAGTTAACTGCACCCATTCAACCAGCTCTCTCTCTCTTTCTTTCTCTCACTCGCTCTCTCGCTCTCTTTTCGAGTGTATTGCACTTCTTGGGAAGGATGTTTGGACTTATCTAATGTTTGGGCTAAAGGTCCTGCAGAGATTTGTTGTGTATACACACAGATAATGCTGTTTGGTTTGACCACTGGCCTGCATCCTGCCTGACACTGACGAAACCAGAGAAATACAATGGACCCCCATCGATCGTGCTCGGGGGGTCCCTAACCGTCCGCCTCGCCCGCCTCGCCCTCCTCGTCCTCCTCATCCTCCTCATCCTCCTCGTCACAACACGGATTTCATGAAGCTGTCTTCCCCTACAATGTAATTGTTATTATAATTCATATATTTTGTAAACCATAGCTTCAAATCGGCGTTTGTAATAAATGTAAGAACTTTTAATGGAAGGAAATTGTAAGCAAGCGTCT
The DNA here is from genome assembly GCF_963514085.1 of Chelon labrosus. Taxonomy (NCBI): domain Eukaryota; kingdom Metazoa; phylum Chordata; class Actinopteri; order Mugiliformes; family Mugilidae; genus Chelon; species Chelon labrosus. The sequence goes on along the minus strand of NC_140351.1, from coordinate 8,096,193 downwards.
GTGTCTCTGATTGTAAGACTCAACTTACACTTTTCTTTGTGTTATTAAAACTAGACAAGCATCAGAGAGCAGTTACTGTGAGGACAACGTGTCTCGTAATAGTCTAACCCCGGTACAAGTGAGCTTTTATTTACATGTCATATCTAATCCATTTTCACATTTGTCACACGACCACACAAGATGCGGAAACACAGTGTGTGTGATGCACGTACGCAGGTTAATGCAAGTTAAAACATGACATGTAGAGATGTGGCTTTATTCTTTGTAATTAAATCAATTAAATTATCACTCATAAACCAGTTACTACGGTTCAACCATAAGTTATTATTATTTTCACAAAATATGTTTCGTCTTGCTAGCTCATAAAACAGTAGATCCCTTTCACTCCCTTTTATAGCGTAATTAAATTGTACACAGGATGTGAGTGGTTGACGAGATTACACGGTAACAATGCGTGCATGTGCGAGAACTGCTTTCAAGGTTACACACATTATAACTGGAACACATGAATCTGGATGACTTTCATCTGGACACATCTTAATCTAGTGGGAATATTCTTATTTTCTTTGATGCTGTTCCACTTCGCACAACTCCTCGCATGAAAAGCATTCATTCTGCAGCACTGAATATACCAACCAGCCCATATTTATTAACTCTATACCCAACCGGTAATAGATGTTCATTGACTATTCATCTACATCTTTGTCGTGCAGAACATTTTATTTTAATGTCAGCAGCTAACAGTCTGCTGGCAGAGTGAGGCTAAGGCGCACAAAAATAACAAAGAACAATTATAATGTAAACTAAATAGAGGAGAAACTTCCTTTCAAATGTTGCAGCTACAACCCATCTAAAGACAGTCTGTGTGCACACATGTTTGCAATGTGACTAGTGGAAGCTCCCCGAGCTTAACTCCGGAGCCCCCTGAGCCTTCGCTCCATGCCGTTCACACAGACATATAAAAACAGAGCGCACGAAAGCAGCCGAACACCAAGCATGTTTTAGTTTATCGGATGCCTCCGAAGGTCGCTTCTTGTAGCTCATTTTTCCAAAACGTCACGACGGAGCCGTCCATTACACCCACGGGGCGAGATGAGCGGCGGAATGCAGCTCTTTAATCCACTCATTTGAAACATCCTCATGTCGCTGCAATCCAGAGCTCGGGGGGATTATTATTATTATTATTATTATTATGTTGTGAGTAGGGAGATTTGCCAGAGAGAGCTCATGATGTTATCATGATTCCTCTGCTACATTATTATAGACCCCGTGATCTGTAAAACATTGAGCCGGTGATTAAACACTGGAGCAAAAGGGACTTAAGGTTATGAAATAATATCCTTAACACACAAATAAAAATATATGTAAAAATGAATTCCGATAATAAAAGAGAATGAAAAACACGGTGGTATACTGAATAATCTCGCTTTGATTAGGCATGAACAGAAAGATCTACAGGGAGCGCTGCCATCACAGACACTTACGCCTACGTTCAACACGAGCAGCTACAGTTTGATACTTAAATTACAGGCACAGTAGGGGTGTTGATCGTCTCATAACAGTGTTTGAAACAGCTTTGTCAAACTGGACTAAAATAAAAAGGGTTTATTTACATATATACTGTATATGTTATGGTGTAATTTTTCATGTCATTCTACTATATCAGGTAAATGAAGAATAGGTCTTGGGAAATCTGATTAAAAATGGACTGTTCTTAGTTTGTCTTTTCACACCCAGCATCGAAAAGTGTTTCCAGATGAGTTTTAAGTGATCACTTGTGATTAGATGTCACTCCTGAACATGGACATTACCTCCTGGGAAGACCAACTAAGCATCTGAAAAGTTTGTTTCTAGTTTTGTTCTTGGTGAATTCAGGCATTTTAAGATGATTGACATATTTTTAATATATCTCTCTTTTGCAGATGAGTATTTATACCATTTCCACTTGTGAAGGATGTCAGCTGAGCAGGAGGTGGTCCTTCGGATTTGGCCTAGGAGGCATATTTGGGTTCACACTTCTTAAAGAGTGTGGCACTTCCATTTGTGTTCTGAGTATATGCATCTTGGCCATGTTCACACGTGTACTGAGAGCTGTCCACTTGTGTTTGGATCGGACAAGTTTCAGAAGAAGAGAACTAGGAGGCAGCAAACAAATGTGTTTCCCATGTAAGCCCTCAATTTTATCTATACTTACACACCAATCAGCCACGACATTAAAATCACTGACAGAAGAAGTAAATAACGTTGACCATCTTGTGACAATACAGTGTTCTGCTGGAAAACTTCTGGACCTGGCATTTATTCATGTGGATGTTACTTAGACATGTAGCACCCACCTAGACCAGACCAGGCACCCCCAACCCATAGCATTGACACTCCTTGATGGCAGCAGCCATCCCCAGCAGGATGCAGCCTGACACAGACACACACACAAAAACGCTTTAGGAACAACTAAAAAAAAAAACATGAAGAACAGCACAATGTGTTGACCTGCCCTCCAAATTTACTAGATCCCAAACTGATCAAGTATCTGTGGGAAGATCAGAGGCCCCTCCCCTCAACCCAAAGGGCCCAAATCCCCCCACTAACAACATCCTGTTGCCAGACACCACAGGACACCCTCAGAAGGCCCATGTCCATTCTCTGATGAGTCACAACTGTTTTGGAGGCAACATAGGAGACCTAGACAATATTAGGAAGTTGGTCATAATGTTATGCCTGATTGGTGTATGACCAGACCACAAATCCCAAACTCTCTAAGTACATTTGTTTCAAAAGTGGCTTTAAATCCACAGCACCATTGTAGCGCGATGATCCGTATGAGCTGTTCTACATTACTGTCTTGCCTCCTGCCTGCCATGGACTATACATTTCAGAGGACCTGGGCTGGACTGTGAACACCACCCACATAATCAAAAAGGCCCAGCAGCGTCTCTTTTTCCTGAGAACGCTGAGGAGGAACAAACTCCCTCCACCTCTGTTGAGAAACTTTTATCACTGCACATAGAGAGTGTCCTGACATATGGATGTACAGTGTGGTATGCCAGCTGCACTGCATCTGAAAAGAAACAACTGCAGCGGGGTCATCAAGACTGCTCAGTGGATCATTGGCTCTCCACTCCCATGCCTAGAGGAGATCTGCTCCAGCCGACTCCTCCGACGGGCCACAAAGATCCAAGACGACCCCGCCCACCCAGGACACTCTCATTTCACCAGCCTTCCCTCTGGCAGACTCAGAGTCATGCGAGCCCGCACAAACAGACTTAAACACAGCTTCTTCCCCATGGCTGTGAAAAGACTGCTGCAGGAACCATGACCCCCCACCCCAACCAACCAACACACACACTACCTCTCACACCAGGAAACGGACTACTAAGTTTTGCACTAGTGTAAATACAGACGATTTATATATAGTATTTTTACTGCACCTTCATATTTATTACATGTATACCTTTATTTCTCTTCTATACCTGTGACATGTAGCTGCTACAAGAGATGCTGCCAAACGAAATTTCGTTGTATTGTTATACAATGATAATAAAGCTTCTATTCTATTCTATGTCTCATCAATGTCTTAGCATAACATAACGATCTCTGCGTAAGAAACAAACACACACTTAGAAGTCCTAACTTTATTTTCACCACACTTCCATCCCACAGGTTTGTGTCCCCTTTTTCTGATTGCCACATGCTTTCTCTTCACCCTCCAGCGTCCCTGAGGCAATGATGTATGAGACCTTTAACTCTGCTGGGATAAGGTCTGAACGAGGGTCGAATAGTATGTTTGTGATTAATGGACCTAGGTGTGCAGGCGAGATGCACACATACACACACCCAAGAGATGATTACGAGGTGGAGATTGCTTTGTGTTCAAAGTCACTAATGGGAACTTTTCAGAGCAGCAAACTGTAATAGAAGTCACCTCAATGCAGGAGATCGTGCTGAGAAGAGCCACTGAAGTGTGAGTTTATTGGGTGATGAGTGGTTCAATGCTCCCCCGCCCCTTAGCCTGGTGGCATGTGACTGTATTAGCAGCTGGCGAAAGTTGGGGGGTCCTATACTAAAAGGTACTATCAGTGGTGGGCCATAAGGGCCAGTAAAGTAACTGTCTACGATTCAAAGTCCTGTTTTATTGCGTGTCTGTATGATGTTGATGGTTTCTATTGTGGCGGTGGCATCATAATGATCATATTAAGAGGTGTTTTGAATAAGGTTGGAGGTCACTGAAGGCCTAAGTGGAAAATGCACGGCCCACTTTCTTTCTTTAGCTTTATAGGGATGCAGAGGCCTTGTTAAATTAGACATTAGACACACAAAGGTCTTGAGACTATTTAAGAGTGGTACATATTGTTTTTAACTGATGAAGGCTGACATGTGTTTAGTCCTCCTGCAGTTCACAATCAGCCACTTCACCTTTATTATAATAAGAAGCAGCAAAGGTTGACAGAACAACACATGTGGTTGATTTGGTGACACCTGTAATTACTAGTGGCAACAGAAAATACTAAAGATCACACAGTTCAAAGGCAGCTAAACAAACTATTGTCGTTTTAATGAACGTTCTGTGAGCAGCCGTGATCTGAATATTGCCGCGAAGCTTGATTTTCTTAACGATGGGGTGCAGTCTAAGACGTCGGTTGACTAGCTTAGATGTTGGAGGTTTGCAGCTCTTCATTTAACAGATCACTGTGGTTGCTTCTTCTTTATTCCTGGAATTTCACCACAGGCACCCAGTGTGTGATAAGGGCCCAGTCACCATTGCTATGATTTATGTGACCTGTATTAATGATCACTGTTTGACATTTAACACTATAACAAAAGTGACTGTAGTGGAAATAATTTCTTACTACCTTAAATATATTAGTTTGAGCCTCAGTTTTGACAATTCGACTTGAACAGTTCTTCCTTTTAGTTTTTGTGTCGTACATATGTTTCCATCACCCGCCTCTGAATCAGTTTCTCTTTCTTTTCCACCTTCATCATTTTCTTTAAAAGTTTCTTTACTCTCTACATGTTCAGTCTCCAGCGTCGCAGTTTTGCAGCGTTGCAGTTTTCCCCTCTCTTCTGCCTCCTCTTCATTCTCCCTCTGTTTTAAAATTCTGACAGCGCATCAAGCCGCACTCAAATTTACAAGGTCGTTACTCACACCAGGTGTTGTTTAACAGATTAATGTGCTGTGAATGTTATGAGCAGTGGAGTCACTTTGATGCTGCTGTAAACTTTGTAAACACGAGGTCTCACAACTTACATGTTGACTGAAGAGTCCCTGAATGTCTGCACCAGTGGCAATGAGTGGTATTAAATCATTCAGTATTAGCTCCACTTGCACAAAAATGCTCTGATTTTGCACATTTCTGGCTGAAGTTAAAGGACTTTCATGTAAGTCCATCAGGACACCAGGCTCGGACACCATTTGGACACAGATAGTGACTTAACAGACATTTGCTGACATGAAAATCCTTGAGGCGGACACTTTAAGATGTCATATCTGTCTCCCCACTGCTTCCTGGATGACACTGACCTTTGAAAGTACCTGCGGTAAAGTGTGGTCTTTACAATCTGCCTGTTAGGTTTATTAGAAGTTTATTTTTAGTCACATGTCATAGCAGTGGGTGATGGGTAGAAAAGTGTAGCATCTGTAAAACAAACTGGGAAAGGAAGCCTAAATGGTGCAATGGTGCACTAAAGATCACACAATTCTTGAGGCAGCAAAATGAACTATTATCGTTTTAATAAAGGAGCCATGTGATCATTAATCTTTTCCCAACGTTCTGCGAGAAGCCGTGATCTGAATTTTGCTGCCCACAGCTTGACTTTCTTAACAACTGCTTCTTCTTGTTCCATTACTCCCGTGACATAGGCAAAAGAAAAGTGTAGAAGTTGTAAAAGACACTGGGAAAGGAAGCCTAAATGGTGCAAAGTCCCTCTAAACAGTGAGTCGAGGGGCTGCATAAATGCTCATGTGGGTTTCGCTAACAAGATCACACCTCTTGATATTTAAAGAAGTTTATTTGACCAGGTTAAGAGGAGGAAAGTTAGGAGATGGAACGGAGGGGTCGAGGGGATGGGATGAGAGGGGTCGTAGAGAAGGGATGGAGGGGACAAGGGGAAGGCAAAGAGAATGGAATAGCAACTGATGGTGATCCTCGGAAGTCTGGATGTAGGAACCTGGGGAGAGAGATTCCTGCAAAGAGACTGCAAAGGAGAAGAGAGAACAGAGAGGGCTGGGGTGGAGGTTGTTTGAGAACTGAGTCAAACGGGTGAGGAGAGGTTAGATGCGTCTATATAGGCAGGTGCGGGTAATTGGGTGTTTGAGGCGTGGCCCTGTTCCTGAACCTCGGTTATTTAACTTCATAAATGCATTAGAAGCAACTATTGCGGATTGTTGACATGCCCATAATTTAACCCTCTTCCATCCCGTCCATTTACATCAGATCTACAACGAACTCCCCACCTTTTCGTTGAGTGCACTTGCAGCTTGTGTTTTATGTCCGAACTGTCCCTTTCCCCCCGCTTCACATCTCCTTGCGTATGTCAAACCAATATTCTTTTATGTGCTCACACCGCAGCAAATATCCACATTTCATTTCCTTTTTTTTCCACAAAGCGGCATTATACTGGGTTAAGCCATGGCATCCATTAATAATAATAAAAATAATAACTTCCATCTAAAAGACGCGTCTAGAAAAATATTAAAGGAAGGGCTTTCTTTTCTTTTGAAGGTGAGAAATATTATTTGGTCCCTGTGGCGTCAAATTATATTGAAATATATAACATGCTGGGCAGTACGTAAAAAGAAAATAAAGAATAAAAAATGATTAGATAAGCACTGTGTATGTGCTCCTCTGTCAGCCGTGCACCGCGTTTGTTTCCCTGCACGATTCCCAAAAGCTCTTAAAAGATGTTTCCTTAGAAGTGTTGCCAGAAACAAGGCCCTTATGAGGGAGATGACAGACGATTGAAGACCCCCGGGGGACATGAAATGTGCGGAGAACAGATCAAATGTATTCAAGAAGATCATTTCAGCAGCCGGAGGAATAAACAAAGAGGAAATATGTGTGTTTGCCGGTGGGATGACACTGCAAAATACAGCTGTGCGTGCTACAATACGTGGGGAAATACACAAAGCCCCAAAATCCTGGATAGTCCCTGTTTTCATGCAAGGCCAAGCACCACTTAACCTGCTTCCATTTGCAGTGCAGAAATGCCGCAGGCTTTCTTTATTTTATGGTGTGTGTGTGCACTGTATGGCATGAGTACTGTATACACTTTGTCATATGAATGGGTGCAGTGTTTATGTCCTATTTATGTAACCATCCATTCTCTATATACGCTAATCCTGCTGGGGGTCAAGGGAGGGTGACGACAATCCCAGCATGCAGGGAGCGAGAAAGCGAGATTTACGGCCCGGACGGGTCAGCGCTCTATCACAGGGGTCTCTGGGTGGATGTGAATGTGCTTGTTGTGCTTTTTTCAAGCTGTCATTGCCTGTAGTCCTGTTTACCGTCGATGTTCAGAGTAGGGTAGAGATTCATGTCTCAGTAACACGTCCCACATTAAACTGCTATTATTGGTGATGATATGACCAGTTTACCTTGAAATGCACTCCTCTCCGCCAACTATTGATCGTCGCAAGCCAACGTGCCAGTGCACAGCAGGCCTATTAACGTCTGAATGTCTCTGCATGTGCACACAAGACTGTAATAAGTGCATTACTCAATGGATAAGGAGATAGGAGGCAACGTTTTAGTCTTTCCAAAAGAATATGCAGGTTTAAGGATGTAATAATTAAGATGTTTAAGCCATTTTTAGGACCACATTGATTAAATGTAAGACAAAATGTAAAACTCTGTCAAATATATATATATAAAATACTTCCCTTTTATCACAACATCCATAGAATTTAAAAATTTATATAGCTGGAGGTTAATACAGGTTAATATGTAACGTTATTATAATCTACATTGTCCCACAAAGATAAGGCCGAGAGTGTTTCTCACTGAATCCATCTAGAAGTCTCCCCGTTTATATTCCCGAACTGAGAGGCTGCAACCAGCTACATGTTATGTTATCTGAGGCTCTGAGTGCCTGTTCATTGCTGCTGCAACATTGAAATTTCCCATGATTTTCAGATTAATAAAGTACCTATCATCTATCTTTCTGTCAATTTATTACTGAAACTGGCTTTCATTTAAAAGGAGTCAAAAACTGCTTCTTAAAGGGGAGTTACCGTTTTTTACAACCTGGACCTTATTTCTGGCATAAATTATGATCGTTTACTCACCCATATAACTTTTGTGTAATTTGTATTGGTTCAGGAGATAATTAGATTAGCGTATATCCATATAGTGGGAGTGACTGGGGCACCAAAAAGCAGCCTCTAAATAACGCATTATCTGCTGCAAAACTCGTTCATTTCACCAATATTTTGTTATGATATGCTATGATATATGCTATTCCCCGTTGAGTCCGGAGTTACCTGTTGTGAAATATTTGTGAAATGAACAAGTTTTGCGCGAGGTAATGCGTTATTTAGAGGCTGTGATTCGGTGCCCCAGTCACTCCCACTATAAGGATATACGCGACTCTCCGTTGAATCTAAATATCTTCCGAACGACTCCAAATGACACCAAAGTTACATGGGTAAGTAAACGATCACATTTTATGCCAGAAATAAGGTCCAGGTTGTAAAAAAAAACGGTAATTCCCCTTTAAGTTTATTTTCTTATGAAAAAACAACAAAAAGTTTGATGATCAGCAGAATGGATGCACCTCTACTGTTTTTTTTTCTTTATATAGCTTATAAGAATGTCAAAATTATCTCATTCCTCACTGACTGATAGTATCAGCTTGTTGCACAAACCAAAATGGTTTCAGGCCTCTAATGACCTATCTATCATTTAAAAAGCTGTGTGGTTTTCTGCTCTTCTTCCAGTGCCAAACATTTTGCTCTATTACTTTATGGGATTACATTCCCCCATAGTAGTCCACTGGGTCTACTGGTTTGTGTGGTAGCCCGGCTTAACTGCTACTGTATCTGAATTTAGGCTAATGCTAGCTGCTAATACTAGCTTCTTGGATTTTAGCTATAGCTGGTTAGTTCTCGTTCTCAAAGCAGTTTCTCTTGTTCTTCACTGGAGGAGTTGCTGACCTTTAGCCCTCTCCACGTAGGTTTAGCTTTTAGCTTTTAGCTTAATGTACAGTGTGTAGGCACTAGTGCATATTTTAGCTGCCTTTGAAGGGTTTCGGTTTTTAAATTTGATTTTAAATTAAAGAGTCAGACGGTAAAACAGTATCTATGTGAGTGGGACATTAGGATTACTTCTTCAAGCTCCAGATTCAGTTTGAAGCAGCATGATATCAACATCGATCTGGACATGGACACCACAATGAGGTCAAGCTCAGCGGGAATAAAATAATAATGGTAACAAAAAGGGACCTGTTGTGCTTGTATCTGTTGTTAGCTCCATACTGATAATTTGACAACAATAGGGGAAAGGGCTACCTTCAGAGCAGCAGAAGTGACTCTGTCCATATTTAGCAAAGAGAGCCGGCAAGATACTGTATCACTGACTGAGTGTTTAAATTTGAAGCATGTGCAGTCAGCTGAGCAGCACTTAGATTGGATGGCTGGTGAGTTGGTGAAGCTGCCGCAGGTCTATGACGGAGCAGGATGTCCTCTGCTGTCACACTGAGCGCCATTCATCATTTTCTTGACAGCGGTGGGATTCTGGTAGGACACTTGTCCCGGATCATAACTACTGTGTTTCGGTAGGTGCATACAAATTCTTTCTTTTTAGTAAGTCAATGTTTAAAAGCAAAAGTTTAATGCCTAATTCATTTTTAAGAGGCTAAGCTAGTGTGGGTCAACCTGGCTCCAGACAGGTTAAGTCTAGTGTCGATTGGTGTCGTAAATGCAGAGTACGTTAAGTTAAAATTTAAAAATTAACTCAGAAAGTAGCTGTTGTTGTTGGTCCACTTCTATCATAAGAAATTGATAAATGCAGTCTCTCCCAGATGTCTTTAGTCTTTCCTCCTTTGGCCTCTAAAAGCCAGTTGAGATAACACTGCTATCCTAGAACAAATGGTGCATGGTGACAGTCTGTAGTTGTAGCTTTCTGTGCCCAATTTTTAGAACGGGTTAAAGAAAGAAAACGGCCACAAGAAAACATTTGGAATATTGTGGTGCAGGTATTGTTCAAACATGTGCATATGCATGGTTTGATGTCTACGTAACTGAATCACTTTGATAGATGCCATCTACTTATCATGTTAATACCGGCAATATCGTAAAATTAGCGACCTTAATGGGTTATCGCTACATAGCCAGAATTAGCATTAGCAGCTGTTTACTTAAGTGTCAAATTTTCCTAACAGAAATTTGAGTTTTCACATATGAAACACAATGTATTTATTAAAATATGTTAAATGTTCGGTGTATACAGTATATGGGATATTACACTGTAAATCATACACATGATATATGATAATTTTGTTTTCAACTGAACCATGTTCAAATATTGGATTATTAGTGGTGTTTATTCACCATACACATGCTTTCGTATGGTCATATCTTCATCTCATTTAACATTTAAAGATACACCAACTATAAGTTTACAACTAAAGTTTTGACCTTGATAACAACCTTATTTACTGCGTGAGGTACAGGACCAATACACATTGGTGTACATGCGCCTCACAATCTGGTCACAGTGACACTGCTGTTCCTCTCTGACAAGAAACCTTGCAGCCGGCCATGCTGCAGCGTGTCAGAGTGGGAGCCCGTGATCCGGGCAACCCAGTGTTGACCCAGACGGAGTTGCTTATATTACTTCACCCCGTCTGCAATCTGCAATTCCATTTGCATTTAAATATATATATATATATATATATATTAAAAGTTTTGAAATGTTTTTTTTTCTTGAATGACCATGAATTTTAAGAGGACTGAGTTTTCTGAAATAAGAGAAAGGAGACATAAAAGGCTGGTCTCTACCATTATTTGTGTCTCGACTTTTTAAAAGGGAATTAAAATTATGAATGCCGTCTTGGTGTACTTCTGCTTTTCTTTTTTCTTTTTGAAAAACAACAAAAATCAATACACATATTATAATTGTGTATGTGTAGTTGCCGTGCCCTACAGCTCCTGAGTGGATTCTTGAAATCCCAGTAAATCTAGATTATGTCCACTTTAAATCAATCTAGATATAAGTAGAATAAATCAAATGCATGCTTAAAAATGTGCAAATACAGAAAACTAATATCTCTAATATTGTTTTAAGTATTAAACGCACATTTTCTTTAGATTTAAAACATTAAAAAAAAATATATATAGCAAAAACAGATTAGCAGCCGATGTAATTTCCATATGGTTTCATTAATCACTCACCAAGAGTAAAACAAAAACACTTATATTCACTCTTGTTTTGGCTTCTGTTTCTGTCATTTATTTTCTTTGTTGTTGGATGTGGTTTACTGCCAGGAGCAGATGGTGGTGATAATGGACAAACAGCTTTAGCAATAATGTTTACACGTGATCGGCGAGAGGCTAGACTACGTCGTCTGGACATTGCTCGTTCTGCTTCCTCTCACGTTTGACTGAGGGCCGGAGAACACAACAGTGACTCAGAAAGTAGCATCACAACGCAGGGCTCACCACTGTCAGCTGGGTAGCATTTTAAATTCAGTCTCTCTGCAAACACAATACACACTATATATATATGTATATATGTGTGTGTGTGTAAAGTACTGTGCAAAAGTTTTAGGAAGATGTGCGGGAAAATGCTCTAAACTTTCAAATATGACTAATAAATGCAAAATGAGCGAACACAAGAAAACTTTTTAAATCAAATCAATATTTGGAGTTAATGATGGTAAGTTTTATATATAGGTAGAACCACAGCTCTGTAGGAGGCTTGAATCTGGGTGAGGAAAAGGCAAAACCTGCTACCAAGGTGAGGTTGTGGAAGGCAGTTCCATGACTGAGCACAGCAACGCGACACAAGGTTTTTATACTGCATCAGCGAGGTCGCTCCCAGACTGTAGTTGAAAGATGTGCCGTTCAAGCTCTTTTGAAGAAGCACAAAGAAACAAGCAACGTCGTTGTGGATCGTTGGCAAAGGAAACTTGTGAATGAAAAACGCATCAGGCTCATTTCCCCTCGAAAACGGAAGGTGTCCAGCAGTGCCGTCAGCTCAGAACTGGCAGAAACCGGCGGGACTGCTGTCTGGAGAAATCTGTCCAGCAGTGGTCTTTGTGGAAGAGTTGCAGCCAAAAAAGCCTCATGGAGGCAAAGCCAAGCCATCAAAAACATAGGAAGTAGGGTGCCGGAAAATGGCCGCAGGTGCTCTGGACTGATGGATCAGAATTTGAAATATTTGGCTGTAGCAGAAATCAGTTGTTCGCCGAATGTCTGGATAGCGGGGCCATAATGAGTGTCCGCAGGCAAAAGTGAAGCATGACGGAGGTACCTTGCAAGTTCGGGGCTGCAGTTCTGCAAATGGAGTTGGAGATTTAACTGAGAAGTACAGCCAGATACTTATCCATCATGGAATACCAACAGGCATTAAATTTATTTTGCAGCAGGACAACGACCCTAGGCACACAGCCAGTGTCATTTAGAACTGTTGTCAGCATAAAGGAGAACAAGTTTAGCTCAGTAACGTATGTCAAAGAAAAGCAAAAGTGGCAAAAGGCAAGAAGCAAGCAGGACAAAACAGAAAAACACAATAAAGTTGAGTCTGCTGCTCCATAGACACTAAATGAATTTTACAAGCCCACTTGTTTTTCCAGGAGATGGAACTTGGCTGATATGACCAATTTTCATGGGGTCAGTATTCACTTTGTGCGTTTCAGTGGGTGTCTTAATGGGGAAAACCAACACACACACACACACACACAGAGACCCAGTGTCCACGAGTTGAAGTGCTGGAGTTTCTCAGGCTTTCAATGCTGCTTACAGTGAAACAGTGTTTATTCCCAGCTGTCAGCCCAGCACAGCTACCAGGAGCTGTACGTGAGAAATAATAACCACGCTGCACGGATTCCCACAGGACCAGTCAATATTAATAAACAACCATATTGGGATTTATTTTTTTATATATATATGCATGTGAGGATTGGAACAGCCAACCAGAGAGCTAATTACTGGAGACTTTATCTTGTTGCCGCATAGAAAAAAAAAATGAATTATTTGTTCATATGTACATTTGAATTATTCCCTCAGGCTACATACTCTATTGATTCTTTCTGTCTAATTGCTTTCATCAGTGGAACAGCACAATGTACAGAGGCCTGGCCTGCAGAGCTCTTATTTTCTACAGCCAACGCATTTTCTCACATTACTCAAGTTCTTGCGGTTGCATTGTGGTTGATTTCCACCTTTACGACATCAATAACACATCAGTTTTTCGTGGCGGAGTGGCCTCTGATTCCCAGTGTTGGGATGTGAGCCAGATGCATTGTTGAAAGGACTCAGCGTCCCACTGGGTTTGATTCATTGTGAGGATTTTCCTCGCACTCAGAAGGAAATAACTGGGAGGGATTTAAAGGGGACTGAGGGGAGACGATAAGGGATTTCATGATGAATTAAGGAGAACAAAAGCAACAATTTTATGTTTTCACTACAATCGCCACAAATGTTCTGCTTTCTCACCAGCTTCTTTCTCACCAGCTGCTATACATACATACAAGGTACACCTTAAAGGCTAAAAGAAACATCAGACCTTTAAAGGGCTCAGCAGCTGCATAAACCTAGAACCATCACTTTCAACCTTTAAAATAAACCAAACAGACAAGTTGATATGAGACAGGTTCAACACAGGTTCTTGTGCACCCCTGTGGCGCAGAGAACCGCTGCACTGTTTGTTCAGCTTGATGTGGCCGTGGAGATGATTTCTTCACCGAACCAGCAGATGTGTTACAGCTCCAAACAAAGCAGCAGGGTCTCCAGCCCGAATGGAAAGACAGAAAATAAAAAACAAAAACATCCACTGCGGAGTGTGTGTATGTGTGTGTTGATGCAGTTGTGAACTCTGACCTAATGCATACCTCTTTCAGTCTCTTCCAGAGCTGTTTGTTGACATAGATATCATACACTGCATGTCAGGGGCCATAAACTGGATTCAATGCAGAGTGTTTTAGATCAGTTTTTCTGTAGGTGGAGGAAACATAAATGCCCAGTGTTGATACAACATTGTTACAGTACACTGGTGGAGCTTAGGGTCCTTAGGACTCCTGCAGACATTATGACCACCTTCCTAATGTTGTGTAGGTCTCCCTTGTGCCTCCAAAACAGTTGTGACTCATCAGAGATGGATAAGGGCCTTCTGAGGGTGTCCTGTGGTGTCTGGTGACAGAATGTTGTTGGGGGGGGGGGGGGGGGGGGCTTTGGGTCCTATGGGTTGAGGGGAGGGGCCACAGATACTTGATCAGTTTGTCAGTTTGGGATCTAGTGAATTTGGTGGGCAAGTCAACACCTTGTGCTGTTCTTCACATTTTTTTTTAGCTGTTCCTAAAGCGTTTTTGCGTGTGTCAGGCTGTATCCTGCTGGGGATGGCTGCTGCCATCAAGGAGTGTCATTGCCAGGTCCAAAAGTTTCCCAGCATAACATTGAATTGTCACAAGATGATCAATTGTTATTCACTTCTCCTGTCAGTGGTTTTAATGTTGTGGCTGATTGGTGTATGAGCTGGGTTCTTCCTGTTAATAGGGGATAATTTTTCCTTGTCAAAGTCACCGTAATTCTAGCTCTGTGTTTCATGCTCTGGGTTCTGTACATGAGTCAATTTAGGTTTTTATTGATGCTATAATAAAATTCTAATGTTTGCACCATGAGTGTCCATAAACACAAAGTAGCTTGTCCCAGTTTCTGCCATCAGGATATTGAACTTACATCAAAGAATCAAAAACCTGATCATAACCAGGAAAGCATGTATGTGTGAACATGTAATTATTTCCACTATACCAAAATACATGAACATAAATGAACCTTACCTATTAAAAGTAGATCAGCAGCCATTTGTTACCTGAGCAGGATGTTACAGCTCTGCTCTGTATTGGGTCCACACTTTGCCAATGAGTGTGTTGGACAGTGTTGGGGGGACAACCTCCACTACTCACATGAAGAGTGCCACAACATTAAAGCTGCAAAGCTATTAACTGCACTGACCGCGGTGTAACCCCGACGAGACAAAGGGAGAGAGGTTCAGCACTCGTGACCTCTCAGATCAACATGCTTAATTACAGCATCCCCTACAAAAAAAACAAGCCTTTGTCCCAGCGAGTGGGAGACTGCTCTGGACTGCTGAGGCCTATGAATGGGACAGGCACAACACAACAGTGAATCAATTAGGCTGATTCACTATAGCGTACTTCATGTTGCGCCAATAACAAAACCTGTTGACCCACAGTCGTGTGGCCAGCATTGAACAAGTATCCAAAAACATTTGTAGGAATTGTGGACGTAATTAACGAGAGGGTCAAACGCAGGCCATGAGGACTGCCTGAAAGTATTGAACGATGTTATCCCACTCAAATAGCCCACATGTTATTCTTTGAAAATGCATTGGTTCTAATTAAAGTTTGGCAGCTGAATTTAAAGTATTAACCATTAGTCAGTGCAGATGATGAGAAATGTTTGTTGAAAAGATCTGCCACAAGAGAGTAAAAAGTTCAGGAATCTTTCCAAGGTTTGTTCATGTGCACAGTGCACCATAAACATGAAGAATCTGTAGTATTTGTACACAGAAACTATGAATATGTGCAGCATCTACTGCAAATGGTGCAGCAGTTGGAAGAACAACTGTGAGAAGACGACAGTGTCTGTGTACAGTACTGTGCTGGCGTGCAGGTTGCACATCATAGAGTCGACAACGGTTTTGTACATGGTGCATGTTTTCAAGTCACAGTCACTCAGGGCTGGAAATACAGAACTTTGTGACATTGTGGAGTCTTATAGTGTCGGTAAGTTACAGGTGCAACAAGGAATGGAGGACCCGCACACAAGACATAGTCAGGAAAGGTGGGGGAAGACCAAAACATGAACACAAAAGAAACAGGGTAATCCTGAAAACCAATGCACACGGAAACTGGGAATTCAGGCAGAATCAACAGGACAACACTCAGGTAACTAAACTGACGACTTGATAAGGGACAGGTCCACATACGCCAATCAGGCATAAGATTATGACCACCTTCCTAATATTGTGTACATCTCCCTTGTGCCTCCAAAACAGGTGTGACTCATCAGAGAATGGACATGGGCCTTCTGAGGGTGTCCTGTGGCGTCTGGCAACAGAATGTTAGTGGGGGGGCCTTTGGGTCCTATGGGTTGAGGGGAGGGACCACAGATACTTGATCAGTTTGGGATCTAGACAATTTGGAGGCCAGGTCAACACCTTGTGCTGTTCTTCATGTTTTTTTGAGTTGTTCCTAAAGCGTTTTTGTGTGTGTGCCATCAAGGAGTGTCATTGCTATGGGGTGGGGGTGCCTGGTCAGGTCTAGGTGGGTGCTACATGTCTAAGTAACATCCACATGAATGAATGCCAGGTCCAAAAGTTTCCTAGCAGAACATTGTATTGTCACAAGATGGTCAATGGTATTGAGTAACTGTAACTGCTTCCATTCATTGTCCACTAAAAGGTTATCAGGTTATCTTTCATGCTTCTGATGGACCAGACTCCAACAGCACTCACTGAAATGAAGAGGAGGCCAGAGATTGAAGATGAACATGGACCGTGTGTCTGGATTCAGACTGGGTGTTAGGGTTGGCTTGTGTGCTTGGACAACTCATTTAACTTTGAGGTTCAAATTAATTTGAAGTCGTCTTTCTCATCACTATAATATAAGTTCAGCCTTTAGTGTCACCTATAATATAAAACCTTGAGTGGAAAAAAAATTCTGGACACTAACGACTGCTCTCTCAAATCAGAAATTCACCAAAGCATGAAATTGATTTGACAGGTGAGGATAGGGGACGTAGCATTAACTCATTATTATTATTCATGTTTTTTCTATAAGGCCATGCCGAGGTCTGCGCTGATATCAATGAACTCAACTGTAATCACATGTGACAGCTGATTGAGGAGATACATGACTAACATGAATATCATTTTGACTCCCATCCCCTCTCCCTCAGTCTTGTAATGTGTTAGTCCGAAGGATCGTTTAATCACAGGCAGCCTTGGCAGTGAGACTGATTCATAAGGGGCACAAGGCCGACGCAGGATCCCTCAACATTAGCTGGTGACATTAATAATCCATTTGTTGTCGGTCTTGTTGGCCCGTTGACTTATGGCTTGTTAAAGAGGCAAAGATGCATGAAAGGTCAATGACATGTTGACATGAAAAGTATGAATGATACCGAAGATTGTCTTGTGTGATTGAAGACTTGGCCTGAACGTAAATGAGACTGTGCTGGTGATTTGTCAAGCTGATGCTGGTGTGTGTACGCAAGAATGATTCAGTATTTTCTTATTATGAACAAAATAGTCTCCCTTATTTTGCCATGTCAGAATAAATACAAGTGATGGGCTGAACAACTGTACAAAAGTTAAAAACAATTCAAAGTTTTCCCACGCACTTAAATCTGTCAATTTTATAGGCTGGAAAATGTTATATGTATATTTTAGATAAAAATCTGATTTGCATTAACACACCAAAATACTGGTGAAATGAACAAGTTTCACGGCAGATAATGCGTTATTTAGAGGCTGCGTTTCGGTGCCCCAGTCACTCCCACTATATGGATATATAGAGCACTCCGCTGGATCTAAATATCTTCAGAATGACACCAAAGTTATTTGGTTGAGTAAACGATCGTATTTTATGCCAGAAATGAGGTCCAGGTTGTAAAAAAATTGGTAATCCCCTTTAATGACAAGTGAAGACTGCAGATATCTAACCCCTCCAATGATGCTAACATTAGCTCCATTAGCTAACTGAAGCACTGTCTTACTTTAACGACACCTGTTTTAAAAAGGGGGTCATGATGCATATGTACATATGATAGCTCATTATTCACGGTGATTATTCTTGCACTGCAGAGTTTGTCCTTGTATTTCTAGTGTGATAATGACAAATGAGGTGATGAAGAGTTTATCGACTCCACCTTGCAAAGATTACTGCCTTCGAAAGAGCCGGTGATTAATCAATGATCTTATCCAATCTGAGAGTCTTGAATGTTCATATTTCTGCCAGATAAGAGAATCGTTTTAATCTACATCTGCACTGTAAAGTGTAATTTCAACTGTATTGTTAGGCTCTGTCTACGCTAGAAATGACAGCAAGAGTAATAAACTGTGTGAATTTATAATTGCCTGACACGTACCAACACAGCCCTTCACACCCCATCATCGAATTCCTCCAGACCACTGAACTCCATCAAACCTAATGTACTGTGAGTTACTCCTCTGGATTAACTGACCCCTGGTTGAGGGACTCATGGGTTATAAATAGATGAGTGTCAAAAGTGTTTATTGCTGAACTAATCTCCTGCTCAGGGAGTTCTTGTTTAATGAGACATTAGTCACTGGAGAGGCAGGTGACTGAAGTTTGAGATGGCTGCAGAGCCACCAAGAACACCTCACAGACTCAAGTTTAAATTAAATGAGGTTCAAAAGACTCCTACGGAATAATATAATACCCACATTAGTGTACGGAGACAGTTGGACACTGGATATCCAATTTACCCTGACAGGAAAAGATGATTTTTAGTTTTGCACCTCTTGTAGGTGTAAGAGGTAGTGGAAGACTTCCAGATACCAATCTTATGGTCGAAGGATTTATGTCCAAGGTGAAAGAGATGAACCCTAATAATAAGTCAGTGGTAGGAATTAATGAGCAATTAAGAAAGGGCGATCTGGAGGACAGCAACCAAAGAGACTTTGAACAACAAGTTTTAATGGCTTATAGTGGATCTGGAAAACATAAGTACATCATTTATTTTAAAAAGAAAATGTGGGAAGTACATTTACTCCTCTGCAATTCATTATTTCCATTCCATTTCTGCTACTTTATATTCCATTTGGAAGGGAGGCTTGTGTGTGTGTGTGTGTGTTTATTTTGCATCTATAGACAGATTCTGCGGCTACATGAGTAAGGTTGGGACGTTAGTGGAAATAAGCTTTAAATACATCGAATACAAGTCACGCCTGTCCGCATACGTTGAAATAGTGACAACTAATGGACATGAAGCACCATTATCATTCATTTGGATCCGTGGCAAACATAAAACCAAAATTTTTAGCTCAGTTTTTGGTCTCCACCGACCTTTGAGGGCAATGGTACATTGTTGACCAGCTACTTTTTTTTTGCCATTTACTGCACAGAAGCAGTACTTGATGCATCTGCGAATGAAAGGTAGCCCATTTAAATACAATTATGAAGCAGCTCCACATACATAACAGAATCCAACAGAATAGGTATATTTCCAAAACACTTCCAAGTTACGTAGTTTACGTGCATGTGTTTGTTTGCTCTGTCCATATTCAAAGGTAAAGGTTATGGTGGAGCCATGAATCAATAACAGGACTTTTCCTGGAAGACTGAGGTATGTGATCTATGCTGGACCATTTTCTTTTTTTCAGTTTGTGTTTTGTTCAGTTTCGCAAAGTAAACTTCTTGATTTTTGTCTAGAAAAAGATCATCTGGGTCCAAACATACCCTATCACAGCATCACATGTTACAAGACAAACTTGTCCCATCATCAAGACGCTTCCACTCCATTTTATTAGCTACCATGTACGTGGAGTCTTGGGTGGCACAGTGGTGTGGTGGTTGGCACTGATGCTTCCTCCCACTCCGGCTTCCTCTCACTGTCCCACACCAAAGACATGCTTGTTAGGTTAATTGGTGATTCCAAATTGGCTGTAGGTGTGAGTGGGAGTTGTCTGTGTAAGCCCTGTGATGTACTGGTGACCTGTCCAGGATTTGTTTTTGTGTTTTTTCCACTTACGTTTCTGTTTGGAGAACTGTTCCTGCCAGCAGCAGCATTTCAATGGGCAAACAGGGTGGATTTACAAGGTCCCATTAAGTTGGGACTGCACTTCCACTTCCTGATTTAGGATGATAACATTGGTGTGTTTTTTAAAAATGACTCGACAGCTTCAAGCACTTTGTTTTGCTTTTGTATCTCTGCATCCTCTTGCTCTTTTCTCAGCCTTCTAGTTGCAACTGGTTGCCTAAATGAACTTCCCTGACCTTGACTTGTTCCCTGGATAGAGAGCAATGGCCTGTGATATGAAAACACAACAACTAAACATACTCATTTATGCTGTTTTCCAGTTTGTTGGCCTGTTCAATCTCTCGGAAAACAGGAAGTTGGGTTGAAGCTACTAGCTGTTATTCCCGTGGAGAAGAATAGTGTACGTGGGGGTGCCTGTGTGTTACGTATGTCAGTCACAAGACATATACATAGGTCCTCAGACCAGGAGAGAAAGAATAATAGGAAAACAGT
Organism: Chelon labrosus; assembly: GCF_963514085.1. Taxonomy (NCBI): domain Eukaryota; kingdom Metazoa; phylum Chordata; class Actinopteri; order Mugiliformes; family Mugilidae; genus Chelon; species Chelon labrosus. The sequence goes on along the minus strand of NC_140351.1, from coordinate 8,075,738 downwards.
AGTTTTGTCACTTGTGCAAGAAGGGTAACGACAAACTCTCCATCACGTCATCCAAAGAATTTCTGTGGTTTTAAAGTTCAAAGTGGGAGGCATGTGGGGGCAGTGCTATGATCTGGGGTTGCTGCAGTTGCTCAGGTCTAGGTTCAGCAACATTATGTGTCCAAAGAATGAGGTCAGCTGACTACCTGAATATACTGAATGACCAGGTTATTCCATCAATAGATTTTTTTTCTTCCCTGATGGCACGGGCATATTCCAAGATGACAATGTCAGGATTCATCGGGCTCAATTTGTGAAAGAGTTGTTCAGGGAGCATGAGACATCATTTTCACACATGGATTGGCCACCACAGAGTCCAGACCTTAACCCCATTGAGAATCTTTGGGATGTCCTGGAGAAGGCTTTGTGTCAGACTCTTCCATCATCAATGCAAGATCTTGGTGAAAAATTAATGCAACACTGGATGGAAATAAATCTGGTGACATTGCAGAAGTTTATCAAAACTATGCCACAGCAAATGCGTGCTGTAATCAAAGTTAAAGATAGTCCAATAAAATATTAGAGTTTTCTTTGGCCAAAATGCAGTATATGTATCTCCGAATCCTTTTCCATGCTGCTAAAGGTCTAATAACTTTGGACAATGAAATTCACCAGCAAATTGTTGTTTTGCAGCCTCCTTCTCTCAGACTAGTCGATACAACCCCTAGCGTCCATGGAGAGAGAGGAAACCACGGCGTGAGAGAGGATTGCAAGTTATCAAAATAAGTAAAAGTCAATAAGTCAGTATAAGTCAAAATAATGGTCCATTTAAAATGAGTGTTCTAAATATAAAGGTGAAAAAGGGGAAAGAGAAATGGACGATGGAAATGATCACGGAAGCCAGGAAACACGAATGTCTATGAAAATGGTATCTTGATCTAATAGAAAGTAAGAGATACAACCGGTGAAACATGATTCAGACTAACGTTCTTCTGCATAAAGTGCTTTCAAACCGCAGGAACTTTTTTTATAGTTCCTAGAACTGTTGGTGCACTGCAGAAACTCAGAGCTGATACGTTTCTATGGTATTTTCTTTAGCTTTTCCTTCACGTTAGGTATTTCCCCAGCAGACGATGAACCTTTAATGATGTAAGTGTATGGTGGCTGAGTGAATACACAAAGGTAGTACTGCGGTTTAAAGAAAACAACCTTAAAGTCAGCTTAGAAGAAATGGAACAAAGCATGAATAAAAGCCTGTATGAGGTGTTGCTACACCAAATGCTAGTCGGCTACCACGTCTCTTTGGCGTTTCTCTTGGCCTTGGGAATATATACAGTAAAATAAAAAGATTCCTTGAAGGTATGTAGTTCTCGAGGTTGCTCTCCAGAGAATAGTCACCATCAAAGAGTTCCCAGAGCGGTTGGGCCTGAAAGCGCCTGTAGTATCTTTAAATCAGATCCCCAAAGGTGCCACTGAGAAGGTAGTATTATTTAAATGAAAAGAATAAACCTTAAATGAAATACAGACAGCTGCGTATTTCTTGGTGCTGATGTGAAAACACTTTCTCTAATTTAATTTTGTCCCTGTGGACATGCTCGCTGCTCACAGCTCAACGCTGTCCACGGAGGAGAAAGAACTAAAAACAAAACAAAACAAATGGCAGCAATTTAGCGCTTGCTGCTTCCTTCCTTCCAGGTGCGTCCACGCTTGTGTCGGAGGGGTGCTTCAAAAAATGGCTTTTGTGACGAGAGACAGTGTCAAAATGTCCCCCGATAACTTCGACGGGCTATAACTTTAATGGGTTAGAGCGCAAGCGGCTTTTTGAAGACGCGCAGATCTTCAGATGTAGTATTTGTCATCGCTGTATTGGGCTCTTATCGAAGGCATCAATCTCCGCTGTGCAAATCTGTGGTTTGTTTATTTCAGGAAGAGTAATGGACGCCTGGAGGAAACAGAAAAGCCTTTGAGTTATGAATGCAAATTCTCGCATTTATGCAGGGACTCATATTGCTGTATTCCATCATAGCACAGTCGATGTGACAGGCCCAGATTGTGGATAGTGTATATCTTTGAGTGCTTTCTGAATGGCTGCTTGGATACGGTTCACACCAGAGTGTTTATGGCATCAAAACACACACACACACACATAAAGAAATCAGTAAAATTCAGATGGGGAGCGCGGGGTTGTGCTGACAAGAGACTTTTGAAACCTGCTGTGTCTGAATCATCACCTTATCTCCCCAGCTGCTCCGTCTCAACCCCTCTCACATGCCAGCTAAGACTGCGTGGGCCTCCATTTTTTATTACGCAATTACACATCCATCTTGCTCACATTAGACAGGCCAAGTGTTTATGAGCAGCTCGACACCTGCGGCCTCTGCCCACACACACAGCGCCCGAGAGAAGGGGGTGAGGGCCGAGCGAATGCCATCAGGCCCCAGTGGCAATTCATCAAATGGCCCTAACCCTAACCCCATTTCTTCACATCAGAAAGGAAATACAGAAAGACATCATGAGTGCATGCACTATTCGCAAGGTTGTTTTTTTTAACCATATACTCAGTGATTCACAACTTCACTCCTGTAATATCCGTGGAAAGGTTTTTAAAAAGGAAAAAACAGACAAAATTCTGTTTGTGGCAGCTGCGATGTCGTCTTTATTATTGTTTTTCTTTCTTGACACTTCTTCCCGCCAACTCCCTGTTAGAGCCACACTGTCATTAAATTCAAATTTTCATGGAAAATAAAATGACACAGTTTGTATCTGTCAGCCTGTGTTGCCAATAATTTGCATGAAACTACTGTTTTTTGTTTTTTGGCAGCGTCAGATCGCCTGAGAGCGCAGCTACAGCACAAATTCCCCGAACGATTAGGATAAAATGTTTTTATTTGATGTGAAAATGACTTGTTAAGTTCAAGAAAATGTGTTTTTGATGTGTTTTTCAGTCAAATAAAGTGGGTATTTTTAAGGGTCATGGCATCTTTAAGGCCATATTTCAACTCTGCGTTACACTGGAATGGGAATTCTTGCTTAGGCTTTCCTTTTTCCGCTGCAGGAAGTTGACTTTTTCAGAAATGCCCCCTCGATCTGCCTTCTCAGACTTCCTTTTTTCCAGAGTCCAACTGACTCACGAGTTGTAATAATAACAATAATAATCTTGCAACAGATCTGACTGCAGTAAGTTGTGGAACCACCAAAACAATGAGTTCAACCAGTCAGGGCTGATTAGAGACACCTACTCCAGAGTAGAGGACGCAGATGCAGAGTTCAGATTTTTTAAAATCGATTGTTATGTAATGAAAGTCGAGTCGACACAGACTAGTCTCTGATGACGTCACAAATTAAAACACAGTAGAAAGTAATGCTTTGCAACAGTGAAATCTATATTGTTGACCTGAATACATGTGCTGAGAACAGACAGTTTATGAACTACATACTGTGAGCCGCAGATACTATGTATAGCCTGTATAATAACATGCAGCAAGCCAGCACCATCGATAGCATTTAGACATACACCACAGCGTGTTGTAAGATGGGAAAGTGGTTCAAATAAATGCCTCCTCCGTGTACTAATAACTTTAACAATAAAATTCACCATCAAATTGTTGATGTGCAGCCTCGTTCCCTCTGTTATCGCAGGACGTTTGGTGAAGTTGTTAACGAGGATTTGGACCGTTCCTCTGTTAGCGTTAGCGGATACATTTTCAGATGCATTGTATGGGCTTCATCTCTGGTGAAGTATTTCCACACACTTGATGAACACCTGCTAGTTTGCTGCAACGACCCACTGGGTTCCTCACCTGTCTCTTTGGAGGCGTCCACATTGTTATGTTACTGTCACGTGATCGGTGACTAGTTGACATGATGCCTTAAGCGTCATGGCAAAACTGACATCAGAGTTGATACTTGATAGAGGTCCAAGAGCAGGGTTTCCCACAGCACAAAGGACGTCCTAACACGAGTTTGTAATCTCTCCATTTATAATTATGTCCTTCTAATACGAGATAAAACCAATAATTTCACACCTAATTTCCAGAATTTCTGCATATATTGCCTTATTCTTGTTGTGTTTCTTTCTGATCTTACCTTATTACTATCTATCCTCCTATATCTTTCTAGGAATGTGTCAGTTTTTTTTTTTTTTTAAAGCCAAAGTCCAATCCAGTCTTAATTGCTTCTTTACCACGGCGTCTTGTTCCCATGTGCTGGTACAGACTGGCGAGGTCATCATTCACTGACCCGTGTGTAACTGTAAATGGTTTCCTCACAGTGGTTGCCCTTTCTTCTTCATCTCCGGTCAGATGTGTGCTGATGGGGAAGGTACTCCCACTCTCGCTTCCCACTGTTAAAGCATTATGTGCGCGTCTGGTAAGGAGGTAATATAATGAGGCAAAGTTTACCTTCGCTCATGCACCTGCTGGGTTCAGATGACCCCGAAATGCGCTTGACTGAACACGCACACATGTCATGGAAGACGCACCGAAGTGCCGGGAAGACGAGTGCGAGGTCAAATGAAGTCAGACCTTTTGTCATTTATGCATACTTAAACTGAGCTATTTAACAGCTGAACTTGCGTTTCCACCTCTTTAGTCCTCAGCTAATCTGACCTGAATGGAACAGGCTTTGCAGGCGAAGCAGAAACGTGCATTGACTTGACTACAGGCAGCCTCACATAATACTGTAAATGTAGCCGTTAGCTCTCAACAGAGAGCTTGCACTCAGTCATTAATATTGTCATTAGCACCAGATTTCACAGATTTTTAGCTCCAATGGTGTGTTTACTCAAGAAAAAAACATTTTTATCATGAGACAAAAGTTATATAGCGAGAGCAGTTGTCAAGATCAAGAATACGTTTCATGGCACCGTCAGTATTTTCTGCCTACGAGCCATTAGTTTGATCTATCTCAACATGTGCTGGTTAAACTGTCTGAAATCGTGATTTGTTGTTTGACTAAATCGCGGGGCTTTGGGAGATTATAAATGCCACCTTTCGACGTACTCTGTCGACAAACCGACAGATTAATCACTAGTCGCGGCTCTTGTTTGCCATTTGGAAGCATAATTAACACCAATCATTGCCGTCAAATGTTCTCACAGACGGTATTTTAGTTATTCGTTCTGTTCTGGTTGCTTGTTTTCCCTGCGCCGACTCTTTTATCGTTTCACACCAGCCACTTCCGACTGACCCACTTTCACACCAGCGTCTGATCACCCTCTCACCTGCATCCACTTCCCTCATTAGTCCCTAGAGTATATATTCAGTATCATATACAATCACTTCCATTCATTCTCTATCACATTGTCTCTGTGTGCATTGCCTTAGCTGTTGAAACTGTTTTTTTTTTTTTCTTCTATGGACATTAGCTTGTTAACTTTGTCTGTCTATACTGAATAAGGTAAACAGGCTTTTGTCCACTCTGCACCTACTGGAATATGTTGATTTCATTTAGCGCTTTTAAAGGCATCCTGAGAGTACTTGATGCCAACGCCACAACAAGCACTTATAAATTATCTTCTTTTGTCTGTTTTGTATTTGCTGCTCCCCATCTTGGCCAGGACTCCCTTGAAAAAGAGGTTCTTAACCTCAATGGGATCTTCCTGGTTAAATAAAACAATAAGAATATTTAGAGTTCACTTTAACCTGACTGACTTTATAGAACATTTGGACCTAAATGGACCACCGGCTTCATTTGCACTGGCGCTTATATTCTGCTAATCTGAATTATAACCCAATCAGAACAAAAGTTTACCACCTCAACTGGAACGGCTTGGCCCAATAAGAAGGATTGAAAACGGTGGCGTAGAAAAATATTATCACCTGACACTTTTGGGTTTAGGTTTTGGGTTTCCATCCATTTCCAGTTTGGTGTTTTGTGTATTTCTTGTCTGTGTTTTCCCTCCATTGATTATATGGTTGGGTTTTACCTTGTGTGCTCCTTCAGTGGACTTACCTGTCCATGTGCCGTTGTGTTTCCTGATGTTTCTGTTCGGCTTTTTGTGGTTTTGATGTTTGCCTTGCTCGTGATTTGTCGTAAATCCTTATTAAATGGAAAATATTCTTGCATGTCCTGCATTTGGGTCCTACCTCCTTACTACACTGGTAACATTTTGTGCATATCATCCTTCCTAAGCTTCCTAAGCATCCTTTTCAACATTTAAGTTGGAATCTCTAATCAGAATTATTTTTATTGGGTTCAAGTAATAAACGTAGCCAGTGTGTCTTCACAGTTTTCATTTCTGGACCAACAAGCTTCTGCTGTAAACATCCCTGTTTACATTCTGAATATGAAATGGGAAAATATGTGGTTAGAAACCTGAACATGCACTGAAACCTCTGATCTGTGCTAAAAAATTGAAACAGGGCCCAAGATGGAAACGAGAATGTAATGGTGGATGAATAGCAGGCAAAAAAAAACACACTAAGAAACAAAGTTCTGAGTGCACGTAATGTGTAAATTTTGAGAAAATGAAAGCCACAGAAAAAAGACGAGAAAACTGTGAAAACATGAAGGCTTCCATCCAGCCTGCCTTTCTCCCCCAGCCATTAATTCTCCTGGAGCAGCTCCTCACATTTTTTTCTCAGCACAGCTTGCATTATTCAGTCATTATCCACCAGCAGAGAAGCACTTCTGAAAGCCGATGTGACAAATGATCCGTGACGTACCGAAAAGGAATTCAGAAAGATGTCGGGGGGAAAAAAGAAAATATATGATATTGAAGCGTCTTGTTTCAAATTAAAAGAAGCATTTCTACAGATACTAGTTTAAATGTTGTTTAAACAAGGGTGTTTAAAACTTATCGGTGCCTGGAATATTATTTTAGTGTAAGTTTTCCCATCATTTTGCTTGAAAAGGTGTGAAAAGTCTAACACAAATCTCATCATCCATACAGAAGATCAATGCTGCTAGCTCTTTCTGACTCTTTGTTCTTTTTCTTAACTTTGTCTGTGACGGTTCTCAGTCATCCAGGTCATGGTACATCCAAAAAGTGTTTAAAAAAAAAAGGCAACTGGACTTTTTTTGAGATGACGTTTGGCCACTAATCCAAGAAGCTTCTTCAGTTCTAGGGGACTGGTGGGAAGTTTTCTTAACAGGGTCCAAATCCAAGTGCCTCATAACAATTTACGATACGCAAGTATTTTGTGTTCTTACAAAGCAGGGTAATTTCTTCCAGTGAAATGAAACGGCACATAAGGATATGCAGAACTTTTTTGGACAAAAAAGTGACTTTCATCTAATCCCCTTAGTTACTGTTGCTACACTTGCCGAGCTTTGTTAAAGTTTCCAACGATGGCAGCAGCGGCGGATTTTCCACTTGAAGTTCTTAGCAATTATTAAGACAATGGTCCTTAATTTCACACAGACGAGGATAAAAACTGCCTCTCATTCCCACATGTCTGCCGTCGAGTCAAAAACTGTGTACGCTTCATGCACCTCCAGGCAGACAGCACCATTGAACAATAACACAATGTTGGTAGAAAGCTGTGAGTGGAAGTGGCCACTCGGGGTCTGGTTTTCAAAAACATTAATGATCCAAATTGCCTGCACTTGTGTTTTTATTTTAAAAATATATGAATTAAAGTAAGTGGGCAGAAGCTCATTGTAGAGATCACATGCTGAGTGCTCGTCACTCCACCAATCACCTTGGGGAATGTGTGAGAAAAGAGTCAATCCTTACCCTCGCAGGGTATCACCTGACAAGGGTGAGCGAGTGAACAGAGATCATGAATGAATTAAGGTACACCGATCAGGCATAACATTATGACTGAATCCTAATATTGTGTAGGTCTCCCTTGTGCCTCTAAAACAGTTGTGACTTATCAGAGAATGGACATGGGCCTTCTGAGGGTGTCCTGTGGTGTCTGGCAACAGGATGTTGTTAGTGGGGGCTTTTGAGGGGGAGGGGCCTCTGTGGATCATCCCACAGATACTTGATCAGTTTGGGATCTAGTGAATTTGGAGGCCAGGTCAACACCTTGTGCTGCTCTTCATGTTTTTTTTAGTTGTTCCTAAACCGTTTTTGTGTGTGTGTCTGTGTCAGGCTGCATCCTGCTGGGGATGGCTGCTGCCATCAAGGAGTGTCATTGCTATGGGGTGGGGGTGCCTGGTCTGGTCTAGGTGGGTGCTACATAGGGTTGCCAACTCCCTGAAAAATAAATAAGGGACACCTCATTGGCAGGGCCGGCAGACCTGATTGCTTTCACCCTTCCCGGTGTGGTGAATTTTTTTTTAGCCCTTTTGGAAATTAAATTGTTATTCAACAATTTAATTTTAATACAAAATTAACAGAATAAATATCTTTCTTAAACAAAAACCTGTCCTGTTTAACTTATAACTGTAGAAATTAATATAAAACAACAGAAAGCAGAACATTCCTCTGTTAATAGTGCAATAAGAAAAGTGCAAACATAAAGTGTGAGGAGAAGTTGTTGCTTTGTTGTCTTCCGGTATCTTCTTCGCAAGCGACAGTACCTCGACCAATGAGATGAGCGGGATTCCCGCTGTCCCCTCATTGGTCACAGTTTACCGTAAATGTTCATATAAAGCGCCCTGTTATTCATTAATTCCATTGACATTTTACACACTATTTTTGATTCTAACGGAAATACGGGACAAAGTGCGTCCCGTTTCAGCTCAATACGGGACGCGTACTTTTGTTTCTAAATACGGGATGATTCCGTTTTTCAAGGGACGGTTGGCAACCCTAGTGCTACATGTCTAAGTAACATCCACAGGGAACAGGAATGCCAGGGTTGCATTGTGTTGTCACAAGATGATCACGTGTCAGTGGTTTTAATTTTGTGGCAGATGGGTGTGTGTGTGTGTGTGTATATCGTATGACTGTTGTAAAGTTTGTTTTATGTTGAAGTCAACAGAATCTGAAATATTGTAATTCAACTGCATGATCATTTTGGATTTTGGATTTTTCTGGGGTTGCCAAAAAAAAATAAAAAATACAATTGTTGCCAAATGTGTTGCCAGAATATGAGTCTGGCAACACTGCATTTGGATTTAATTATGGGGTGTGTTCCAACCGACACAGATAGGAGCCCAACAACAGCATAACCAGTTCCCAGCAGAGTGACTCTAGCTGCAACGATCAGGCTAACTTCCAGGCAAACAAATCGAAATCTTAAGGTGTGATGTACACAATTGAGTCAAAAAGGGAACTCGAGGGATAGAAGATGAGTTCTGCTAGCCGTCCTTCCTGTCTTCGTCTGTTTCTCTTAACACTGGACTTATTTGTTCTGCTGTAAAGTTGGGGATTTTAACATGTAGGTTTAAGGAGATTGACTCACTTTAGGAGTCCGCCTCTAGTGGCCATTCATTGAACTGCAGCTGGCTTTGTTTTTCAGCCCCTATACAGCTTCATGCAGAACCTTTTATGCATGTGTAGAAACATTATGTTTTCCTACATATCAGACAATTTATTGTTTAATTACAATCCTTAGATTTTAGGTTTGCACTGCTCTAACATATCCACTTATATTTTATTTAGACGGTGCTGCTTTTGCCCTAGCTCCCTTACGATGAGTCATCCACAGAAGTATTAAAAGTTTAGATGGTGAAAACAAATATGTAGCTTAAAGTTTTCACAGCCGTGTGTTACAATGCACATTTGAGTGCAATTTGCTACTGCCTTTGTGCATCTTAAATGAAATGATTTGAATCGTTTAAGTCTAGTCTCTGCCTGCAGAGTCATGTGAATGTGCAGCATGCACACAGAGTGGTGCATATGAACTGTTATTTACGGATAAAACGTCCTCTTCTAGCACTGCAGCCGATAATGTTTACGCGGACCGGGCGCAGAGATGAGTTGTTATCAGGCCTGACAAAACCGCCAACGGTCATAGTCACAAATGTATATCTATAAAAATATCAGATGAAAGAGGCACTGAAAATGAAAAGCTAATGCGAGGCAGCCTCAGCAAAGCGAAGGCCAGCCTCCACAAAGCTTCATCTGCATCTTTCAGTATTTGTGTACTTTTTTATTCCAGGATAATAAATTATAACTTAAGCCTTCATGAAAACTGCCTATTGTGGAGACCTGACAACACAAAGAAACATTTATAACCACGCAACTGTTAAAAAAAAAAAAAATCATCTTTTCACATACTATTTAAGAACCCACTGACCCTGTGATCTGTGTGAGAGCAAATACAGCAATTGTGTTGTCGTATAATAGCTGTCATTGATAAGATGTGGGTGATTGTTGAAGAAGCAAAGTCATTTGTGCCTGACTCAATGTCATCGGCTTTTTTTTTGTTTTGGCTTTGCAATTAATACTAAGAAAGAAGAAAGAAACGTGTTCCAGGAGTCCGCTTTAGTAGAAGGGAATGATTCCTGAGGCACTTTTCATTCAGAGTGTTTTATGTGAGGCTGTGCTGAAAAGTGTAATATGTATGTAAATGCGGGCTGAACAAAAGTGTCGTTCACAGAGCCGCCGTGTTATGTATCGGCGTGTTGTATCACACCTTTGGATTGCATAAGAGGTGCCTGAGGTGTACTGAACAAACTGGTAATTCTGTATATTGGAATTGGACCCGGTAAATCCATTCAGCGTGGTGTGGGAGGATTTTAATCAAAAGTCTATAAAACCTGTGATGCCTAGCCCTTCCTTAAGTAGCTCAGTGACTATCAATGCAGATTTTACACTTTTTGTCACAGCACATTTCTGCTGTTTCAGAGGATTTTCCTCCTCGCAAGAATAACATTTTAGTAAATACAGCTTTTGGCAGGTGTACATGCTAACCGCAATGAGTATATACACTAGTTGTAGTATATTATAAATATTACAGTTATCATTTTGATTTGCTACATCAGAATTATGCTTTAGTCTAAAATATGTCACATTCATACTCGTAAAGCGAAATTATCACATAAAAAATCTAAACTGAGACAGAAGTTTTTCTTAGTAGGTCTTAACTAGGATCTTGCAAATTTAAAATTGTAGGATTAAAAATCCTATGAGGTTAGATTTCCATCTTACTAACTCAAACATAAGAGATAACAAGTTGAGATCAGTTTTTACTTGTTGTATTGGAGTTTTGAAAGAAAGGACATTGTTGAAATACAATTTTGTAATTGTGTAGGTCTCCCTTGTGCCCCCTAAACAGTTGTGACTCATCAGAGAATGGACATGGGCCTTCTAAGGGTGTCCTGTGGTGTCTGGCAACAGATTGTTGTTAGTGGGGGGCCTTCGGTCCTACGGGTTGACGGGAGGGGCCTCTGTGGATCATCCCACAGATACTTGATCAGTTTGGGATCTAGTGAATTTGGAGGCCAGGTCAACACCTTGTGCCTATGTTTTTTTGAGTTGTTCGTAAACTGATCCCCAGCGGGATGGCTGCTGCCATCAAGGAGTGTCATTGCTATGGGCTAGGGGCGTCTGGTCTGGTCTAGGTGGGTGCTACATGTCTAAGTAACATCCACAACAATGAATGCCAGGTCCAAAAGTTTCCCAGCAGAAGACTGAATTGTCACAAGATGTTCAATGTAATTTACTCCCCATAGTTTTTGAGCCATACGGGTGCCCCAATATATTCCTTTTTTTTTCTCACAATTTTAACGTGCTGAAGTGAAAATGATGAAAATTAAATAGAAGATAGTATTTCAAAGGAATGCAATGATACCGCACAGAGTGGTAACCAAAAGTTTGAATAATCCAGAAGCGTAAAATATCAAATATTAACTCAAAATGTTGACCTACCAACATTTTATCGGCATAAAGAGGCTTCTATTGAAATACGGAACTTCTTCAAAAATTCATCCTCTTTGCTGTTATTTCTAAAGCTCACTTCTCTATGTAACACACACACAAGTGTATTTCTGGATTCAGGTGGATCAGTCATGAGGGGCTACAGCTTGAAATCCATTCTCTTCACACTGTTCAGGTTGACAACGCGCTAGCCACAGGTGCAGATGGTTGGCTCGGGAATGATTGTTCGAGGTCAGGTGAAGCTTCATGCATCACATCTCCTTGTTTACCTCTCTGGGTACATTCACGTCATTATGCTCTGCTCGACATGGTGACAAGCATGTGAATGCTGTCAGGAGGTCACACATGTTTATTAGCAGCACATTTTCCACAACATGTCTCGGTGCCAGCGTGCTGTCAATGATCCTCCGACGGCCCCTACTATCATATTAATCAGAATACATGTTAATACCAATGCTCCAGTTAAATCACGTCTCAGCAATAGAAAAACAACATAACCTTTTAAATAGAGCATGAAGCTGTGGGCTATTTAAAATTCACTCAACAAGAATAAAATACTGTTACGCAGCGGCAGTCCATGCATTTTCCATTTAGGCCTTCAGTGACTTCCAACCTTACTCAAAACACCTCTGAATGCAATTGTTATGAGGCCACTGCCATAGAAATCATCAACAGCATACAGATACGCAATAAAAACAGGACGGTGTATCATACATGGGTATCTCATGTAGCTGCTCACCAGCGCCGCAAATCCAGCAGAAGCATCAATGTCGACCCAATAAAATGGTAAAAATATACACAAAAGATGAAAATATAATCATTTTACTCACTACAACTTAAAAAAACAATTTAGAGTTCTCCTCATAGCGCTCATAGTCTCACACATCTCACACACCCTTTCCCCAGCTGGGTCATGCTAGCTGCTAGCTAGCTAGCTCTGGGTTTGTTTGGCCTTTCCTCACAATATCCAACTCTTCCTTCAAAGTCTGCCTACAGGGAAGATTTGCTTGTGCAGCTCACAACAGATGAACATGAACCACTAGCTTGGCTTAAATGGAGCGGCTCTCTGATCCTCCAATCAGAGGATGAGAAAATGCTGACGTGGGCCACATAGAAGGCCTAAGAATACGAACTTGAAATGTGATTGGTTAAAGGAACGCTGTCATTACAATGTGTTTCAAGCTTCAGTTTTAATTGTGAAGGCCAAGGCAGATTTCTTTGACTCTGCCAACACGTGACGGCGGAAATATGATTGGACAAAAGCTCTAATGCAAAGTTACACTGCCAGAAGCATCGCAGCTGAGAGACAGACAAGACATAACATGAAAAGAACAGGCTATTGGGAATAATTTAATAAGATTAATGGACAAATATTAAAATGTAAGTCAGTGATTTTGATAAAGTTAAGGCCAGCAGAAAAGACATTGCTGGCCCTGACAGCCCACCACTACTGTTGCTAAAAATAAATGTGCAAGATGAAGACATCGCCTCAAAAAACAAAAATGAGAGACTTTATTCTGCTGTGATAATTATGGAACTTTTCCTTGTGAAACTGAAACACATTCACACACCTTCCAGCCTCCAGAGAGCGTTCACCTGTGGGAGTGCGACCTCCACTGAAGCTCGACGTAATTATGACAGATGCCTGGCACTCTAAAACCCTGATGAAATTATTTCTCAGCTTCTCCGATTATGCAGCGGGCCAACCTTCGCGCCGTCTTGCTCTCAGGAACACAAGGCGAACGTCTTGTGATTAATGCACAGAGGCAGCCCTCCGGCATCAACGGATTTGCACATCGCAATGAGAGCCGGCTCTGATTTTGCCTCCCATACTTTTCGTAACTAGAACACAGCAGCGTATTGTATTCTTTTTGTCTCAGTTCGTTTCAGGTGATCTGAGATGGCTTAGTTTGCGTTATATTTCCACTGATAGATCTCGGCGCTGGCCCTCAGAGGACGCGGGCCTTATGAAGAGACGTAATTGGATTAAAGGGATTCTTTCTGGATCCATCGAGACTGCCGCTCAGTCAAAAACAAGAAGCGTCAGGGGAGAGGATTAGGAGAGAGGATGCTGCATGCAGGAGGAGGAAGGAGCAGAAAAAGGAGAAAGAGAGATAAGGCAGAAAAGGAGTGAGAGAGAGAGTGAGAGCGAGAGGAAAAAGTGTGGGTGGACAGGTAATTATGGGGATGAAGGAGAGCATGGTGGGGAAGACAGGCAGTTGATGGCATGCACACACAAAACCGAACTGCAAGGAGGAGGCAGGGAGACATCCACTTGTAAAATGTTGACATTGTGCAGTTTCTCTTCACAGCGTGTGGCCTTGTTCTCCCACATCAGGCATCAGCCAGGCAGTCTGTTTTCCCTCGTCTCGGTTAAACATGAGCATGATAAGCGATCCACGCTCCAGGCGGAATCTCTCCGTCATTCATTGTCTTTTAAGTGTTTTTTCCCCTTTCCTTTGTGTTTATCGTTCCTGTTTTCTCTCGTTTGTTGGAGTGTGCGTGTGTGTGTGCGCCTGCACTTGGCGATCCAATCATCTTCTAATCTGCAACTGGCCTACACCCCCGGCGTCTGTTCATCAGTCAAACTCTGCAAGTATATTGGCCCTGGCTTCTCATTCACTCCTCCTGTGTTTGTTGTGTCAAGCTGTGCCGTGATGCATGTTCCACGGCCAACTTTTGTCTTCACCAGAATCACCAGAAATACATTTTCAGCAATTCACTGTCTAGGATTTATGTGGTGGAGCTCCAGCATCAGATTGAACTGTTAACGTGTATGCTAAATAAAAATGAGAGGGTTAGGGTTGTAGGGTTGAGACGAGATGTATCAAACAGGATATACCATTTTAGACATGCACAAAATGGTTCTGCCCATTGTGGAGTGTCAAAGCGAGCTCATCAACAGGCACCGCAGGCAACTGCTTGGGGCCCCAGGCAAGTGGGGGACCCCCGAGGGCGTATAGACTTCAAATTTTAGGAGAGGCAATGTGATAAGTTTTCAATGACAGTAGGAGACCTCCCTAAAGGGACACAACCTGACACACCTCTGCACACTAACTCCTGTTACTGATTGTGTGCATGACTCTTTAAATCCAAAAATGGTTAAACTGGACTTGAAGAGTTTCCTGGACAGACACTAATTGTGCAAGTTTCTGTTGGGCTTCACCCACAGATGTTCCTATTTAAACCTCAATTTCCCATCACTCCTTCAGAATTGAAGAAACTTCTACTACCGTCACATTATTTTATGTGTTTCTTCATTAGTTAACTTAGCTATCAGAGCAGTGTGTCCAGCTCTGTTGTCTGTGACCAAGTCCACCATGGACATTCTTGCTTTGGGCCTCAATAGTCTCTATAATCGTCTGTAGATGGAGCCACATTTTCACAGCAACTCTAACTTTCTTCATCTTATCAAACATTATTTTGAAGCTTGTTTTTTTTGATACCTCCATATTTCTGCCCATCCCGGAAAGATGCGATGAAACCTGATGTTTATCTCACACGGGACAAACGTGTACGAAGAAAATTAATTTATTCCAGTGATCGATCGATCAATCGATCAGGCTTTGTTTTTTACATAATTAATAAATTAGCGAATGTTAACCTGTTAATATCTTAAAATAAATGCTCTTTTAAAACTTAAACGTATGATTAAGCACATCATTCTCGGACTGTAATTAGAAATGTAGCTTAAAACTTGTGTTTTGTCACTCAAAACATTATATTAGCTAGGGTTAGGTTAGGGAAAAGTCGCAGTGCTCCAGATGAGCACTGCGGAGGGCACTGGCACAGGGGAATAAAATGTATAAAATACCTTATTATTGTCTCCTCTGAATAAACTTGGTTCAGTTAAAAAGTAAAATCAAATAAAATAAAGAAAAAAAATAAAAAAAGATAAAATTAATAAAAGAAATAAAATTACTGTAGAAGATCGTTGTAAAACAAATAAAATGAAATAAAATAAGCTAAAGTCAATAAAAATAAAATAAATTGAAAAATTAAAATAAATTAAAATAAAGGAATACTGGATCATGCCTGCTCAAGTGCGGGCGCGGGAGCTTCAATTTTATCAACATACCTCCCGTCCCCCAGGATTCCCCACCCCACAAGCGTTAAAAATCACATGCAATTCACCCTGTCGTATCCAAAAGCATAAAACCATAAGAACCGAAATAAATAAAATTCATAGATTTAATAAATATATAAATAAAATTTGAAATTAATAAAATTAATAATACAAATAAAAATAAATATAAAATAAATAAACAACTATATTCATGGCTTTAAAACCACAGGGCTGTTGCAGTGTACTTTATTTAATAAAATTCCTCGTTAGGGGATCTTTTTTTTTTTTTTTTTTTTTTTTTTTTTTTTTTTTTTTTTTTTTTTTATTCTCGAAGGGGTGGGGGGTCCCTCATGAGTTGCAGGCCGAGGGGATCCCCATGAAAACCTGTAGGGTAAAAAGAATTCTGGGAGACAAGGGAGGTTGGCATTCCTAGTGAATGCTATATAAACCGTAATATTTAACAAATGAAATGGATTTCCTCAATATTTTTCATTTAGTCCCGTCGGCTCCATGGTTTTTAATAGGTGGATCCATTTCCTCTCCGCCGCCCGTCGTTGAGCAGTAGTCCAGTCTCTGTTACTCTCCAGGCCCATGCTTTGTACATTTTGACGGCCATGGAGTTTAAAATGTTCGTACAAGGTACCCGTTCCATTACCCTTATTCATAATGTAGATATGTTGTTTTATTCTCAGATATATTGCATTTCTTGTCTCCCCCACATAAAATTTGTGGCAGGCCAGGGTTAGGGTTACGGTTAGGGTTAGGGTTAGATTAGATAATAAACTCAACTGTTAGCGTTGTGACCTTGAGCTCACCCTAGGGCTGAAATGTTCACACGGATCTACCTTAACCGTAGAATACAGTGCGCTTCTTTTTAATTTTGTGCTGATTTTTATTACATTATTCTGTCTTCTTGCAGAGACAGCAGATGTCCCATTTTAACAGAGTAGCTCCCAGAATGCATCATCACAACACAGTGATGTTTGCCTTGTATGAAAGAGCTGACTCTGCAGTTCTGCAAAAAAAAATAAAAAATACCTATGCAGATTTAAATTCTCAGCGGCTTCCCAATCATCCCCCTCAAAGCAAAAAATCCAAAGGGATGAATGTAAATGCTGACGTGTAAATATATATCAGCCTGAAGCTCAGTCAGAATCCTGTTATACACTGACCCGAAGCAGCCATATATTATTAATACAACACATCCACCGTGACATAATCATGCTTTTATCCCCCTTTTTTTTTTACCAATGACCAAGGTGAATCTACTCAATAATAGAGCGTAGATACAGTAATGCTCTTTTTTATGACACAAAAAGGACTGTACGTTGGCATCAGCAGTATGCAAACATGTCTGCGTTGGGCAGAGTAAGACACACAGATTGAGGTTCAGTGTTACAGCTCTTCAAACTTTCTTCAAGATGTTCTCTCAAACTGAGGAGGAACAGCATGCACTATAATATAAGACAAGACAAGAGAAGATGTAGCTTTATAAATCCTATGAAGGAGGAATCCTAAGTGGCACGGCGGCAAAATACTAAAAAGACACTTAGAAAATACATTAATCCACATATAAACTGTGCATGTGCTAAGAAAATCTTTTATACCTGTACACAATAAATATAACTATGTGCACTCTCCATACACAAATGTGAATATGTACAGTATCCACAGTACATAAACAGTGTGTATTAACAGTATAAGTGCAAAAGAATTATATATTTGATGAGGCAGATGTCAGTAAGCGGTGTATGTTTTTGAGTCAGTTGAGGCTGGAGGGATTTGGTGTTACAGCATTTTGAAGTCCGGTGGCTGTTTGGCAAGGAAGACTCTCCGAAATGATTCCGTGGCTGAACATGTTCCAGAGCAAACTCGGCTTAACACAGAGAGGGTGAGGGGGGGTTGTTCGTGATGGGTTTCAGCTCTTAAGCTTCTAGGTCACTGCCTACACACACTGTCCAAGTCCATTCCCGATGCAGAGCAGAGTTTCTTCACCAGCCTGCCAAGTTTGGCACCAGAAGCCCCACCTCACCGGCACACTACAGCGAAAAGAAGATGCCTCTGGCCACTACAGACTGGTGGAACATCTGTAGCTACTTAGTGTTCTCTGTTCATCCCTGTTGACCGACCAGTCAAACCTCTGGTGAGAGGGGTTGGTCTAGGTCCACCACCAGCTCCTTGGACTTTCCCAAGGGTGGTTGTTGTCACACCATCCTATGAAGCTTCCCATTAGGTCCCTAACGCCTTCTTCTTGTTCGTGATTCATCTGACAATGGAGGCGAACTTCTATAAGTGGGACATCCCCAGGTTAAAGCAAAAGTCTGATGTGACAAAGCCACTCCTTGAGGGTAGCACTGAGTCTTTATGTACATTTATTGGGAAAAATAACTTACTATAACTATGATTTTCCTTAAAACATGTGACCGGAAGGAGAAAAAGATGAAGTTGACGACTGCTTATTCAAAGGCTGCAGCACGAAAGGCAGATCAAACATTACATGTGTTTATGTATTTGCTAATTTGTGTGTGTTTGAACTTGAATTCCTCGTGTTTTGGGGAAATAAATCTTTTTATAGCCACGCTGTGGGAAGCCATCTTCATTCTGGGTACAAACACAATCCTCCGTATCATTATTTATTGCATTTTAGTATGAGGGCTGGATTGAAGGGGGATGAATGCATGTCATTGTAATGTTCTCCAAGCGGATGGAAACAGTGCCCATGCAGGGAGGTCCTTGTATTTCAGTCTTGTCCTTCCAGCTATAGTAATTCACCACTGAGACAGTATGTCAATAGCTTCATCTCCTACTGGCTATGAGTAACGACAGCTATTTCCTTGTGGTCTGAACTGCAATCATACGAGAGTGCTTCCCTGTCATTTCCAATTTTCAAAGATTGAGGTTTCAGAAAAACAAAAATCATAAATCTGTTGAGTGTTTTTAAATCCACTTACAACAAGGTGTCGTAAAATGTCAAGAACAAGTGATACACTTCTGCATCACTTCTGCAAAGCAAATGCTTTCTGAAACTCCTTTAAATTGGGTACTGGCTTTCACCACTGCTCAGATCCATATGCAGATAGCTTTGGAATTGATTATTGATCAGTTCCCCCGGCTAAGTCGATTTCTTTCATCCCCTGTGACAAATAATCAGTGATTCAAGTGTTCACTTTGCTGACGCACACACACACACACACACACACACACACAGATTGATCATCTGTCCTTTGTCTCTTAGCAGTTTGTGATGTTTTTTGAGTGATGTGGCCACAACAGCTTCCCGTCTCCTGAGACAGTTACAGTAACTGACTTTTAAAGCCAACGCTCATTCATCCTAGTGTCTCTGAACTAGATGCATTAGTGGGTTTTGAGTGGTTTGATAAGCATCTCGTGAGAAATCTACAGAACTGAACACTGTGACATCAAAAACACAATGTCTTCATAAACTTGCTCATTCAAATTCCACGGCTCTTCTCGGTTCACAAATACGAATAAACTCGACAAAATCCTATTTTGAAACGAAGATGAACAGGAGTGAAGTGGCCATGCTCTGACTTCATCTTCAGGTTATGTAACATCTCTGAAACCAGAACTCAGTCATCAAAACAGGATTCTGTTCAGTAGGACTATAAGTAGAAGCAAACAAAGAGGAGAAAGTAAAGTTCACACGGAGGTAAAAGTTCAAATTAAGTCAGAGCTTAATGAGGACGAGACAAACAGAAACGTTACACCAAGGTCGCTCATTAGACAATCTGAAAGGGAGAGCTGCTGGGGCAGCTCTGCAAATAAATTGTACATACTAGGAGTACTAGATGATTACGATGGAGTCACAAAATGAATGGCAATGGCTAAAATAAGTGGAAAATAGTTAACTGAAGCCCACTAGCACTAGAAATGTCTGCTAACATGCCTCCTCTGTGCAAGTCTCATTGTTGGAGCTGTTCATACTGCTGATTAAACCCCACTTCTATAATTTCTCTCCAGGCGGAATACATTTTTCCTGCCTATTTCATCCACATAAAAATCAGGTCACGTGAATTAATGTGGGCAAACACGGGACCATGCTGTTTGTTGTTCAGTAAAGTAGTTCTTTATCTTGTCCTGCTACTGCTACTGCTTCTTCTGCTTCCTCCTCTGCTGTTGCTGCTTCATCTACTTCTGCTGCTGCTTCTTCTTCCACTTCTTCTGCTTCTGCTGCTTCTTTTTCTTCTTCTGCTTCTTCTTCCACTTCTTCTGCTGCTTCTTTTTCTTCTTCTGCTGCTGCTTCTTCCACTTCTTCTGCTTCTGCTGCTTCTTTTTCTTCTGCTGCTGCTGCTGCTTCTTCTTCTGCTTCTGCTTTTTTCTTCATCTGCCTCTGCTTCTTCTTCTTCTGCTTCTGTATCTTCTTCTGCTGCCGCTTCTTCTGCTATTTCTTCTTCCTCTGCTGTTTCTTCTTCTTCTGATTCTTTTTCTTTTTCGTCACATTTGACTTTGTGCTTCAGGTTTAATAAAGGTCCATGCAAAATTGGTGCTAGGATTCATAAAAGATTTGACGACATTGTACAGTCCTTTTTACAAGTTTGTTCTTGACCAGTTTCAAGCAGAGCAGGTATGTTCACTGTATACCTGACGACAACGTAAAAGGTCTAAGACATGAGATGTTTTGGCATTTATATCATTCATCCCTGAAGAGTCTCATAAAAACAGCTAGTGAAGATGTTTGCATTAGAGCAGCAGCATCCAACCATGTCCGCTAACCACCATCAAAGCGGCTGACAATGTATCTTTGAAGTTTGACTTCGAGGAAGGAGCCGAGAGCTACTAGAAACGTCAGCTGTGGAAATTGATTTTGATCTGACTCCAGCACTAATCAAGTATAAAGTAGAATACACTGACAATAAGCCAGCACATGTCATATCGGAGAGTTTGTGAGATTGATTGAAGGATATTGTATCATGCTCTGCTTCCTGCCCAGCTAATTTAGTTGAAACAACATCCTCTTCAATCCACTTCAGCCTGTATCGATCTGAGAGCCCTTCAGTTAGTAATGTAGTGACTTGACCCACGATGTAAATTGAATATATGTAACACAAAACATACACACAGTTCATGAACAAGCTGCAAATATACCATGGCTACTGATAACGGCTTTCTGCATTTGTGAAATGTTTTTTATTCAGGAAATTAAAGCTTAGAAAACAGCCACTGAAGGACTCGTCGTTCTTGTGATGCCGAAAATACACTCAATGACTCAACACATTGTATACTTGAAAGAAAAAGAGACATTCATTCTTGTGATACGTACAATCTTTGCTTTTGTGCCTGGTATTAGAGTTAAGTGTAAGAGTCCTCTTTGTATAATTGTGCTCTCAATATTCAAATTAGTAAAACTTGTCCCAGCGATGCCATGGTTACATAGAAAATCAGTCTTTTATTAACACACGTTCTCATGGTAACAGATTTTATAATTCAGACTACAATTGAAGAAACCATTTCTAACACTATTCTTCATAAAAGTTAAGATTTATTCAGTGTAGACCTAATTGGTAAAGGTGTTTAACTATATTCTGCCATTTAGCATACATAATATTGAGTATGATTTAACTTCAATGACTTTCGGCAATTGTTACTGGAAAAAGGTTTGCTTAGATCCACTTACAGTGTAATGTAAATTCAAATCTACTGCTTATATCTTGCACTTGAAAGCAGATACACACAACTGCATATATATATATATATATATATATATATGTATATATATATATTTGCGTTAGCAAATAATAAAAAAAAAAGAATTCACCACTGACCTAGCTGAGGCAGCATTTATCTTTTTCCAAGGTTAACGACTTTTCCGGAAGGAGAGATAAAAGTATGACTTGGAGTATGACTGCTTGGGAACTGATAAAAAAACAACTTTTTTTTATAGTTTTAAAGTAAATTTGAATTATAGTAATTAAGGGACTGGTTATACGCATCTATCTTCATGTTCAGTGTTATCTTAGCAGATACTAAAAATGACTGCAAAGTGTCCAACAGAAACTCATCAAATGAACTGATTATGAGGAGAGACTATCTACAATTACGCACTAATAGCTTCTAAGATTAAGATCAGAGGGTGAAATCCAATATGAGAACTTTAGAGAAAGTTGTAATTATGCCAACTGGCAGCATCTCCTTCATCTGTTTCCATCTCTGCAGCACTTCTGCCTCCACACTCCCGTGAAGAGTTGAAAGTCCACGAAGCTTCAATTGCATTTGCTCTAGAGCCACTTTCTTGGAGATTATCTTTTTTAACTTGAAATGGCCAGGCAGACGTACCAAATGGTGCCTTCAAGGATCAACGTCACTCTGGCTTTCATCTGCACCTACTTTCAACATCTCGGCTGATATGGAGAAAATGGTAGTTAGGTTGACAATCGCGTGGCAAAGGACGCGCTTAGATCTATCAGGAACTAATTAACTTCTTTCCTCCTATTCCCAAAAGGATTTCAGAGCCTGCTTTGACTAGTGTTCAGCGCACTGAAGTAGACCATGGCCAAGGATGACTATTTTGAACTCTTTTGTATTTCTGTACTTTCTCATTATTTTTAGCTATTTTGAGCAGCCTGGTTCTAGAGATGACATT
The DNA here is from genome assembly GCF_963514085.1 of Chelon labrosus. NCBI lineage: Eukaryota > Metazoa > Chordata > Actinopteri > Mugiliformes > Mugilidae > Chelon > Chelon labrosus. Next base: position 8,053,373 of record NC_140351.1, on the reverse strand, counting down.
GTCCGCTGCTGAAATATCCGAACAACTCTTAGATATATCACCTTAAATATGGTTGATGCAACCATTTGTGATCCCCAGAGGATGACTCCTACACTGCAAAAATTCAGCTTAAAAAAACAAGAAAACACTATTAAAATGATGAATATTTATTGCTGAATATACGCAATATTATCTGCCAATAGAACGAGAAAATATAACTTGCCAATATTTTACAGATATCCTACGTACAGATATCTCAAAGCCAGTGTTTTAGACTAAAAACGAGTAGATTTGTATTCATACAAGGGAAAAATTTAAGAAATTATTATTTTTTTATTAGGAAGTCGGAAAATGTGCACCACCAATCTTTAAATTAGGTTATATATTAAGCAACATATCTTAAAAGCAGTGCAGCTACACTTAAATCAAGTAAATTTGTCTAGAAACCAAAGAAAGATAGAGATTCATGTTCCCCAGAGGATAAACCATCCACTCTTCACCTACTACCATCAGATCAAAAAATTACCCAATGCAGTTTGGAGAATATCATCCACATACAACAACTTCAAGCTTGATTCTGACATGAAATCAAAAACTCAGGCACACAAATTATTCAAATCAACATTACAAATGTATATTTTATCTGAAGTTGTATGACAAATTGACTGCGTTCATAAATATCTTGAATTAACCATCTTTGAGTCCTCTGAGATTTGTGAGCAGGATGAAAAAGGCGCATTTCACTTCCAGGTAGCTTCATAAAGACTTTACGTGAATCTCTGGGCTCTTTGAAGTAACCTGAGATCTTACTCCATTTAGACAGTGTTTGGATTAGTCTGTGTCCTGCTTTGATTTAATGAGGCCGCACAGTCAGGAGTGGACTGGACGTAATATATGTGGCTGGGGATTCACTTTGGGAGCGATAAGAGAATCATCACCTTGAGAAATTAATGGAATTTAAATCTGATATATTAATGATATGACTTCAAGACAGGAAGATTCTGATTAAACTCACCTCCATTACATGCACATCAACTAAGACGCTTAGAAAAGAACTGCACACTACACGGTGCCAGTTCTTAATTTAAACATTTGTGACATTTTGAGCAACAATGCCCTTGATCAGACAAAATTATAACGTCTACCATCTTATATGATTTAAGGCTCTGTTTAGACACAGAGAACTAGACTATACTAAATATACAAAATAGATAAGCTTAAATATACAAATATATAATGGTACACACCACGGGTGCACAGTCACTTTTTTAGCTTCCAGTCTACTTTTACAATGACCAACTCAAAATGATCTACCTACATTATAACACTTTATATACACCGAACAGACATAACATTATGACCACCTTCCTAATATTGTGTAGGTCTCCCTTGTGACTCATCAGAGAATGGACATGGGCCTTCTCAAACTTGATCAGTTTGAGATCTAGTGAATTTGGAGGCCAAGTCAACACCTTGTGCTGTCAGTGGTTTTAAAGTTGTGGCTGATCAGTGTATACTGTATACACACAGTAAGTTTTGTCTTATGACAGAAAAAAAAATCAATGCAATACAATACATTGACGGTCACTGCATGGAGTCTGCCAGGGTTGCATGGTCCTGACAGTGGCAGCTGGTTGCCAGCTTCAAGCAGACTTTCCCTACTTAGCTTGCTAGAGTTTTGCTGCAGCTTACGCGTTTGACTGTGCATCCTTTGGGAGATCTGGCCTCCCACCAATTTGTCATTGTATTGTATGTCAACCAAGTGTCTAATGCACTGATGAGGGCAGATGATAGACTAACTTTTCCTGGAATGGCACGCGATCTACCTGCACTACCGAAGACGGGTTAGTCAGGTGCCCATACTCTGTCAGGGAAAAACATTAAAGAACTGGTTCTATTTGTCATTTATTTACCAAAGAACATCGATGACCAATCATGCAGAAGACAAATAACATGGAGAGTATACACCTACTATCAGCTTTACTGTGTGGAGACATAAAAAGGGTTCCTGCATTTAGGTCTATAGTATCTAAAGTATAAATCCAGAATAAGTTCCAGTTTTAAAAACATTAAAATGTTACTGCCATTATTACTCTATTTTCTTTGTGCACCTCTGAGTTTTCCCCGGCATTATCACTTTAAACATTTTAGTGCAAGTTAAAGATGTCTATCATTCCTTTCATTAGCTTTTATGAGCGAGCTGCAGTTCTTTGTAGCTCCTTCTGGTCCTATAGACGTCATAAATTACTTACTGCCTCTTACAAAGTTTCCTCTTCCTTCATATAGAGGATATGTCTCAGTCTGTGAACTTTGTTAGCAGTAAAGTTAATCAAGCTACAGACGGTAAAACCATTAAAGTGCCAGCAGCACCTGGAGCTTCACAAAGTTGTGTTCCTGTTTCCACTAATATTACCGTCCTACAGCCTCAGACTTGTCTTCCTGCCTTGATCTATAACAAGAGCAGACGTCCGTGTGTTGGCTGGAGGAGGTTTCTGGGAAGTTCTGGACAGACTGGAAATCAATCAACGGGCCTGTCCCACACGTGCCTGCACGGAGTCACTCATCCTGTGGAAACTCCTACAGTTATCTGTGTCAAGAGTGATGGCTGAGCGATAAGAGTCTTGCGCTATCTCTGAACTTTAGCTGAGGCCTCTACCAACACTGATACTGCACTTTAAAAATCTATAGACAGACAGCAGATTTGTCAAGTTAATACCCCAGAATCTGATAATTAATAGTATTTATGCAAAGCATGATCTTATAATCAAGAACGTCCTCGCTAACTTCTCATGGTATTTTATTTGTGTGTGGTTAGAAGAAGCATTCAAAGGTTACCATGTGTCTTTTTCTGATTGCACCTGCAAATCTATCGTTCTTGTTTTTCCTGAACACCCTGAGAAGCCTGTTTATGTTCCTCATCGCACTGATTTGCCAATTACCACAGTGGGAAAGGGCTGTACAATCAGCGTCTCCATTCAAAGTTTGAAATGGTCACAGAGGGGAAGAACACAATGTTTATTGTCCCAGTTAAGGCCATGTTAAAATATCCCAAAATAAAAGACCCAGGAATAACAACAACACTGACTGGGTCTATTTCTGCTTCTTTGGGCTTATTAAACAGCTCTGAGCAAGAGTGATAATCCTTAAACAATGGAGGGAGCCGTGAGTCAAATTGCTAAAAATAATAATAGAAAAATAAAAAAATATCTGGACACAATCTGAACGTCTGTGTGTGCTATTGATATCAGTGCATGTGCAGTTATTTTCTTAAGAGGAAAGGTCAGTGGGGAAAAGTTGCAAAAGGAGGAAGCACCTGTTCTATGTGCGCACACACACACATACACACACATATAAGTCTGTACTGCTATCATTGTGAGGACCCTATCGGAATAATGCATTCTCAGGCCCTATCGGAATAATGCATTCTCAGACCCTGTAGTCTAAACCTTAATCACTACAACTAAATGCCTAAATCCCACCATCATCTAAACCTGATTCTAACCTGAACCATAAACCACAGCAACAAAACAATTTCCTTGAAGGATTAATAAAGTATTCTGATTCTGAAAACTAAGTCCCTCAAACACTTCTTTTATGGTTTGTCTCAAAGTGAGGCCAAAATGTCCTCACCTTCCCCAAATGTCCCAATTAATTTGCAAACACAAATTTGTTGAAAACTGAGCAAAGCTTCCCCGTTGCATTTGTTGTTGATACAAGCACAGTGTAGTTTAGGAGTCCTGCAGGGCATTTGATAAATGTACTAATTAAAGCTGCACTCCTGCCGTTTCATAGTTGAGGATGCTGCAAATCAGTTTTGACAAAACAGTGTTTTAGTGAAAATTGTGTTCAACCTGCATGATCCAGGTTTCTGTCAAACATTTCCAGAACTCGAGTGCAAGCTCAAACAAATAATAAATAAATCGTTCCAGCCTTGAGAGTGTTGTTCAACATTCTATGATGTTCGGATCTCCTCACTGAGAGAAAAGAAAATTCATCCTATTATTACTACCCATCCTTGAGCTAGAAATTGCTTTCTATCATGCTGGCCTTGAAGGAAACAATTTCCACCCATCCCACAGAATCAGCACAACTTTTCTTCACCGTAAATGAGACACCCAGGTTTAATAAATAAGTACTCAGCATGCCACTTCCACTGAAAGCGCCTGCCCACAGCATCAGCTATTCTTATCCAATTTCTGCTCATTTATTGGTTGTTTCCAAGGACGAATGCTTTCTCTGTTTGGTGCAAGCCATACTAAACACTGTGCAAAGCCAGCATAGCAAACCAATAATTGTATTTATTCCACACATCCTGTTAAACACACTAAATTCTAATCCTGCTGAAACCATGTACATGTATGTGCAGGGAAAATATGACTGAAGGCCACATGCATTAAGGGATAAGTCCCCTTTGTATGTAGCTTCATATTTTCACTGGGCATTAAATCCATGCAGAATGTAATATTCAAGACGTTACCCTTCACTGCCCACATTCATTTAACATAAAAACCATATGTTAAGCCAGTCTCGAAACATAATGAATTGTCAGTAATCATTTAAGGAAGTTGTAACGGAGACGCTAAGGGTCTACTTTGTTTACTGGCAGATATTTGTTTACATTCAATTACACTGTAATGGAAGACAGGAAGGCTTTGCCTAATGAAGCCTTGAAATCCTGCCAGGCTCCTGCTTAAACGAATTATAGTAACGGCACTAAAAAAGGATGCAGTTGCACACAGGCTTCTTGTGGTTCGTGGTGGAGGGGGTTGTGCAGTCTTGTCAGTATTCAAGTGTACAATTCAAAAGAAATTCTTGTCCTGATTACATACACCTCTGATGTGAATGTGAAGACCCACACTGCATGAATACCATCTCCTCAGCCAGTGATTACATTTATATACAAACTGAATAGACATTTAAAGACAACAGTCAATGTTTGACTCTCTCTTCCTGCTGTGGGAAGTAAGAGGGAACAAAAGACAGAATATCTTCTGTTCCACCAGTTGGCATCTTTCATCTATCTTTGTGAAATGTTGTAAATTACCACTGGAGGTTTTGCTTAACACTACTCCTCAATCCCTATTTGCATAAAACAATTATTATGCTTGTGATCAGGAATTACAGTCAGCTTGAACATTAGAAGATAATTCCTATTGATAAAGCTCAACTGAAGTCATTATGTCTGTGGCACTCACCTCATCTACTGATGAAATTAACATCACTAATAAAAGGTGTTGTCAAGCTATTAAATTATTTAAACAACTCATCGTGTCAACCAAATTAAATTGTCTGTCTTCGCATTTGTGGTAGTTCTTGCTACGATAAGTGACGGAAAACAAAACCAGCTACGCTATCGTGGCTGGTGACTGTAATATATTTAGGATATGTGTTTTTAATTACGATGCCTTCACTCAGTACTTATTAAACAGACCGTCTTCAAGCTCATCCTTCATTTTGGTCTCAGCTATACACCTGTAAAGTTGTGTGACTGCATCCTGCACAGTCGTGACAGACACCACAAAGAGAAAACAATACAAGCTACATAGAAACATGTCATGGCAAGACAGAGATGAGATTTCAGTTTTTATACGTTAAGTGTATGTCCCCAGTCCAAACTACGGAGGGTTGTCAATGCAAAACATGTCAAAAGTTAGACATCTGGTTACATCTATTTATTTCAAATTTATGCTCAGTCCTTTTAGAAACCTCCAAGGAGTTCGCCACAAAAAATGGGCACCATTGCAGGGACACCAAACCTTTTGGTCTCTGGATGGCTTGGAGGAGGTAGATGCTCGCCAAATGTGTGGACATTTTAATCAAGACAAAGCTGGCCGTCAGCCATGCAGTTTTTCATTATAAGCGACAGCAAACAGCTCAAATCTAAGCTATTGTCTTCTCCACAGATTAAGCAACTGCAGACTCTGAATCCGGACAAATGGAACGGGTTGTTCTTCCATGTCAGATTCATTTCTCTTAAACGTGTTAACGATTCTATAATTTATATTGTGTTATTGTTTATGCCTTAATATTCAGAGCAAGATCAAGCTGTCTGATGCTTATGTACTTTTGAGAAATGTTAAACTATGTTATTAGCTTTACCCACAATCACATAAAAAGCTTTTTAACTGTCTGCATGGGCAAGTGTCCAGGGAACACTACAGACAGAAGGTTTTCAGGGCCACATACATCTAGTATAGCCTGTCATGCAGCACTATTTGCCAGATGTTCTGCATCACCTGAAGAATATAAAAACATGCCGCTTGCAGAAAAAAAGTCTCTGGTCATTTAAAACTGTCTCAGCGGTTGACAGAGCATGACTCTGGAGATTTTGGCTCCTAATATGGGCTGGCTGTTAATAAATGACATGTGAATTATTATGTTTAACTTAGACTCAACATCTTAGGTATGCAGAACTCTGAGACGGTATTGTATAAATGTTTCTGCACCTTGATCTGAGGAATTAGCTTCATGTTTCTTTGTGGTAGTAGTGGAGACTAGCAGAGGAGAGGCATGGTGGAGGTTCTTTAAGAGGATCAGTGAAAGTTTTCTGCTGCCTATTCAAGATTCACAACCAAATGCCATAATTAAGAAAAACATCAACTGACTTTTATTTGTCTCTCTAGTGAATCTGTGGGTACTAAAAATGTTGTGGGTGTGTAGTGAAGGATGAGAGAGCTGTCTTTCTGCACACCAGAGTAAATAAAAACAAAAACCTAAACCTAATAAATGCTGTAATCGCTGTTAACTGTTTGATGCAATACTGGAATCTAAACATCTCTCTCCCCCGACGGCAGCCATTTTGTCGTTAGCAGAACCAACTAAACAACGCTCAGATGACATGTGTGACTGCTTTGTTGTTCCTCCTCTGTCCACCACCACCACATAATGCCAGCACAAAATATTTCATTGGCCTGGCATGAAGTCTGACCAGGGAAGCTGAAATTCAACCACTAAGTGTTGTGTGGGATGAACAGCTTCCAAGCTAGACATTTGCAGGAAATGGCAAAAGTGAATGATGAGTATGACTATAACGTAATATGATTAAGTCACAATGGACTTTCTTTGCAAAATCATAATATGAAAACTGGTGATATTCCCAAAACCCTTGTCCTTTCATTATGACTTATCATACAGCAGGCTACCCAATGATTAGCTTGCTTAAGTGTTAGCCTCGGTGGCCTCTAGACAGTAGCCTAGCAGTGGTGTTCTCACAACTCACGGCTAATGTTATCTCACTAATGACAAGCATTTCATGTCGTAACCACAAGCCTCATTTGAAGGCAATGAACTCACATATAGGCCCACTCACACAGAAAACGAACAGCTAGCTCCAGCAAAGAATGCTAGCTAACTTGCTAGGTAACCTGAGCCTAAGCTGACAATCAAATAAATTTAGACTCCAGAATAATGAAGATGTGGAAACAAATATATATTTTCACTTGCGACCACAGGTGTATTATGAAAAAGTAACCAGCATTTTAAATTAAAGTGCATAGGGCTGTCATAGCGGACTTGTTGTCAAAGTTACGTTTGGGATCCTACATATGGAAAACATGCCTGTCAATATTGCAGCTATCCCAAAAAATGCCAATAATTAATCTGATGTTAAATTAGAAATTAAGACAGCAAGAAGAGGATAAATGCCAGTTCAAGCTTCTTTAACACTTAAATTCATGTTATCTTCAATGGTTTTAGGCAGACTTAACCACTCGTTCTGCATGTGATTTAGAGACGATGACAAACACCGATCTCAAGTATCTTAGCGCTTTGTTGAGTAGCGCATTTTCCCCTCCAGCAAATGGAAACACAGCTGGGATAAAACTCAAAATGACAGGGTCACCAGGTGGTTTGGCGAGAAACAGAGAGGAGGGGAAATAGGCAGACAGACGGTAAGTTGGATAACAAGCAAGGAAGAAAGATAACAGGCAGAGAACAAACAAACAGATGGAGGAAGTCTAGATACGGTGGGTAAAGATTGACAGGCTCTAAACAGAGCTGATTGTTTCATATTCTTTGAAATGAGTTACAGAGGTAAAGTAAGGTAATCTGTTACAGGCATATTAGTATTCAGCTCATCGTTCTGTTTAACCTGATATGAGGCGCGAGGCAAAAAATAAAGAGGAGAGCGAAGAGATGGAATATCTCCGTGCCTCGAACCATAGACGCCCACGCAGGGCTGTGACTTTCAGATGATGAGGAAGATGGGTGAGTAAAGACATGCAAGGACAGAAAGTCATATCTGAGAGGAAAAGGAAAGATGAAGAGAAAACAAGATAAAATATGAATCAGAAGAGAAGAGGGAAGAAAAAGGACAAAGTCACAGAGGCCACAGATCTGTTGTGCTGTATATCCTGTATGTCTGTTATTACTTGTATTGGAAGGAGCAATGTCTATTGTCACACTTATTGATTTAAGTGTGTTCCTGCTGCAGTGCTCTGACAAAGTGCGTTCTCCGAAGCTGCTATGTTTTAGAGGTCAGTACGTCCACGTCACATCTATTTTTTGTCAGCTTCACTAGAAGAGTTCCTAGCCAAACTTTTTGGTTAAAACATGAAGAACAGCACAAGGTGTTGACCTGGCCTCCAAATTCACTAGATCCCAAACTGATCAAGTATCTGTGAGATGATCCACAGAGGCCCCTCCCCTCAACCCGTAGGACCCAAAGGCCCCCCACTAACAACATTCTGTTGCCGGACACCACAGGACACCCTCAGAAGGCCCATGTCCATTCTCACAACTGTTTTGGAGGCACAGGGGAGACCTACACAATATTAGGAAGGCGGCCATAATGTTATGGTTAATTGGTGTATATTCCTATCTACACATCACTAGCACAAATACTGGCCCCCGTCTCCATTATATAGAGATTCAATATTAACGACGTAATCAAGACAAATATCTTGCAGACTGCAGCATGAGCCTAGCTAGTTCCATGTTGGTCGGAGATGATGAAGTGTGTTCAACTCGCAATACAGAAGCAATTTTTCTACCACCCATATTATTGCAGACAGGTCTTGGTGGGTTGACTGAATCAATAAAAATAAATCACTCAGCATGATCTCCATCATGACCGACCTTCCTGCCTTTGTGTTGTACCTCTTTATGAGTGAGCCCTTCCTTATACTGCATGTTCAGTCTGAGCTGTTGTATATAAGAATCATTGTATAATTGTAAAAAAAAAAAACATTAATACGGCCTTGGGTTGAAAACACGATTCAGACAAGAATGTTTTAACTGATGATTACCCGACGGTACAAACGCTTCATTATTTCCTTTTAAAAGACACACCAGTCTTTAACATCTAAGACAATAAGGAAGCCGGAGTACCCGGAGAGAACCCACGCAGACACAGGGAGAACATGCAAACTCCACACAGAAAGGCCCAGTCGGCCCATGGATTCGAACCCGGGACCTTCTCACTGAGGCATTAGTGCTAACCACCTCGCCACTGTGCCGCCCCAGGGACAGTTTAATCAAATGTAAATTGACCCTCATGCACACAGTACATAATGTATATAACTGCGCAACTGTGAAGTTCACAGATATATGAGTCTATGGGTGTGGGTGTGTTTGTACATGTAAGCCTGTGAGTGGGCGCATGTCTCCTTATACCTATCTATCTGTATGCAAGTTCAATAAAATACAATGATTCAAAACTTCTCAACATCTTTACCGATGAACTCCTGACAATCTACACTGAGTCACAGCCCTCCAAAGTATTCATACTTTGATTATGGACCTGACAAGCCTGAAGCCAGCTGGCTGCTCTGTCTATGCATCTTGTTGCACATATTTGGGTATCACTGGTTTGTTTTTGGCAATAATGATCGACTTCTTTGTGCATTGACTATCTCACTCTAGATAAAAGTGATGCTATTTTAACCACTAACTCAGTATCCTAATAAAACACCTCAGACTTTCTACTTTTGTTATTCATTCGTTTCATCGCTATAGCAATAAGCTAAAGTTGAAGTGCATTTATCATATGGATGAATGCCTGTCTGTCCCGTCCCATATGTTCCTATATCTGAAACCTATTTCCAACCATTTTAAATTACTGTAATTGAAATGTTATGTATATACAGTATACTTGCTTATATAGGCTTCAGGCTACCATGTATGTGTGTGCTATACTGTAAGCCGCCCATTCAGTATGAATGGATGGATTTATGAATGCATTCAGCATGAATAGGTGCATCTTGGGGTTTATTATCTAAACACATTGTGCCAATAGGAATCAACATTTTGTAATTGATACTGCCGCTTGGCAGGAAAGTATTCACCTCTCTCTCGCTCCACTCTTAAGGGAATGTGATGGATGGCGGTGAGGAAAGACAAGTATTTCCATTGTTGTTGTCCATCCTGGGCCCTGTGACAACACTTTTACTGAAATACTCGTCTGTAGCGAAAAAGGGGAAACATCGCAGCTACAGTATGCTGATGAGGAGTGAGAGGGAGGGAAACTATTCAATAACACACAGGATGCCTAAATTGGACACACCTAAAATTCAGGGTTAATATTCACTTGGGAACACTCATGGTAGTAATACAATGAATATGTATGTGTTGTCCTTGCATCTTACATTCAAGGACAGGGAGTGTTCTCTTGTCTTCTCATCAGCAGATGTGACAGAGGCAGGTCGGGGTCGACATAAGAAAAATAATAACAACTTTATTTTCGGAGACCCTTTTGAAAACACACTTACCAAAGGAATGAAAGCACTACATATAATACAGCCTAAGCATTAAACAAGTAATACTGAAGGACGGCAAGGATTACTTTGATGTTGCTTCTCTTCAAACGTGTCAAGAGCCTTGGTAACATGTGAAGAGTGTTTGGTATCAGCTATGCTCTCTGAAAGTTTTGCCTGGTGACTCATTCTACTGCAGGAGCCTTTTGAACAGCCATTACTTGACCCAGGTTTACCAGGACCTATACAAGTAGTTGTCTATCGTCCGTGTACCAAAAGAAATACATACAAAGCATACACAATTTGGGTAACATGTACTGTACATAAATAAGAAAAGGGGACCAAGAATCGAACCTTGTGGGACCCCACAAAATTGGGGAATAAGGAAATCACTTATGTGGAGACAGTTTCTTCTAAACTTTTGATGAAATGGTCAAAAAAGGTAAAAAAAATTACAAGAAAAATAACAGATCTAGAGAGGACATTTTACCTAAACCTGCTTAGATATAATAAATAATAAAAGCTTGCTCAGTTCCTCTATCGGGGCCCTGTGACTGACAACCTTGTGTTTTTTGTTTCCTTCAGTACTACATATTTGTAATCTGGCTTGTTATTGCTCTTGGGATCTCAGCTCCAAACCGATTAAAATAATAAACTGTCAACAAATTAGGATGTATCAGCAGTAAACCAAAGTCGAAAACTCTAATTCCACAATCGTTTTAGAAAACTGATAAGTATCATGCAGTCAGAAATGCAGTGTAATGTGGTTAACAGAGTAAGTTCGCGTCTTCTGACTTTGCAACACAATCTTCAGACACATCTCAAGGTCATGCCAATGTCTAAATCACAGTAAACATTCAGTGATCCAAATTTTGTTGGAGGAATGTCCAAAAGTCATATATCTTGAGCATGCAAACATAAATCCAGCCTGGCTGATACAAATACCTGACCTTGTCCAAGGACTGCTTGTCAGAAAGGTAGAGCTTCACTCCTGGAGAAAATAGATTGACAGAAATAAAAGTAAAACTCCAATGAATAAATGAAAATTGGATTTTGTTACATGCCCACAGGCTGTGACGAGGAAATACATTCTGTGGACATTTGCATAATGCACATCTTTTTAGTTAGCAATTTAAATTAGCGACTGCTCTGGTCCTGAACTTTGAGCACAGTTTGTTTGGAGCACAAACAGGACTCTTGCCTGGGTTATCTGTGATGTTTGATGTGTTAAGCCTCTCTGAGACATTCATTACACACACACACGCAAAGACACTTCAACTACTAAATCAGCAGGTGGGATTCAGTGCAGTTCCCTATTACCACAGAGAGATCACACAGAGCGAGGTGATGACTCTACATGACAGACTAATTGAGTGGGTAGATTGAGAGCACAGAGGGCCTCGCTGTCTGACCTGGATGTTCGAGTTGGGAGGTTGAAAGGAACGTACATTACTCATTTTAGGTTTGCAAAGTACCTTTCGGATTTGGTGTGTGAGTGTATTACTCATGTTGTGCGGAAATAAATCTGTTTTAACAATGGACAAATATCTTCATAATGTAAGTCATGAAATTTTAGACACATGGTATAAGGTTTAATGGGTTAACCGCTGCAAAAGGTGATATCTGAAATGATGGGTGAGTGATGAGTGGTAGACTAAAGGGAAGGCAGAATTACTTGTTAAATAGCGCCATCTAATGGTCATTTGGCACAATTGTAGGTTTTTCCTCTCACTGTTGTAGCCGCAACACAAACACATAAGAAAGAAACACGTTTTTTTGTTTGTGTGCTGCCTCAGTTGACCTGGTCTCCACAATCACCAAACCTAAACCCAAGTGTGATGGTTTGGGATGAGTTGGACCACAGATTGTAGGCAAAGCAGCCAACAAGTACTCAAACACCTGTGGGAACTTCTTCAAGACTTTTGGAAAACCATACAAATGATGGTGATAGAGAGGATGACTGCAAAGCTGTCACAAGCGCAAAGTTGTCACTTCTTATATAAAACATAACATTAGTTTAACACTTTTTTGTTCACTGTATGATTCCATATGTGTTTCTTCATAATTTTTAAACAATAAAAATATCTAAAACATATTTACTGAAATGTGTTGCAAGTAGTCAATGGTGGCAAGACTATTAAGTGGTCAACCGGATATCAGTTGCCTTCAAAATAAAGCTACACGCTGAAATTACAGTGTTGGGTTGAATGTAAAAACAAGCCTTTGCTTTACTGTCACGAAAAAAAGTTCTTATATTATTTTCATGCCTGTGAATGTAAAACCATTTTTAATTAACTTGTATGCCACGCTCAAATGTTTAACTTTACTTTGAAAGTACTTCCGGAAGACGTTGTTTTGCGTTAGCTACTTTGACACGCCACGTTGCCTAGTAACCTACTGAAATAGTTGTCAGCTCCTGCTATCATTTATGCTACTTGCTGTCAACTACTCAGAGGGAAGTCATGAGGTAATGTATATATTATTTTCTTGTTAGGGGGCTAATTTGAGCTGTATGGATCATATTAACGTTTTCACAGTGAGTTTAAGCTGTTACAGCCACTTAAAACTATGAATTGAGGCTAATTGCTGCGTTTAACCTGTGTTTTGTTTAGCTAGCTAACATTAGCTTTCCAATATTTAAAGCCTTGTTATGTGTTAAGAAACTTAGCTAAATCCAAAAAAAAAAAAAATGCAAACTTACGAGTTTGAATGACATAATAATTATATGACCAGCTTTTTTATTTCATATCAGAATCAAAATACTTTATTAATCCTTCAAGGAAATTGTTTTGCTGCTGTTGCTCCCCTAAAGTGACAGTTGCTAGTTGACAGAGCAAATGCAATAGAATAAAAGTAATACAAAAATATATATATAAAAAATAAAGTAAGATGCATTTAAAGTAAAAGAAACAATGTTGCACAAGTATTCACAATATACAGAGGTAAGAGGTTGCGAATAAATTGAAGTGTTAAGAGTTACGATTACAATAAACTATTATAATTTCTTGTTATGCAGCGTAAATTATCATTTGACAATATAGGAAACAGATCTCAAGGCTGCCTTGTTTTATATTAATGACTCAAGAGGGTAGTAAATTTTAAATGTGATGCTACAGTAAAACTGATATTGCAGCTAATCTTGGTCACATCCAAAATGCCCCGGCCCCCACAACATTAGTTTTATGGAAAATAACAGTAACTTTAAGTAATTGAACTGGCATTTAAAGGGTCAAAATCCTCAAAATGATTGAATGTTTGGTAGTTTTTTAAAGTGCTGAAGTGATTTAAGAGATTTCGGCAGAAAGAAAAGCAGAAAAAAATGTTAATTAAGTTGTTTTTTGGAAGTGGACATTTTTATCTTTAATGACTCAAGAGGGTAGTAAAGTATTATAGTAAATGAAACTATCTCTCACCACTTTATCAGCCTTATTAGAATCACTGCAAGACAAGCTTAACTGAATGACTAAACATATTGCAAAATTTAAAAAGAACGTCTCAGTGCATCACTCTCCTCATTTCTTGTAAAGCTTACAGGACGAGGAGCCCCAAGAGCCCGAGCAAGAGATGCTACAGCAAGTAGCAGCCAGAATAATTCAGAGGGCCTGGAGGAGATACGTGGTGGGTGCTGCTGCTGCTGCTGCTGCTGTCGTGGGAACACAGACTGTTTTTATAATGTGCAAATTAAAGTACACAGGCGGCAACACATAGTAACTGTCATTTTCCTTCCCGTGTTACAGTTCAGAGTGGTCTTCGAGTATTTCAAAGAGCTGATTGGGCATTGCAACCAGCAGGATCCGCAGACAGTCCTCAAAACTGTCAATCCTCGAGAGGTAACAGAAACGATGACCTCCATAAAAATTAAAAACTGCTAATAAAGCAAAAATTTAATCTGGCTCACCCATGGCAGGCAGAGTTGCTGGATGCTGCAGCTGGGGTGTTTATCAGATTTCGACTTGGAGGGGTAAGAGCCGAGAAGGGAAATCACTCATCACTGTGAATGATGTTGCACATATACCTACTAACATCTACCTTATTACCTTTGGATTCAGATCACGTTTCCTCCCAATATCTATTACAAGATCTTCACCCATCGGCCTATCACAGATGTATGTGCAAACAGCCCGAGGGACTACACCAAGACAGGCGTTAAGAAGCCTATGGCCCAGCAGACCATCAGTGCACGGGGTCCGATTCAGGAGGACCGATCGGGTTGGTACCAGCGTATAGACAACAACAGCTGGAGGCTGTTCTGTAGCAAGGTAAAAAAAACAAAGATAATTTTTTAATTTTGGCTCTTAATTGATCAGGACTTTTCAGGAATGCTTATAACGGCGATGAAATAAAATTGGTAAGCAGCTCCAACCAGCATGAAAGTGCTTTGCAAGCCAAAGCCATTTAATCTGTTACCCAATAAAAGCATATGATGAACAGGAGACAGGAGAGCAGCGCACAGGATCAGTACAAAAGCAGTAAATAAGTGAAAAATAAATAAAGATTTGCCACATAGAGCCTGTGCTTATGTGCTTCTTCTCTCCGATAGGCGGATCGCATGGGCGAGCCCGCCGAGATCGGCACTAACAAAAAGATTGACTTTCATTACTCCCGGGTGCAGCGGAAGCAAGACGTAGACAAGTGGAGGAAAAGAAGGAAAATTGAATGGCTGAGGCTGATGTGAGTTGGAGTAGGTGCAAAAGGAAGGTGTATGTGTATTAATTATTATCCTTACACAGCCAGAAATTACACATCTCACCACTTTTAGGTAGTATGAAAACATAAAATATTTTAATTTTGATTTATAAATTTACTCTCTTTACATCGATTAAAAAAAATAACTTGCACTGACTTATGAAGTTAGTAAACTTAATCATTTTAATCAGTTTCAGCTACATTTTTCTGCATTGGCCAACTGTTCTAAATGGCAAAGCAAAACCTGTGACATTAGGACAGAGCCAGACTAGTTGTCCCTGATCTTAATGCTAAACTAAGCACTAAAGAGACCTATTCAGTAATAGAAGTAAGTAAGAGGAAATGTTTCTCCTCATCT
Source organism: Chelon labrosus (assembly GCF_963514085.1). Classification (NCBI taxonomy): domain Eukaryota; kingdom Metazoa; phylum Chordata; class Actinopteri; order Mugiliformes; family Mugilidae; genus Chelon; species Chelon labrosus. The sequence goes on along the minus strand of NC_140351.1, from coordinate 8,037,659 downwards.
GTCCCCTCTGCTTTACACACAGGTACAGGCAGGGTCGTCTCCAGGCTCATCCAGAGCACAGACACATGGAGAACCTGGTGGAGATTTCAGCGCAGGAAGTGATGGACACCATCAAACGAAAAGGAGACGATGAAATATGTGAATCGGAGGTGGACGAGCTCCTGGCCTGGACCAACGCTCTCAACTTTGAAGAGTGAGATCATTTTCTCTTGTGTCAGCTAGTCTGTGGCACTTGTGTGTTTTCTGTTGAACAGACAGCTTTTAAACGTTTGTCTGTGCAGGTATATGCATGGGTGGAGACAACTGGGCTGCAGTCACTCATCTGAACTGAGCAGAGGTAAAAATATTCCACTTTTACAGAAGTCCTTTATTTTCTCAGGGTGTATAGTATACTGCTCTAACTTTATTCTGTATTTCTTTCTTACCCCTCTGTCACTTTGTCCCTTCTCTTCCCCCTTTTTTCCCCATGTCCTCCTCTTCCTCTTACAGATGTTTCTTCACACCCACCCATTAAATATCCACATGAGTCGGCTTATGAAAACGGCTTAGAATAAAATAATTTGTGCTTAAATCGTGCAGCCTGTGACTTGAGGATGACACACAAAGTTTGATAACACGATAACTCGATTCCAAAGACCTTGAAACTTATTGTGCGTGCAATCAAGCTGCTATTGTTGCAGTAATGATAGCTTTTTAAATGATGACAAAATGTAATTTTCTTATCATGTGAGATAGTCCGCTCTGTATTATAAGTCATTAGGATGAGTGTTTGAGGGAGATGAACTTCAGTGACCCAAAATTATCAAACCTATTATTGAATTTTTGCAGCAAACCAGATCAGACTGCTCAGAACTGGAGACTTCTGGTCTGCAGCCACATCATTCAGTCACGTTTCTGAATATAAGAAAATTCAGGATGTCATTTTAATGTTGTGCTTAGCTCCTGGCTGAATATATACATATAAAAAATACGATTAACACAAGTTCAATGGATGCAATCATGCATGTAGAGTAAATATTTAAACAGGTTTTGGTGAGAAAATAAATGTGGGAATTGGGCAGGCGTGTTTTCATAGTTACTTCATACAGAAACTTATTTTGCTGCATCACATATTCAAGGTGTTTCTATGAACATTATGATTATGGTTGAGTGTGCTCTGTTATTATACCTTACTGTCAGTGTTTAAGATTAACGTCAGAGACCCGAGCATCAAACTAATTTTAGCCTTAAACTGACAAATGTTTTTTTACAGATTAGGTTTCTGGTGAAATTTGAATCCCTTTGCATAGCTGTTATCCAAATATGCCAGACAGATGTATGGTAATTTTTAGGGTTTTTGCATGAGCTGAGGAAAGAAAGAAAAACAAAGAGGGTATGAAAGAGCAAGTTTAAGAGTAGATTTATGTGTGCCTGGAGAGTTTTTTCGAGAGAGAGAGCTTCTTGCAGAAGAAGAATCTCGGCGTGAGGCTAAACTTAAACTGACTTCACTCCTAACATATTATCAGGTGAGTTTAATTTGATTCTTCTTAAACTAATGTGTATAGAAAATATACCACAATGTGGCTGATAACTCCACTTACCTTTTGCCATTTTCTTCCTGAAAAACACAAACAAAACCCTGAAGCACCGAGAAAACGCAGCTGAAATGGCCACCGTGAAAACAAACAATGGAGACGACTGGATCGCATCTCTTATTCAAGAGTCCCACAAGGCCAAAGAGTTCTCTTACTGCCCCTACAGCCAGCTCAGAGTGGGCTCAGCACTGCTCACGGAAGATGGAAAGATCTTCACAGGTGTCATTTTAAATCTGAAATGGTACTTCTAGTGGCATTTTTGAGGGTGAAAACAATCACAAAGTCATGTTTCTCTTCTTGCCAGGCTGCAACGTTGAAAACGCCTGCTTCTACCTGGGTCTGTGTGCAGAGAGGGCCGCCATAAACAAGGCTGTGTCTGAGGGATACAAGAAATTTAAGGCTATAGCCATTTCCAGGTATTTGTGTTTTCTTGTTTTTGTTCAGGCCTAAATGATCTATTTATTAAAAAGTGTCTCTCTGCAGCGACCTGGAGGACCGGGTCATCCCTCCTTGTGGTGCCTGCCGACAGGTCATAAAGGAGGTAATGCAGTTGAAATGAGCTACCCTCATGTAAGAGTCCACACCCGAGAGCGCTATTTTTCTCATCTCTGAAACCTCTCTCTTTGCTCAGTTTGGCGATATGCCCGTCTTCATGACCAAGGTGGATGAATCCTACACGATGATGACAATGGAGGAGCTGCTCCCTCTGCCATGGGGCGCCGAATGTCTGAACAAGTAGGAGGCAAAAAGGAAGACTGAGGTGCCTCTAGTCCAGTTCATGTTCTCATATAAAATTATTCCACGCCAGAATCAAGTAGTCTAACAATCATGTTATTTGGTCACAGAATAGTAATTCTCCCCTTCAATAATGTAACGTGTAGCCACCTCATGCTATCAGATGTTATCAGATATTATGTCATCATGCCTCAAGTCATGTGCATTGCGCTGTGACGCCCAGCTTTGAATGTTGGAAGTATGTGTAAAGATTAAAACTCAATAAAACTGGTCTGATGTGATACTGTCTGATCTTCTGTATGTGTTTCACTCTTTTGTTCACTCATTCTCGTAAATGTGAATTCTAAATAAAGTTTATCTTCAAAATATTACACTGGATATTATAATGCACATTAGTTGCCACGTTTAATATTGTCATGAGTACAATAGAACGACACAATTAGAATTTATTAATTGTTGTGAAGGTGGTCTGCTGCTATTTGTTGTGGGGGGAAAAGAGGGGGCACCCGGATTTGAACCGGGGACCTCTTGATCTGCAGTCAAATGCTCTACCACTGAGCTATACCCCCTGATACATAACTGTCGTTAGCCTCCATTTTTGACGATAACTATTGCACCAGCCTGTTCTGAAGATGTTGTATTACAAGAATAATGTGGCGTTTATCGTAAAAGTATTTGACATTACGCTGATTACACACATGTTGCATGATAATATTAGCATACATTTGTCTGCCCAGCTTACAAGAAACAGTAAGTAGCGGCCATTGGTAGCGGCTTGCTAAGTCACCGGATGTGTCGTCATGAAAACGCGACGCAAACGGATATTCAAGTGTATCGAAAGGAAAGTGGGAGAAACGGAATCAAAATGGTATGGTGGCGTTTATATGTCAGAAATCGTAATTTATTTTTGCGTTAACCTCTTTTACCACCATTTTAATGTTTTATTTATTTATGTGTATACTACTCTAAATTGTCCGCATCCCGGCATGTGCCTTAACAGCTCTAAAATTCAGTAGCTGTGAATTTGATTAGTCACTCGAGCTAATGCTAGTTAGCGCTTAGGTTAGCCGAGCTGTGGAGACGTGGTTAGATAAATTCGAATACAATTTATATTAGCGAATTGTTCTTGTATATAAATGCTGTGTGTGTTTCGTGTTTGCTTATTACAGAATACCCGAGGACTCCGCTCTCAGCTGAAGGACAGTGTACCTGTGGCTGGCTTCTCGCCGCAGGGATCTTACGGAGTACAGGACTCTCTGCGTAGCGGGTGAGACACTAAATGAGTCCGATCACACATAAAATATCAATATATAACATATATCTGTGACAACTACATTTAAAACATATAACCAATAAACGAGTATGTGTTTAAAACATGAATATTTACTCGTACGTTGTTCATAAATAATCAAAAATGCCATTTTATACACACATTGTTGTGCTGTACAGGTTCCATCTAAGTTGTTAAGTGTTGTTACCTCTGTCTCCACCAAAAGGAGCATATTAAACGTTCAGTATGTTTATTATAACCTACTTTTTTTGTTTTTCCTTCTGCTACAGCTTCACTAGTGTAAAGAATGAGCTCCTTCCCAGCCACCCACTGGAGCTGTCAGAAAAAAATGTAAGTTAAATCTGAATAATTATGTAAATTATGACATGTTTTAACACTACGACTATGAATGAAGAACCCATTTCAAAGTAACAAGGATAGATGCCTATAGTCCATCTTTATTCAGCATTTATAGCGTTAAGTTTGGTTGAGCTGAATGTAACGGGAAACGGAGCCGTGTTATCCTGTAGACCAGGGGTGCAAAGAAGAACAAGTACATTATGTAAATGTCTACATTTAATTAGCTGTCCTTTTACAAAACACTTTATGGACAACCTGGAATTTCTTTATAGTACAATTTTATAGCTGTCTGCTGTTTAGTTCTGGATGTTGTGTTCTGTTCACTACTCTTACTAAAAGTCTCTCCAGCAAACAAATACACTAAGCCGTGCAGGCAGGCCCGTAGCTGAATCACACTAACTTAAGTTTTTGCGGTGACTTTCTTTCTCTCTCGGTCCCACCCACCTGGGACCTAATAGGTTAACTTGAACATCACCAACTGGCTATTCAAACAGATTAACACTTGTCCATACTATTAACACCACAAGCAAAATGATGCGTTCACACAGTGCTGACCACCACCAGCAGCACCACCACTGTATTAGTTATCAGCAAGAGACTGCTCAGACCCTTTGAGCATAATGTTAACGGTCGATGTGTTTATCGTTGTTTAGTTTTATACACGTGCAAACTGCTTATAACTTGCTGGAAAGCAGTGTCGCCATGCTAGCGGTTAGGATCCGCTCTATGGAGCTTTTGTTGAGTTCTTGTCTGAAAAACTACACATGAAGAAGCAGCAGTGAACACCAACCACCGATAAGAAAAAAGAAAATCACTAATAGTTCAAATACTGACTCATTGTTTAGTCTCTTCTCTGGAGATGCGCATGCTTAGTGCCTGTGCTACAGTGGTGCGTGGTATTATTTTCAGTAAGAGAGCAACATGCTCTGGCTCTGTTTAATGAATTTTTTTGGGGTTATTTTTTGCGCAGGAAGCCGCCAACATATTCTACGCAAATCTACGTATTTTTGATGTTGTTGACATCCTTAATTAGGAGGAATAAATAACAATGGTCGGTGAGGATTGTAGTCTTTGTTGGTGCGCTGCTGATTGTTTTGTGTGTTTGTGTGATTTCCAGTTCCAGCTGAACCAGGACAAGATGAATTTCTCCACACTCAGAAACATCCAGGGTCTCCATGCGCCCCTCAAACTGCAGATGGAGTACAGGGCAGCTAGACAGGTGACTGCATCACACATCCCCTCTGCCCTCTCCCTTTTCAAATCTGTCAACGCTTGCTCTGCATTTATACATTTTTCTACTTAACCCTAATCTCTGGTGTTTTCTCCTTCCAGATCCAGCGTCTCCCATTCTTACCGAGCTCACACTTGGCTCTGGACACACTGCGGGGCAGCGACGAGTCCATCGGCTTTGAGGACATCCTCAGCGGTGAGAACCTCGCCCTTCCGCCTTAACACGACCGCTGACACATGTGTTTAACGTGAATCCTAACCGCTGCGCTGTGTTTGCTTCCCGTCACTTTGCAGATCCAGGCCAGAGTGAAATGATGGGCGAGCCACATCTGATGGTGGAGTACAAACTGGGATTGTTGTGAAAGAAGATGGACACAGAAAACACGCAGAGCTTTTACATCCGCATATGTTTGTTTATGAAAACAGTAGTCAGTAGTGTTTGGGGCAGGAATGTGTGGTGATATAGATTCAGAGTGTTAAAACAGTCATTTAAACATACATGGCTGCTTTTGTATGATTCCGGTTGTTATTTCTAATAAACTTCATAACCTTCCTCATGATATGGGCTCATTTGACCAATTATTTAACTGTTGCTGTTATACTTCTGCTCGTACTGTCACCTGGAAAACTTTGTGGTCACCAAAATAATCCAAAGTATTGATGTGTACATTTGTGTAGGGCTGCAGCTATCGATTCTTTTTGTAATCGATTAATCTAGCACTTTATCGATCGATTAATCGATTAATCGGATATTTTTTTTACGTTTTTAAACAACCAAAACAAATGATGCATAACGAAAATTATGTGGCTGTAAAATGATCAAGCATTTGCCTTTTATTTCTCAAAAAAACAGAGAACTCCAACTCCAACATTTGGCTCCAAAACTAAGCCCATGTATTGCAATTTACCCATTAAAAGTGCCAGTGCCAACAATTACATAACAATACAGTTAAGCGAACTTACTGTAAAACCAAAAAGCAATTTAATTTATTAATATGCACAACAAGTTTCATGCTGTAATCTAGCCCTGACATCAAAGTAAATATCCGTTTTATGTAGATTTCTACACCTGCAGCATTTACCATTAGGCTACTAACAAATAATACATAATTTCTGGGGTGAGCCTATTTGCTATGGTAACCTAGCAACCTGTGTGTTTGTTTGTGAACGCGTGCTGTGCGTCAGGAAGAGTGAGAGAGATGAGGGTGCAGAGAATTTAACGTCCATGATTCTGATAAGCTCAGGCCGGTCGCGTTCGCCTCGCGGCCGCTCAATTTGTGATGATAGGGGAGTATATGGGAGTATTTGGCCGCTATTCGCGGAGAATTTAGTAACGTCAATGATTCTAATAAGCTCAGGCCGGTCGCGTTCGCCTCGCGGCCGCTCAATTTGTGATCCGCTGCGTAAATCCTTCGGCTGGCCCGGTCGTCCCGATTGCCACTCCGCCCCTGAAGCTAAACATCATATCTAGTCAAACCGCATCATGACATCGCTACATACAGTATGCGATTAAAATCAGCGAACATTAATTAATTACAGGTTTAGGTTACGTTACCTTGTTTCAGCGACGCTTGGTGAAACAGCATGTGGATGTTTTCTGTTCAGATGCTGGATCATTGAGCTTGTCCTGCTGTGGTACGCCAGGTCTACTTTGCAGTATCTGCACTTTGTTCTCTTCCTTTTTTAGAATGTAATGATCCCAAACTTTAGACATTTTTTGCCGTTTATGGGCATCTTTACTCTCCGCCATCGCGCCAACTAAATTCAAAATGTATCGCGCTGGTGGTGTGCTTGCATAGGTGCTTCCAAAACAACGGTCCATGTGGAACAATCATATCCCTGCGCGTATAGTGCGCGTCATAGGAATTTAACGAGGCTTCGAGGCAGAGTTTTTGCCTCGAGCAATTTTTGTAATCGAGTTAATCGAGTAACTCGACGAATCGTTTCAGCCCTACATTTGTGATCAAGGTGAGGGGCTACCAAACATAGACACATTTTTATTATTATTATTCAAAGACCAAGGTAAATGTTCAGTCATATTTTCCAAGATGTGCAGAAGTAAGCTGACAGATGAATGTGAAAGTCTGTCCCATTTTTTTTTTTAATTCTTTCTTTGGATTACTATTCTTTCCAGGTCTTTAAATCTGCTTCCTACAGACTTTTCTGTTGGTCCTCTACTTTTCAACAAATAAAACACTCAGTAGAATTTAAACGTGGTGACAGTCATGTCCAGACTAAGACCCGATCAAAGCTTTGGTTGGCTCTGCAGTGTGTTAGAGGTTGTTGTTTTAGTGCAGGAATGACTCCACCTGCTGTCATCATCAGGTAAGACCAGTGAGCCAGGAAAGAGGCGATACCTTCCCTATGTTGAGGTTTAGATCACAGACACTTCCTGTTTTTCTCCACATGTTTGGTTTTCCATCACTTTGGGGGGAAAAAAAGCTGATTTCAGTCTCTTCTGCTCCAGAACCATTTTGTTCCCTGCCTCTTGGTTTGTTTTCTCTTCGTAAAACTTAAAAATAAAATCTGAACCTTCCTACTTAAAAACACCACAGGCATCTCTGTCAAGGGTTGGGGTTGTGACGATCATTAAATGACATTGATTTGAATTTAAGTGAGGTTACTATCCAATAATAAATAGGTTTCACTTTTTTATTTATGCGTTATTATTTCATGTTCACTTTTTGAATTTCACATTTCACTCCTCTGCTTACATCTTCAAGGGCACAAGTCTAGATGCTTAGTCCATTGGGTAATAAAGTATTTTCTTATTGTTTAGCTTAAACTCCCTTGAATACGTTAAATACAGAAATTAAAAGTACTAAGATTTGATTAGCACTTAGTAGATTTAGTTTAGACTGAGAAAAACATCATCGTAGAAGATAAGAAATTCATGTTATTAGTTGTATTTTATGTCTGTTTTGACTAAGGGATTTATTTTGTTAAAGTAAGGGATTAATTAACAGAATACAACAGAGCCTTTATCAGTAAGTTAAATTATACGAGACATGGTTTGAATTCTTTTTATTCTGTTTTGCTGTAATGTTTCAGAGATAGAAAGGAGGTGTGCTATGAAGTGTTGGAGGTTTAGAAAAGGTTCATATAGGAGAATATGTTGTGAAACAAACAAAACCACACTTTAAGTCAGTTATTTTAAGGCTAAATAAATAAACAAAAGGCTAGTCGAAGCCGGTGGTGAGGGAGGGGAGAGAAGAAACGTAGAGGTTCGTTAACTCACTGTAGCAATCAATTGAAATCTCACCACCATCGGACCAGCCGAGAGAATCGCTTCACATTCGAGGTATTTATAGGGCTGGCTGGAGAGTGCTGTTTAAAATAGGGTGCTACTTTTTACAACAGGCTTTTTCAGAATCACATTTGGATTACCTAAACACATTCACAACAAACACGACGATATAACATTTCTATTACTATTAATAGTGCGATCTTTGTTCCAGCTTTTAATGCAGTTCCTCGGCTGCACGGCATGCTGGGAAAATAAGCGTCAGGGGGGGGAGGAGTTGTGCTTAAACAAAGCGATTTATTCATCGGAACAAAGTATTAGTATTTCTGACAGATGCGAATCAATATGTTGTCGATTAAGGTGTTATTTAAATGCAAAAAACAAAACAAAAATCGGGACGAGCAGTGTGTATTTCACAGTAAAAGAGACGTGCTACTTCTGACAGTAAGCTGGCTGGGAGCTGCGTTGCGCATGCGCCAGTCATCAACTCATGCAAGAGGCTGTAAATTAAGGAAAATTCATATTTCTTCCACTCTTCAGTCTTTCTTACTCTCTGAAACTATTTTAGTTTTTTGAGTGTCACTGTTATTAATAAGATAAAAACAAATCAAGTGTTTCTTGAATTTATTCTGTGAATTTAAAACAAATTATTAATTTAAACCATAATCCGTTGTAACAATGTATTTCTTTGTTATTTGCTTTCATTTGATGAAAGTGGCGGAGACAAACCTCAAGACATAACTCTAAAGCTTTAATGATGAACTGACTGTTTGCTGATGCAAACCCTAAGCCATCTGGTGAGATGCCATACCTATAGGGAAGCTTCATCCCCTGCGATGAGATGGGATGTTTTGGTTGCTGTTGTTGCGGGAATATGTACAGCCTCAGTGCTGAATAAAAATTCATACGATCCAATCCGCGGGGGAAACGCTGAATCAGTAGTTTCCAACATAAACAACTTATACTTTAAAGCTGCTTTGATCGTGTTATCGCAGTAGACAGCCTGCAGATACATCATGACCAAGAGATTTCACTGGGTGGCTTGAGTAAAGCTAGTGCTGCACATCTAAGAAGATTTTATTATTGTCACTATTGTGGTATTAGAGAGTTGTGGCAAAGTTTTTCTCAAAGGACGGGAAAAGAAGGGAAGACAGATCTGTTTCATTCAGAACATTTTGAACGCTTTTATTGTGAAGGGTCAGCCACTATGTTTAGTCTCATTTCAGGTCATATGTTTAGTGACACTTACTGTGCATTGATGCAATGTGAAATTAATAATTGGAAAAATTGTTCCAGACTAGGTAAACTAAGCTGAAACAGCCAAACACAAAGGTACGGGACTTGTTGAGGTATTGCAGAAGTAGGCAATCCTAACCCAAAATTTGCAGACATTATAGTTTTGACACTAGCAAGCTGCAACCACAGGAAATCTGGTAAACCGTTTGAGACAGATGCTCTGAAATATCCTGATTTATAGCCTCTATAATGGGTCAGGCCTAGAAGCAATACTACATTTCCCATAATTCCAATTCAGCATCTTCCATTAAAGCGTTTCTGTCTTCCCCAGATTGTAATTCCACTGTCTGTTTCTTCTGCTTTCTATTTCTCCCTCTATTTAGTTAAAAACTGTAGTGAAAGATCCTGACTTTCACTCTTCAACCACAAGATGGCAGTGTGAATCCACGCTAAGCTGCTCAAACTGGCCCCTAGTCATTTCCTTTCTAACCCACTTTCAGGCCCAGCACACTGGTTAAACAGGTCGTGTGTTGGTAAAGACTCTGCTCTTAACATTTCACTGTGAGAGACTCAGCGGAGAGGCTCGTGTCACTTTTCATACATGGCTGGAAAGCACGATGCTGTCTTTGACAACAAATAACCCTCCCCCTCGTGGGTCAGCTCAGGACAGCATGCAGCCGTAACACACAATGTAATACACAAAATCTGTTTGCACCTGCATGTCTAATCCCCAGTGACCGCTGCAGTGATGCTGCATGTGCTGTAATAGAGTAAATCCAGATTGCACGGCACGTGAACGTAATGCAGCGCCCGGAATGTGCATAACAATCGAGCTCAAATCATTGCGTTGCTCCAGGGACGTATGCCGACGGATAATATCACACACAACAGTATATAACATTTATAAATAGAAGACCTCAAGCTGAGGAGTCATTAGCACTAGACTGCTGTACAAACTGTAAACGCTACAAATGATGAATACAGTTTACCGACTTCTACTGATTAATTAGGAAGAGTTCAGGCTGTGGGCGAGCTTTGAAAAGGAGAATTAACTGAAGTGATTCCTCTAGATGATTAATATGTTGTTTTGCACCAAACGTGTGAAGAGAATGATGTGTTTTTGATTCACTGTGTGCAAAGAGCAGCTGTTTATGCAGAGATCCTCTGCACCTACAGGACAGATACACAGAGGGCCATTAGAGGACTGTTTTGCCTTCATTATTATGTGGATATTATGTATATCCTTTATATTAACTGCATATAAAAAGCTTTTCTTTAAGGCTTTATGTTTTCTGAGGAAATACTTTATTTAACTGATGGCTGTACAGCATGCGTGGAGAACGTTCTCATAGTTTTAGTATCTAAAAATATATGGACTTAACTGTAAGCCTAGTCAGTGGTGATCAAACTAGTTTAGTATTCCCTTAAATCTGTAAATGTAATTATTTACTGATTGTTGACACTTGAGCAATAAAGGTTTTGAAGCTCAGCGTAAGTGGCACCAAGGCCATCGCCATCTTGGAATGCTTGACTCCATGTTACACGACAGGCAGGGTCAGAGGGCAGGACTGTTTGTATATGTGTGTTTCCCTCCTGGTCTTTTCTCCCCCTCCCCCTTCTCTCTCTGCTCTCAGGTACCATCAGCCTAACTGTCCTGCACCTGTAGAGCGCAGGTGGCCAATCATCCAGAGCTCCCGTATATAAAAGGAAGCGTGCCTGCAGTGATCCTGGCGCTCCACTCTCTGCCTGCCTGAGCTGCTGGTGTGGTGTGCTCCTGTGCTGAAAGTCATTGAGTCAACTTTGTTGTTTAAAATTCAAAGATTGTGGAGTGAGGTTGAGAGGATAGATAAGTTTTAGGTACCGTGCACATTATTGTTTTTGTTCACGTAGCCTGTCTCTGTCTAAAAACACCAGTTTTCCAGTTTATTTGGCACAACCACCTCGTCCCACCACTCCTCCCCAATTGTGTTCCTGCGTTAGCAGTTTTCCATTGGTCAATACAACATTTTTCTTTTTGCTCACACGAACTCTGACTCCATCTTCTTTTGATTGTCATGTTTATGTCTTTACCATCTAAGGAGTCGTAACGCTCCACTTTACTAAATAGGCAAAGAGGTGGAGCGCGAGTTGAACCGAGGCTTCATTTTTCAACCATGAAGCTTTCCTCTTTCTCAACGCGTGGCACGTCAGCTGCTCCAACCTCTGGTCACTGGACCATGCGATGGATTACTAGCTAAACTGCACTTATTCCTGCTACATTAAACATTAGGATATTGACACAGTCACCGTGAGCATGGTGATAATTAGTATTTACTGTATGTCAGAGTAACTGCTCTATCAATAGTTTTATTGACGGTCCAAAGTGTAGTATTTCAGTGCAGCTATTAGCGGAAAATAGATGTATCAATGGATATACTTTCATTAGCGTGTAATCACCTGTAACTATGAGTCGCTGTGTTTTTGCTAAGTTAGAATGAGCCCTTCATATATAGGTAAGGAATTGGTCTTCCTCCACAAAGCCCTCCAGTTTACATTGCCATGTTTTTACGGTATCACAAAACAGGCAAATAAAACACTTGCTCTGAAGGAGGTCTTTTAAGTTTTTACATAGGTTCTACTACATACTTGGAAAGGGAAGAGTGGGGGAAGGGTATTCATTTAGTTGCATTCTGCAACCTCACCACTAGATGTCACTTAATCCTGCACACTGGCCCTTTAAGAGAACTGGAGCAGTGACTCTTCCTGCTGATTTAGGCTGCCTAGTAGCCATTTATAGTATTGCATCTGGAAAAATGTTCCTGATGGACAATCTGTAAAACTGTTGACAGGAGCAAACAAGCTTTTTCCCACTTTCTTCAATAATGTTTTGAATAAAAGTCTCCAGAGCTTAGAAAGGGGAGTTTTTGCATGAAGTCATCACAATGTTAACTGTAACCCAGCAGGAGAAACATTGACTCACATATGCATAACACAAAAACTTTTTGGGCTTTACAGATGATTTTCTTATTTTTTTTTTTATATGACATATGAGCTGTTTTTTTATTCACTATCCACTTCTCCCTAACACACCCATGTCACAGCCCCACAGCACTGCTAGCATGGCTTGGTCTTATTCGGGTACAATGAACGCCTGGAGACTTTACACAGTGTGACCATGAGAAATTCATTTTAAAAATAAATTGACAGCAGTGTGCTTGGTGAGGCATTTTCTCTAATCAGAAGCCCAGGAGGAAAGTAGAAATGAGGTTAAAAGCCCTGCGACAATGCTTTGTTTGACAATACTATTTTTTATTCACTAACTTAGCAAAATCCAAGGAACCAAACTCACTATATTCCTCTTAGCACATGAACAAATCCACCTCATCATATCACACAACATCCCACACCTGCACTGGTCAGATCTATTCAAACAGGTATGAATATGATGTTAGGAGCAGTGATTTTAGTTAAGAACTATCTGTGCAGAGGGCTGAAATAAACCTTGTGTTGGCATATGGAGGTCATCTATTGCTGAGGGAGTTTCCACACGCTGCCACTGTGATTTAACCACAGTTGCGGGATACTGTTCACACGGCTATTTTTAAATGCCAGGTAGTAAACCATCACACGCTCAGCTTAGGCACCCTTCTGAAGCAATATCTCCCAACACAACGCTTCCACCTCCTCACGGCCTCGGATGAAACATAAACATGCGGTTTAATTTTCACTCTGAACTCCGGTTCTCGCCGTCACACACTGAGCGTTCACGCTAGCAAGCACCGGGAAGATGTCACACGTCAGGCGGGGCACCGACTCGTCTCGTTGAAGTGCTCCTTCTCCTCTAGCTGTGTGGTAATTGCTCCACAAATCACAATGCCGGGGGAAGTGGAGAGACAGCGGGCCTCACCGTTTGGGAGTGGGTTGCCATGGCCACGGATGCATTTGAACTTGCTGGGAAGGAGATTAGTCTTAATTAATGTTAATGATCGGCCAACAAGGATGCGTTACACGAGACACTGCCACATGAATGCACACAAGATTTTTCCATCTGAATAGTATATCAGTACTCCTTCCTTAAAATTAACATAGAAAACCGTTATATTCATTCATATTTTTGGCAAATTATCATTATTTTTCTTTACCTTGACATACTTGTCCAGATCTGTGTATAGTAAATAACACTCAAACGTCCAAGTTTCTAGTTCACATTGCATTGTCACGGACTTGCCCACACTCTGTATGCTACAGTCTTTAAATAGGTGTTGATTGGAGCTGTTGTACTCAAATAGCTGCGATCCTGCCGAGCCTCAGTGGGTGGCAGATGCTATTCTCCACACTCGCTCTCTCAGCCCTTTTATTGACGGTCTATGCCTCAGCAGCGCCCACTGACAGGAACCACTGAAGGCTCTTATTTCCCCTCCTCTTTTAGGCAATTTGAGGGATAGAAAGAAAAAAGGCAACTTGATTTTTTTTGGACTGTGTGGAAAAATCGAAGTCTTCATTAAGCAGAAAAACACAGGTCACAGTGCAAATGCTTGGTAATGAGGGAGGGGTGATGTATCCAGTCAAAACAGACAACTACCTGTCATCGTTCCATGGGAGTTCGACTGATAGTGGTTAGGCTAACATCAAGCCCTCCTTCTTTCTTTTCATCTGTGGGTGGTGGATATCTCTCCATCAATTGCACAATTTGAACTAGCATCCCACACCTTGTGAAAGCACTGACAGGTGGGAGGCCCCCCCCTCCCACTCTATCATCAAGTGCCAAACATCATTTCAGCCTTGCTTTGGCTTCTTTACTGCTTACTGCTGAAAACACCATGGCCACCATGGTCAAGTTAAATAAGAGGTAAATACATAGTCCAAAGCAACATAAGAACAAGCTGAGATATTTGATGCCCCATACAAATACACTACATACTGTATGGCGGGTCAAGAGGGTTATTTCACTTTTTCAACATCTGTTTAACAGGAAGTAGAATAAGGACATTATGATATCAAAACAGATTCAAGACAAATGAGTTTTGCAACACAAGTATAGAATCCTCACCAAGATGGTGGCACGATTGCACATGGTTGTTCATGTTTTTGTTCGTGTTTTATCCCGCATTTAAACGTTGTGTTATTTATATGTGTGCCTCTTAAGCAGGGAGTCAATGCAAACATTTCGTTATGTTCTCATAATGACATTAGACTCTTGATTTTTGATTCTTGATAAAGGTTGCTGAACCCTCAACAACATCACCTATAGGTTTTAAAGCTCAGTATGCTGGTTCTAGCAGTTGCCATTTTGGCTCTGCTTGGCTCCGCCCAGTTCCTGGCTAATCCAAAAATGGATTGGGGGAGGGGTGTCAGTGGTCAGCTAACAGCCAGGCGGACAACTAGAAACCACAGTCTTGATCAGGAATTACATTAAGCCTTAACATACTTTAAATACGTATGTTATTTAAAAATACAATTTTTAAGAATGGGGAAAATTTGAGATAGAGACCATTTTGTGTATCAAAGTGTAGTTTCCAACACCTCCACATTATCTTTATTTTTTATCTCTGGACATTACTGCTTGGAACATTACTGCTTGGACATGTAAGCAAAATGTGAAAGCAACTTAAAGGACATATCTTTGTCATGTGAAAGCTAACTTTCACTGGTAAGAAATCCACAGCTAGACTTAGCTAAACGTTTTTTCTTTTTTTGTTGTTGTTTCTTTATATGTTTCTGATTATTATCTGTGTGTTAAAAAGAAATACTTTTAATCAGCTAACATCTTGTTGATTTAGGGTTAGGGTGTCTAAATAGGGCAGGTGCTGATAGTAGAAACTGGGTTTCCTTGTGTTTCCCCCCGTTGATTGTTGGATTGGTTTTTCCTTGTGTGCCCCGCCCTCATTAGTTTCACCTGTGCCTCGTTAACCCCTCTGCCCCTGTATATATAGCTCTGCCTTTCCCTTTGTTCTCTGTCAAGCTGTTAGTTATATTTTTCTTTTTGGATTTTTCCTTTTTGGTCTTCACCAGTTTCTTTCAGATGTGTGTTTGGATTACCCTGCCATCCCTGCTGCACCGTTTGTTCCTGTTTCGTAAGTTGTCATTAAGTTTTGCTTTGAGTCGCTCAGCTGCTCAGCCTGCCTCTCTAGACTGTGTCTTCTAAGCGTGACAGAGACATTAGCTCCTTGCTAGCTTACCAGAGTAGCAGTCTCAGCAATATCGGCTTTTGACCCCTAGTGAAAAGGTTCTTTACCTATTTTAAAAGGGAAGTCCTCATGACATACATTGTAATTAAATACATTTCTTATCCTCATTACAATATTAACATTAGTAGTAAGCATACTGACAGACAGCTAGCAAAATGTAGATATGCTAAGTTTGAGTTCTTTGAGCTCAAATCAAAGTGTAGTTTCTCAAACTAGTTAAAAAGAAGAGTAAATCTGCAGAAACACACATGGTTTGCAGAGATACTGCATACTCTGCTTTCATTCTGTAGCTATATTGCGGAGAGCAGCAGAATGTTTAAAAATTTTCTTTGCAAGTACACGTCTTCTGCTGTTAGGTCTCTAAGGCAGAATAAGTGAACCAGTGAAGACTTCCGCTGTGTCAAAATAGAAAATCCGATGCGCTTATAAGTCTCAAACACTACAGTACATCCTATCTTATAAACTTTGTCTTCTAAGTTTGACTGTCACGTCACGGCATAAGAACCACTTTCACTAGTGCTGTAAAGCCTCATTTATTCATCATGACAGATATTGCCCTACTAAATATGAGTCACGTGCCACAGTGTCCCTTTAATAAAACCTATACATTAGAAGTAGTGGCACGAGTTTTAAAAGCACATCGCCTGACTATGAAAGTATAAAACGGAGTAAGGAGATGAATAACCCAACACGACAATCGCTCTGACACTGGAGGATGTTCCTGTTCTCATTGAATGTTGTCTTTCTAATGAGAACTGCAAGGAGAACTGCTTTCGCTTAATGTTCATATGCGCTGATCCATCTTTATCAAGCACGACATCGAAAGCTACCGCGGCATCCCGCACAAGGGAAGCACTGCCAATAAAACCAATCGGAGCGTGGAGAGGCCCCCCTCCGGCGACTGAGAAGCAGTGGGATGAGGAAGAAAGACAGAAGTGTAGAGGAGGGGTGAAATGAGGCAGCGGAGGAGGAGGAGGAGGAATAAAAGTCTTTAAGTCACACTCCATAATGCCTCTCAAGGACACGACGAGAACTCCCTTTGGAGCACTTGTTTGGAGGAATTTCTTACTTGAGCATTGTTCTCTTTCTCACACAAATGCAGCTCAGCAAATAACAATGAGCCAATACTACTTTTTTAAAAAGCCAGACATTGATTTATTCAAAGCAGCTTTATTCAGCAATTGTTAGAGAGCTGATAAAGTCTTTTTTGTGGCATTTTAGGGCCAAAACATTTCCGTATTTCAAGTAATGAATATATCACGCTGTAAACAACTCATTCATTCATTTCCATCCGCTTACCCGAGGGCAGGTCGCGGTGGCAACGGGCTAAGTAAGGAACCCCAGACGTCCCTCTAACCAGCAATATTGCATAATGAATAAAATGGCACTATAAACAAACACCATTGTATTCATTATACAATACTGATCTATATATCTATAATACTGAGATGCAGTCTGAGTCAGACACTGAGTGGCTCACTCCAAGATGACTCCCTCCCTTTAGCACCCCCCATTTTGTCAAATTACTTATTTTTTTCTGGCTTTGATGCTGAAGGAAACTAAAACTTTGTGCAACGGCAGACTCTCGAGAGCCAGCATTTTCAAACCGCAGCAGGAGATGACTACCTGCCCCCTACGAAGGGCTCACCGCTGTTTTCTGTCCTTCAGATTGAGCTGGTATCCACAGGTCCCCATGAAGTCCGTTTGCCAGGAGGAACTTTAATCACAGTCAGAGAACACAGTCCCATAACAGCCCTGCAGACCTTCACAATTACAGAATAACTGAACTGTATATGAATTGCGTGTTAGGGTTAGGCCCTGTAGGATGCAGATTATTTTCTTTTTGTATGAACCCATAACGTGTGCATTTAAGGATAATCCATTAAGTTATCTTCTCTATAACCTGTGTAAACAATAAACCAAATACAAGTAAACCATCTTATTGGGTATTTTAGCAAGATCTTTTCTTTTTTTCCATGGTGAAGGTTGATTTCAGGATTGTGTTATTCTGTCAAAATACACAACATGATTTGACCTCAAGTGATATTTCATCGCATAGTGGTGGGGTGGTTGGCACGGCATCCTGGGTGTGCAGTTTGCATGTTCTCCCTGTGTCTGCGTGGACTCGTTAAGGATAGACTGGCGACCTGTCCAGGATATACTATTGCCTATTGCCCAATGACAGCTGGGATAAGCTCAAGCCCCTCCGTGACCCTCCAGAGGACAAGCGGTTACAGAAAATGTAAATATTTCAGGATTCAGTTACTGATGAATGAATAAATCATTCAAGATAAGCGGTTAGAATAAACCCTTAGACGGGGCACCTTTACCTCACTTTGAAACTGACGGCAGATTGGGCACTACAGTGACTCACTATTGCCTCTTGAGGTATGAACTGGTATAGCAAGACAAAAGTGAGCTCATTTACATGGCTAGCATGCTGACATCCTTGGACATCTCTGCAACACAACACACAGGCGTCTTTGACATAATTATATCTTGTTTCTAATCATTTTTGAATGAATATTATGGCCTATATGGGGCTGAATACGCCCCATAAGCCATACACCGTCGAAAGCATTCATACCTCTGCGCTGGTGTGTCGACGTGGTTCTGTATTTACACCACTAAATAACATTGACCGGCTCATGTTGGAGTTGAAGTTAATAAAAGCGAGCAAACAGCAGAACAAAGAGAAGACGTTGGATGCTGAACACATCGTTACATTTGTGGAGAGGTGCGCGTCAGGTTACCGCAGCATAAAAGAAAAGCGAGGCGTGACTATAAATGAAGCTTCACTAATAAGAAATCAGCTCATTCTGCTAAATTCTTATGTGAGATATTAGCAACAACATCAGATGTGTGCATAAAATACACAGGGCGGTGAGTTCAAATACACAAGGCGTCTGCTCGGTATACTATAGTATTCGTGTGTGTGTTTCTTTATGTTGGCAGCTCTGATGAACAGCTCAGCTCTGAGTATATGGAACCTTTGCTGATTAGAGACTGATTAACAACAGACTGATTAACTGACATTAACATCAGCTCTTTTATTAAGGAGCATTGGCTCCGATATACGCCGCAAAAGAGGGTGTTAGACTGAGCGTTCTGCAACATTAGTTACCTTTAAAGACAAATGGAGCGTCTAAGTGGAGTGATTCTGATCACAGGCTTCACATTGTACATGCTCGCATGAATCCAAACCCAGTGCCCCCTCTACCTTATAATTCGCTCACGGTAGGAGCGACTAGAGTTCGTTAAAAATCCGTTAAAAATTAACTGGTGAAATAAACACATAAGATTGGTTGACGTATCGCGGCCTCTTTTGGAGGACGAGAAAAATTTGAACCCTGTTCAAAGTTGCTGTGCAATGCATCACGCACAGGTGTTGGGCGTAAATTTGCCACCTCACATCGCCGGTTTCTATTGAAAATTGCAAGTAGAGTGAACTCAGCACTAGAATATAAAAATATAAAGCTTCATAATTTTTTGTGTGTGTCCAGACTCAATGCAAAGCAAAATCTAGAAGTAGTTTAACCATATGTTCAAAGGCATGACCTGGGACATGGGCCCGCTGATGGTGTCCTGATGGTTGATCCTAAACCGTTTTTGTGTGTGTGTCTGTGTCATTCTGCATCCTGCTGGGGATGGCTGCTGACATGACGGGGTGTCATTGCTATGGGGTGGGGGTGCCTGGTCTGGTCTAGGTGGGTGCTACCTGTAACATCCACATGGATGCCAGGTCCAAAAGTTTCCCAGCAGAACACTGAATTGTGACAAGATGGTCAATGTTATTTCTGTCTCCTGTCAGTGGTTTTAATGTTATGGCTGATCAGTTTATATAAACGCTTTGAACAACAAAAATGTTACCTGGTTTTAAATTTATTCATTCAGTGACCATGAAACAAGCAGGAACTTGAACGATATTATCAGTCTGAGTTAATGTCCATGAAGCTGCTCCACATCCATCGAGGGGTGGGGGACTAGCTCAACACTGACAGGTGGTTGACATTTAATTGTTGTGTAAAGTTCAGTTGAGGCCACTTTCTCAGGTGACTGATTGTTGACATCGACCATGTTTCCCCAGTCCCTGGGCTCTGTCGGAAATTAATGAACTTCCTGTGAATTGTTGATCGTGTTTCTCACAGAGCAAATGCACAGCTAGGGTTTAATGATTTGTCACTCTTGTTTGAATCGATACCGCGTCTGCATCCTTGACCCATACTCCAGATTTTCCGCGTTGCCCCTGTGTGTCTCCAGCATGGAGTGGTGTCTCTCTCTTTCTTTTCTCTTTTAGTCCTCACAGGTATGGTTTGTTTGTCCCCCTTTGGCGAGCTGTGGGTGGTGAGCTGTTATTCTTTCTCTGAAGTCCCCCCCAAAAACTCACCATATCTTCAAGCCCTGTAGGCTGTCCTAACCCAGTTACACTCCAGCCCACACAGCAAGGAGCTCAGCTAGGTCAGTTGTTTTTGTTTCTGCTCATTCTTTGTCTTAACAGTCATCAGAATTGTTGCTAAATCTTCACTCACAGTTACATTTTAAAAAAATAATGCCAGGTCCAAAAGTTTCCCAGCAGAACACTGAATCATCACAAGATGGTCAATGTTATTTACTTTTCCTGTCAGTGGTTTTAATGTTAGCAAGCTAAAAGACTGAGACTAAATTTTGGTTTACATTACTACTATGCCTTTTACCTTTGTGCTGATGTGTTTGTGCTGCTCTATAATCCCAAAACACTAGTCGGATGTGTTATATCTTTGGCACTGTGTTGGGTTTCTTCAGATCATGTTGGACAATACTTCCTTCCCAATTTTTCGGGACTTTCGGTCCCGCGGTACGGGAGTCAATTTCATTGTTGGTAACGTGATAGGGACGGAATAGAGCAAATAATGAACAGGACCGGGACGGAGCCGGAGATTAAATTAAAAAAATTATGCTGCAATGCGGTGAGTGCGCCCAACTTTAGACAACAACATAGGGAGCGGGACGGGATTTGGGAGTCTTTCTCTCGGGATTTTGCGGGACAGGATTTTTTTGTGGGGGCAGTCACGTGATTGGGATATGACGGGAGTATTTTTGTGGGCTCGGGATGGGATGGGATGGGATGGGAGCGACAACTGATTCCTGTGTCACCCTCTAGTCTGAGTAGATGTAGGTGTGCAAGCCCACTGAAACAACTGAGGCTGAAGGAGGGTGAAGCGAATTTTCCTGTTCACGTTTGGAAATGCATTTCGGACCAGTACAGCATAGGGTTTGGTGTAGGGTATGCAACTCCACCGTCAAAGCTGCAGGCACCCCAGCAAAGTTAGCAGCTTTGGAGCCATTTGGACGACATTGGAAAGAAAGAAACAGCATTGAAAACAGTATTGATCTTGTATTGCATGGCGTACTTACTTTAGAAAAACATAGTTGGACCAACAAGTGGTCATATTTTCTTTGTTTTACTGTTTATATTTGTATTTGAAATTAGTGATTTTAAGGTTATGTAGGCATGCTACCTAGCCTGGAAGCCAGCCTGACTTGCCTCGTCCACAAACTGTTTGCGGTGGAAAGTGTCTGGTGTCACTTCGTTCCTAACTGATGCCTCTGCAAAGATCTGCCAGGTCAGTCAAGTCATGCGTGGAGGTGAATTTTTAACAACAAAATGACGATCGAATGATCAAATGTAGGAAAAAAATGTTTAGTTTTGTTTTTTTCTAAAAGGCACATTACCAGACTTGGAGTGGTTTTCTGCTTCCAGGTAGCTAGCTAACCATCCTTCACACTTTAGCACTTGTACTTTTGGTTTCTCTAGGGCTAAAATATCTGCTATCTTTAGGCACAGACTACTGATCTTTTTACAGCTTTAGTCACGCTGCATCAACATGTGGTGACATTTAAATCTTGGATGGCATGCCTGAACTAGTTATGATTGCTAATACCACCTGGGTGGTATAACATGATGTAATCTAAACACCTAAAGTGCCTAAAATGTTTAAAAGGTCAATTACATGTCAATTTTTATAGTGTTACAAAAATAAAACTTTTTTTTTATGCAACTCATGTGCCTGTCAACAGGAGACTTTTTCCTCAGCGTCACTCAACCTCACATCAAACACTTTTAACAGCTTGCTTCACTGGATAATCTCAGCATCTACTAAATACAATCTGCCATTTACGATGACGTGACATGTGAAAATAAACTCCAGCATGGCGGCTGAGGAGAAGACGTGTGATTAGAGCGAGGGAGGGAAGGTGGGGTAGACCCCCTACTGCACACTTTAGTGATTCACGTCCGCTGTCACCGTGACCTTTCATGCAAATGTGTAATTAACTCATCAAAGACGTCAATAACAACATTTTGAGTCAGCGCATCAGTACATCTAATCTGGCCGAGCTGGAAAAAAAATGTCGAAATGCAAAAGGGGGAAGGAGGAGGCCTGCACACTGGAAATGCCAACAAGTCCCTGTGTCTGTGGATGCATAAAGTTGGGGTGGTTCGATTATTGTCGATTATAGTCTTTGTGAGAAATCAGTCTGCACAAACACACATGAGGTATTGTAGACTTTAAAACTATGGTTACAACTGAGGTTGAGAAACCTGCTTTAATGAATTTGTGATTTCAAATGAAAGTAGTGATAATAGAAACAGTGTCTGTCAGGAGGAGACCATTATTTTTTTAGGGCTCATAGCATTTTAATTAGCAGTAGATGTAGAACAGATGTAGCTTTACTAGCAGCGGAAAGCCTCGACGTAAACAATGTTTCCCATACAATGTTAATACTACGGCGGCCCACCATGGTCTCATAAGGAATCGTAAATACTTTTGCAAGTTTCAAACAACCTTGTGCTTGTGCCGTTTGTCCAATTGGTCTCGAAAGCATATCTCCCTCCCCCTCCCCCTTTATCTTAATCTATGTGCAGTAGAATCAGCGAAATCACAAAATCTGAGTAAGTCCCCTGTAATGTAGGGTAAAATGTACGATATTTGCTTCTGAAATGAGTAGAAGTGGCATGAGATGGAAATACTAGTGAAAAAATAGTGAAGGACACCAACCAAATGCATATTTAAGTAGGGAATCTGAGTAAATGCATGTACTTTTAGGGTCGAGACATGGCAAGGCAGCAGTTGGCTGTTTTCGGTCGTGGGGCGTCCCAGTTTTTTAAAGGTTCGTTCCACAACACTGGCACTAGTTGAACCTCTGTCAGCTGCTTTTCAGACGATTCAGATTGCTGTTCAGTACTTTCTTCCTACTTCAGTACTAGCACTTACTAGCATTCTAGCTTCCCAGCTAATAGTGGTTCTTCAAGTTTCCCAGAGTTATACTATTTATGCCAGCTTGGCCGTTGGCTTTTTTTCTCGTTTCTGTCGTGTTCAAGTGCAACTTTTCGGTTCAGACTGTAGTTACCAGTAGTTATTTGATGACAGTTTGGTGGGTCTGTACCTTTTAGTATCAGAAGTACTAGTGGAAGTTATTCTAGTATCTATCATAAAGCTTCATATGATTTAATTTCCAAAGTTTATTCCAGTCTATACGAAAATTGGAGCTAATGAACCTTAAGTTAGTTTTGCAAACAAAACACCATATGTTTGATTGATTTAAGTTTATGAAATTGAGTATTTGCTAATTGTCCCACTTCAACTTGCAAGAATGTGATGACGTTTGGTTTTTGAACCCCATACATGCATGAATAATGAACTCAATAGGGACCACTTGAGGTTGGCTCCAGCAATGAGTCTGTCCTGATTTAACGCCACGTTAGACCTCTCAATTTTGGAGTGTAATGACTGAAAATCTGTTTTATTTCCCACAATTAATTTCCAAACATGTTCCACACTTTGTCAGTTTTTCAAATTTGCCTCCAATTTGGAGTTATTTGCAGTCGGTACGCCAAGATGACACCACCTAGAGCCACTCGCATTCAAAATTGCTTTCCAGAAAACTTTCGACATCCTGTGGGTTCTTCCGTCTTTATATATAGTCGATGAGTAATAGTAGAAGCTGTAGCATCAACAGTAGTAGTTTCAGTATCAGCAGCACAGTGGCAGCAATAATAGTAGCATCAGTAGTAGTAGTTGTTGTTTTGGTAAAGCAGTAGGTGGAAGAGGCTTAGACTCTGAGAGCTACCATAGATCCAGCTGCAGTGCCCACTCATCCTCTCACTGACCTCCCAGTGGATTCATTTCCATTTATCTCCTGCTGCGTCCATCCCACTGCAAGGCCTCAACACGAGTTGAGCCTTCACGACGCCACGTACCAGCAGATGTATATTTAACTTGCAAGAAATGCTGTCAAGTCTGTTCACTGGTGACAGTATGTGCTGAAAGCCTGTTTGCCTCCCACAGTCTTGGCTCGGTTCTCAAAGAATCTGAAAGAATAAAAACAACTCAAGCAGCTTATTTGTTAATGTCAGTGGAACAGTTCATACTTAATCATTTATAGAAGCCGTGGAGGTCACACATGATGTCTAGTCACCTTGCCATGGGCAGGAATGACGCATGTAACTCCTCCAGAACCTGTGTCACGGCGACTAGCACGCTCAAAACACTTAGTAAGCCATCCTTGGTCCAAACTAAATCTGCCTAACAACACGTCTAAAAGTGTAAATATCATCTTTGTTTTACCATCCTGTTTCCAGGGCTAAACTATTACTCCTTCACTCAACTCTCATTTTTGATTTAAATTACAAATATATGTATATTATTAGAAACCGAAGTTGAATTTGTTCATACGCAGTACATATGCATCTAATTTAGTATACTTCTCCTCAAGCATTCAGTGTCAAATTGTTCCCTAGTTGCTGTGGGGGCGTGAGGAGTCACTAAACCTACTGGAAAAGTTGTGAGTTGTCAGCAGCAGCAGTAGTTGAGGTGAACTGAGGCGCTTCTCCTCAAGCTCGAGACAGCAGTGCCACTGGAAACTGTATCTAGAAATAAAACCACTTCATTACTCTGCATTTGTCTGCAACCTAGCAGCTAGCAACGCTTTTTCCCTACGACGTGGCTCTTGAATCACCACTCGCCGGAGTCATGCTCCCCTTTTGATGGCGGTCACCTCTGTCCCGGGAGCCCACCCTCCCCCCTCCCCTCCCGGTGAAATACGGGCTGTTCCCTGGCGGGCTTCGGCGTGGCACCAAATCAACCATTTGTTTCTGTTTAACCTTTCACATAAATGTGACATGCAGGAACTGGAATTGATGCTGGCAGGTAATTTGTGTTTGTGGGATGCATTTCTACAAGTGTGTGTGTGTGTGTGTGTGTGTGGTGAGTATTACACTGTGCAGTGCTCTACTCCTCCGTCCCTCTCTCCCTAATGCAATGAGTTCCCTCGCCCCATCAGTCCATGGCCAGAGCGACCGCAGTGCTGCATCAGGCTTCTCATTATTCTCTTTGCTCGCTTTGCACGCCCGGCTTGCTAACAACGTGAGCGTGTGATCACGTTTGGAGCTATTGTGCGTCTGGACAAAAGAGCTCTCATAAAGTTCCACTTTTTCTCTGCTAACACCTGAAGTGGCACGCAGCACTGTGGATTTATCCATGCTACTAGTTCATGTGCCAATACCTCTGGCAGGGGGGAAAGAAGCCTTTTTGGAGGCGAGTCAAAACACAAATGAACACCGTGGCCGACCAATTTTACAAAATCACAGCACACATGAAAGAAAACGATGACAAAATGCCCTTAACGTCCCAGAAATATCAATTTGCTGAGCTTTTTGATTTTTCTCTTCGTGATTCTTTTTTTTTTTCTGGATCTCTTCTTTAATCCCACCATGTTTTTTTGCTCACATCAAAGTGCCAGTGCCTGCAGATGCAAAACGGCAGTCGGTCTATTCTTTCTTTCTTTCTTTTTTTTTTGGCAGTGGCACTTCTGGCTGAATGGCGGCAAACAAAATAAAAACCTGTTGCTTTTTTTTCCTGTTTTCCCCCCTCACCGCCTGTAAAGAGGCTTTCCT
This sequence comes from Chelon labrosus, assembly GCF_963514085.1. Classification (NCBI taxonomy): domain Eukaryota; kingdom Metazoa; phylum Chordata; class Actinopteri; order Mugiliformes; family Mugilidae; genus Chelon; species Chelon labrosus. Next base: position 8,011,909 of record NC_140351.1, on the reverse strand, counting down.
TATAAGGAGAGCTTCCTTAAACCTCTTGATGATGTGGAGCTTGCAAATTGTAAAGGCATCGAAAAAGGCAAAGCCAGCCGGTGCTACTTCCATCTGTGGTCCTGCAGTGAATCACCGGGAAGTTGGATGACACTGTAACTAGCAGACGTCAAACGCTGCTTCCAATAAAGACTACCGTGCCAGAAGACGGATGTTTGGGGTTGGAACTGCGGCTGAAAGAAGAAAAAGATGTTGTTGTTTTTTAAATGGGTTGTGGGTGTGCACATATATGTATGTATGAATGTATGTGTGCATAGCTCCTTGTGGGCGCAATTGTGTGGGCAAGCTAACGGGCATAATGAAAGTTTTGGAAGATGCGCTGATGACAACTTCTTGACAAGCTGACAGCCAGCACATTAAGCAAATCTGACAGCAGTTCAATTAGGAGACACATCACTTGTCTCCGCTTTGCAAACGGATGTCAGTCTCTCCTCAGAGCGGCGGCAGCGGCAAAGTCCTATTTTGGGGCTGTTGGCTTTATCCTTTTTACCATTTTTGTATTTTTCATTTGCCGAAGATGTTTTTAAATGTGCAGGGAGGGAAAAGCTGCAGGTTAGCCTCTTTGAGAAGATTGAAATTAGCCCTCTCCTCACTTAGCGTGGCGCATTTCGACTCCTGCTTTGATTTATGCCTCCCCGGGGCTGAACAAACACATGTGTGAAAGTGGTTCTCTATATATGTGTGTGTGTGTGTGTGTGTGTGTGTGTGTGTCGAGAGAGACCAAGAGGTAGGGAGGGCAAAGGAGAACTACTCCTAGCAGTGTGGAGAGTCGTCTCCAGGTTTAAAGCTTCTTGTTTTCATGTGCTTGCTGCTACACCGCGCCTGCTCTGGGTATTTGCTTTGCAGACCTTGCAAAAATAATGTGTGAACTCGTCATCGTGTCGGCCGATTGCTGAATATTCTGGCGCAATCTGTGAACGAGATCAGGGTTTTTTTTATTCCCTTGGATGCCAGTGATGTTTCTTTAACCTCTTTATCGGAACTTAAGCTCAGAAAATCACACTTACAGGCAGTTTAGACTTCTGCGCTAAGTTGACGCAGGGGCTACAACAGAGCCTAGTGTCGTAGCTGACGTGCACCTTCCCAGAAATGTAACCACGCACAGCAGCGAAGCAGAGCGCAAGACCTATGATTGGTCTGCTTCTCCATCTCCGCAATTTTGAAATTGATTGTTTTGGATCAATAAAGAATCAGTAAGGTTAACTGAGGAGGTTTGGAAATACAGACATTTGTATGATTCGTGCTTCAGTTTCAGTCGCCATGGTTGAAAGTGAAGCAGGAAGTAGAAACAAAAATTAAGCTGAATGGCAAAAAAGACACAGCGCCGACTAGCGTTTGGGTGTTGTTGTTGCAGAGCGAGCCAGACTGACGAGCGTACAAGTATAAATATCTCGCACCATCTTAGGCTACCTGTGTAGGTCCTTGCGTTTAGGTCCCGCAGTACCATAGAAGCACTTTAAATGTGTGTTAGAGCCTACACTGCCTCATTTGTCTTCCATTTATTACCCCAATGCTAGCTAAGATCAAGTTAAAAGTCAGGCTTTGTCGGGTGAAGGGTGACGAAAGGGTAAACGTGTCGTGTTTTGCTCCGATGCTGAGGTGAATCCAGGCCAGACACTTGATTGCGTTTGTCTGCGGACATCCACGCCACAGGATGTTCAGGGATCAACCCTCAAGTGTTACTCATAATCTCCCCCAGAAGTCCTGATTAGATTTAAGTCCTCTCTCTTTAAAAAAAAAACATCAACAGCAGCAGCAGCAGCTCTGGGGGAAGTGAGAAATTTTAGGGGAGGATAAGGACAGCGTCTCCACATAAACAGATTCCACATCAGACAGGGATTGAAGTCCACTGAAACCTTAGCAGGACTCTGGACATTTGGGAATAATCCTGCAGCTGCAGACTTGACATATTCTTTATTTCTCTTCGCTGTTTGTCTGTTATCGGTTTTCATCTTACATACTTCATGACCTTCTCCCTTAGAAGTTTGACAAGTTTTATATGAGAGGAGAGATCAGACATTGACAGGTTTTTACAAACCTTTTCTTTGTGTAATATTGAAGTGGCAATCTCAAAGATGTCTTTTTTTTTTTTTTTTTATTGGTTTGTTTTTTGTCTGCGGAGGTTCTCGGTCATCCCCGTCATGGTATATTCAAAAAACGTTAAAGAAAGGCAACTGGACTTGGAGAGTTTTTTTAAAAAGACATTTCGCCACTCATCTAAGTAGCTTCTTCATTTCTAAAGGACTGGTGGAAAGTTGAGGTTTAAATAGGAACATCTGTGGGTGTAGCCTATCAGAAACTTGCTTGACTAGTGTCCATTAACGGCTAGATACTTGCATATCGTTGAACGGGGGGACTGTTTGTCCCTGTCCTCCTTCCCTAATGAACGGTACTCTTACAAAACATTATCAGCCAGAGGCTCCAGTCTCAAGGTGTGAATGGGGGTGAAACTTCTTTGGGACAGAGTTTAAGACGGTATTGTAAATTGATGTCAGATTATATCTCAGTCCACCCCCTCTGTTCAGAGAAGGTTTCTCCAGTTTAACAAAGATGGCTTCCTTTACTCCTGCCTGTTCATGGTTCGTTAGAGCACCATTCATTAGGGAAGGAGGACAAGGACAAACAGCCCCGACCCCTCAATGACAGATAAGTATCTAGCCGTTAATGGACGCCAGTCAAGCAAGTTTCTAATGGGCTACACTCACAGATGTTCCTATTTAAAGCTCAGCCTTAGAAATGATCGGATGAGTGCCAAAATGTCTTCAAGAAACTCTACAAGTCCAGTTGCCTTTCTTTAATATTTTTTGGATCTTCTTTATTCTTTCATCTCCCAAATTCATAGACAGAAGTAAAATATATATATGTTTTTTCAAACCATGCCTCCATTTCTGAAGTCGCTTTACAATCAATGTCTTGGATGTCAGTAGATCTCTTGGCTCTTATTACATAATTCAATAGGCATAGGTGATTGGTTATTATTTCCAGTAATGCAGCACACACAGCTGCTGAGGTGTGACCATTAGTGGATGTGTCTTGAGGGAAGATGGGGCGAGACCGTGGACATCGTGTCAGCAACTGATGGTAAAAGGTATTAAAGGTGAATTTAATTATAACAGCACTTGAGGGTAGCAGCCGACTGCTGCCCATATCAACACGCCATATTTCTCTGACTGAGTGGGCGTAGTGAGAGGTTTCATTTACAGGGAATCATCTGATTAAATTCACCTCACTCCGACACGGTCCGTGTCAGCGGAGGGCGGACAGGAGGAGAACGGCGTTATGATCTGCGAAACCTGAAATTCGACTGCGAGCAAATCTTGTCCTTGAGTATGTAAATGATAGTCACAGTTCAGAATTGTTCCAGATGCGGCCTCACTGACTTTTGTGAGGTAGTAGTAGTAGTAGTAGTAGCAGTAGTAGTAGTAGTATCAGGCACTTTGACAAATTTTTGTTTTAAATTACAAATATGTTTTATTTACATTATTTATCATATCAGTTCATCCTCCAATAAAACATGAAGTAGCCTACATCTGGAATTTACACCGCTCTCAGAGGCACGGATCATTACGATGGCTCGGGGCACATTTTTGGATGCTTCTTGCAGGAAAAACCTGGTGCGTCTCCACATTTAGAAGACAAATGCTCAGAAATAAATTCAGATGACATACCTGGGGTCTCATGTACAAAGACTTGCGTGGATTTCCTACTGAAACGTGGCCCACGCTCCGATCCAGAAGCACATTTCCTTTGTACATCCCACCCTATCCACGCCTCTTTTGAATAAGCAAATTATATTTAAATTGACCCTGCACCTGAGATTCCCCTCTCTGCACGATCAGAAAATGAAAACATAAGAATGAGTAAGACGGGAAAAAAGAAGAACTTCACAGAAAGCGAACTGGAGACGCTACTCACTGGAGTGGAGGTGCGCAAAAATGTCCTCTTTGGCACACTGTCCTCCACAGGCCATAATGTTGGTTAATTGCATTTGCGCATCACACATGATCTGTACATTGATCGAATGAAAATGTTTCCTGTTGACATTTACAAATTCATCATGTGATGGCGCTTTTATAGCAATGTGTGTGCAGTCGATAGCTCAGATTACATTCGGAAAACCGGTTCTCACTGCAAATTGCGCTTTAATGTTGACCTGTTCAGATGCATTGTATGGGAACTGAAGAAGCTACTCGGATGAGAGGTGAAACGTCTTTTCAAAAAACTCTTCAAGTCCAGTTGCCTTTTTTGAACCCTTTTTGGATTGTATGGGAATTTGATATACACCTGGCTGACATGCGGATAACTCCATCCCACACGGCTGGCATGGCTCTGCTCAGGGTCGACCGGCACAGTCCCGATCAGTCGGACTAATTGTTTTCACATTTCTGACAGTTTCCCAGCATCACCTCTAAGTGTCACCAAAGGATCAAGAGCTGTAGAAGCCAGTGTACGCCAGCCCTGAGGTTGGCGTGAGGCACGTACATGTTTGCGGTCGTTTCACTCTTGATACATCTGAACTTTTCCGTGAACAAGAGCGTACGGAACGTTTTTTTGCGTACGCACCCCTTGTACATGAGGCCCCAGGTGTCTTAAAGTCTAAATTTACACCTGAATATTCTTCTCCTTCATCTGCAAAGATTTTCGCTCTTATATGAATCAAATATCGACTATTTTCTTGTTTAGTTCTCTTTCTGTTTTCTTTTTATCAAATATTAAAGGACAGAAGTAAAATTTACTAATTCTTGTGCTAGCATTTGTCGTTTTTGCCTTTTAAGCTGAAAGTCAAATAAACTTTTGAGTGCATATTGGCGTTAATAGAAGCGTCAGTATGGGATTTTTTTTTTTTTTTTATAATTTCCTGGTTTCCCTTCTGCTCTTTTTTATTTATTTATTTTTTATTTGATATTAAACACTACTTTGGGACTCCATACCACAGATGTCTGATGTCAGTCGGACTCGCATTAACTTGTCTGTTTCTAATTCTCCTCACATATCCTGTGTCCGGCTGCCGCGAGCTGATAACGAATGGAAACAATAACCGTAAACACATCATGCAAATAAAAGATTGCCATCCCAAGCACTTTGCACTCCACTTCATCATTTTAAAAGTGCGGGGCCCTGTCAGGCATAAACGGATCCTGAGGAGAAACAAAGACTATAAAAAATATACAAAATAAAAACCCAAAGAGATGTGCTGCTGCAGATAAACATAACAGACAGACCGCGGGGAAGCAAAGCAGCTTTCAGCGCCCTGGGGGATTTGTTTAAAAAAGAAAGAGAGAAAAAAGGTTTTAACATACGGAGTGAAGTGGGTTTTGTTGCGAGCTGTCGGACATCCACTTAACTGAAGCAAACGGCATCATAAAAATCAACATATCCACAAAGCAAACAATGAGCAATGCAGATAAGTAAGCCAAATGCTGCGGGGGTATTATCCTAAAAGCAATGAATTGTGTTTTGAAAGTCTCTGTTCTGAATGCAAGAAGGTGAATAACTGAATGTTGTTATTTTAATTTGGCCCCGGAGTTGTTTATGCGTTACCGCCCTCCCCAACCCACGCTATGCTCTGCAGATAAGCGTGGATTATAGCCAGCTAATCTAATCAATATTAATTACAGCAAAATGAACGATTCAGAATGCTGCTTATCATCTATCATCCCCAGTGTGCCGCTTTTATATTTCTTTCCAGTCCATACAGTCATTTCATCCTGGGAGTGAATCATCATGCCCGAGCTGTAAGCCCTTTTTATTTAAGGGCCAGACGAGTTTTTTTAAATCGAAGATCCTGCAGGCCTCTTCTTCTCTCCTGAATTCCTTGGCGTAACAGAACGTCTATCCGAGCTGACCTTTTCTCTTTTGCCCATGACTCACTAGCCTCTTTCTGAGCTCCTGTTTTGGTGAGTCAGCAGACAATCACCACCGATCACTCCGAATATCACAACCCGTCAGCGGAGACGACAACGGGAGCTTCACTCGGTCTAGAGATGGTGAGGGGAAGAAACCTGCTTTTACAAGGCAAGGCGGTTGTTTGCAAATTAAATAGCAGCGTTTCGTTAAGACATAAGTGACAATCCTTATCATTTTATACCACATGCAGTTCCTTATGTGCAGCTATTTTCGATCACCCACTGATATGACAAAGTAGTGATTCATGGTACAGGCGGTTCAGTGAGTACCTGGTTGCATCATCTGGTCTACAGATCCAAACTAGCAGTTAAAATGAACAGTTCAGAGGGAGGAGTCGTGATTTGTTAAGCTGTGCCAAAAAAAAATGTAAAACGCAACATTTCGAAGTATAGTGAATGCAGATACCAGTAGTTGGCAGTAGTAGCCCTTAACCCTCATACCTGATTTTAAAATAGTTACGTTGTTACCACTAAGGGACAAAAGTGTCCTCTTTTAAAATGCCATAAAAATGGCATATGTTAATATTTTTTTCTGCTTTTTTTTGCATAAATCTTTTCATCTACTTCAGTCCTAATCATAAATACTAAATGTTTGATTATTTTCAATATTTTAACCCTTTATATGCCAGTGTTTGTGATGGCATCCAAAATGTATTGTAAAAAAACACACAAAAAATGAAATATTTTCAATAATCTGAATGCAAAGTGGATTTTTCTTGGGGGGATTATTAGAGCCTTGGATATGTCAATGAACAGTAGCAAGATTGATTTGGATGGATTTTTAGTTTTTTTGTAGTGTCAGATTTACAAAAATAGTTACGTTGTTACCACTAAGGGACAAAAGTGTCCTCTTTTAAAATGCCATAAAAATGGCATATGTTAATATTTTTTTCTGCTTTTTTTTACTTAAATCTTTTCATCTACTTCAGTCCTAATCATAAATACCAAATGTTTGACTATTTTCAATATTTTAACCCTTTATATGCCAGTGTTTGTGATGGCATCCAAAATTTATCGTAAAAAAACACACAAAAAATGAAATATTTTCAATAATCTAAATGCAAAGTGGATTTTTCTTGGGGGGATTATTAGAGCCTTGGATATGTCAATAAATGGAAGCAAGATTGATTTTGATGGATTATTTTGATAGTAGTATTAGTATTGTTTTTTTGTGCTGTGTACAAACAACTCCCATTGAAATCCAATGAACCTACTGTTTTGTACTTTGCACCTGCACCTGTGTGTCTTTGAAGTAAAAGGATACATGTTATAGATCAAACGCCTCAATTAGACACGCACTGCATCATCGTGTGGTATGGCAGCACTATGGCCGGGACCCCAAACGCCTGCAGAAAGGATCACCAGGACTCTACTGCCCTCTCTGCAGAATATCTACAAGCATAGAGTCCGCAGGAGAGCTGCCTCCATAACTAAGGACCCCACCTGCCCCCAACACAGACTGTTCACACTCCTACCTTCAGGAAGGAGGTACAGGAGTGTGAAATACAGGACCTTGAGACTGTTCTTCTTCCCCACTGCCATCAGAGTCCTCAAGAGCTGACAGGAGTCTACAATCACAGACTAAAATCATGCCATGTTCACTTTCCAGCTTCTGTTTACATTTTTTCAGTACATTGTTTTCATTTCATTTGCATATCGATATTTGCACTTCGTCTTCATCTTCTCGCGCTTATCCGGGTCCGGGTCGCGGGGGCAGCAGCTTCAGCAGGGAAGCCCAGACAGCCCTCTCCCCAGCCTCCTCCGGAGGAACCCCCAGGCGTTCCCAGGCCAGACGAGAGATGTAATCCTTCCATCGTGTCCTGGGTCCGACCCGAGGTCTCCTTCCAGTGGGACATGCCCGAAACACCTCTAGTTACGTTGTTGACACCCGGGAGGCGTCCAGGAGGCATCCTTACCAGATGACCTAGCCACCTCAACTGACTCCTCTCGACGTGGAGGAGCATCGGTTCTACTCTGAGCTCCTCCCGTATGTCCGAGCTCCTTACCCAATCTCTAAGGCTGAGCCCGACCACCCTGCGAAAGAAACTCATTTCGGCCGCTTGTATTTGCGATCTTGTTCTTTCGGTCATTATCCAAAGTTCATGACCATAGGTGAGGGTTGGAACGTAGATCAACGGGTAAATTGAGAGCCTCACCTTTCAGCTTAGCTCTCTCTTCACCACGACCGACCGGTTAAGTATCCACATCACTGCAGATACTGCTCTGATCCGCCTGGTGATCTCCTGCTCTCTCCTACCTTCACTCGATACGATATTTGCACTAGTTATCTTATATTTTTGTATTATATGTATCTTTTTATATTCTAATTGTACGATTTTTTTTTTTATATTCGTAGGCATTTGGGTGGACGGCAAAAGAAGAATTTCATTGTACAGGGAAACATGTTTCTACACCGTGCACATGAAAATAAACTCTTTGAATCTTGAACATACACGCGCGCGCGCACACACACACACACACACACACACAATCAATGCAAGGATCCCTTTCTCCTCATGAGCAATAACATCACTTTTATATCATAAGAAACTTGGGAGCTCCAAATCACAGCAACTGTGGAAAATACATTTGCAAAGTTCACACATCCTTTTGCTGCAGTTCCTGTGTATGAGGGTGAACTGAACTCACACACATGTACACACACGCACAAACACACACAACATTCCTGATGCCATTGATGTACTTTTCTGTTCCACATTTTTAAATATTTATGTTTTACTTCTAGAGCGATCGAAGTTGTTGGACACTGCACTCCTAATTGAAATGCATTGTATGTAATGCATTGTGATGCCATCACAAACACTGGCATATAAAGGGTTAAAACATTGAAAATAATCAAACATTTGGTATTTATGATTAGGACTGAAGTAGATGAAAAGATTTATGTAAAAAAAAGCAGAAAAAAATATTAACATATGCCATTTTTATGGCATTTTTGAAGAGGACACTTTTGTCCCTTAGTGGTAACAACGTAACTATTTTTGTAAATCTGACACTACAAAAAAACTAAAAATCCATCCAAATCAATCTTGCTACTGTTCATTGACATATCCAAGGCTCTAATAATCCCCCCAAGAAAAATCCACCTTGCATTCAGATTATTGAAAATATTTCATTTTTTGTGTGTTTTTTTACAATAAATTTTGGATGCCATCACAAACACTGGCATATAAAGGGTTAAAATATTGAAAATAATCAAACATTTGGTATTTATGATTAGGACTGAAGTAGATGAAAAGATTTATGTAAAAAAAAGCAGAAAAAAATATTAACATATGCCATTTTTATGGCTTTTTAAAAGAGGACACTTTTGTCCCTTAGTGGTAACAACGTAACTATTTAGGTTACACAGTGCAAAAATAGAGTATTATGGGATTTGTTTTTGAAATATCAAAATTTGTTCAAAAATACACACCTTTACCAAATATCATAGCAGCAAGCATAACCAACACTGAGTAATCAAAAAAATAAAATCTGAAAAGGACACTTTTGTCCATATCAGGTATAAGGGTTAAACTAGCTTGACAAACAGACTTGTGTTGGTTCATTAGTTGTCACGTTAAAGCTGTAGTCATTGTTTGGTTAGCGAAATCATAGTTTGTATAAAGATGGACAGCGGAACTGCTCCTCAAAAGTGAAGCCAAAGCAAGTAGAGCTCCCCCTGGTGACTGGTTGCAGTATAGGTCATAAGCTCCGCCTCCTCCATGTTAGTGGATGGGACTTGGGCCGAACTAAAATGCTAAAATACACGTTAATACTTGTGGTTAATATAAGGCTGATGCATACTCAAGTGTCAATATTTCAGATAAGTTTTATTTTTTATTTTTTTGATTTGACACTATAGAAACAGGATGTGACCTCATGATGACTTCCAGTTGCCATGCCAACCACTCAAAAAAAAACCAAAACAACAATGATAAGTACAGTGTTTAATCCAACGTTTCTACGGAGGTAGAGCAGAGTGCAGTATTAATTAAATGAAAATGCAAGCGAGTCTGGCAGAAGTGCAGGCGGTCCATCGATAACGTTGCTCCACTCTTGGACCGTACTGCGCAAACTCTGGCTTTAAATTCGCAAGATGCCACCTAGAGAATAGCATCAGTTATGCCAATTCAAAGAAGTGGGGATGCGTCGTCCGTATTTATATACGGTCTATGAGCGATTCACAAACTGTTTGTTATTTGATGCTGGTGAGACCCAAGAGACTCAACCGAAGTAGTAGTGTTGAGCCTTAAATCCAAAAACAACAAGCTGAAAGCATTTCATCCATTGTTGATGTAAAAGTTCTGATCGTGGCAACTTTAAAGGAAAACGACTTAATTGTATAAATATGTAATTTACCTCTGTAACTGTACCTGTTGCTTTAAAAACAGTTGCTTGCTAGGCTATAGCTTCGAGAGTGCATTGCGACATTATTTGAACAGCTCTCTTAAACTGGCAATGTAGAAAAACTGCCAGTGAAATTTCTCTACTAGAGGGAACACCATTGAGCCAGTGAATATATAGATACATGCAAGTGGATCTCATTCACTGTAGACCCTCTTACACTTACACGCATAAATTAATGGTATAATAATCAGACAGATTTTTTCCCCCCCCTCACTCAGTAAAAGAAATAGCCGCTTCTATTTTTAATCTTGCCTAGAGTGCACCAATGGGTTTCTCTAAGGACACTGGACCTGTTTGAATCACTGAAGCTGCGGGCGGCGATTTAATTGGATAGAAATGTATGTGAGCATAAAGATATTTGAAATTAAATTAAACTTAACACTATTTCTATAAAAGTTTATTGCTTCAGTGAGTGTTTATGGTAGAAAACTAAAGTCCCGTCCACATGTAAAACCATGCACTCGTTGTCCATCGCTTTGTAGCTGACAGTTGGTCACTGATGGACGTTCTAGGCTCTGGTTGCTGAGGTTGTAGGTTTCCCACCTCAAATATTTACAAGGGAAACAAGCTGAAACATCGAATTATTCCTAGTATATGGACAAAACTAGTAGGCGCTTCAAAAATTACCACTCATTTACTTTTCACAGACCTAGTACAGTTTTTTTAGCTCTAAACTGAACATTATAGATCGCCAAGAAAGGAATCAGCACTGTTTTCACCATCTCGGTTCACCCAACAGTCCAAGCCTATTGTTAGCATTGCGAAATTGGACGTTGGGAACCAAAGTCTTGGACGGTGTTTCCTTGTGGGAACCCACTGGTCATCGCCTCAATTGCGCCACCTCAGCGTTGAGATCAGTTAAACCTGGTACCCACCCACTTCACGTCTCCAAAGCTTTTTGTCTTTTCAGCTTTCTAAATGTCATTAATTAAATCCCTTAAATTAAAAATAAATCAAAGAAAAAGTTTGCAGACGCCCCCTAGAAAGTTTTGTGTGAAATTGTTTCTGCCGTGACTGTTCAGTTAAAACACCAAAAACATACAGCAACTATTTAAATGATCGTCTAGAAGGTAAAAAGTGCATAAATCTGTAAATTAATTATAAAATAACCTGTCGTACATCACAATACACCAACCCACAGCTGCACAATAATACCATTCAAAACGATTGTCTGAATTTAAGCTCTGACTATGAGATGTATGAAGGACACATTAGTATGCGGTCTACATGTGCAGTAGGTTGCGTATGCAGTGTGTGTATAGTGTGAGGTCAGTGTGACTGCATGTGCTGCCGCTTTAATGCATTTTATTAAGGTAAATGAAAGGCGGCGGGGTCCCGGTGTCAGCGTGGTTAACATAAGTGTTTTGGTATTTGGGGCGAGGTTGAAGTGCTGAAAGGTCGAACTCATTGTGGCGTCGCCTTAATATACGGCACAGCGACGACCTTCACCTCTCCATTGTCCTCCATCCTCCATCTCTCACCCACATCCCCACACACACACACACACACACAAACTTGACTTATATAAGAGGAGGGTGCGTTCTCCTGTATGCAAAGACTGTAACTAGAGGAGGGTTTCTTGAGGAAGGTTGTTGAGTCTCTGAACAACTCTCAGAGGACCTGTAGGCTTGTGCACAGTTAAGAAAAGAAGTTTTTTTTTTTTTTTTTTTTTTTTTAAAGATTGCGTGATGGAAATATTTGGAGGTCCTCCGTGGCCTCTATCTTGGTACGCTCTTAACGAGTCTCCGTCGATTTTGTTTGTCGCAGCTCTTCCTGGAACGGAGCTGCTCCCCTCCTACAGTTTCTGTTTTCATGCGTTCTGCTATTCTTTACTCCGTTTTCACACCTGTCTTCGAGCGGCTCGTACTGACGTCACTGGGTGTATGTAAATGCCACACATTAGACACAGGCAACTAAACGTATCTCTCCTTCATCACTTTGTTGTTGTTTTTGTTGTTCTTTGACATACTTTTTATTGCTGGCTTTTTCTTTCTCTCTCTGTTCTTGTTCCTCGCAGCCTCCCACGTTTTTTTTTAAAGCAGCATTTGTCCTCAAAGCGTTTATTATTACAGCACCACAGAGAGCAAAGATAAAGCAGAAATTGCCACGAAAGTAATGGAAAGTCGATTTAAAAAATTTAATTATAAGCTGAAGCATTTGTTCGGATAACGGCCTACAGTCATATATTCTCATGGAGGAAAAAGGAAAGAACACACATGACGGGAGGAGTGACTCACTTGACATTTCAAGTTTCTAAGTACAATACATGTATTTGACCGTAAGGGATGCCTCACGCCGCGGTGATATCATGTTGCTGTGAGTACACCCTCCTATGGATCCATGTTGTCCTCGCAGACAGAGTGATATCACAGAGTGAGTTTCTGCTGGATGATTACACCTCTGATGCGCCGGTTAATAACCTGATATTGGATCTGAAAATTGCTGTAAACCTGAGACCTTAAGGTGCATCAGAGCAACTGACATCACAGACCATTTACTCACTGTGTGAAGCACCGAAGAGTGTTAACCCCTTGTCTGTAGACCATTACTGATCAGGTGCATGAAATCTGGACCCAGGCAAAAATTAATTACGACCGACACAAGACGCTAGCAGCTGTTATGGTTCGACCATTACTAAGCAGCATTTGTGGGTAAGGGTTCCAGTCTGTGTCCTAGGAATCAATACAATGCACTTCACAGTTCACGCGATGTGTCTCCTAAGTGTTCCCAAAGGGAGCTGCTAATAAAATTAACTCCTGGTACTGTAACGGACGTGGACATACAGTAGAAAAAATAATAATAAACCAGAATCTGTGCATGCAAATAATTTTCAGTTAATCTTTTAAAGGCAACATAGGTTTTGCTTAAGAACTGTCTGCTTTAAATAAATAAATAAATTCTTCAGTGGCAAAGGGAATTTTTGACACCTGCTTACATGTACTTCATGCAGATCAGGTGAACAGCAACTGGGTGAGTTTTTAGCAAACAGGGCAGACAATAGAATAAAATATTTCACAGCAAAGAATCGCCTGATTTTCATAGTTAAGCCACGTTAACGCAAATAAATCATGTTTCTTAAATCTGTTTTAAACGTACCTGGAACTGATATTTTTCAAGTTTCTACGATTCTTGTCGACATCTCAGCTGCTCAGAAAGCTCCCTGCTCAGTTCACAACTCAATTTACATCAACAGTAAAACTTTGATAACTTCTTATCGAGAGAAGCGTCAAGCGAAGGCTTTGAAGCTGAATTTGCCGTCGAAAGATGCGTGTCTTCATCCTTTTCTGCTTTTTTGTTTTAGTCTGCTTTCTTCTGCTGCTTCTTTTGGGATTTTTGGCAGTTTTAAAGCTGCTAGGTGTATTATTTGACATGGCAGAGAAAAATTATTTACTACAAGTGCACTACTTTAGATTCTGCTTGCTTTTCACAGCGTTAGTGCTGCTTTGATCACTTCCTCACTTCTCCTAAACTATGGTGCGGTTTCCATAACAGAAAAAAAAGCTGAATCTGTGCATGCAAATTAACTTCACTTAACCTTTATATGTGCTTGAGAACTGACGCTTTTATAATTTTCTTTAGTATCAAAGTGACTCTGTATGTTTTTGATAGCATTCATTTGAATTTAAAGGCTAGATTTTACAGAGAGATGATTCAAATTTAGGAAAAGCAAAGATCTTCCCAGGAGGTGGGGAAAAAAAATCTTTTCAAGATGCAAGGACCAATGATTGTCCTGGAAAAAAAGAAATAAATGAAGGGAAGTAAATGTGGTCTGACAGTTTATTTTCGACAGTATTGCTGCCTTCTGCAGGGTAAAATTATTTATCATGACCACACTTAAGATTCTACTTGCTTTCCACAGCTTTACCGCTGCTTTAGTCACTTCCTGATTTCCCAAATTATGGTGCGGGCCGAGGTCATAATAAGAAAATGTGAGTGCGATAATCACACGTGACAGCCCTAATAAAAATTCAGCCCTTGTACAGTTGTCATAAATGAAGAAAACAGGTTTTCGTAACAGGTTTTTGACATGTTTGTGTCATGTAGGTTGAAGCCTGTGCATTTATCCACTTCACATCTCAACTACTTAAACACTTGATGTTTCTATACACTTGCAGAACCCGTTTGTTGCTTTTGCACATGCAAAACATCAGTAAATAACAGTAAACTTTGTCACAACACTCGCTAGGTATAAAATGTTTAAACTTGGATATAAATAAGTGAACATGTTGGCATCAACCTTAACTTCAAAGCATATGGGAGCACGAGGCTCAGTGCCGTGACTCCTTTATGTTGGACCGTATTGGATTTCACTTGGATCTTCCCACAGCCATACATATTTAATATAGGAGCATATGGTTGTCATCGGAGGAGGTCAGCGCTGTAGGCAAAGCTGCGGTCGTGTCCTGTTGGCTATACATCTGCCCTTCCCTTCCTTGGATGGGGTGAAAAGGGGGGGATGTAGGACTGCCTGATGAGTGGACTGTTAATGTGTAAAAATATTGTCTTAAAAGGGAACTACACATAAAGAAGTCAGTTTAGTGGTTTGATCAGCTTTTGATGGCCTCTGATAGTGTGAAAAGGATTTGCATCACTGAAATGCGCCTGGGAATAGTCGTTAATGTCTCATCTTGTGTTTTTAATGTACAAATTCTCATTCCTTTGACTTTCAATCAATGAATGAAGGGTGTGTCCTCATCTGTTGTTTATGGAAAATACAGGATCCAGGGTTCTTGGGACTTGGAGCAATATATAAAATCCGGGAACGTATCAGAACATCACTTTTTATCTAACGTCACTTTTGACAACGATGTCCTGGAAATCGGAAAGGACATGTGTCATTCTCAGCAGTTTGATCAGTAGCAACTAACTTTGACTTTGGGGAGATCCAAAGTCCCATTGGACCCATTGGGGGATGGGGGGAACAATAGAAATCCGCATGTATCCATATGCTCCAGAAATGTCCAACAGCCTTGTTATCTTACCATGGGAAACATAAGTGTCGTTTCATGTCGATTCTCTATTGAAAAATAAACCAGCTGCAGCATGGAAGTGATGAACACGTTAATTCATGTATAATTTCAATCCAATAATACAAAATATAATTCTGAGACCTGAGCCATAATGTGTAATGAGTAATGATTACATGCTGCCCTTAATTTATTATGCTAGCTTGTCGCTACGAATGCCACGGTGGTGCTGCACGACGGCGGGACACACAAATCAGTCCCAGGATTCGTCTGTACTATAGGTTTAAACAGTTTCGTCCTCTGCTACTCACTCACTGCTGGCTGACTTTGCCCCGTTAATTTGTCCATCCATCCCAGTCAGTCTTATTGACAGACAGCCTTAGGGCGGAGTAAGGTTGGATGCAGATGGGTGCACAGGATAAATCATGTAACTTCAATGCACATGACATATAGTTCAATTTAGTCTAATGCTGCACGTAAACCACTAAAAATATTTAAAAAGCTTCTTTTTACATACTATTCTGTTTAGATGTTGTCTATTTTTCGAGCATTGTTTAAGTCTCCAACCACCAATGATTGATGGAAGGCTTTCATATTGTTCAAATTGTAAGGAGACATCAAAAATGTCTACTCCGGTTTTAACTGAACGCACACGCTCCCATCTCCCGTCCCTGCGCGTACGGTGGCGCGACGCTTGGCCTCGGTTGACGTGGCTGATCTTCCTAATGCACCCTCCTCTGCAGAGGTCATAAATTAGTCTGAAATACAGAGCAGGCCGCTTCTGCCAACCTCATCTGCAAAGTGAGTGAAGTGAAGCAGAAAGCGGCAGCACCGAGATGCAGCGTCAGGCTCCTCTCGATACAGAAGTCTGGTATGTATGCGGTCTTCTATTCTGACTCAGAAATGAGATATTACATTCTGTCGTCTCCGAGTCCTCGTTTGTGCTCCACGGCTACGGCTGCATCGAGCTCCGGCTGTAGATAATATTGAGTGATCGGCCTCATTTTACAAACCCAGCATTAATTAGAATTTCTATGTGTAATAAAATGTGTTGGATTTCCATTATTATGGAGGAAGAGAGAGAGAGAGATAAGGAGCTCTTTTTGTCTGAGAGGATTTTCTTCGCTTTGCACGGCTGAAAGCACGAAGGACTCACAAGTGGAAAATGAAACAAAGATACAGCCTTTCCTAAATTTTGATTGTAATTTAATTTCCCTAACCTTTTGAACCGCCACAGAAATTGAAAATCAGACATTCCAAGAAAACACTAATTTCATTTTGACCCAAAAGGCAACCTTTTTATCGCCATCCTTCTATTATGTTCCCAAATGGTTTCTTTGTTTGGTTTGATTGGAAGGTAATTGTGCACTGATTGATAGTGTGACACCCTGTGGGCCTCAAGGCCTGTTTTTTGTTTAAGATGGCTACTAGGATCTGGGGAGGGGCTTATTTTCCCTTATTGATGACACCTGTTACCGCCCACCTATATATACTGGGGCAGGCAGTCTCAAGCTCCCCTCTCTTTTCTGGGTTGTGGTTTGAAGGAACACAATGGTTTGAATGTTCTCGCTTTTGTGCGGTATTGTTTAAGTTTGGTTAATAAATTTGACTTTTACTTTGAAAGAAACGTGTGTGGTCTCCACATTTTGTCCTTCCTCTGAGCCAGGTCGTGACAAAATGGGGGCTCGTCCGGGATGAGATTGTGAAAATGGCAGTTTTTGTATCTTTTTGTTGGAGCATCACACATGATGAGTATGTATTCTTAATTTGGAGAGCTTTCATTTGTAAACCATTTTAGCTCGTTGCTATTGAGGATGGCACATGGTGCTAAATTGTTTGGTGTGGTCTTGGTATAACTGGGGTTCTCCTCTGTTAGGTGTAGCAGCAGTTTCCCATAGGGACTCTGCTGAAAGGGGTTCTTAGTGTGACGGGGAAAGTGGTTAGAGCCATTGGCTCGGGATCACATTCAGGGTTTTGGAGTATTGCTGTTTCATGCAATTGCTTTCCAAGGCCGCTGAGTTTCAGTGAATAAATACCCACCACAAGTACCTGTACGAAGACTAGGTATCAGTTTAGTTATTTCTGCGGCTAGGTAGTTAGTGGGGAGACTCCAGTTTATTTGTTTGTTTTGGCCACTTCTCATATAGTCCAGTGCTTTGTACAGTGTACCTTGATTTGTTTTGTGGATTGTCCACTTTAGTTGGTGGGGATGGCTGACATTATTGCAGAATTCATTCAATCGCCCACCGAGGAGTTGCTGGATCAATGCACCAAGGAGCAGTTGGTCAAAATTGCTCAGCATTACTCTATTGCAGTTGATCTCAAGCGGACAAAGGACACCCTGAAAAGCATTGTAAAGGCTAACCTCCAAGATGGTGGTTTTCTGCCAGCTGGGGAAGGTAAGGGTAGAGTAAGTACTTCTTTCTCTGGCTTAACTTTTGAACAGCAAAAAGAATTGCTGCTGTTGAATTTAGAACATGAAAAGGAGTTGGAAAGAATGAAATACAAAATGGAACAACTGAAATTGGATGTGGAATTGCAAAAATTAGCAATGATTAAGGATGGTAAAATGTCTGCATCTCCTTTAATGGGGGAGGGCGTTGGTCCACGTTTTGATGTAGCCTATAACATGAGATTTGTGCCACAGTTTAATGAAAAAGATGTGGAAACTTTCTTTTGTATGTTTGAGCGTGTTGCAGATGCGAGAAGCTGGCCTGATGAGGAGCGGACGCTAATGCTGCAATGTGTCTTTACAGGTAAAGCACAAGAGGCTTACACTGCTCTATCCTCTGAGGACTGTAAAGATTACAAGTTGGTGAAAGCAGCAGTTCTGAAAGCATACGAGTTGGTTCCTGAAGCATATCGCCAACGTTTCAGGGGTTGGCGAAAGACCAGTAAACAAACACACGTGGAATTTGCACGTGATTTGGTTTCACATTTTAATCGCTGGTGCTCTTCGTCTGGTGTGAAAACATATGACAAGTTATGTGACCTTGTTGTTTTAGAACAGTTCAAACAGTCTGTGCCAGATTACATTGCAACTTACATTAATGAACACAAAATCATGTGTCCCAGCAAGGCTGCAGTACTGGCTGATGAATATGTACTGACACACAAGCGCATCTTTGGTGAGCGGTACCAGAGTGACAAATTCCAGAAAGTAAATTCCTTGTCTCCAAAGTTGAAACAGCATGCTATGGGTAAAAGTGATTTCAATGTATGTAATTATTGCCAACAGGAAGGTCACTGGAAAAAGGAATGTCCTCTGTTGCAAGGAAAAGGGAAAACCTCTCAGGTGAAGTCCGCTGGTCTGGCTGTTTCTGTTCCTAACCCCGCAGCAAAATTGGTGGCTCCATTTGAAATGCAAGTCAAACCAATAGGTACTTGTGAGATTGACGTAGGTTATGCTCCATTTATGTCTGATGGTTTTGTAACATTAGTTGGTGGTAACAAGAAGGTTCCAGTTAGAATTCTGAGGGACTCTGGGGCTTTGCATAGTTTTGTGAGGGCAGCAATCCTGCCCTTTTCTGCTGATTCGGACACAGGAAGCTGTGTTCCAGTCAGAGGAGTGGGTCTGCACACCATTTTTGTTCCTGTTCATAAAATGTTCCTGTCCTGTGGTTTGGTACAGGGGGAGGTGAAGGTTGCTGTTCGTCCCGAACTCCCAGTAGAGGGGGTTGACATGCTTTTGGGAAATGACCTAGCAGGTGCCCGGGTGTGGGCAGATGCTGTAAGGCCGGACAACGTACAAACATCTGATGCATGTGTTTTACTGCCAAACCCACTAGAGGTGATTAAACTCGAACTGTCTGGTTCGGGAGTTGGTGCTCCAAAACCGCCAGAGGATGCTAAACCAGAGCGAACTATTTCTTCAGTCTGTGCGGTGACTCGAGCAATGGCAGCTGCTCCTACTGATATTGGTGATGGGGTCATAGAAAAGTCTTGTGCATTTAAAAAGTTTGCATTTTCAGTGCCAACTGAACTTTCTGTTTCTCGTTCAGAACTGGTGAAGGAACAGAGGGAGGACCCAGCCTTTAAGAACATATATGACCTGGTTTTGCCTGTATCTCAGGTGGGAAATACTAAGCAGGGGTATTTTCTCCAGGATGACCTCTTGCTTAGAATGTGGGCTCCTCACGGGGAAGCATTCAGTGGTGATCCGGTTGTACAAATTGTTCTGCCATCAAAGTTTAGGACATCAGTTATTCAAGCAGCTCATGATGATGTTGGAGGACATATGGGTGTAAATAAAACCTATCATCGTGTGCTTCAGCATTTTTTCTGGCCACGTTTAAAGCGAGATGTTTCTGGATACATTAAGACATGTCATACGTGTCAGGTGACAAGCAAACCTAATCAGGCTATAAAGCCTGCACCTTTGTATCCCATACCTGCTGTGAGACAGCCTTTCGAGCATCTCATTATTGACTGCGTGGGCCCTCTACCCCGGTCTAAGTCGGGTAGTTCTTATTTGTTAACTGTGATGTGTCAGTCAACCAGATATCCAGCTGCTTATCCCCTGCGCACTGTTACTGCAAAATCTGTAGTCAAGGCCCTCAGCCAGTTCATTTCTGTGTTTGGGATCCCTAAAATTATACAGAGCGACCAAGGATCGAATTTTACATCCCGGTTGTTTGCACAAGTTCTTAAACACCTTCACGTAAAGCACAACATGGCCTCAGCGTACCATCCTCAGAGCCAAGGTGCTCTTGAACGCTTTCATCAGCATTTAAAATCGTTGCTGCGTGCTTACTGCACAGAGTTGAAGGCAGATTGGGAGGAGGGTTTACCATGGCTCTTGTTGGCAGCCAGAGAAGTGGTCCAAGAAAGTACAGGATTTAGTCCTAATGAACTTGTTTTTGCACACACTGTCCGTGGTCCCTTGTCGGTGGTGCATGATCAGTGGATGTTGCCTGACCCCCCCCAGAACTTGATAACTTATGTCAATGGTTTCAGGCACAGACTCTATGAGGCGGGGGAAATGGCAAAACAAAAACTACAGGCCTCTCAGAAAAAAATGAAAAGGTTGTTTGATCGCAGAGCAGAGAGACGTGAATTTAGTGCTGGCGATCAGGTTCTGGTTCTGTTGCCTCTTGTTCAGTCTCCTTTTCAGGCAAAATTCTTTGGTCCCTGCAGTGTGATCCGTAAAGTTTCGGAACAAAATTACCTGATTGAAATGCCAGGTAAAAGAAAGTCAACTAGGATTTGTCATGTTAACTTACTCAAACCTTATCATATGCGTGGTCCCTCAAGTTCCCAAGATTATCCAGTTTTACTTGCCAATACTACCAAGCAACCACTTGAGGAGGAGAAAATGTCTGAGGAGTTGTTACAGCCCAGACTTAAAAATTCAGAAGCTTTGTCTCAGTTAGATGCACTGCTGGGACATTTGGATGAGGATAAACGTAAGCAACTGGTGAATGTTATTCAAAGCTACCCATGTTTGTTTTCAGATACTCCATCTTGTACCAATTTAATAGAACACGATGTAGACGTAGGTGATGCCAAGCCAATCACACAGCGGTTCTATCGGGTTTCTCCAGAAAAAAGGAAAATCTTAGACTCAGAAGTGTCCTACATGTTGGCCAATGGTATAGCTGAGCCCTCTTCCTCTAGCTGGGCCTCTCCCTGCATTTTAGTTGGCAAACCTGATTCTACTCACAGGCCCTGCACGGATTTTCGAAAAGTTAATGCAGTGACGAAGCCTGATTCCTTTCCCCTTCCGAGAATGGAAGACTGTGTTGATCAGGTGGGGGCAGCGAAATATGTCAGTAAGTTCGATCTTCTTAAGGGTTACTGGCAGGTTCCCCTTTCTAGAAGAGCTAAGGAAATTTGTGCATTTGTCACACCATCAGGTTTATATTCTTACACTGTCATGCCATTTGGACTGCGAAATGCCCCAGCGACATTTCAGAGATTAATGAACAAAGTTGTGTGTGGCCTAGAGGGGTGTGCGGTTTATTTAGACGATGTGGTCATTTATAGTGACACATGGGAGGAACACCTCCAGAGGGTACAGGCTCTTTTTGACAGGTTGGTGTGGGCTCGTTTGACTATCAACTTATCGAAATGTGAGTTTGCAAAAGCCACAGTAACCTATTTAGGCAAGGTTGTGGGACAAGGGGAGGTTCGTCCCGTTCATGCCAAAGTTTTGGCAATACAGGCATTTCCTGTTCCGTCCACTAAGCGGGAGTTGTTGCGCTTTCTTGGGATGGCAGGTTATTATCGTGGGTTTTGTGCCAATTTCTCTTCAGTAGTGGCTCCACTAACAGAACTGTTAAAGGCTGATGTTAAATATGTTTGGTCTCCTCTTTGTCAGCAGGCATTTGACCGAGTGAAGAGCCTGTTGTCATCAGCCCCTGTGCTCGCTGCTCCCCAACTGGACCTGCCATTCCAGTTGCAAGTTGATGCAAGTGATTTTGGGGTTGGGGCAGTTCTCTTGCAGACAGATGAAAAGGGGATTGAAAGGCCAGTTAGCTTCTTCTCTAGGAAATTTAAAGTGTACCAGAGGCACTATTCAGTAATAGAGAAGGAAGCCCTTGCTCTTATTTGGGCTCTTCAACATTTTGATGTTTATGTTGGGTCAGGTTCTGCCTTGACAGTGTATACTGACCATAACCCACTAACTTTTTTGCGCTCACTTCAAAATCCCAATCAGAGGTTAATGCGCTGGGCCTTGTTTTTACAACCATATCATTTGGACATACGACATATTAAGGGCCGCGAGAATTTAGTTGCAGATGCACTGTCACGTGCACCTTTGTCCTGAGATGTCCTGGAGTAGAGTTGGTTACCTACCCTTTAACTGAATGTTTCTCCTTTCCCAGTTTTTTTGGTACTCTTAAATATGCTTCCTAAGGATCCAAGGTTGCTGAGACACATTTATTGGAAAGGGGGGGACAGAAGATATTGGGGGGGGGGTTTAAAAATAAGACCCTCTGACAAATGGATATGGTTGGTTGTTGTTTTTTTTTTGTATTTAATTTCTTTTCTTGTTTGTTCCAGGGTCCGAGGTGGTACCTCGCTCTTGGGGAGGGGGATGTGACACCCTGTGGGCCTCAAGGCCTGTTTTTTGTTTAAGATGGCTACTAGGATCTGGGGAGGGGCTTATTTTCCCTTATTGATGACACCTGTTACCGCCCACCTATATATACTGGGGCAGGCAGTCTCAAGCTCCCCTCTCTTTTCTGGGTTGTGGTTTGAAGGAACACAATGGTTTGAATGTTCTCGCTTTTGTGCGGTATTGTTTAAGTTTGGTTAATAAATTTGACTTTTACTTTGAAAGAAACGTGTGTGGTCTCCACATTTTGTCCTTCCTCTGAGCCAGGTCGTGACAATAGAAACCCAACAATAGTTAGCTTGTTTTACTACACTTCTGGTCCCGTATGTCTGTTCAAATCCTCTACTTCGCCAAGAACTTTGATAATTAACAGGATGCAGGAACTAAATAAATTCTACATCTGCTCGCTGCCAGGAAACATCAACTGCTTTAAAACCAATTTAAATAAGCTGTTCTAGGTCATGCTCTGTCATTTAAATGATTTTCTGAATATTTTCAAAAAGACACCGCATAGAAGTGTGTGTAAATCAGCACTCCGGCGAGTTAAAGGAGGAGAATCAGCTCGGCTAGACCGCTCGTTTATTCAGATTAGTTTCAGATTATACACGTCCCCTGAAAACTAAAGAGATTTGAAAATGTTGTCTGTCTTGTACAAGGTGAGATTTATTCCATGAGTTGTACAAAAAAAATTGATTAGTTTCTCTTTTATGTGCCCGAATAACAACTTATTTTGTTGGTGCGCATAAATCAAACACTGTCTGGTTGGTAGGTTGCAGTGTTGCTGCAGAGGTGTTTGCCTTGCCACCTCCACTTGTACAGACTTGCAGCAACAGCGTATTTTTCAGAGAAGAAAATATGATCACTAATTGGATACATTGTTTGAGGCTTACAGTATCAAACACATACAACCTTAAGGCCGTATCTGTATAAATATATATGAATAGCAAATTTTTTTATGTGTGTTAGCAGTGAAACTTTAAAACTCATATTATAGATGTCCTTCTTGGAGAATAGACTGTAAAAATTTGGACTGCTCCTCAAAAGTGAAGCCAAAGCAAGCTCCCCCTGGTGGTTGGCTGCAGTATAGGTCATAAGCTCCACCTCCTCCATGTTAGTGGATGGGACTTGGGCCAAACTAAAAGACCAAAATACACGTAAAATATATATTTTTTCAAGGATGGCTTCTGTCATTTTAGGTAGTTAATATAATGTTGAAGTGTTAATTGTTTGGATAAGTTTCAGTTAGTTCTTTGACACTATAGAAATAGGATATGACATACGACTACCAGTTGCCATGCCAACCACTCCGTAAAGCGCCCCATAGGACCGTGAGAATTGTATCAAAAAAAAATAAAGAAAAATAAGTACAGTGTATAATCCTACATTTCATTGTAACTGGTGGAGGTAGAGCAGAGCGCAATATTAATAAATTCTGGAAGCGGAAGTGTGGGTGGGTCATCGATATCGTGGCTCCGCGTGGCTCCACTCTCGGACCGTGCTGCGCAGACCCTGGCTTCAAATTTGCAAGATGCCGCTGCCTGTATACCCGGGAAAGTAGTGTCAGTGTTGCCAATGCAAGGAAGTGGGGATGCATTGTCCATATTTATATACAGTCTATGGTCTGGAGTTGGGAACGCCTGCAATTGTAGATTGGAATTGTGTCTGGCTAGCAGCAAAAACGAACTATTTTTGTTTTAATAAAGCAAACATGATCAGATTTTATGATGCACACGAACATGCATTAGCAGAAGCTAGTGAGAAGCTGAAGATTGAATCCTTGCAGCTCACATGCAGCTCTTCATCTAACAGCTTACCGTGGCTGCTCCTTCTTGTTCCATTACTCCCTGCAGTGTTTCTGGTTCTGGATGTCGAGAAACACAAGTTAAAAGCAAAAAATGAATGTTGGGCTTATATGAATCAGATGACCAAAAAGCGAATGTGTGCTGGTTGAGAAGGCGCACACACCTCACCCCACACACAGTCTCGCTCAAAGCAACCATTTAACATTTACAGTGTTTAATCAGCAGACGATGAAGGAAGAAGCCCGTTACGAGATTGGTTTAATCAGCCTCTTCCTGCTTCTCTTCCTGGCTCATTACAGCTCCGACACTAATGGTTTGGCACGTGTCAAGGTGCACATCAACAGGTGGGGCTGATACCTCAGGAACCTCTTCGTCAAGTCATCCAAAGAACAGTTCAGAGCCCGCTCACTTTTATGTATTTCACACTATGCATACTTCACAAATCATCACTTTTATTCTGTATTTAAGGTAAACGATTGTTCTGTAATCCATGGCTAGAAACAACAAGCTGACAAGACGAGCGTTCCAGCCATTTCAGTTGTACACCTCACATCCTCTCATTAATTAACGGCGTCCTGTGAGATCCTCCCTTTTGAAAAGCTCGCTTCAGCAGTCCTTGCCTTTGTGCATCCGAATGCCGGGCGCTCACTGTCTGCTGCAGACACACTTAAGATAATGAATAGCTGGAGGAGGCTGGCGTTCTTTACTGCAGCCCACTAAAAGGCCACTCTGTCTGGATCCACCAGGCAGAAAGAGAAAAATCTTTCCGGCAGCATCTGGTTGGACTGTGAAAGTCTGCACTCTGCTGAATGTTTTTAGATCCAGGCAAATTCAGATGGCCGTATTAAAGATGCATCATTTAATGTGGCCGTGAATGGCATATTTTTTAAAAAGACCACCTGAGAGCCCACAAAACGTCCTTATTCGCATTCTTTACCTCTTTTCGGTGCCTCTCCTTCCTGTAACTCGTCTGTGACGTGCCACAGGAAGGTCACTGCTCCACGGAAACAGGCTGGAGATGCCAATAACTAAAATGAGAAAAGGTCAACTGAGCCAGACTGGGGCTTTAGAGGAGCCATAGAAAGCAGATGATGAAGCCATTCGGGCTTTTCATTGTCGTCAAATTCATCTGCCAAGGTTTTCTTGGCAAAATCTTTTAAGTCTTTTTGAGTGGTAACCAATGAAATAATCTCAACTAAGCCAGCTATTGTCTATTGGCGCTTCTAATTACCCCTCTTTTAAGCTACGAGATAAAAGATGCTGTTTTATTGGGCACAAAATTTCGTTTGAGATGTTGGCTCTTTAGACGTATTTAATGAAGCTCATGTTACCTGGGAACAGATGGGACAACAACCACAGAAAAACTTCTTTATTAATATTTATTTATTATTTAGACACCACATGAGTTTGATAGAGAGTTTTCATTTGGTTTTATTAAAATCAAATCTACAATTTAAAGGGGAACTACTGTTTTTTACAACCTGGACCTTATTTCTGGCATAAAATACGATCGTTTACTCACCCATATAACTTTGGTGTAATTTGTAGTCATTCGGGAGATATTTAGATCTGCGTATATCCATATAGTGGGAGTGACTGGGGCACCGAAACGCAGCCTCTAAATAACGCATTATCTGCCGCGAAACTCGTTCATTTCACCAATATTTGTTATTGTACGCTAGTGCTATTCCCCGTTGAGTCTGGAGTTACCTGTTATCATCATCCAAACGAGCTACGCGGCAGATAATATGTTATTTAGAGGCTGCGTTTCGGTGCCCCAGTCACTCCCACTATATGGATATACGCAGATCTAAATATCTCCCAAACGACTACAAATTACACAAAAGTTATATGGGTGAGTAAACGATTGTATTTTATGCCAGAAATAAGGTCCAGGTTGTAAAAAACGGTAGTTCCCTTTAAGGTTTGAAGCAATCAGTTGCTTGTGAAAAGCACAGAAAGTTCGATTTTTAAAAATATGCTTTGTTTTTTCCTGAATAAACGAGACACTTAAAGACACGAGTAAGTCTAAACTTAAAATAAAACTGCATTGAATTAAACAGATATTGTTTCCATCCCCGAGGTCCAGTTCTCATGTAAATTAAAGCTTCTCCTGTGATTTAAGAGGTGCCTTGTTTATTCAGAAAAACATCTTTATTTCATAAAAATGTAAAAACCTTCTTAGAATTCTCATATAATAACCTTGTTGATTCAGAAAGACGGAAAAACTTCTTCTTTTTCCTCCAGTGAATGCATTACGCCTCTATTAAAATATGAAATATTAAATAAAGGAAATTACATGTTGTGTACATAAAAGTGCCACATAAATTAAGTTGTTTTTTAAGTCAGGCACAGTGGAAAACAACAAAACTGACTGCTGGCGCTTTTATTGTCAACACTGCATTAATTTAGTTAAACTCACTCCAATAAATTAACTTTATAAAAGACGAGCAACAGTCAACAAACAAATTAAGAATAAGGTTGATTTATATTGAAGATTTAAACTGTCGAAAGTCAATATCTTTGACAAAATCCGTCAAAAATCTCTCCAGAAATCACTTTAGACAGTGCAAAATAAAGCATCATTGTCAACTCATCAATATATGACCGGTAAGCCTGCACAAATCGCAGCTGTTTTGCTCACTGAACTGACAGAATCCACTTCAAACTCCAGCGGATCAGCCCCACTCTTTCTCTGACAGTTTTCTTCCCCTCCCAGACTGCCGACAGTATTACAGCAACCCTCCCAGACGGCCTTTTTATGCAAGAACAGCGTACACTGTCTCCGTCGAAAGCCTGAAGTGGGTCAGGGGATATTTAGGGACAAGACTGCGCCCGGGGAGTGAAGAAGGGAGGATTCGGAGGGATTTGAGGAGCTGCTTGTTTCATCACCATTTGTTATTGACGCAGAGGGGATTATGGTGCTAGGCCTGCATTTTTTTATCACTGCTTTCAGCATTACCGAGTGCGGATGTTTACTATTGCCAGGCGAATTGGGCCAAAAGGGCACTGTGCTTTAAAATGCAAGAGATTCTTTTAAGGTCGCCGACTTACTGTAAGCTATTTACATAATGAGCTCCCTGGATAGTTAGCGTTCCCAGGCTTGTTTGTGATATCTAAGACTGCACTGTAGAGACAAAAAACACTCTGCTAGCATTAACATAACGCTCTGATGTGTACAGTACATGCTTGCCTCTTTCCGTCTTGTCACTGTTGTCATTGTCTTTGAAATCACCTCTGATTTGATCTAAAGGAGCTTTCCAGATAACCATATGAGGAAATACACTTCATCGCTGAGCTGAATGATTTTTTTTCTTATTTTAAAGAAGTTTGAAGGATTATAACTTTCTGGTCTAATTGGCGAACAAATAATTTAAATAAAAAAACCTGAGCAGAGCCCTTTCATTAAATTCTAGCGCTGTACAGAACCAGTCAACTGCAACAAATCCAGTTGCCATTAAATCCAACAGAAAAACTGGAGCTATATTTTTGCAAATGCTTTCCAAACAGATTCCTGTGTGTGCACATGCAGCCCGGGTGTCCAACAGCACGACATTTAACTTAACGTACAGTGGGTTTGCCTGTATATCTGACATCTCTGCACTAGTTTTCACATCTAACAACCTTACCTCGCAGCTGACTTCTCTTGAGATTCATGTAAGAATGCATCACACCAGGCTCCAAGCTATTGCCTGGTAGCTGAATCTGTGTCCTCTGAGGCCACAACCAGTGTGTTGTGGCGACGGACGGACCGTGGCAAATACAGCTACGCACAAAAACAACTATGGTTGAAATTTGCCATAATGTGGTGACAAGAAATTCCCAGAGTTGTAGTGACGATTGGCAAAAAAACCTTTGGCGGGCACCAAGTTGAGTTAATGTCAAATTTGAGGCAATGACGACTGATGCAAGAATACCGGTCTACAGCCAACAATCAATGGTTGTTCAGCAAGTTGTAGTGATGATAGGCAGATGGGAACCTTTAGTGGACACATACCAAGGGGAACTAATCTCAGAGCATGGAAACTCTGTCGACAACTTTATGTTCTTATTTCCAAAATCTTAGTGCTTATAGCGGATTTGGGCTGGATTGTGTCCCACAGATACTTGATCAGTTTGGGATCTAGTGAATTTGGAGGCCAGGTCAACACCTTGTGCTGTTCCTCATGTTTTTTGAGTTCATTGCTATGGGATGGGGGTGCCTGGTCTGGTCTAGGCGGGTGCTACATGTCTAAGCAACATCCACATGAATAAATGCCAGGTCCAAAAGTTTCCCAGCAGAACACTGAACTGTCACAAGATGGTCGATATCTACTTCTCCTGTCAGTGGTTTTAATGTTGTAGCTGATCGGTGTATGAGAGGTTTACCGCCCTCAAACGTCCACTAGCAGCAGTCAGTTTAAAGCGATGGGCAGTGAGCGTATCACTTTATGCATGGGCTGGGTTTAAGAGTGCCTCTTATGCCCAAATTTACCGTACAACAAAGGCAAGAATACAGACACGCTAAAAATAGCTAGCTACACTGAACCCTTGCTTGCTTTCAAAGCTTCTCAGACGACAGCTTGTTGTTGTCTCTTCTTTTTTGGCACTCTGCTATGAATGATTTGCTAATACCTGCCAAGTATTGTAAGCACCTGACCTTTCTATGGACGACATTGCATATAGTTCTGTGTAACAAACAATTTGGCCACCCTACGTATATAAGCATTTTGGGGCGGGGGGTATTTCTGGGAAACAGTGCTATATATTCGTCTGAAAGGGCAATAAAAGCAACAAAATAGGACGTTCTGTGAAAGCAAAGTCCTCTGGTTGGACATATTTCATTTTCACCCACTCACTAACTAAGTACCTGGGGGTGTCTTAAGTGGCCTCCCATCTTGTCAGTATCACAGATGTGTCCCCATTGACTTATTTCATTCCCTGTATACGGGTCAGGCGGTGACACACACTGTAGTGCCAAGGGCCTGTGAACGCTCCTTTCGTCCTCGCATCACAAACACACTGCGACTCCATGCACGCTTGCATGCACTTGCAAGCAAACACAGACGAGCAGGCATGTACTCACACAAAAACACGCATTTGCAGCCTCGCTCTCACATACACAAACGCATATACGGGGTCATTTCTCGCTCTGGCGCTCTTCCACTCTCTCAAACACACACGCACACGCACACGCTGAGGAAAGAGGCCAGATGGAATCACAGCGTGGGTTGTTGGCCTTTCACACTCTGGAGACTCGATTTCTCACTGTTTCTTCTCCTTCCCCGACCCCTTTTCCCCCCTCTCTTCTTCCCACTTACCCCCTCTCTTCTTCGCTCTTTCATCTTTGTTAACGCGTCCTCGACTCGCTTTCACCTTTTATTTTCCTGCTGTTGGACCTTTCCATTTGTTCTCTGATTGCAGGTCCTTTTCATCTTACAAACAATACATGACCCAGAGTTGATTATTGTCTTCAATTGACAATCAGGTGAGCGTTCTCCGAAGACGCTCTTTGACTTCCAGAGGTGCAGTGGAAGGTCAAGAGTTGTCACATAGTGATGCTGGGAAAAAGCTGTAACCAGGAAGCGTACTTTCAATCTGGCTGCAGTCTTTCTTAATCAAATCAGAGGCAAGAGAAAAGAGGGAGAAATGCTTAGTCCTCCAAGCCTTTGGGTTGCCTGTGCCGTAAATATTGATTTCAGGTTAAAGGCAATTATAATAATGGACCAAAAAAAAAAAAAAAAAAAAAACTCGCAGCCTCTGCCAAAACATTCTTGGCTTTGACGTGCAGTTTATAGAATAAAGATGGTAGCGAAAGCTTGCAAGCAGGCCGGGTTCTGATTTAAAGAGTTTGGAGTGCCTTACCGAAATAAGCCCTTAATACGTCTAACAGAGAATAGTGCACATTATACAGCGCTGATCAAGATCCTGAGCAAGGGAAACCTGCTGCCAAGGGCTGGAAAGTCAAAATTAGACAAGGAAATGTGTTTAAGGAAAATCAGCAGCCTGAAAACAGGGATTTCATTAGTGGGAATAGGCAATTATATTCACAGTAATCTAGAGATGCTGCATAGACAAGTGGTTTCCAACCTTTTTTTTTGTCTGATGTACCGCCATCGTCCTGTCAGAACGCACTCCATCTTCTACTTGTGGCGTTCTAAATGCATTGATTTGACTCGTTTTTATATTTTTATATAATTTAACACCATTGATAATATAAAAAAGAGGATATTGTTGCAAAAAACCTTTGTAGAAATGAACTGATATACAAACTACTTATCCATTACTCTTGCTTTTTCAGCATAGTCTTTAAGCTAGCAATGTCACCTGTCACCTAGATTAATTGTTAACGTAACAATATCCATTACTTTTGTACTTATTTGCCACGCAGGCTAGACAACTGTTCTGTGTTTATCTCTTGCACAATCTGGAAACCCATCTGCTGACTTATCCTTTAGGGGGGGCAACAGCCAGTGTGTTGAGGACTCCGGTGTAGCGGGCAGATGTCCGAGGCCAAGACGTCCTGTTCCCTGGGCCGGCCTTTGTTTCATTTCAGGACACGATGCAACTTGAGAAGACGAGAGCGGAGCTGAAAGCTGACGTAAACAGTTCACACTCGCTTAACTGTTTATTCTGATAGATTTTCCTTTGAATAATTGTGTGTTTGTCGTCAGTAATTGTTGTCAAATATGATGGTTGAGTCACTGCATTAATATTGTTGTCACTTCTGTAGCTTAGCCCCCGGGCCAGTCGAAGAGGAGGCGGAAAGAACAAAAAATAACACTTAATAACCGGTCAGCTTAGGTTTCTGTAACCGCTTGTCCTCTGAAGGGTCGCGGGGTCTGCTGGAGCCTATCCCAGCTGTCTTCGGGCGGGAGGCGGGGTACACACTGGACAGGTCTCCAGTCTATCTCAGGGCTAACACAGAGAGACAGGCAACCATTCACACTCACACCTACGGCCAATTTAGAATCACTAATTAACCTAACAAGCATGTCTTTGGACGGTGGGAGGAAGCTGGAGTACCTGGAGAGAACCCACACAGACACAGGGAGAACATGCAAACTCCCCACTGAAAGGCCCCAGTCGGCCACTTTGCCATCTCCCCAATCAAGTTAGCCATCAGGAAATTTAGCTGATTGACATACGATGCTGCCAACAATGTTTTCAAAATGTCTGCTGCAAGGAAACGACTTTGGCTCCTACCACTAAATTCACCTTGCTTACAGCGGCCCTGTAGCGTCGCCCAGATGGAGCGGTAGCGACACTGACATATATTCCAGTAGAGAGCAGTGATTGAAAGAAGAGCTAGCTCTGTCCATATGCTAGCAATACTTCCATATTTGCGATAGACGACCAAGGCCTGGAGCATGAACTAGTGACAACATGCCGGCCACGAAGCAACATCCTTGACTGAACCGATCAGACTCAGTATGTCAGTAATCTTCCCACGGTTTCTATTTTTGCACTACTACTCCGCAGCTATTCAACGTAACTCTTGCCAGTTTGGTTATATATAAACCCCTGGTTGGCATATCTCCAGCGGGATAATGACCACATCCCTGATAGCGTATCATGACACGATCTGTATGAGGTGTTTCGATGCCAGGCTGCAGATGGCGGACACCCCCCAGGGCCCTGATTCAAAGCGAAGCAAGCAGAGCAGTCCAGTTATGTCTTACAGTGTCGCCATACAGCTCAGGGCAAAGTCTGTACTACACCCCCCCCCCCCCCCCCCCACTCTCTCTTTCTCTCTCTCTCTCTTTTCTCTCTCTCTTTTTCTCTCCTGACACCGGCTTTGTGTCAAAATGTCACATAAATATTTAAAGCGTGATCTGGGGACAGTGAGGCAGTCAGAGACCAGGGGCCAGACAGAGGTTTTTCCACAGGGGCCGACGAACTCCCATTTCTAGGCTCTCAATGTGATCCATTCTCTGCACATTTCCCACAGATCACAGAATGTGATCGACTCCAACACACACACACACATCCACACACTCTTTATCAATACAGGCATTCAATCAGCCGCACAGTGGGAGTGCTCTGTGGAATATACTTTAAATCCTACACAGGGCTAAGAACACTAGATAAAGCTCAGCTCTCTCTTTCTTCTAACGTGGAAGCTTCTTAGAAACCTGCACATTTTCCTTGTCCTTGCAGCTGGCCAAGAAAATTCAATCATCCAGACCTAAATCAAACACTCGTGATTTTCTAGGTCGCCGCAACTTCAGGGGGGTAAATAACTAACTCTGCTCATGGTTAACTACCTCCACCTCCAGTAAGAATCGCTCCTTCTGTGAGCGGATGTAATGTTATTTTTTCCTACCGTGACCAAATAAAGCGTTCTATTAGATGATCCTTCTCCGTAAGTCTTGCAGTCAAACCTCGGGCAGTGAAAATAAATCAGTCCTGCTTGTCCATTCAGCACTAACTGAGGTTCAGGAATGCAAACTGGGTGACGGTTTCACCTCAAATAAACATGGGGACCTCCGTGGCCCCTCAAGTGCCTCCCATAACCCCCCCAGTCCACTCACTGCAGAGGCTTTAAGGATGTTCTGGTACATGGTTACTCTCAAACTGACATGCTTTAACAAATGTGCGAGTTTAGGCATGCAGGGGAGTACATATTTGCTTGCGCTTGGCTGTGTACATGTGTAAACATGTGTCAGTATGTATGTATGT
This sequence comes from Chelon labrosus, assembly GCF_963514085.1. NCBI lineage: Eukaryota > Metazoa > Chordata > Actinopteri > Mugiliformes > Mugilidae > Chelon > Chelon labrosus. Next base: position 7,979,064 of record NC_140351.1, on the reverse strand, counting down.
CCTTCGACTGATTGATATGCAGTGTGTTTGTGCGTGTGAATGGGGGTGTTGTGCTGCTTCTATGACAGCTAATGTTTCACGTGTGGGTGCATCACCCTCAAATGAAACATATTTAAACATTCTGGGTTGAGATTTAGCATGTAGCGACAGGGCACTTAGCTTAGAGGACGTAGCTTAGCCTAGCTTAGCATAAAATCTGGAATCAAACAAACTTCAAAAACCTTTAAATGCATATATTTCACATGCTTTATCCAGCTTGTTTAATCTTTAAAGAAATTAAAAGCAGCTAAGCTAATTGTTTTTTTAGCATACAAATGTGACCAGGACAGAAAACTACCAATAAGCGCATTTTAACGAAATCTAATCCAGTCAATTCCTATAAACACAATCACACTGGAACATGCAGTGCCCAGACTGGAGGCTCGTGTTGCTGCAGTAACGAGGCTAACATAATTGCACAAGAAATCGATGAAACAAAATGTAGTTATTAAATATTCAGCTCCAGCCCCTTCCTCCACCGCCTCACGCAGACAGGAGCTTATAAATCTTAGGCAATCAGGTCGCACGCCGAACGGACCACACAGAACTCTTAACTTTGGGGTATTAATTGCTTGTGCAAGTTTCCAAAAAGGGAGTTACCAGATATAACTGCTAGTTCACAACGTTGTTTTTAAAAAATATAACAAGAGTTAAATGAGGTAACTCTTTTCAAGCTTTCAAGCTCTCTACACTGCCCGGCCAAAAAAAAAGTCGCCACCAAAACAAAAAGGTCACACACTCTAATATTTTATTGGACCACCTTTAGCTTTGATTACAGCACACATTCACTTTAGCATTGTCTCAGTAATCTCCATCCATTAATTTTTCACCAAGATCTTGTATTAATGATGGGAGAGTCTGACCACTGCACAAAGTCTTCTCCAGCACATCCCAAAGATTCTCAATGGGTTAAGGTCTGGACTCTGTGGTGGCCTATGTGTGAAAATGATGTCTCATGCTCCCTGAACCACTCTTTCACAGTTTGAGCCCCATGAATCCTGGCATTGTCATCTTGGAATATGCCCGTGCCATCAGGGAAGAAAAAATCCATTGATGGAATAACCTGGTCATTCAGTATATTCAGGTAGTCAGCTGACCTCATTCTTTGGACACATAATTGTTGCTGAACCTAGACCTGAGCAACTGCAGCAACCCCAGATCATAGCACTGCCCCCACAGGCTTGTACAGTAGGCACTAGGCATGATGGGTGCATCACTTCATATGCCTCTCTTCTTACCCTGATGCCCCCATCACTCTGGAATAGGGTAAATCTGGACTCATCAGACCACATGACCTTCTTCTATTGCTCCAGAGTCCCATCTTCATGATTCCTAGTAAATTGAAGCCTTTTCTTCCTGTTAGCCTCACTGATTAGTGGTTTTCTTAAGGCTACACAGCTGTTCGGTCCCAATCCCTTGAGTTCCCTTCACATTGTACGTGTGGAAATGCTCTTACTTTCACTATTAAACATAGCCCTGAGTTCTACTGTTGTTTTTCTTGGATTTGATTTCACCAAACGTTTAAGTGATCGCCGATTACGGTCAATCAGGATTTTTTTCCAACCGCATTTCTTCTTAGAAGACGATGGTTCCCCACTATCCTTCCAGTTTTTAATAATGCGTTGGACAGTTCTTAACCCAATTTTAGTAGTTTCTTCAATCTCCTTAGATGTTTTCTCTTCTTGATGCATGCCAGTGATTTGACCCTTCTCAAACAGACTAACATCTTTTCCACGACCACAGGATGTGTCTTTAGACGTGGTCGTTTAAGAAATGAGAAGCTACTCATTGCATCCGTTGGGGTTAAATAACTTGTTGTCAGCTGAAAGATAATCACCCATGCAGTAATTATCCATTCAGAGGCTCATACCTCTTTGCTTGGTTAAATCCAGGTGGCGAATTTTGTTTTTGGCCAGGCAGTGTATTAGCAATGTAATTATGTATTTAAATAAGGTGCATGAGTGAAAGATCTTTTATTACTTTTGTGTGGATGTTACCTAGATATGTACCACCCACCTAGACCAGACCAGACCAGGCACCCCCACCCCATAGCAATGACTCTCCTTGATGGCAGTGGCCATCCCCAGCAGGATGCAGCCTGACACAGACACACACACAAAAACGCTTTAGGAACAACTCAAAAAACATGAAGAACAGCACAAGGTGTTGACCTGGCCTCCAAATTCACTAGATCCCAAACTGATCAAGTATCTGTGGGATGATCCACAGAGGCCCCTCCCCTCAACCCATAGGACCCAAAGCCCCCTGACTAACAACATTCTGTTACCAGACACCACAGGACACCCTCAGAAGGCCAATGTCCGTTCTCTGATGAGTCACAACTGTTTTAGAGGCACAAGTGAGACCTACACAATATTAGGAAGGTGGTCATAATGTTATGCCTGATCGGTGTATCAATCGTCGCATTGTTAAACAAGCCTCAGGGACACTATTCAAAGCACCAGTTGAAGTTGGTTTCTCTTGACTTCACATAATCTGAATGAAAACAGTACAAATGGATCATCTTGACAAGAGATCATCCCAGATCACTGACCTGATCTCTAAACCTCTGAGTTTATTCACTTTGATCCCTGAGCCTCCTCTATCCTCCCTCCCTCTGCAAAAGCCTCAGATCAGTCCGTGAAACAGAAACACACCAAGCAGATCAAAAAGAGGCCCTTCAATACAGAGAGAGCATAAAGAAGCCAAGAGTATATGGACCATGTGTGTGTGGACAGATATACAGTACTGTGTGTGTGTGTGTGTGTGTATTATAAAGGTGCTGTGATATAGGATATACCCGCCAGCAAGGGAAGAAAGACAGAGTTGGCAAAGTTGCTTTGCAGAAATTGCTTCCAGCTTTAACGGAAAAGAGGAAATACCATTCAAGGAGAGAAATCCTCGGAGTCTGTGTTAAACATCATAGGCGCTGTTCATGTCTGCAGTGTTTAAGCTGAAACACCTGCTCAACGAGCCCTGCTCAAGCTGAAGAAGCCAGTTTCGCCGTGTTCATTATTGAAGGTCGTCTTTCGAAAAGATGTAGACTGGAGACAGTTGTCGTATAATGGCCACGGTTAACCTGTTGGGGCCATTAGCATTTAGTTCGGCGCAGGGAGGCAGAAAAATGTTCCACACACTAAAGCAGGCAGGCAGTTAAAAGGGAGGAAATCACAAGGACTGACTTGTATTGAAAATATGCTGCAAAGTTAGAGTTCTGGACATTTAGCCCTTTTTTTTTTTTTTTTTTTGAACAACTGAAGCTGCATTGACTACTGACTGAGGAGAGGTGGGCATGTGTCGACTTTATAAAATCCACATCTGGTGTGATTTCATTGTCCAAGAGAGAACTAGATTGGTTTTGGACATCTCTATGGAATCCACGTAGCATTGTATTATTTGTATCTGTGGAAGTTCTCCATCCAGGTTGTGCTACATCCAAAACCAAGACGTTTCACCACTGATCCAAGAAACTTCTTCAGCCCTTGTTTCATGTGGACTGAATGTAAAATTGGAAAACCCTTCCCTAAACAGGGGAGGTGGACCAAGACATCATTTATCCACCACTTACAACCATAGACTGTATATAAATATGTCCCCGCTTTCTTGCATTGGCCAAACTGACGCCATTTTCCCAAGTATACGGCCATGTCAACTGGTAGTCGCCATTATGTCTGTACGTAACATTTGACACTTATCAACATAGTAACTACCTAAAATGACATCTTTGAAAAAAAAAACATGGAGGAGGCGGAGCTTATGACCTATACTGCAGCCAGCCACCAGGGGGAGCTCTACTTGCTTTGGCTTCACTTTTGAGGAGCAGTTCTGCCGTCCATCTTTATACAGTCTATGCTTACAACACAGTCTTAACATCTCTCCCCAAAAAGCTTCATTCACGCCAAGTCTGGAGTTTCTCACCGTTAATGAGCACTATTCACTGGGCGGGTGAATACAAATTAGTCATTTAAAACTTGGGTGAGCAGCGAAAAGACAACGAATCCAGCTGTCTTTGTTTTTGGACACAGAGCATCAGTTATTTCCATTAAGGATTCAAAGCATCTCAGGAAAATTAAAGTTCTGACGTTTCAGCGTCACTAAGTTTGTAGTATAAAGTGGTAAACCTAGTTTGCTGACACCAGTACTGATTTGGTTTGTGAGTCATTGGCAGCCCTTTCTAAACAGTGCTCTCCTCTTAAAGGCTGTTTGTTTGTTCTCGCTCCTCGGGCCGTGAGAACAAAATGACGTCGGCCCTCGTTTGGAAGTTCTCGCAGTTTGTTCTCGGCCGGGCAGAACTTTTTTTTTTCCTCATGCGGTGTCCGGTTACTATTCTGTGATTGATCAGAGATTGGAAGTGGATCTGCAAACTGTGTGTGGATACATGCTGAATCAATGGCATGATCCGACGGACACAGTCGTCAAACTGACTGGCTGGCGTCCGAAAATAATAAGAAAAGTTTCCCTCGTTGTCCGTCTCCCACAATACTTAGCACATGTGACGTATGCTGCAGTGGGAGGGCCCTATGAGGACTTCCCTGGAGTTTGGCACTTGAGTTTCTCGTGAAGTATGAATTACTTGGCCAGAAGAAACTTTTTTCTCACTTCTCTTCTGAAGTTCAAGGAACGTCTGGGAACACGACATTCAAGCGATGTAGCCTCTGCACGTAATTGGTTAGTTCTACAACCAATCAGAGCCATTATGTTGTAACTCTACTCAGATGGCGTGTATGACTACGTCGCTGTTATGCTTCTGTCTGTCACCGCATGAGGCCCCGCCCAAATGATTTGATTGGCCGGGCAGATCTTTCCTGGAGCATAATCAGTCCCCAACAAACAGACTCCAGACCAAAAACTTGATCTGGGAGAATGTGTAGAACTGATCTGGCTTCAAGGCTATAACTATTATACTTTTTCTGAAAATGTAAAAGAAAAAAAATCTCCCTTTGTCCACAAAAAAGTAGCAAAAAAATAGCATGGTGTGGAGGCCTCGGGACATCTGTATTTAAAAATTCTGGGCACAACCCTGCATATATGGAATTTGAAAATCTTGAACATATTGTATTAATTTATCCCGCTGAGCAGAAGCTGATTGAAAGGATCCGTGGAAGCTCCGTGTTCAGAATGTGATGGCTGACCCAAAGTACAACTGCATTTTTGTGGTGAAGCATATAGAAGGCAGCTGAAAGGCAAATCCCATTAAATAGCTCCATATAGGCCAAGGGAAAAAAGAAAAAAAAAAGTCCTCAGACGTTTCCTGAAAAGAGGTTTGTTGCTGATATAATCAAACACACATGCTGTACATAATGTACCACGCCAGGAGTATAGATGTATAACTATCAAATAGAGCTGAGACATTTTGGGCCAAATGTTCTGTTTTTAATGATCAACGGACCGGCCGTGATGACTTATGATGATCACTCAGCGGAGGACATAGTTCACCCACCCACCTCGTCTTATGTCTCTCTTTCTTCACTCTGTAGAGTTTGCAGTGCACGCAGAATCTCGTCATCGGCCATTTGGGCCCAGACTGCAGCACCAGATGGATAAAGCGAGAACCTTTCATACTGCAAAGGGAGGAAAAAAAAGAACATTTTCCAGCTGGTGGGAAAAGCAAAAGAATGTTTTGACACATACAAAATACTTTTTTGCCAAATGGGCCTTATAACAACCAGCATCCAAGCCCATGGTCAGACTTTTTTTTTCCTCAGTGCTGGGCCGTCACTGAGCATCAGTCAGGATTTTAATGGCGTGTCCCACATTTTTGGCACTAGTCAGACCCCTGCCTTCGACTTTTCTGCTAATTTAGCGAGTCAATTTTGCAGCACAGCAAGAGGATAATGAACCGCTGCATTAGAAAAGGAACGGAGGTGACAAAAGTTATCTAAGCGACAAAGTTCAAAAGGCTCTCAGTGGGCTTTTTTTTCGTTTTGCATCTTCATCTAATCTAAATTTTCACATACACAAATATCTACATGATCATCATAAATAAACTGTAGACCAAGTGATGGCTCGTAACTCTTTACAGCCTCCCAGCTAATTATAGCTACTCCGGTTTCCCCAGAAGCTTTTTTTTCCCCTCTCATGCAGGTGCAGAACATGCTGCATGCGCCAGCTGGGCATTGGCTGTAGTCTCTGCGGTGTGTTCAAGTGCAACCTTTTGGTCCAGAGTGATGTAACATTTGGCTTTTGTTGCCTGCTGTGTGTCAGTTTGTTGGCTCCTTGCAAGGAGAAGGAGGCTAATTGCTGAGTTATTTATTGAATGATGAATTAATGTGTGAAAATTCTTGCGGAAAACCTCTTTGCATTGCGCTGGGGATGTCTGCTGCCATCAAGGAGTGTCGTAGCTATGGGGTGGGGTTGTCTGGTCTGGTCTAGGTGGGTGCTACATGTCTAAGTAACATCCACGTGAATGAATGCCAGGTCCAAAAGTTTCCCAGCAGAACAAAGATGGTGACAAGATGGTCAAATGTGAAATAGCCTTAAAGATGCAACTTTCTCCTTAAAAAAAAAAGGTTTCTATATAATTTTCAGTTTGTAAACATCATCACATAACCTTCAGCTGAAATGGCTAACAGAGACTTTCAGTTATATCTTGTTCCAAGGTTGCTTCTACAAAGAGCTATTGCAGTGTTGCTGCAAATACAGCTCTCTTGAACGGATCTATAGCCTCACATCCTCAGCATGTCCTCCTGTTCACCCCTGTTCACCTCTGAATAGATCCTTCACTGTCTCATCGAGCCAGTCACTCCTATAAGAAGAATAATCCTAAGACCATGATACCCTTGAGTCTGCAGCTATAAACAAGGCTGCGTACATGGACGCACCATTTTTCCTTATTTAGCCTAATGAGATTGATGCTTGATCTGTCGTGTGAACTGTTCGGCCTCCGAGTTAACATGAACGGGGGACGGCGTAAGACAGCGAGAGGGAACAAGAGGGGAGCGAGAGAGATGAGATGGCGTCGGCTGGTCATGCCCCTCCATCAGGGGGTATGTTGGATATAATTCAAAGCCGGGACACGGCTGTTGACAGCACTGAGTGCCATACACTGCTATCCAGCTCTTGCTCTTTGATTTAAAGCTTACTTGTCCTTGACAGACCAGCCTTGAGACGCACAGGATTGTCAGGAGCCGAGTTTGTTCAGCAGCGTCGGTGCGGTTAGACCTCTCGATGAAAGAAAGTCAGAAACTTGTACTTTCGACTGAGCTACAGTTCACCGCACATATTGAGCTAAATTGTTAACTGTCTCAGTTGACCTCCGTCTGAGGCGCAGAGAAGCATTTCCTGCCCGGTGAGTGCCATGCTTGTTGAATCAAATTCTACTCAATTACTCTCTCCCATAAGTGCACCATGACCCCGGTGAAAGTATAGTGCTGCAGGGCTCGCAGGAGAGGAGGAAGATGGGACTCATTCTGACAATCTCCAGCAGAGTGTCTGGGGTTGATAACACCCGTAACCCACCAGTGTGTCCAATTTTTCAAGGTTTCACAGGGTTTGGACGTAAAAACACCCCCCCAAGGCAATCATAGCAGCTTGATTTTTATGCCACAGTGTGCTCTGACTCCATAAAATCTTCATGTCCTCTCATAACTGGCATTGCTACGCAAGCAACAGCGTATCAAGTCTTTATTGATAATGATTAGGTGTTTTTCTTGTCCTCCAGCCACTTTCATGGCTTCTGTCTGCAGCAAGTGACACAAACAATGGGAGGCTAATGTCTTAGAACTCCTTTCTGCGTATTAAGATCGGGTTTATTATTATTGCTCCCATAGGTGCACCGTCATCGTAAAAGTTTTCCCAATAATGATGCACAAGCCGCAGTGATGGCTGCAATACAGGGTTTCAGCAAGTTCTGAGTGTGCTCAGACAGTTTGCCTAAAGGGGAGATAAAAAATAATTGAAGAGCAACCTGTTGTTTTATGATCCTTTTCATATTTTTCAGAAGAGAATGTCTGGAAGACTTTCAGCTCTTACCCCAACAATATTTTCCTCCGAACGATGCAACCGTCGCTGGCTAGCGGCTAGTGCTTTGCTGGTTCGCTGGGTTTAATGTGCGACTCGTGATTTTGTTGGCTAATTGACAATCATCCTATTGAAAATGCACTTTGAAAAGTTTGGTAATGTCAACAAAACAAAAGAATGCAAGGGAGCATTTTGAAACATTCTGCTGAAGTCTCCATAATCATTATTGCTACATCTGCAGCGGTGCTTATTTTAAGCCAGACAGAAGAGCCACCAAAGGTCATTCCTTCATCACCTGTATTCCACGTGTTTCATAATGAGCAACGTACACCGACCACTGACAGGAGAAGTCAACGACATTGACCATCTTGTGACAATTCAGTGTTCTGCTGGGAAACTTTTGGACCTGGCATTCGTGTAGATGTTACTTAGACATGTAGCACCCACCTAGACCAGACCAGGCATCCCCACCCCATAGCAATGACCCTCATCCCCAGCAGGATGCAGCCTGACACACACACACACAAAAACGCTTTAGGAACAACTAAAAAAACACGAAGAACAGCACAAGGTGTTGACCTGGAATCCAAATTCACTAGATCTTAAACTGATCAAGTATCTGTGGGATGCTCCACAGAGGCCCCTCCCCTCAACCTATAGGACCCAAAGGCCCCCCACTAACAATATTCTGTTGCCAGACACCACAGGACACCCTCAGAAGACCCATGTCCATTCTCCACAACTTTGTGTATTTCCCTCGCCAAATCCCCTGTGGTGTCTTCTTATGATGAAAGACTGTTTTCGAGGACTTGACTTGATCGGACGCCATTTCTTTATTTTCCCATCGACTGTTGGTCCTACTTCCCACGGTGGCTGTATAAAAAAAAAAAGTATTCTGGTTTAGATAAACTTGATTAACACTGGCGTTGACAGTTTTACGTGTGTCAGAAATATTTTCTTATCTTAAATTGCGGTTGATGTTTCTTAAAAAATAACCTTCTTCCCAAGCACTACAGTGGCTCAGTGTACTGGCACATGTGTTAAGATTACACTATAGTAATTGGCCAAATAGATCACTCTGCCATTGTCCTGTTGACATTAGAACAGGGCAATATTCAGGCCAAGGTTTTATAAAATTTTAATGGGAATCTGTCTAAACCAGGTGCTTTGCCAGAGGGCATTAAGTGATTGGCGTCCTAAATTTCCTCCCCCGGTAAAACGAACATTTGGAAGAGCCGATGTTCATCTTCTGACACAGCAGGGTGAGGGCTCCTGTCCAAGTAGACCATTAAATCTTCTCATGAGCCCCTTTTTTTTTTTTTTACTTGGAGGCAAAGAGGGGTTTTTTAAAAAATCATGGAATCTGCTTTTAATGACCAGGAGAGGATAAGTAATAGTTCTTGGACTTTTTATTCTGCTTTCAGATGATTTGCAGATGACTGGGATGACTGAGTCCAAACTGGTAGCATGATTAATATCCCCACCTACTGAATTGTTGTTTAGTAAGAGCTGTTCTCAACATATTAAAGGGGAATTACCGTTTTTTTACAACCTGGACCTTATTTCTGGCATAAAATCATTTACTCACCAATATAACTTTGGAGTCATTCGGACGATATTTAAATCCGTGTATATCCATATAGTGGGAGTGACTGGGGCACCGAAACGCAACCTCTAAATAACGCGTTATCTGCCGCGAAACTCGTTCATTTCACCAATATTTTGTTATGATACGCTAGTGCTATTCCCCGTTGAGTCTAGAGTTACCTGTTATCGTCATCCGGGGTCTGGAGATTGACCTACTAACCTCTGACCTGGATGATGTCATCTCTGAGCGAAGTGCGTGCACCCGCAACAGTCGGTTTGTTTACCTGTAATTTGCTACTGCTAGTTTTTTGCAACATAGCTGAATATTTTTCCACTTCTGAGGTTGTGGACGACGACTTTGTTTATGATGGACGTCTTTACCGTTTTGAGCCAGAGTATACGGATGAGGAGCTCGTTGAAAGGAGGAAGCAGAGGCAGAGAGAGGAACAGCGGAACTGTGGACTCCTTCCGTTTCCTGGGCACCATCATCTCCCAGGACCTCAAATGGGAGCTGAACATCAGCGCCCTAATTAAAAAAGCACAGCAGAGGATGTACTTCCTGCAGCAGCTGAAGAAATTCAACCTGCCAAAGACAATGATGGTTCACTTCTACACTGCCATCATTGAGTCCATCCTCACCAACTCCACCACCACCTGGTATGCTGCAGCCTCTGCTAAGGACAAGAGCAAACTGCAGCGTGTCATTCGCTCTGCAGAGAAGGTGATTGGCTGCAGTCTGAAGTCTCTCGACGAGCTGTACGCTTCCAGGACTCTGAAGCGTGCAGCTAAGATTGTGGCTGATCCCTCTCACCCTGGACACGGACTATTCAACAGACTCCCCTCTGGCAGACGGCTGCGATCCATCGAGTGCAGGACCACTCGCATGGCGAACTGTTTTTTTCCATCCGCAGTGCGTCTGCTGAACAATGCCAAGCCCCCTCCATGAACACATCAAACCCACTACCATCCCACAGTAAATGTTCTGGTGGAATATACATATATATATACTGTGTATATATTTTTGTATTTTGTTGTATTTTTATGTTTATATATCTGAGAGCAAGTTTCTATATTTATTCTATAATATAGTTTCTATATTTTATTTTATTTTATTTTATTTTATTTTAGGCGTAACAACACCAAAGCAAATTCCTTGTATGTACGATCATGCTTGGCAATAAAGTCTATTCTGATTCTGATTCTGATTCTGAATAGCACTAGCGTATCATAACAAAATATTGGTGAAATTAACTAGTTTCGCGGCAGATAATGTGTTATTTAGAGGTTGCGTTTCAGTGCCCCAGTCACTCCCACTATATGGATATACGTGGATCTAAATATCGTCCGAATGAGTCCAAACGACACCAAAGTTATATGGGTGAGTAAACGTTCGCATTTTATGCCAGAAATAAGGTCCAGATTGTAAAAAACGGTAATTCCCCTTTAAGAGTTTAATCTCCAAAACAAAATTAGTTGGAATGTCTTATGCAACGCTTATCTGCTCCATTAGCATGTCCAGCTAACTAGATATCTTAAGCCCACCTATTAACCTGTCTAAACTACAGTTAGGTCCATATGTGTTTGGACAATAATACAATTACCTTTGCAAAATACCTCTGCATGCAACTGGATGGTCCTCCAACCAATCAGAGGCATTTCACTGTAAACAATTTCGACTCCACATCGCTCGGATTACAACGCTGTTTGCATCACCGCATAAAGACTTCCCAAGCAATCTTATTGGTCCAGCAGATCTTTGCTGGAGCATAATCGGTTCCTAACAGAGCAACTCCAGAACAACTTATTCCCACAATAATTTAAAGGGTGTTAGAAGTTTGGGCAATCTTCCAGGCAACCATGTTGCTGTATCCAAGGTAGCCTCTGTCCCTATATTTTGTTCTGATTCAGCGAGAGGTTGATCCAAAATAGTATCAAAGCTGCATTTAACCTTGTTTCGGTTTGTAATCACAGGGTAATCATGTCCTAAACACTGCGCTCTTGAAAGAAGTTTTGTGTGAAGCGAAAATGGAGCATCAGCAGCTGGTGTGGGCCCTGGCACTTATTTCTCTTGTGGTTCATGTCCCAGAGTTCGGTTATTGTTGATGTTCATGTTCAGTTAGATCAAGCAGCCGAGGCCATGTGTAGAACACTGTTTATGTATATATAATGAGAAGGAGGACTGCTGCTGACAGACACCGCTGTTGGTTGCACAGCAGTTCACGCCTGTCACTCAGTTTTTTTTCATTATAAGCTTATAAATAGTAGTTGTATCAGTCTGTGGGTAACTTGTAGTCACACTGTGGACAAACTGCTCTAGGGAGTGATTGCATTCGGCTCTAAGAACTTTTTTGAGTTCGGCTCATTTCTTCTGGAACGGAGACTGAATGCTGTGAAACTCCCAGAAATTAAACTCTATCAACATGATTATAATACATCACTTTTTCATGTTATATACAGTATTCCTTCTACCCATTCCAGTTAATCATTAAAAATGTATTTACTTGAGTAAATACATATTGCAGGAGAAATATACAAGAAGTCTCTTGGCAACTTTCTCATCTATCCAAGAGTTGAGAGAGCAGTATTCCTCTAAGACCAGATGTTTGGCCTCGGTTTAAGGTTGCACGTCGTCGAGTGAGAAGAAAAAGCTGTGCAACGCTGGTTTTCCCTGAGATGCTGGGAAGTGCAGCTGACGCATGTACGGGCCGTGAGGGAGGACATGTTTTGAAAATGACCTGTAATCTAATCCAAACTCCCCTCTTCCTCCCTGATGGGATTCCATCGCCGGGCCACTGTTGTTTTCATTTCTGACAACACGCCGAAGAGCATTTTATCTCCGCGGCGTGCGACCTCCTCCACGAGGAGTCATCCAGTACGCGTCCCTGCGATGATGCGGAGCCGGACGCCCTCGTTCAAAGGAGGACGTTGGTTTTCAAGGCGCTGGGTCTCCTGTGGTGAGAAAAAAAACAAAAAAAAACACAGGCTTTGCAACAACAAGCCTTAACGCCTGAACTGCACGGGGTTCATAGCTGGGTGCTCTGATTATACTGGGATTAGACTTTCATAGCAAATCACAGATGAATAGAACAGACAAAAGAGGCCCTGAACTTGTATTTATTATGTTCAGGAATGAGAAAGTGAAAGTGTCAGGAGATTAGCCTGTGCTGAAGGCAGATAGTCCTCTATAATAGTACATATACTGTATCCCTGAAGCTCTAAATATCTTCCTCAAGGAAATGCACATGGAAATTTGATCAAACAATAACTTAAACAGGATATTTATATTATTAGGATGTATTAAGAAATATTATATGACATTGAGTCAAGTCAAGTCAAGCCAATTTATTTATATAGCACATTTAAAAACAACAGAAGCTGACCCAAAGTGCTTTCCAGTCAGGGCAGATAAAAACATCTGCCTCCATACAAGTAAAACCCAATAATACAGAGGAACAGTAATGCACAGTATAATACAATAACAATGAAGCAGCAAACCGAAACCAAAATAATAAAATAAAAGTACAGTAAGAGAGTGAGTAAAATACAATAGGGGAACAATAAAAATCAGTTTAAAGTGGACTGGACAGAATTAGCCATAGGGCAACCTCAGACCGAACTAAACGCAAGAGAAAAGAGGTAGCACTTTAAATGATATTTAAAACAGTTGATAGTGGAGCCATGTGGCATGGAAGGCTATTCCACTATAGTTTTGGAGCGGCAACTGAAAAAGCCCGGCCACCTTTTGATTTAAGGCGAGAGTTTGGGACTGAGAGGAGTCGCTGTGAGGATGACCTTAGTGACCTGGGGGCTGAATATGGAGTTAGCATGTCGGAGATGTATTGAGGAGTTATGGGGTGGCAGCAATCAAGTTTTAATAGCACCACAAATGCATCCTCCAGAATAATCATACAGTTGAATAACCACCTTTCTGATGCTGTTTCAACACAAACTGAACATTAAAATAGTCACAAACAGAGGCTTAGTGCAGGGCTCTTATATTAGAATGCACCGGTCCTTTAAGAGAGCCCTAGATGTCATGTATAAGTTTCAATGTCAGCGTTAAAGTACTTTGTTTAAACTTTTTATTTAAATCTGCTCACTCTGCTGGACACAGATTCAGCCTTAGTTGTTCATTGATACGTTTTCTCTCTCGCTCTCCCTGTCCTTGCCCTGCAGCAGATTCTTCTGCAAAAAAAGTAGGATGCACAGCGAAAGCTTCCTTCGCCTGCAACGGCTCCATCTGGGCACCAAATGACGAGTGGGTGGAGAGAGGGGGAAAGTAAATGAGAGAGAGGGAGAGAGGGAGAGAGTGACCAGAGTCCCTCCCCAATGTCAGCTCGGTAACCGAGACAGATTGCAGTGGGAGGGACATGTCCCATTTCTGAGTGTGAGTAACACCGAAAGCAGATGACGGCGTGATCTCAATCAAAGATGTTGTCAGTGATGAAGGGATGGACGGAGAGAGAGAGAGAGAAAGAGGTGCAGAGCCAAAGCTCTGTGCAAAAACACAAAACAAAAAAACTGTTGTTTCGTTTTTGAACGAGTCTCAAAACTGTTTGGTGGATTGCGGCGATGAAAATCATCAATCGCCTTGACGTCAGACTTTTAATTCTTCTCACCTGTTGAGGAGGGAAACACAAGCCGATCTGATATCGCAGCTGCTGTGAACATATTTCCCTTTTTTCTTTTCTTTTTTTTTTTTTTAAACAGGATACAGTTAATTTGGGACATTTTTGGTGGAAACCGTCTGAACCTTAAGCCTTCGTGGTTCGTGTTTCCACGGCAGCTGTTGACCGACACGATTGCTGGTGTTGCTAGAATACGCGCTGTCAGCTTCCATAGGTGCTACATGTGAGTCCTTGTTGGCCACGAAGCTTCACATGGCGTTAGCTGCCATTAGCAGTTTTGCACCTCCATCCCTTTACGACATTCAGCATTAGGGAGGACCATCATGGTGTTGAATTATGTTTTGAATCATATCTGAATTCCACACACAAAGTAGAACAATTGACTTTAGTAGCTTGATATTGGGGATAGTTAAATTTTTATAAATGAAAGCTAGCTAGACACACTTGCTAGCTTCCCCGCTAGCTTCCCATATCCTGCGATATGAAGCATCAAGCTGACGTCTGGCAGTGGTGCCGGTCGTGCGACATGAACGACGAGTTGGCTTCGACCTTTTTTGTCGCTCCTCTGATGCCGTGATATGTCGACAGGTCGTATGCATTTAGCCGTTGCCATGTTAGGTGCATACCGCCAAAGCCCGTTCCAAACCCACCTGTTGAAGACGTCACAGAACGCTTGAGTGACTACTCCATCGTAGATTCAGCGCCAACGTCGCTGGCAATGCTAAACCAAGTTCGTTTGTAGTGTGAAAGTACCTTAACAAAGTCGGGAAAGGTCACATGTTGATATTGGGTTTGCGACTTATTGTGTCCTTGTGTGATGTTGGGAAAAGAAATTTCATGCATGACTGTCCCAAGTTGTTGGTGTCATATATGCCTATGCAAAAGAAACATGGCTGCAGTAAGTACCCTAATGCAATCTTGGCAAATTAAAGGGGAACTACTGTTTTTACAACCTGGACCTTATTTCTAGCATAAAATACAATCGTTTACTCACCCATAAAACCTTGGTGTTATTTGCACTCCTTCAGGAGATAATTAGATCAGCGTATATCCATATAGTGGGAGTGACTGGGGCACCGAAACACAGCTTCCAAATAATGCATTATCTGCCGCAAAACTCGTTCATTTCGCTAATATTTTGTTATGATACGCTAATGCTATTCCCCGTTGAGTCTGGAGTTACCTGTTATCATCCAGGGTCTGTAGATTGACCTACAGACCCTGGATGATGTCTTACAGGTAAACAAGCCAACCGTCGCGGGTGCGCGCGTTACTCAGAGATGACATCATCCAGGTCAGAAGACATTGGATGATGATAACAAGTAACTCTGGACTCAACAGGGATTAGTACTAGCATATCATAACAAAATATTGGCGAAATGAACGAGTTTCACGGCAGACAATGCGTTATTTAGAGGCTGCGTCTCGATGCCCCAGTCACTCCCACTATATGGATATACGCTGATCTAATTATCTCCTGAAGGAGTGCAAATAACACAAAATTATTGTATTTTATTGTAGAAATAAGGCCCAGATTGTAAAAAACAGTAGTTCCCCTTTAAGTTAACAACATTTTGCTACGAATAGTTTATTGAAACAACAAAAAGCAAAAACATACAGCACATTCAGTTGTAGTGTCCACATTGTTTCTACAGTCCAACTTAAAAGCCCACCAACGTCATGAAGATGGAAGAACAACTTAGCATGTGAATTCACAATTAATACCGGTTTTTCCAAACATCAGCATGAACCTGATCATCTCTGATCAAGTGGAAACAGAAAATTTCATTAATTTGTCTTTGAAAGTGCTCAAACTAATTATTTTGGCTTTCTCTTTGCTGCTGTGCCTTTGTGTCGAGCTTATTTTAGATCCCGTCTATTCAAGTGAGCTCTTTATTTTTCTAGAGTCCCCTCCCACAAATGTAACACAAGCAAATTAAATTCACACTTTAGTTTGTTATTAGTTTCATTTAGTATTCTTCCAAAAATCCCTTTCCTATCTGTTATTATTGTCGGATAAAGACACTGACAAGGAGATCCTGTGCATACTGACTTCTAATCAACATCTAATTTCAGTATCAGGATGATTTGGTAATAGAGGACTAACTTATAAATGCAGGATATGGAACATTGTTTGCTAGCTACAGATACCAGAAACACTGATGGAGCATTAAAAGCATACAGAATAGCTTCAACCCAGAATATCAACACGTCAGTGAATTTACGACCCTTTGCATCACTGCCGCTCGTGTCCCTGTGGCTCCGGCAGAGTGATTATGCTGTTCCCACTTGGACCATCCACCCTGCAGCTGGCTAAATGCTCAATAGCCACCCAGACAAATCACAAACAACCCAATCAGATAATCCAATTCCACCTGGTTGTCCAAATGACCGGCTGAGCTGCCTGAATGGTTATTAGCCATTGATTATAGCCTGCACGGAAGCCTATCGCGGTTCTAGATAAAGCTTTAAGCATTCATGTGCTGAAAGCCCATACTGGATTAAATGGATAATAATGCAGATAGCAGACAGTGATAGCAAAGAGAGCAAGCTGATTGCAGCGGCTGTCTGCAGCAGGCCACACCAGTGGCAGAGGACACTGACTGGATTCATTAGGAAACACAAATGGATGCGATTGGGCATCATTTGCTTTTTTTAATGGGGGTTAATGGTGATGATGAACTTTGCCGGCTTTAGAAGTTCAACAAGTTTGTGAGCAGACGCATTAAAGATGTAGATGCACAGATCAGGCATAACATTATGACCACCTTCCTAATATTGTGTAGGTCTCCCTTGTGCCTCCAAAACAGTTGTGACTCATCAGAGAATGGACATGGGCCTACTGAGGGTGTCCTGTGGTGTCTAGCAACAGAATGCCTTTGAGGGGAGGGCCCTCTGTGGATCATCCCACAGATACTTGATCAGTTTGAGATCTAGTGTATTTGGAGGCCAGGTCAACACCTTGTGCTGTTCTTCATGTTTTCTTGAGTTGTTCCTAAACCGTTTTTGTGTGTGTGCCTGTGTCAGGCTGCATCCTGCTATTAGGAGTGTCATTGCTATGGGGTGGGGGTGCCTGGTCTGGTCTAGGTGGGTGGTACATGTCTAAGTAACACCCACATGAATGAATGCCAGGTCCAAAAAGTTTCCCAGCAAAACATTGAATTTTCACAAGATGGTCAATGTTATTTACTTCTCCTGTCAGTGGTTTTAATGTTGTGACTGATCGGTGTATTGGTGGATAGTGTCTGGTGGTGCAGTATCTGTGATTATCTGCATATTCTTTTGTATATTGTCACATCACAACAAATAATGTCGAGAAGTGTCCTAATTCAATCTGCATGCAGACACTAGCTCGTTTGATCAATTGAACTTTCCTCGCGTTCGTTCATCTCGAGGACACCTTCCGGCTCCAGACTGTTCGATACACAGACAGTTTAATATTTGCAGACGCCTTCCCCTGCCCGCTTCAGACGAGTCCGACCTTTCACATGAATACGTCTTCTTATCATGAATACACCTCTGATGGATTTGTTTGCCGCCACGCCGAATGCAAACAGCAGCGCTTCCTTTGGCTGAATTTATTTGCGGTGGCATTTCGGACGAGGCACCCGCGCCCCACGCCGAGGGCCGCTCATCAGGAGGAGATCGCTGACCCGCGTCACACGCTAGTGACAACCCAGACCGAGGATAAAACGTCTGCTCTCCAACCCGTAGTCAACAATCCTCGCCCAATCCACAAACCTGTCTGGAGTTACGTAATGAAAAATGTACAGTGTGAAATTTACTGTTGGTGTGTGTAAACCCAGTCCAACACCATCAGCTCTTCTATCTGTCCTTTAAAAACAACCCTGTTATAAACCTGTATCTACTTTTTTTTTTTATTTGCAGTCCGTGGTGTTGCTAGATTAAACTGTCACATTAGAGACATTTCATCTCAAAAGTTTCCCCCTGAGAGATCTCAGCTGATCAGCTCTGCATTCGACTTTATAATGTAATCCTACAGACAAGCTGCCTTGTACTTATACCACATATACAGTACAGTATGTGCCACCGGATGATCACACTAGCTGACTTGTGACAACCGGCCAACACACAGTAAATATCAGAGGATGTGACCTATTACATCCTCTGTGCAGGGATCCAAAACGGATTCAACACACACACACACACACAGATGCACGTTGTACATCATCCTCACCCCAGTTGGAAGTTTGGTTTATGAGTCAGGGTCAAAAGCAGCAGGTAAACTTCCTGTGATGCCGTCACTTGTGTGTGTAGGGGGGCCCGGGGGCTGCCAGGAAGGGACACGTTGTCTGTGTGGCGATGCTGCCAGGTTGAAGTCTGACAAGCACAGATACACACACACACACACACACACACACACCCACACACACACACACACGCTTTGTCAGTGTGTTTATGTCTGTGACGCTCCCATATGTTTCTTCATATGATCTGCATCACTCGTTTCATTCATGTCACCGCCACATGGACCATGTGATCTCAGCTGGTTCTTGCCAGTAGTGTAATAGGCGGTTTAGTCTTCTGCGTCAATTTGACGTCCAGACTCTACGCAGACCCTAGCGCCGTACATGCACCTCCCCAGAAATGTAACGAAGCATCATGGCGACGCAGACCGCAAGAGCTGTGATTGGTCCGCTTGGTAGTAGCGTGTTTCCGCTTTAGTATTTCCAGCTGCTTCTGTTTTTGAATTTATGGTTTTGGATCATTACAGATGGAACACATGGAGGAAAGGTTAACTGAGGAGGTTCAGCGAAAGTTTCAGTCACCATTGTTGAAAGTGAAGCAGGAAGTGGAAACAAAAATGAACCCGACTGGCTGAAAAGACACAGCGCCGACTAGCGTTTGGGTGGAGTTTTTACAGAGCGAGCCAGACTGACAACTGCACAAGTATACATGGCTCGCACCGGCGTAGGTGTGAGGCGAAAAAAGGAGTCACTGCTCTTGCAATGAAGCCACACAGAAAAATGAAACAGTATTTATACACAATGGTAGATTATCTTCAGTACACATCATGCAGACTATCAACAAGCATGTCATCCATTCTCTGGAAGAAGGGAGTATCTCCCTTGAGACGGCAGCAAGGCCTCAGGCCTCATGCGCTCTCTTTGACCTACATCCAAAAAAGGTTAAAAAAAAAAGGCAACTGGACTTGTAGAGTTTTTTTGAGAAGACGTTTCACCACTCATAGGAGTAGCTTCTTCAGTTCTAGGGGACTGGTGGGAAGTTTGAGGTTTAAATAGGAACTCCTACTGAAACTTGCTTGTTGTGTTAACAACCAGAACCCGGTGCAGCTAATTTCCATTAACGGTTGGGTACTTACCTGTTGTTGAGGGGGGACTGTTTTGTCCCTGTCCTCTTCCCTATGAATGGTTCTCTAACGACTCTTGTCCGTCAGAGGCTCCAGTGTCAAGTTGTGAATAAGTTTGAAACTTTTTGGGGGCAGAAGTTAAAACTGTATTGTAAATAGATGGCAGATTAAATCTCAGTCCACCTCCTCTGTTCAGAGAAGGTTTTTCCAGTCTGACATAGATGGCTTCCTTTACTCCTCTTTCAAACTATCGCTCTTCTCTGGCTAAGATTTGGACGTTGTTATCTTCAAAGGAGTGCCCTTTGTCCTTCAGGCGTAGGTGGACCGCTGGATCATTTCCTGATGAACTGGCTCTCCTGTGTTGGTACATGTGTTTATGGATGGGTTCTTTGGTTTCTTCAATGTATAAGTCTCTTGCCCGGCTTTACATTTTCTCTAGGGCCTCCTGCAGCCTCTTTGAACTAATAGGTTTTCTACAAAAACAAAGCACTTAATTGTGCATGAATACAACCTGTTTACTAAACCTAGTTACTAAACCTAATATTTTTTGTAGGCTATGTGCGTAGGTTACGGTGTCTATGTCCCACAGTACTTTAAATGAGTCTATGAAGCTCTTCAAAATGAATATTGAGCCATTTTACTCCAAGTAGGCAACAAATCTTGTGTATTTTTCTAAACAAGCAAAAAAATTATTAACAAATCCATTTTAAACAAGACTCTAGAGACTCTGGAGACTATGTACAACTTTACGTAGCCGACACCCATGCCAGCAGCTCTGGCTACATTCTGTACTTTGCGCTAACATGCTAACGTAATTCACAAATTACGTTAGCATATGTACTGTTTAGACACAAATGAGGATTCGTCACTACTTTCTTACTTGAGTTTATTCCCATTCTTCATACTTCATACTCCTATCAGACAACATATTTTAAACTGTTATTTCCTCTTTATTTACTATCCTCAAAAGCTCTAAGTTTAGCATATTAGCATTGCTAGCATTTGCTAATGGGCACTCAACATAAAAAGAGTTGATTGGAGTGTCGTTTTCCAGATATATGGCGTGGATGGATAAAAAATATGACACGCTTGAATGAAAACCACCAGTTTCCCATTTTTCTTTTTGCCTGCAAGTGCCTCTGCATTGTGTAGCCTGCTGCACATGTGCATTTCACCAATAAGATTAGTGTTTATTCATGCGAATATGTCTGCCAGTCTTTTTATCTGATCAATTTCTTATTGTCTACTGTCCGAACAGTGTTCAGCAGTAATTTGCTGCACCTTAAAAGGTCAGTTCAGATCGAATTTAAAAAGATTGAAACAATCTTTGCATCGCTGCTCTTCGCTCAGTCATCCAGAGTCTTCTCCAACACTCCTCATACAGAATAATGACGACAAACATCAGCAGATTACGTACCTGGATGGAGTCACTTTAACAACCAAAACTCGCTCTGAAAGAAAACACGGCGCTCATGTCGGATCTCATTGCCCGTAGTCACAGACTGGTAGGGGGAAATTCATTCCGCAGAGCCTTTAAGTGAATTTAAATAACCATGAAAACACAGGACTGTTGTGTTTGCACTCTAGCTGCAATGGATTAGCGGTCTTAAGTCAGCTTAATGTCTGAGCTGCAGGTGTACTCTTTAAAAAGAAATATTTTTAATGAGATTCCATTATTTGGTGTTAACAAGCTCGGCAAGCCCTTGAATGCTCCCAGAAGTTTTTCCTGCTGAAAGTTGACATCTGCTTCAGAGTTAAACACAATAAATATCTCTCGGTCTCCTTTCCAGTGTCCCCGTTTCACCCCGCCTGTTAACAAAGAACACTTCTCTTTATGATCAAAATCTGTACATCTGCAGCATGGCCTCCTCATAAACTGCTTCTTAATTTCTGGAGCAAATATGCCTTTAAACGCTCAGGGCTTTATGCTTCTAATTAACATTTTTAAAAGCCTCTAATGTCATATCACCTCTGTTTTAATGTGATTCTTCATCTGAGAAGCATCTTTAGGGAAAGGGTTTTCCCATGGCATATTACATCTCATGATTATTCTTAGCCCCCGGGCGAATTAGTTTTAGATGTGCACTTGTATCTAAAGCTGTAGCATTTAGCTCTATAGCTCTATATCTCCATTAGAGCTGCTATATAATCAATATTTTCATACTGTACTGGCAACAGGCCACATAACTACAGGTAATGCGGAAGGTATAGCTCATGAAGACAAACCAACAGAGCATAACATTATGACCACCTTCCTAATATTGTGTAGGTCTCCCTTGTGTCTCCAAAACAGTTGTGGCTCAACAGAGAATGGACATGGGTCTTCTAAGGGTGTCCTGTGGTGTCTGGCTACAGGATGTTGTTGGGGGAAAGGAAATTTACGGTTTTTAGATGAATGTCTGTGGAGGAGAGAGCCTTTATTGTGGCGGTCGAGGTATTTCTGGGGTCCCTCTTTTCCGTGCACTTGGCCTCCAGGGTAATTAATACGAACACAAAGAAAGTGCTGCAGGAGAGAGCATTGGTACAATCGGATGCTATATAAAACCCCTTGCAGTGTGTAATTTGAAACGGCACAAGTGTGCAATTACGCCTTCCTTTTGCCACATTTTATATTTTTATTTAGTTTCGTTTGAGCGATGTTAACATTTGTCCGCCGTGGCTTATCGGGAGCTTAGCAGATGGAGTTGGGAATCTGAACTGATGTGAACTCTCGGCGCGGGCTTTGTTAAAAAAATGTATAGTTCCTGTACATTTTCTTTTCCCCTCCCTTGAGCTGAACTGACAGAAACTCTCTCTCTGCTAAGTCTCTTGCTTCACACTTCGTGACCTTGGCCAGTCTGGGCCGGCAATTCAGACACTTTTGAAAAACCAAAGGAGTGAACCCGACTGGCCCTGAGCCTGGTCGGCAATCAGGAGGTGTTTACTCTTCAACCCACTCAGACTACAAGATAATCTGTGCCGTAACAGCTGGGTTACTGCAGTCGCACTTTGAATAAGTATGAAACTAATCTAGTGTAAAATTGCTTTAATTTATATGCTAACCGTGGCCAGTCTGGGCTAACCCACTTCCGCAGGCTACACTCTGCTTTGTGATGTTCCGGCGTGACATGGTGCTTTGCCCAAGGCCAGGAACCAATTTAGCACTTGGCTAGGACCGGTGTGAGAACCGCTTCAGGGAGCTGTAATCAATCATAATTGCTTAAAGTAGGTGGTGAGTGCTTCGCTCACCTTTGCTGCTGTGGCAGTCCCGCCACCGCCGAACACGATCCATTCAGCTTTCTATTCAGCTGCGTGCCGAAGTGGACGACAGCCAGCAGCCGTCCGCCGCCGAGCCAGAAGTGCTTGAGTTTTCCGCCTTCACATAAGCTGTGTTAGAACGTGAACTCACACAAAGCCCAGATGTTTCCTGTAGTCTTAGGTCATAGCCAGCTCCTAATTCCTTCATCACACACGAACGCAAGCCTTTGAAGAAAATATTGCAGACATCATTAGACCCCGGCTGGTAAATTATAGATCGGCCGGTAATCACGGCACTCCCTTACTGAACTACAGCATTTTGTGCTTCTTCGCTACAGCATTTCAAAATATGACTCTACTAATTAATAATGTTTTGATGTCAGGAATTTATACTATCCAATTTATCTTTTCTCTTTACAAAGACAAGTGGCTCATTATGCGTCGTGTAAACTGTAATCATCAAAACTGGAAAATGTGAAGCGTTATTAAATCTTTTTTTAATGCCAATTCCTCCCTGACTTATCATCGCTTTGAGAGTTAATTTGACATTTTCTGTGCGCACTTTCCGTCTGAGAGAAGAAACCGCTCTGGGAATTTTTGTTAAATACGAAACTGCTGCCAGCAGCTGGTCCTCTACGCTTAGAATACAGACTGGAAACAGCTAACCTGTTCGCAGGTGACAAAATATGCCAGCCAGGACCTTTAAAGCTTACACTCTTTCACATATATTTGTTTGTTTATCCATTCATCCATGTTCCTGTTGATTATTCTGTGCTGGATTGTGCTGGTAGCAGGCAAAGCGACGTCTTCCAGCTCGCCCTGGGGTATTCCCAAAGTGTTCCAAAGCCAGGAGGGATGTATTATCCCGCCGCCATAAGGAAGCCAAACCTCATCCTCTGCTGGCTTTTCAAAGGGTGAGCCCAGCCACACTGCAGAGGAAGCTCATTCATTCAGCTTCTACCTGCAATGTCATTATTTCAATCCCTACCCAAAGCTTGGGACAATAGGTAACCTCACCCACACAGATACTCGGCTCACTGCCAACGCAAAAGAAGACAATCTGCCATATTATATCTGCTCTGCTTCCAACCCCTTAACACTTAGCTGCAAACTACCGCAACGCTTGTTTCAAGGTTATGGTCGCATTGTCTGCAAAAACATCTCTTGTGCATAAAGTTGCACCTTGAGATTTGAGATCCACTTCATGAATATGGAAATAATCTGAATGCTCTTGCTCAAATTGATTCAAAAAGTTAAAAAAAAAACTACACTTTGCATCACGAGTTTAAATGTCAGATTGTTTTTACTGATCCTCTCCCTGTTCCCAGTCTCTGTGGTGAGCTATGCTAACCTGCCTCCAGCTTCACATTTACTGTACAGACACGGCAGGAAACCATATTAAATCTGAACTATCCCTTGAAGTTAACTGGAAATAAAAAACAAAAGCAAACTATATAATTTCACATCTTGCCATCAAGTGCAGGAGATGGTACAGGAAGCGGCTATTGCCTTCTTTAGCATTGCATTGTACTCTCCAAGTTTCTCCCACTGAAGTTATTAACAGATCTGTTATGGCATCAGTTTACTTTATTCCCTCAAGCGCATGTTTGAAAAAGAAACTGTTGGCCACCCGGATCCAGAGCGAGAGAGAGAGAGAGTTTGCCGACAGCACCAATTGACCTACATCCGATTTTGCGGTGATGATCGGTTTCAGGTTTTTGGCCACTGGGTGGCTTAATAGTACGAATGTTTACCCCGTACAGGAAGGGTGGAAACATTTTTTGGTGCAGAGCTGAGACTCTGGGTTTAAGAGCCGCTGTAATCGCAACCAATCACAAGGGAAAATCTCCCCAAAGCCATTTGTGGGTGCGTTGCGTCTGTGTGTGTGTGTGTGTGTGTGTGTGGTGAATTACTTTCCAAAGCTCTGACTTTGAAGCTTAACTTTCTAGTCTTATCAGATCTGTGGGGAGGTACTGCACAACTATTTTTGATTACTGACCAAAATCAGTATAATACTATTGTATATGTTGGCTGATCCCTTCAATACGTACATGGCAATCGGGCAGATGGATGCAGCAAACTATGCAGCACACTGATTGTCTATGCTATTTTTTTTTTAAGCATATCAACAGATCAAATCTTTAACTCAAATAGTCATGAAGTTTTTGATACTGAACTCAATTTAATACGTTTTCTATATTTAAAGTAATCCATTGTCTTTACCTTTAACTCTCTGAGTTTTGTTTATGTGGTCAATGTCCATTTAACCCATGTCTGTCAAGGGGAATTACCATTTTTTACAACCTGGACCTTATTTCTGGCATAAAATACAATTGTTTACTCATCCATATAACTTTGGTGTCATTTGGAGTCGTTCGGAAGATATTTAGATCCAGTGGAGCGCCGCGTATATCCATATAGTGGGAGTGACTGGGGCACCGAAACTCAGCCTCTAAATAACGCATTATCTGCTGTGAAACTAGTTCATTTCGCCAATATTTTGCTATGACACACTAGTGCTATTCCCCGTTGAGTCCGGAGTTACCTGTTACCATCATCCGGGGTCTGTAGATTGTCCTATACTATTGGTGAAAGGAACAAGTTTCGCTGCAGATAATGCGTAATTTAGAGGCTGTGTTTCGGTGCCCCAGTCACTCCCACTATACGGATATACGCGGCGCTCCGCTGGATCTTAATATCTTCTGAACGACTCCAATTCACACCAAAGTTATATGGGTGAGTAAACGATCATATTTTATGCCAGAAATAAGGTCCAGGTTGTAAAAAACGGTAAGTCCCCTTTAGGTTTTGAGTTGAAAACGTACCATGAGGGAGGAGGAAAGGTGATATGATTTGAATACTGGCAAATACAGAGGCTGCCTCCATTTTCGCATTCCAGCGTCAGCAAAAATATTGCCAAAGTGCCAAAGCGGCTGTTTTTGGTGGATCAGATCTTAATGTCCTCCTCTCTAAACGGCCTAAATAAAATAAACGTTAAATTTCTGGCAAAATGGGAGCTGAATCTGTCTGAAGTTTACGTAAACATTAAAACTTGCCATTAGTCGTCAAGACTAGAAATCCGAGTAGAAAGAACAACATCAGTGCTCTCAACTCGAAACGGCAGAAGATATGAATTTAGTTAAATTGATCTTAACTTGGAAATGTGAGTTCATTTGACAAGATAAAATTAATATTCTCCAGTGGATAATGTAACCTAATAAGTTGTTTTAACTCATAATATCAAGTTAAAAGTCAGGTTGAGTTTATACACATTTTCGAGGCAGCAGGTGAACTTTGGTTTCTAAGTTTTACTGACTTGAAATGTTTTACAGTGTATATGCATATTTATTATCCGCTGTGTTTATTTTCTATTGCACCCATGTTTAATGTATCAGCCCAGACTCACCGGGAGTTTAAGTTATTCAAATTTACATCCAAATCAACATTCAGTGCCAGGTGTTGCCAGTCATTGCTTCTACCTCCATTCTTAGTTTTTCCTCCTCTGTTTGAGAAGAATCTAGGCACAAGTGATAGCTGTCCAAATACTAGTCCACTGAATAATTAGTCATTTATTTGAGTTTGATTGGAAAAGCAAATAAATCATCTCTCATTCGTGACTCCACTTGCCGATCTAAACCTTTAAGCCCAGCCCGTTTGATCATCTTTCATCAGCCAAAGTTGCTTAACTTGGTTGCTAGTGGACGTCGCAGGCTTTGCTCAGATATTTCTTACCCCATATATTTCAGAGTGAAACAAGCCGAATGTAAAACTACTGCTAGTGTCTGGACAGAAGTACCTTCTATTGTCGTCACCTTTTTACAGTCAATGTCAAAGAATTTGATGGTAGGAGCCAAAGTTGTGGTTGGTGTTTCTTTGCCGAAGACTGTCTCAATCTTGTTGCCCCAATGTTGAGGTGACTTCAACCTGCAACCAACTTTTTTCTCATCATTGCCACATCTCACTGTTACTGCCATTTAGCTCTCTCGGCTAGCTGGAGAGTGATGTTCGAAATGGTAGGAATTAGTAGTGAGAACTTTGTTGATGCGGGAACTTTCCTACACTGAACATTAATGATATAGATTTGTGAGAGGCTCAAAATGAATGCCCTGGGCTCAAGTACCAAACACAAATGTACATTTTCATTTCTCATGATTACAGCTTCCAGAATAATTTTCAAACTGCTCCAGATTTGGGACGCTCAGCAAATGAGATTGAATAAATCTTTGATAAATTAAAATATAGACGACATTACCTCTACCTGGGATCGCTTATGTAAAGTCTGACAGCGAGCCAGTTTGAATTCAATGAGGAGTTTTAAAAAAAAGAGCTACACGCAAACCACATCCCCAGCCTCCAAAATTGCAGACCATGTATAGTAAATTGTGCAGCATGTCCTACGCCATGCTTTTCGTTTCCACAGCCCTCCTACACGCCTTCTTTTTCCGTCTTCCTCTCTCTCTCTTTTGTCTCTTCTGTTTCCCTATTATTGTTTTTTTTTTGCTTTTATCAGCGAAGAGGCTGCCAGCATTTTCGAAGCCAACGAATCCATTGTCATCCCCACGCGTCCTCAACCAATTCACTGCCAAATCAACTGACTGCCCTGCTGACTGGCTTCGTCTTATTCATGCATCTATTTCTGTTCTCAGTAACCAGCCCAGACTGCGTCGAGTTGGGGTTTTTGAGTGCTGTGGTGGCAAACCTTTGTTACCTGGGTATTTCTCTCTCAGTCCAAATCACTGGGCACTATCGCTACTTGCTGGTGTGAGGCTGACTGCACAACTAAGCTTATTATGTAAATATGCAGTCTGTTTCAGCGGTGGCACTGTGTGGGCTGTAATCGGGTTATTTTTAAACCGAGCCGACCCATTTCTGCTGTTTGTCCAAATTTTAAACAAGCCAGTGCCCAGCACCGATGGAGCCACGTGGCAGGGACTCTGGTGTCACGGCTGGGTTAACAGAGATCAGCTCGCCGGCGTGTGTCAAAACTTCCTAGGAGGTGCATTCACATCACTGATGGGCCGCGATCGGAGCCAGGGACCCGGAGAACTGGGCCGAGCTGTGATTCAGAACGGCAAAATTACAGGTTCAGCCGGCATGCGGTGCCATATTCTGGGATGACTTCACATGCAGGAATGTGAACATGTGGGACTTTGTTTTTTGCTTTGCACAATGTTTTGTTTTATTTATTTTTTTTACAGTATACGCTGAGAATAACGGCACAAACCGTTCAATCATTTATTGAAGGTTGTTGTGATCTACCGTGTTGAAAGCAGCAGTGAGGTCCAAGAAGGTTTTCTTGGACCTCACTGCTGAGTTACCAAGCAACATGACAAACAACACGAATACCAGGTCCAAAAGTTTCCCAGCAGAATATAGTATTGTCGCAAGATGGTAAATGTTATTCACTTTACTGCCAGTTCATTAGGTACACTAGTGAAAATGAATGTATTCTAATATAACAGTCTGACACTAAATCTTATCTCCATGAAGGCTACGGTATTGTAGTCGTAGGCTAAACATTAAATTGAACATTAAAACAATCATGAAGCAAGATTTATTGCAGGACTGTTAGAAAGTATTAATTTTCAGCTTTTTCATTTTTATTTTGGATTAGATTTTTCACAAAAATGTGTCAGGGCATAAACAAAACGTAAGGCTGATGATTACAGATGGTTCGCGGTTTGGATGAATTTTCACGTGAAAGGAAAATACTGTAAAGGATGAAAACACCCAAAAAATGATTCTGGGTTCATACCCGCCTAAAATGGTCCAACTTTGAGAATAACTGGCTGGAGTGGTGGAGTTATTTCTTACTGGAGGGGTTTTTCCTTTCAGCTGGCGTCCGCTGACCGTACGATAACACACTCATCAATCGGATGTCTTATTGAAAGGCCGCCCTCGCTCTCTGCTTCCAGGCCGACCCCGGAGCTTCATCTGGAGAGACAGATCCGATGGTGATCCCACCCAACCTCAGGAAGCACATTAGAAATTAAACATGATGAGATGCTTTAAGTCCAAAGAAGTCTTCTCCAAAGAGCATTTTATTCATAATCTGTGGTATTTTTGAATTTTTAGTAAAGGAGCCAAAGTGGAAGTTCACCAGAATTCATCTCCAGAACAAAAGCACTGTAAGTTTTAGCTCAGGGACTCTTTGTTTAATTTACCAACCAGTGCTCCGCTGCAGATAGCTGGCCCCTCTTTGTCATGTCTTTCTTTTATTTATTCTTTTCCTGATAGAGAAAAGGGGAGACAGACGGGAGGCTTTGGATTCATGCTGCCAGGAGATCCAGGAGGTCTGACTGGGAGCAGATGCAGCAGTTATGAGACAGAGTCGTGTTTGCAAAGGGAGGCTTTGAGGATGCTGGCAAAGCTCTGCGCTGGTGGGAGGACCAGTTGGAAGGGGCCAGAACCTTTCAAAAAGGGGTATTCAGGATTATCGAGTTGAGAGAGGAAATCATTAAGGAGAGGAGAGGAAGAGGGACGACGAGTGCGAGAGGATTGGGGAAGGAGAGAGGAAGTCGGGATGAGAAAATGATTCATCCGGCCAATGAACCTCTGAATGAACACGAGGCAGACAAAGAAAGGATGTCAAACGTTTTCGCTCTGGCAAAAACTATTGTGAAAGTTGTGTCACGGCACAGAGCAGCGAAATTAATTAAAATCCCATGAATAATGTGAACGAGCGCAACGTCGGCCTCGCAACTCTGCAGTTATTCTCGGCCGTGTTTGTGTCATTTATTATGCGACAAATCTGATGCAAATTACATGGCAGCAAATCCATTCAGATCAACTTAATAAATAGCTTGCGCTGCTAATACATTTTAAAACCAGACTGGAATCAGTTGGAGCTGCTGTGAGAAGATCCGAGTGAGGTTTTGCTGCACAGACTGCAACAGTTATGGATGGAAAAGGTTCAAAATCCACGGAAGAAAATCTACCTTAGCTAATAATTTGCAATTAGCATCTTTTTTAATAATGTATTT
Organism: Chelon labrosus; assembly: GCF_963514085.1. NCBI lineage: Eukaryota > Metazoa > Chordata > Actinopteri > Mugiliformes > Mugilidae > Chelon > Chelon labrosus. The sequence continues at coordinate 7,949,299 of NC_140351.1, read as the reverse complement.
TTCTTTATAAGAGAAACACCTGTTTTAAGGCCAGATTTTTAAGCTCACGCTGCTGCTCTGTGTCTACAGCTGTTTAATGAATATTGTAAGCATTAATCATTCCTCTCCATTAGCTGTACCCCCTGTAGGAAGTCCTGAGGGGCTGGAGCCTATGTCCCAGCTGGCACTGGGCAGGAGGGGAAGCCAGAACAGACAGACAACCACTCGCACTCACGTTTCAGTTTATTTTTTTAATTCTAATACTGCATCAACATTTCTTTACGTTTCTTGTGAATGAATTTATCCTTGTATAAACTGCAGTTACATCATAAGAGGTTTTGCACTGCCTAGCACTTCTTATGTATCTCCGTCTCCAGCGTACTATATTTAATGGCACTACTTTACATATTAGTGTAAACTGAAAAACATCTTTTAACTTTAATAGCAGGCAAACAGTGGGGTGCTGGGGCAGCCTTTTTTCTTTTTTCTTTTTTTTGAAAATAGAGCTTGTGAATGTGATATGGAAAGTCTTGTACACAAAATATCTGGGGTTCAAGTGGTGGCATCGGATGGAAATCGTGAGGTTTCACCTGCTTGGCAACTGTTGGCATGTAAAAGACAACAAGCCTAAAGCTTCAGCAAGATAATAATAAAGGTAACATTTTCCTCAGACATGTTATATATTACATCAGGCAGCAGTTCTCTCCATGTACTCCAGCTTCCTCCCACTGCACAAATACATGCTCGTTAGGTCCACTGGTGGTTCAAAATTGGCCGTAGATGTGAGTGTGAATCTGTCTCTCTGTGTTAGCCCTGTGATAGACTGGTGACCTGTTCAGGGTGTACTCCACATCTTGCCCGATGACAGCTGGGATAGGCTCCCCCTCCGACCTCCCCCTGCGACCCTTCAAAGAACAAGCAGTTACAGAAGATGAATGACTGAATGAATGAACTTACCATCTATCATTAGCAAACACTGCTGCCGTCAAAAGGGGTTTATGCTTACCATGTTCACGGTAAGAGTTTACATGAACTACTTCCTTTTGTGTTATTCACAACCTTTTAAGGTGACATTTTTGATTGTGAGTTCAGGGGTAGTATGACAAGTGTTGAAACGCTGCCTCTTTCAGGGAATAGTTGCCCAGCAGCAGTGTTCCCAAGACACAGGGGTTGACGTACTACGTGAACGTCAAACATACACTACATGACTGAATAATATTACTATGGTTAACGTTTACTCACCCGTATAACTTTTGTGTAATTTGTAGTCGTTAGGTAGATATTTACATCTGCGTATATCCATATAGTGGAAGTGACTGGGGCACCGAAACACAGCCTCTAAATAACGCATTATCTTCCACGAAACTCGTTCATTTCACCAATATTTTGTTATCATACACTAGTGCTATTCCCCGTTGAGTCCGGAGTTGCCTGTTATAATCAGCCAGGGTCTGTAGGTCAATCTACAGATGTCTTCTGACCTGGATGATGTCGTCTCTGAGCGCCGCATGCACCCGCAACGGTCGGCTTGTTTACCTGTAATTTGCTACTGCTAGTTTTTTACAACATGGCTGAATATTTTTCTGATTCTGAGGTTGTGGACGAACCATAGCAGTAGCAAATTACAAGTAAACAAGCCGACCGTCGTGGGTGCGCGCGGCGCTCAGAGATGACATCATCCAGGTCAGAAGACATCATCCAGGGTCTGTAGGTCAATCTACAGACCTCCGATGATGATAACAGGTAACTTTGGACTCAACGGGGAATAGCACTAATACATCATAACAAAATATTTGTGAAATGAACAAGTTTCGCGGCAGATAATGCGTTATTTAGAGGCTGCGTTTTGGTGCCCCAGTCACTCCCACTATGTGGATATACGCAGATCTAAATATCTGATGAACGACACAAAAGTTATATGGGTGAGTAAATGATCGTATTTTATGCCAGAAATAAGGTCCAGGTTGTAAAAAACAGTAGGTCGGCTAAATTACTCATAAGTCGCTATACACTTAAGCCGACAGTGTAGCTGGGAATGCTTTGGCCGAATATTTGGTGTAAACATAGCATCATCACTGCTTGTGCTTTTGACTTGTGCTGCAGGAAAAAAGTATGCAAATATAAAATGCTAACAGTATGTGCAGGTGACAGAACTTTCTTTTTATATGCTAGCATCGTGCGAGTGAGTTATGCGTCCGTGCCTTTAATATGTAGCCTACTTAACACTGATTTGTGGACTCAGTTTATTTCTTACAACTTGAAGAACCAAATTTATGTAGCCTGAGTAAGCATTTTTACCACCGCTAGCAAATTCCCGCTGGAATTTATGAGTCATGTTAGTTAGTTAGGACAGTATTTGCATACATATTTACCTCTAAACAGGAAGATGCATTTTTTTTTAAAAATGCAATAAATGTGCCATCATGAGGCGTTATGTTTTCTACCCCCTGCTGCTCATTTATTAAGCAGGAAACCCATCTATACATTATAACTATTCTGAGTCACAGGAGGACATTAGCGTCATCTCCACGGTCAGAAAACGAGAGCTTGTCACATCAATTTGAGATGCTCTGCTGGGGGCCGAGGCTGATTTTACTGTCTGTGTTGTCTTCAGCGTTGAGCTAAATAAACCGTCTCTGTCTCCACTTATTGCCCTCAGTTGTAAACAATGGCTCAGCTATGCAAAAGGTAAATCAACAATTCATGAGTCTGCAGTGCACCTTGTTAAACACAGTGTGAATTAACGGCCGTGTGGATGAGCCGTCATGTGCCAACTTAAAGTGTTTATCGCGGTCTGTGTCGAGATCCATTCACATTTACATGTGTAAACCATATGGTTCAGCTACTAAATACAGTGATCATACCCCGTGCAGACACTCGGCACATGGGAGACACAGGGTTCAGATGGATGGCATGCTGCCGGTGTGTTTTTGTAAAAAAGTGAGTTTTCCATTTAGTGCGATTGGTGAGAATTCCTCAGAGGAGGACGGGTGTGAAAATTGAAATCTCATCAATGGGCTAATGGCGCGGCTCACCTAACTTTGCTGTGGCCCACACACACACTCGCTTGTTCCTCATCCCTTGGTGTTAGTGTAAGTGGAAAATCATTGATCTGGCTCATTAGATCTGACCCTTCTTTATTATCCAAGGAGATTAAAGAAAGGCTTTTTCAGCAGACACGCGCTTTCTGTGTTACGAGGTGCCCGCAAGTCACTGCAAAGCTCTTTACAAGGGAGCGACACTATAATAAGTCATAATATATGACGCACAAATCTCTTTAACAGTATCTTTTATTCGCGTAAAGAAGAAGAAGAGACCTGAGTAAAAGGACTTAGAAACCTTGATCAAATCATTTTCCCAGCAATGACGGCCCTGATGGCATCAACATCTTCTACTGGAAGTGATGCTGACACACACACACACACACACACACACTCACACACGGAAGAGACTTCTGAGCAGGATAATGGTTTAATCTGACATGAGCCCATCATCGCCCTCTACTGGTAGTAGAGGGGTTACAACATAAACACAGCACACACACACACAATCAGAATTTATACTAGAGGAATGCATAAAAGTTAAAATAAGAAGACGTGAAAAGTCAGCTTTTATTTGAAGCACGTATTTCACTGCGGTTTAAGCAATTATAACAGTGTTAGTTATACGTATTTTAGTTGTGGTTAGAGGTTGAATTTGTTAGTGTTATGGTAAATTGACGCTGTCATGTGAAAAACTAATAATTAATTAATAAATGTGTCTATTATAGAAATGCAGTAAATAAGAAGGAGTGAAGAATAAGCGTGTCTGACTGTTTTTCTGGCAGTATTTGGATTAAGAGTGGGACGGATGGGGAGGGGAGGAGGGGGGGGGGGTGCGCTCATGCCAGCGCGCGCATGCGCACTCGGTGGGAAACGCGATTGAAAACGGGCAGCTATGCCGCGCGCTGCAGAAAACGGGCTGGACTCGTCCGCTTGGAACAACGGTCGCTGTACCGGAGGACTGACCCGGGGACTGCGGGACCGGGAGGCTGCTGCTGCCGCTGCTGCTCCTCCTGCTGCTGACAGGCGTTAACAGCGATTCTTTCCCCGGGGATAACCACCACCTCCTCCATACCCTCCTCCTCCTCCTCCTCCTCCTTCTCCTCCTTCTTCTTCTTCTTCTTCTCCCCCCCTGAAACCACCGCGACGCACCGCTCGACGAATCGGCTCCCGCTCCCATTTCCCATTCCCTTCTCCGCTCCTCCGCTGACTAGAGAGAGAGAGAGAGAGAGAGAGAGAGAGACGCGCACCGAGGCATCGGCAATGTCGCTGTAGGATTTATTCCCGTTGTCCGCTCGTTTTGTGTCGACTGTAAATAACACTGAGCTCAGACGGAGAAGCCACTACAGCGGGGTTCACTATGGTTTTACCGGCGCTCCGCGGTAGGAGATGTCTTAATAGCTGCTGTATGGGGACGTTATGCTTGCAGTTGTTGCTGTGGATTTTATGTGCCGTGAACGGAGAGGAGCAGCCGTTCAGTGTAGAGGTAAGACCCTTATTTTAATATTAAATATAAATATTAAACTCTTTTTTATTTATTTTTTTATTTTAGTCTGAACCCATGAGAATAAAGTGTTCCTCCTGCCTATGTTGGTGATTTAACAACAATAACAACAACAGGGTCTTTGTGAGATGCCCAGCTGGGTTGTAGCTCCTTCTTTTTTTTTTTTTTCTCCCCAGCACTTCTTTTCAAGAAAATTGCCAACATAAATAGAACATAAATGCATGAATTGTTCTTGTTTATGCTCTCAAAACATTTCATTTGTTGTGCATGCTTAATTTGAGTCTCAGCAGAAGTGTCCCAAGAAGAAAGCAAGAATTCCCACTTTTGTTTTCGTCATGTGAACACACCGTGCCATTCAAAACAAGAAAAACTCCCCAAAAGTCCAAATAATGTTCAGAGTACTACATGTTTGTTTGTTGTTGTTTTTTATTTATGGGGGAATAATAACGCCTCCGTCAGAGCATTCAGATACCATCACTTGTCACTGTGACAAAAGCAGCCTCGATGCTGTGAGGATTAACCCTGCAGAAACAGATCTCACGGGGTCACAGGCAACAATGTGGGCAGCCAGAGGAGATTTGAGTGGAGAGGAGGAGGTTTTCTTTACAAAAGGGGCTTTTATTCTGATCTGACTTAACTTAATGGGTTGTTTAAAAAAAAAAAAAAGGCTACAAGCGTTATCCTTTAGAGATTCTGATTCTTCGCTTTGGATTTTAAAAGTGGGTTTTTATTGACGTGTCTGGTTCACATCTCCCTCGAAATGTCACGCTGTAACCCCCCCCTCCCCTCTCGCCGTCCGCGTCTCACACTCGGCTGCACACGCAAAGGATCACCCTGGCTCGTGCACTGACAGTCATTCATGTCCCACTTCCACATATCCACATATCCACATATCAACATGATCTGCGAGCTTGGCGTGCCGCGCCGTTCCCTTTGGAAAAGAAAAGGCAGACGGGGCAGCAGATTTAGTCCAGATGCTGCAGGTTATTCGGTTAAAAACGTCCAAGCTCATGTGACAGAAGGAGGACACAAGTTGGGAAGATGTAAAGACCCCTTTTTCTTTTCCTCCCCTGTGCCTGTCTGACATCCTTTCTTTGTTCTTCTGCTGCAAGACATATTGCACAGTGTAATTAAAAGCCTAATATTAGCATTAACACCGTCGTCATACTTCAGAGCAGTCCCTTCTTCGTTTGAATGTTATTATCCACCCCCCCTCCAGCCCTTTGCATCTCTTATTTCTTTGTGTCACTGCATTATGCATGTGGCCATGAAACTCTTGACTTGTTCTTTAGAAACCTCACTACTGTAGTAAGTCAGCGCGTGCCGCCAAAAATCACTTACAACCAAGAGCATTTTTGCGTATTTTCATAAAAAGAAATGCAAGAACATTTCGACACGTGCAGGAGCATCAAAAGATGAGACGCTCTCCGTGTCGGCCAACCCTCCCGTCATGTGAAGACGCTGCTGAGCTCACGCTTGTCAGCACATTACCCTGACCCGGAGAACGTGGCACTGAATAAACGCGGGTTGCAGTGGTTTCATATCTGTGAGCGATGTGCTTTCAGCTCCCAGACGCGACAAGAAGCGTGTGTGTGCGCGCGGGGCTTTGAGAGCTTCCACATGTCGTCGTCCTTTTGTTTCGAGGAAGAAGGGGGGGGGGGGGGGGGGGGCTTTTCTGTGCAACATGACACTTTTATGGGCCCCTAATTTAACGGTCTTGATTGTGGTGAAGAGTGAAAAGCTTTTAGGAAGCGTTTTGTGCCCTGTTATGCTCGACTGCTGAGGAGCTCTTGAGCAAACTGAACGTTTTTGATTTGACTTTTTAGCTGACCGTTTGAGCTGAGGTTGAGATGTTAACAGGGAAGAAAGAAAGTGCACAGTTTAATTTGGCCTTAATGGGATTTTATGCCACGCTTAACCTCATGGGTTGAGGTTAAGTGGCCTGTGTCTTGGTTTATACTTGTAGAACTGCTAAACTTTGAGTCCTTCAAACAATGCCGAATGAAACTGAGCGGCTCAGTCGGAGATGGAGCTAAGAAATGGTAAACAACAGTTACTGTAATCGCTTCAGGGCAGAGAAGACAAAAAGATGACTGGGTAGACGGCGCATACAAGGCAGAAGTAAGGTGAACTTTCTGCAATTGTTCGAGCGCTGAGAGATGTGGACAAGGAAATGCATTTTGGACCAACCGTAGACGTTCAGGTCCGCCTCAATCTCTGTTGAGGTGCACGTCAGGCTACGACATGCAATATGGAGTCAGTCATCTAGGTGTATTTAAATTAAAGCTAAAACTAAGGCAACTGAGCTTGTTTCTTGAGGGTTTTTCCACCAACTGAGCTGAAGAAGCCGCTTGGGTGAGCGGTTAAACATCCCAGAGCGAGGTCAAACAAGCTCGGTTTCCTTAGTTTGGATGCACGGAGCTGTGGTGTACCTATGACGTAGATCTGACGTAGACCATTACACTGAAATGACCGTTTTTCTTTTGTATTGTTGTGACTTGCTCAGCTTCTGTTCTGCAGAAGCTGTGGGCTGAACTGGTTTCACTGGACCCACTTACTGCACTTGTTATGACTTGTTATGTGTTTTGTCTCCACACCTACACCACAGGTTGTAGAGGGTAATAATGAAGACAGAGACGAGGGTTTCTTCTAAATAGCAGGTGTGGTTTGAGGTGGAGGTCGTCCTTAACCGGCCCTGTAATTGCCGGTCAGACTGCGGCCTTTTAGAAAACCTTTGAATGGCACCTTCCCGGATTTGACTTCACGGCTGAACTAACTTTAATGGCGCCTTTTCCCTTTTTCCCCTTTTTCTCTTTCTTTGGATTCTATTTTTACAGAGAGCGCCGCCGCCTGTCACTTGGGCGATAAAACGGTAATTAATACTAACTTGTTACACCTCACTTCAACACTATAGATCTGCCCGTCTGCGCCCGCTGCAGAAATATATTCCCGAAAGCTCCTCGGCTTCTTTTGTTTATTCCGACCGTCCAACCCCGAAAGAAGTCATTTTCTCTGCAAATTAGACAGTGTCGTTAACAATGGCACGGCGGCGTGTTAATTTTTATTTATCTCCTCGTGAGTTTTATTTTTCCACATTGATTTTATGGGGGCAAAGATTTTGTGCGACGGTCCTTTTTAGCGGAGGTGGGCCGCGCGAGCAGGCGAGCTGTCTTGAGTTATTTTTGTCATTAGCTTTTATGTAACCCGGAGTAATTAAAAGAGGGATGATGGAGGCTTAATCTCTTTTTTTATTTATTTATTTTTTTCCTGTCGGTGTCTGACAGTTTCAGACAGTTTGGGTGATATGTCACTTAATGTTGCGTAAGAGGTTTCACCACCCGCTGCCACAAACACGCCAGACATCCTGAACTGTGTACTGCCATGCTCTCGTTTTGTTTAAAGCCTTAAAGGTCACGGTGCAACATTCATACTGAGAGTTTTTTTAAAAAAGGACAGGTGCGCCTGAAACTGTCACCTTTTGCACTGGATTGATTTCTGGTTTAAACACTTCATACATCTCCTTTTCTTATATTGTTATCTCATTGTCTCAAAGCTGTGTCTGTGGCTCTTTGTTCTTCTTCCTGTAGGGATTTGTGATATTTAGTTTTCTCTCTGCTGCAGCTTTCTCCAGGATCACAACAACAACAACAATGTGAAAGCCCCGAAGCCTCAAGAGCATTGCGCTGCCTTGGTTCCTCTCACAGAGAGGCATCAGGTGCAGCGCTGCTCTCTGAGTCACATTAAGTGTTTGAATCATGCCGCTGTGCTCACCAGAGACGAAGCGAAGTTGCTTTGTCAGAGATAATCTGCTGCGCAACACACAGAGAGAGAGAGAGAAAGAGAGAGAGAAACAGAGAGAGAGTTGCGCTCCCCGTCTCTGAACACATCCTGTCTCAGATGGATGGATGAATTAATAAAAGGGCGGTTTAGCTCGACTCTGCTGATTGTCGACTGTAATCATTAACTCCGTCGAGGATTTTATCTGCTCCCTCTGTTTGTCGGCTGAGGTATCTGGAAAATCGGGGAGCAGATTTCCATGAAATGGGCCGGGGCAGATTGAACTTTAGCCAGACGACAGCTCGTCGGACGTTGGTCCTCGTCCAGATGTCCGAATGGAACTTGTTGACTTTTAGACGTAACTATGACACAGACACAGATAGAGACCTATGAATGTTGAATATACGATAGTAAACGTAAAGATGCGAAGATGTTAATTGGGAACCATGCATGTTTTTAGTTAGATCTGTCTGATTTCCATGATGGCGCTGCCTATATCCCCAGGAAAATTCAGTTTGACCAATGCAAGGAGGTGGGGATGCATCGTCCATATTTATATACAGTCTATGCGTTGGACAGACAGATCCATCTTCTCCATCACCACCTGCCATGTCTTCCTGATTGAATTATGTTAAAATTTAGTTTGGGAATTACTTGGTTTATTCTACAGTGAGTTTGACAACAGTAATTGATTATCATAAATATGAAGCTGGAGCGTGTTAGCTTAGCTTAGCATAAGGAAGCAAGACGGCTCATCTGAGTCTGTCCAGGGTCCTGTAATTAACGCATATCTTATTAGGTTAATGCAGAAACACATCAGTCTGCAATGCAACCTCAATGTGGGGATGGATATAACTGGTTGATTTGAGGACTTTATGCTAAGCTAAGCTAATTGTCTCCTTTTTAATGGACAGGGCAAAGCAAATACACGTATCCCAGCTATGTGAATTGTCCCTTTAACACCACAGAGCAGATTATAAATAAAAAAGACCATTTACAAGAAGGAAGGCTGTGTATCATCATCTTATGTTTGTTGATGTAAGAACATTAGTCTCATCAATCTTAGTTACCGCACACACATGTTTTACTAGCTGTAGCTGTTTTCAGCCCCGTGCTCATGTCAAGCTCATCGCTGTCCACTGCCCAGTGCTGCTGTTGTTGCTATGTGAGGCATGGCAGAGCCTCATCCCCCCGTCTCAGCTCATGTTACCAGTTGGCATGCTCAGCCCCTGAGTGGCATCTGAATAATGGAAAGCAACTGGTGTGAATGTGTACGCGTGTGTCAGTTTTCTGTGTGTAAACATTTGCGGGTTCTCTCGCTTCCACGGATTATTTTCTTCTCTCTCTTGCTTGCAAGTGTTTTTGTGTGTGTGAGTGTGTGTGTTGGTGCTTTCGCTGCTCTCAGCTGCACCTCTGGCAGCCGCAGACCTGCAGGTCACCGCAACAAAGGAGAGACTTTTCATTTAGGCTTGAACGTAATGGCTTGCAATTGAAAAATCTTATTTGCTATTTTTGGTGATAAGCGCACGCTGGCATGGAGGTTTTTTTTTTTTTTTTTTTTTGCGTTCTGCATTTCCCAGAAATTACTTGGCAGTCAGGCTGTGTACTCAGTACTTTGGTGTGTTTTCCCTTGAAATATCTGGTAATGAAGTTTGAATGTTTCTTTACTTCCCTGCACCATGGTGGTTATCGGCACTGATATTAACTACTTACTCTAAACAGTTCTCTAAAATGGCCTCAAAGAGCCTCAAACTGAAAATGCATCACTCCCTCTGCAGCAGAGACTTTTTCCCAGAGCAACAAATGTAAGAAATGTCCTTTCAATCAGCGGACGTGATTAGACTTTCAGTTGTATGAAGAGACGGTCAGTTATTCCTTTATTTCCTTTACGCTGTTATCTTTGCAAATTAAATAGTTTGTTTCCCTGCAGCCATGCTTCCCTCCTACATACAGTACACTTTGTATGTATGAGCTCACCTCCCGTGTCTGAGTGCACGCAGGCGTATTTATGAGTGCAGTTATATTGGTGTGCTTCGGCCTCGTTTCTCACTGAGCAATCATATGGATCGCAAGCGCACAAACACACACACACACTCGCAGCGTTCTTGACGTCATTTGGCTCCGGTAGGACAGCAGATTTCTGAGCCACCGGGGTGTCTGTGTCAGTCTGTTCACCCGATCGTTGAGAAATACAACAACACCTGCACCGGCCTAAATGATTCATAATCCCACACCTGACTTTCCTCCGCCAGCCACTTGTTATTGTTACGGATTGTTCCAAAAAAAAAAAAAGAATTGAATCCTTCTCTCCGCACGCCAGCTGACAGTCTCCTTCTTTCTAGGACGCGTCTTTGGTCGCAGCTTACTGAGCCGTTAAATCTTTAATGTGACTGACAACGGCAACGTTAGATGGTGCCGGTGGGGCATCACGTGCGGGGCTGTCAATTAAGCTTTTGACAGAAACACTCGGGGACAAGCGTTGTGTGTCTCCGCACCGCGCAGTTTTTGTGAGTCATGACAACTGTGGCAATCTGTTTACGTGTGCAGTAACATAATCACATTCCAGCATGTCTGAGTAAGTGACGATAACTCTTCATCCCTAAAGTACCGTAAGCTGGAACTCGCATATCAAACATGGAGGTTTTTTTGTTTTTTGTTTGTCTTCTAGGAATGACTGATGTGAGATGCCGTGATGTAGACGTCTCTTTTTGTCGTTTTCCATCATCTCACGTCTTTAAAATACTTTGACAAACCTTTTAGACGATTATGCGCTCACGAGCCCCTGTTCTGATCAGTATGTATGACGCGACTGTGACATTTTGGTGTGACATTTTTATGGCATTTGGTCTGACGGGGCCACTGAGATGGTGGACATGGCATGCATAAAACAAGTGTGCATGCGTGCAGACGCTAGGGACTAAATACTGTATACTGTAGACGTGCCCCGCTCTGCTGCAACAGTCACGTTGCATTGAGGTCTGAAAAGTGCGGATGATAGCTTTGGTGTCATTAAAAGCAATGTTGTTGGGGATTTTTTTATTTATTTATTTTTTTCCACTCTTAATTTAAATTTTGCAGCGTGAATTCAAGTGGAGCAGTTTGGATTATGTGTGCATGTGTGTGGGTTTGTGGTTTTTGGTGTGGGCAGGAAAGGCTGTGGTTGCCTTGACGACCCTGGCACACTCGCCAGTGGTTTTCGACGAGTGTGTGTGTGTGTGTGTGTGAGCGATGAATAATTCAGGTTGGGGTCAGAGGCGGCAGGCTTTCCCAGGAGGCCGGGATCAAGTTCCAACGTTTCACCTGTGCTGAGAGCTCTGGTCACTCCCAGCCGTCCTAACTCTGTTGATGGACCATAGACTGTATAAAGATGGACATCGGAACTGCTCATCAAAAGTGGAGCCAAAGCAAGTAGAGCTCCCCCTGGTGGCTGGCTGCAGTATAGGTCATAAGCTCCACCTCGTCCATGCTAGTGGATGGGACTTGGGCCAAACTAAAACACTAAAATAGGTAGATAGAGCAGAGCATAGTATTAACTAAATACTACTGATCAGACACTGGCTCCAAACTTGCAAGATGGTGCTGCCCATATCCCCAGGAAAATAGCGTCAGTTTGGCTAATGCAAGGAAGTGGGGATGCATCGTCCATATTTATATACAGTCTATGCGTTGGACAGACAGATCCGTCTTTTCCATCACCACCTGCCACATCTTCCTACACAATCAGTCAAGATTAATGCAGAACCTGCTTGGACATTTAATGTGATGTATCTGGTTTGCTGAAAAAGATGAGTGTGCGTCCCGGTTATACTTAGAAACACTGGTTTAGTCTTTCTTAAATTTCCTGGCAGATGTCGCAGCTGGACTCATCCGCTTAAGTGATTTCTCTTTTAACGGCGGTTTAAAGTTAGAAATAATTGGCAGACCTTTTTATTTGTGGTATAAAAATCACTCGGGGCAAGGTCTTCCGCTGCTGATTTGCTCTCCTAGCGGGGAGCTAATTGTATTCTGTCAGGAACTTCGGGTGTAAATCATTCACTGATGAGATGACCAGGGCAAAAACTAGGAGGATGTTAAGTATCCTGTCGACTGACAGACACTGGCCTGGAGCGGGAGAGCTTGTTGGCTTTTTGCAGCCTTCAGACAGCGTTTCTGTCCTGTCGACACTTCACCTGAGTGCAGCCCTGCTAACGGTTGATGTTTGTGGTGCATTTTTGGTCACTATATAAAGTAACGTTCTCAGTTTTGACAGATGGGACTCCTTGGATTTACATAGACTTTAATCATCCACAAGGGAAATAATGAAAGAACAGGCACAGAGACAAGACTTACACATTTTCCGCTACAAGTAAAAGAAAACTTTATTTTGATGAGTGTCAGATTTCTAACTGTGCTGATGCATACTGACTACACAGAACGTTCTGTACAAACACCGATCAGGCCTAATATTGTGTAAGTCTCCCTTGCGCCTCCACAACAGTTGTGACTCATCAGAGAATGGACATAGGCCTTCTGAGGGTGTCCTGTGGTGTCTGGTAACAGGATGTTGTTAGTGGGGGCCTTTGAGGTGGGGGGCCTCTGTGGATCATCCCACAGATACTTGATCAGTTTGGGATCTAGTAAATTTGGAGGCCAGGTCAACACCTTGTGCTGTTCTTCATGTTTTTTTGAGTTGTTCCTAAAGCGTTTCTGTGGCTGCATCCTGCTGGGGATGGCTGCTGCCATCAAGGAGTGTCATTGTGCACTCTGCCTGCATAGCACTATTAAAATACTGTGTGAGGCTCAGTTGATCTACTCTAGCCTATAAACCTTCCCAGAGAAGCTCAGGCTTGTAAACAAACTCCCCTCTATGGCTGCATTCATTTAAGTTCTGGTTACAAACCTGTTCTGATTACGAGCATAATTCAGAGACTTGCAAACAGCCTGAGCCTAATTACATCCAGCGTTACTGTGTGTGTGTGTCTCACAGAGACTTGGAGGTGTTTGGCTGAAAGGAAAGAAAAAAAAAATAGAAGCCGTGGTCACATGAGCTGTCCCCGAAGTCTTTTTGCGGCTCCTCATAAAAATTTCAGGCAGTTTAAAGTCGCTTTAATGTCAAAGGAACTTCGCCTCCACGACTCGCCATGAACAATTAATGCGCACGTGATCTGCGTCGTGCTGTGTCTGCAACCTGAGCGCAGACCGAGCTCCTCTCAGCTGATCAGACGCAAACATCAGCCACGTGTTGCCATGCCGACCAGGCTTCCTGAGCTCCATCTCATCCATAATTCCGTCCTCTTACAAGTTGGCCTTTTGATGCCACCCATCGGCTAATTAGCCCGCCTTCTGCCCGCCAGGTAGCGGGCCGAGCCAGGTGTTTGAGAGGTGGTCTGAGGACATGAGCGCCGCGAGTTCACCTCAGTTCAGTGACTGTGGGAGACATCTGGACGAGGACAAGGCCTCTGACTCACTCCAGTATTCTACCTTTTCTTTTTTACCGGGTAACTCGCCTCTCACTTAAGTGTACCTGAGGTGGCTTTGCTAATGGGGATTCAGGTTTTAGTCTCTCTGTTTGAGACCATTCTCTGCCTGAAAGGTCTTAAGTAGTTGGATAAGAGGCTTAGAGGAACAGGAAATTGTATTTTTCTTTAGATAAGGACGCGTAAATGCACTGAAGAGTCCTCTCGCTATGACGGACACTATTTTAAAGCAGGAGCTGTAATGCGGCAAAGGTGGAAAAGAAATGCACTCTGCGTGAAGAGGTCCACACGGAGGCGAGGCGAGCCCAGGTTCTTCTTGCATCTGAAGCATGAGAATAATCTACTTGAAAGTGAAGTGAAATCAAGTGTGGAGAACCCCAAAAATAGACACTCATACATTTCAGAGATTTTCAGCCCTCATCAGGGCATAGCTGGTGGACTCCTTATCTTTCCACTTCAACAGTGCCTTGATTTCTGGAGAAGTTTAACCTCATTATAGTCCGCACTGCTTTCTGCTTCCAGGAAGTACTCACTATTTCGAACAACATTTTCATTACCTCACACATGAGAGACCAACGCTTGCTCTATGACACATTAACGCCTGGCTGATTTAAAGCAGTTGAACCGTGGTGTGGGTTAGATTTAGAGTCGGGCGGAACGCGTAAATAAAGCAAACTGACACGGCAAGATTATTTCCGGTTTGTTTGTGGCGAGGATGTAAACCACACGCGGCGTTGAAATTGATGTAGTATAGAATTTAAATGCTTCTCTGTTCACGAGAAGAGAATAAGTGTAGTTACGGTCTTCGATGTGTTTGAGTTTTGGAATCAACTATTGTTCATTGTTTTGCCGAGAGTAAGACCAGAAGATGAATCTAAAGCTAGTGGGATGCTTAGCTTAGCCTAGCTTAGCTTAGCCTAGCTTAGCATGAGACTAGAAGCATGGGCAAATTGTAACATATAATTTGGTTTATTTATGGATAAAAAGTTAGTTTTGGATGAACTGTAGATGCGTCAATAAAGGTACGTTGCAAGTTTGGACAAGACAGGCTATATTGACCTTCTCAACAATTTCTTGTGTGGTGAGGTGGTTAGCACTGATGCCTCACAGCGAGAAGGTCCTGGGTTCGAATCCATGGGCCGACTGGGCCTTTCTGTGTGGACTTTGCATGTTCTCCCTGTGTCTGCGTGGGTTCTCTCCGGGTACTCCGTCTTTTTTTATCATTTTTGTTCCTCGATATTTATTTAGGCTTTACTTTGCAAAACTTCACACTGTAAGAACTAAAATGCACCAGTGTATAATTTTCTGCTTTGATCCAGAGAACTGAACTACAGAGTGAACATGCTGTGAATATCTCCTCATTAAGAATTCATGCAGTTTTCCACCCCCCTACTTTTTCCCCATTCTGTGATGGTGTGACGTTCTGCTCAGAACAGTTTTTTTTGTCCTACTTGTGTTTTCCCTGAGCCTCCGGAGGCCACGGTACCCTGGTGACTACATGAACTATGCTCGCCGCTCTGTGTCACCGTTATTACGCCAACAAGGGGTCCAAATTGCGGCTCTGTCGAACGGCACCATCCACGCTTACGAGCGCCCTCGTTATCCATTTGCAGAGCGAGGACGGGGAGGAATTTCTGTCTTGTTGAATAAAAGAGGCTGTCAAGCCGGAGCCTCCTGCTCTCAGGAATCCTTACATCGGCAGAACGCCGGGAACCATAGATCATGAAGCGAAACAGTGAATCAATGAGAAGGAGAGGTGGGCCGCAGAGAGGGGAGATAAAGAAAGAAAACAAAAAGAGATGAGGACGGGTAGGAGAGTTGAAGGTAGTAAAGAAGAGCTTGGCACTGATGCAGAAACACTTTAGGATCTGCTGTTTCTCGCATAATTAAAACTCCTGGTTTAATAATACTTTTGGTTTGTCGTAGTTGTAGTCTAGAGTAATGATAAAAGTGATAAATACTTGCAATAGTGTTTTCGTATTACTGCTCTGTTTAGTCATAGAGGTCACAGAATGCTAATAATCTATAAACTTAAATAGAAAAAATGCATAAAAAATGCAGTATTCAAATATTTGAGCCTTGAGTCTGTGCTTTTGATTCTCATATTGGAGCGTACGGACCAGGGACGTTTCAGGTTAGCTGTTTCACGGATGAACAAAGACAAAATGTGATCAGTAGCACAGTTCTTAAAAGTCCTTTTAAACACGTAACCATGAAGCTGAAATATTAAAGACGCTCCAACACAAAGATGACGTATTACAATCTGGGCTAATGGGATGAAGTTGCATTCACTTCCTCTTTCTTGAGTGGGCCTTTGTCTGAAGCAGGGGTCGCGTTAACCGAATGTTTTCCGTCACTGACCGTTTTTTTTTTCAAATCTGTGACGAAAAAATCTGAAGGCCATCTGTCACTTTGACAGATTGCAATTCACACCCCTGACCACTTGGTGGCGAGTGACGTTATTAATTGGCTCTTGTCTCTAATCGCAGTTTACATTCCAAACATCGCAGAAGTTTTGTCAGTGCACGATTTCCTGGTACAAAAACTACCTGATGGCATCCTTGATAAAAGCGGAGTTTTGTGCAAATTGTGCAAAAATAAAAGAGTTTGCATACCACCGAAGCACGTCAACCCTACGGTGCCATCTAAGAGCTGTTAGCGCTAGCAGTCCCGGTACGAGTACGGACAAGACGTGTCGGCAGCCCAATTTTAATTTTTTTTTACAGTTTAAAGTCAATACTGTTCTGAAATAGTACTTAAAGTTAATGAAAATTTAATGAAAATTAATTCAAACAATTAAAGTGACGGGTAAAAATAGATTATGGCGGGATTTTTATGACCCTGTCAGTCAAAATGACCGACAACGAAAAAGTCTAGCACAAACTCTGGTCCGAAGTGTTGTTAACATCACGTGGGCAGATGAAAGATGACGTTAGATATGTAAACAGCCAACAGCCATACTTTATTCAGAATTACAAAAATTAGCTAGCTAGGGTGTCAGCTGGCGTTAGCTCAAAGGGCTAAAGTTAGACTAATAATGCCTGGCTTCGAGCGAGTTAAGAAAATATTGTAAATCTAAAATATGTTACAGATTCATTATTATTAGTTTCAATACCTTCTCAAGATATGTGGTTCATGGGAAATGGGTCCAATATTTAGATTCTATACTATAGGGTAGAAGAAATATGTCCGAATCTGTGCTCATGGTCACTTTTCCCATTGGAGCGACTCGACCCAGGACGTGGCGCTAGCCTCCTAAAACGCCGGGGACCACGTGACACATATACAGGAACTGACTGTTAAATGCACCGCCTGTGTTTTTGTGAACAGCCCGGCAGTGTGCTGTAACTCTATATTCATCTCCGTATCAGTAGCCTCATTTTGATTATTCTGCAAAAATGTTGCCGCGGGAAGAGTCGCGGTGACCAGGAATGACTGCGTCTGCCGTCAGCGCGTAGAAAGTTTTATCGAAATCACCGACTCGCTCGGCTGTATTCATCCTTCGTGCCGTCTGGCTGTTTCCCCCCGTGGTGCCGTATATAAAGAAGCAGCATGACAGCTACACCCTCCGCATCCTGCCTCCGTCTCTCTGTCTCGTACTCTCTTGTGGGACACTGCAAACCCCATCACCTCCATCACAGACACCCTCCAATATCCTGTCCGTGTCTCAGCGGCGCACACAACAACAGTCTCGTCTTTCTGTGTACCTGATGGCTCTAATACACATCTGTGTCTGATAATGGCTGCGATGTCTGGAAGTACAAGGACGCCACACAGCTCCGCTTAATGCTCAGCTATCTTGTCTTTTGATTTACATAATAGTCTCGTAGCTCTGTATCTTTAAGCATTCATACATTCATATGCAACAAACAGTTTCTGCAGCATGTGTGTTTTTTTTGCGTGTGTGGTTGTATCGTAGTTGTAATACTGCAGAGCAAAAAAAACACATTTGTTCAGATACACAGTGCCACGTCGGTACTGTATCTTAGTTTTTTCTCCTCCCTCTTTCACCCTGAAAAGCACCAGGGAAACTCACCAGGACAGTGGTGGGAGGACAGAGCTGAAGTTTGGTTACAATAAAAAAAAAAACTCGGATGTCAGAGAGGAGATGAGAGGGAGGGACAGACATGATTACAGGACCAGAAAAAGGAAAATAGACATTAGGAGGAAAAGAGAGTGACACGACAGAGCGAGAAGATGTGGGGAAAAGGGAAACGCCAAGCTTCGCAGGAAGAGAACATCTTGCAGTGCTTCGGATACTTGTGATACCAGCTGGAGAACATTAGCATGAATATGTAATGGCTCCTGAGATGCGACCAGATTTACAATCATGAAACTGAAAATTTTTGGAAGTTTATAAAGTTTGCTGTTAGATTTAATTTAAGTTTGTGTGCACGTTTGTTCTGCAGAGACTTAAACAACGTGTCCTAATGGAGAAATGACTCCGGTGATTGCCTGTGATTCTTACACAGTAGGATTGTTTGGGTGACGTGGAATAAAGACACGTAAAGTCCAGTATAGAGCTGGGGACGTTCTGCCAGGAGACTTGGGTTTGTCTCCCTTGTTGGACCGTAACTTCTTCACATAATGACTTCTCTTTTTAGAGTATTTCTCTCTTTTGCCGTCTCTGTTTGGTTAGGCTAAGTCAACTAAACCCCATGTTTAGGTTTAGGCACCAAAGCTACTTGTTAAGCTTTAGAAAAAACATCATGGCTTGAGGTTTAAAGAGACAATTTCACAACCTTAAATACATGCTACAAGGCAAACGTTGCAAGGAGCTTCCTTGCCACCATTGGTTTCCGCGTGCAGCCCCATCTGGGAGATTTACGTGCACTTGTTTGCACAATGGGCACAGTGACAGATTCCGACCACTGCTGTTGTTTTTCTGTTGAGGCCGTTATTAATAACAGTGTTTTAACTGGAGAGAGATCAGGAACTCAACTCGATTCTTGTCAGGGTATTATGAACGGGCAGTAAATCATAAGAGCATTTTAAACCTAAATTATTGTTTATGCTTTCACAACCTCGCATTAAGTTTTAGAAAGGCTTTTACGTCACACACCGTGGCTTTCCCTAACCAGATTAATAATTCATGTCAGATTAAAATAGAACGCGCCGCTTGTATCGAAGAGAGAGAGATTTGTTGATGTGCTCGCTTGTGTTTGTTTGGCTCCGGCGCTGTCTCATGAGACTTCACCGTTGTACTGTCATGTGTCATTTCATGGCTGAGCCCTCTGACAGTGACAGTGACACAGATTGTTTGGAAGTGTTTCATGAATGTGTGTCTGCAGCTTTGTCCGAGCTTGTGCATATTTGCTACACCACCTCTGCAGCCGAACGAGATTCCCACCCATGAACCTCTCTCCCCCGGAGGTTGGTGTAGGAGTGTACACAACCTGACACACGTTGAAATGTTATCACCCGATGTCTAGGTGCGAGGGGACTAGGGGTAGAGGCGGTAGGAAGTAAAGTAGAAACGCAAAAGAGACGAGAGCGCAGAAAGTTAACAAAAAAATTTAAGAGGGAAAAGGCGTAAGAAAGAACGCCATTCTTAGGAGGAGGGCCCTTGGGTGCAAAGGATGGCGTTAGGAAATATGAATGACGACATGAGCCAAACATTTTGACATCTGCCACACTGACAAGAGTTGGGGATGATACAGCATTAGAGCAGAGTGTGAATCTGTAGTCCTCAGTAGGCAGAGCATCAGAGTTTTGTCAATGTGCCCATCAAAACACACAAAAACTAGTTAATATCTCACTGGAACCCTATCAAATATGTGTATCATGCATTTTTCTCATGTTATTCACATGTGAAGCTCTGCAGTATATCAATATCAATCAGATTCAGTATTACCGAACTCTGCTGATAGTTTATTTTCCTGAAACAATCACTAATTTGGGGCTCGGCAATGGAAATGTTGAGTCAAAGTTATTTGAAATTAGCCAGTTGTGTTGGGTGTAAAAGCAGTTGTTGATTCTGTCTCATTATGTTCAATTATATTAAATTGTTGGCTTGCCTCTGGACAGATTTTTACATTTTTGCAAGATCAGCTGACCTGCTGTTCACTGAATAAAAGATTATATTGCACTAACTTGAAAGTGTTATTAATAATTTGTACAGTAGATTTAACAATGAAACACCCCATTTCCACATATTATTATATTATTGTCACTATATCCACTTTATTATCCAGCTCATTTCTTGCAAATCTTTACAGGGAACTGTAAGACCCAGTGTTGTTGTCTGAATAAGTACTTCTAAGAGTACTAAATATCTCAAATATGGATTTTCCTGATCTTTAAGTGAGTAGTTCTGCGATATAAACTTGTTTACGTTGTTGTGGAGAGTTAGCCGAGAAGATCGATATCAGACACTGCAAGGTTTCACCTGGCAGGCTGTTAGCTTAGCTTAGCATCAAGACTGAAAGCAGGGTCACTTGACCTCATCTGAATGAGACAAAATAAAACAAAATTATGATTTTTATTGTTTGTTTTGCAGAAGAAATAAAGAAGAAATAACACATTTAGTGACATTTAGAGATGCTGGAAGATTTTGTTAACATTGGACATTGACTAGCCACCTGTTTGTTCATTAGCCTAATCGTATGCTAAGCTACGCTAATCATCTCTTTAAAAGTATTCGTTTAAAGGGATGCCCGTCAGTGAGGCTTTTGAGTTCAACAAATCTCTAGCTTATCCTCTTTGGCCATCATATTCACTCAAAATAAGCACCAATAGTAGCCAAGCATCGTTATCAATATCAGCAAATGTTTTTTAAAGAGGAATTTCCAAAAGATTAACTGTGCCTCATTTTCTAAGTTATTCTTTTAGGGTTATGTGAATGGGACATTTTTATGAGACATGACCCGAGCCGTTAAAATTTACAGTTGCAGTCAGGATCTGCTTTGTACACTAACTGTTTAACCACGTGCCGATGCAGATACTGTACACACACAGTGTTCAGGCATCTTGGCATCCCTCTGATGCAGTATAAGTAGGTGTTTCTCTTTTACTTTCCCCATTTGTGAGCGAGCTGAGCGCCATCCTCGAGCTCAGTTCAATTTCTCGAATACCAGAAGCAAAAGAAACAAAGCGAGGCATCTTTCACAGCTGTGGCAGACATATAATTTGTCTTGCTTGTGCCACTGTTTAAATATATACAAACAGCCCATACAATGAGTTTCTTAAAGAGCTCATTGTTCCTTTTTAGCTTGGAGCCTGACACGAGACTCACTCACTGTAACGGAAGCCGCAGACTCGCATTTGTTCCATTGTTGAGTAATGGTTTGCCTTTTTATCGCGGTCTACTCGCTCACTCTCACACCGCGCTTCCCTCCCTTGTTTAGTGAATTTCATTCTCAGTGTGTATGCTATCCCGAGCAGCAGGCCTCCATGATGACTGAGGCGGCTCGACAACATTGTGTACCAGAATAGCGTTCAGGTTTCACGGCGCAGCGCCTCTGAATGAGGAATACGGCAAATACTCAGCCTGGCACTCCTGAGTTCATTGGGTCCGTGAGACTCTAGGCCAGTGTTGTGTTGTTTCACGTTCGCTACACTTCAAGATGAAAACCGAACTTCCTTTTTATCGGTTGGGTGGCTTTGTTTTGCAAAATGCAGCAGTTAGTGAATGTGTTTACCATTTTTATGTTGAAGACTGAGAGAATACAGAGAGGCTGGAACGATCCAAATCCCTAAAGCCTCCTCAGTGGGAAAGCCCAGACGACCCCCCCCCCTCTCTTGCCTGGTCCAAAAGATCTGAGCTTTCATTCCCTCTGGCAGGATTTTATGGAGATACTGAAATCTCTGTTACACAAAAGCCTTTTTTTTGTGACAAGCAGAACGATATGACAACAGGTGACATTTCGCACTTTAAACTGGCATTGAGATGTTTTCTGTTTCTACCGATGCCCTTTGACAAATATCTTTTAAAATGCGTCTTTGGATCTGTTACATCGTTGATCTTTGATCTCTCTGGATACAAAGCTGTTGTGTTTTTACTTTTTCAAGACTTTTGTTTGATTCGCGGCTTTTTTCTGCCTCTTGTCTCTTAAGAATTGTGAAGGATGTGCTGTAAATCAAAGTTTGAACAGATGTTAGGGTAAAACATTGAGATGTCGCTGACCCGTTCACCCGTTTAGACAGATGGGTGAATGGTGGGGCTGATTTAAATACTGCCATTTCTGAATCACGTGACATTCCCAGGTAAAACTAGTCCAGTTTACATTATATACCGCTGAATAGCTTCATTTCTTGGGATTAGAATGATGCACACCATTTTAGGATACAAGCATAACTGCAGGCTCAGTCAACACTCATGTCAGACCGGTCGCAAACAAAAACATGAATACCACTCATCTATTCCAAGAGCAGACATTTTGAAGGCAAATCATTCTTTTTCAGCGTATTCAAACTCCTATTACTCAGTGCCGGTAGCACTTAGACTGATTCTTGTTGGGGTGAAAAATTCAGAGCGTTATCTTTCAAAGGAGGCCAAAACCATGCCTGTACTCCAAATGGTTCAGGAGCAGTTTTAATTTTACTTTGGCTATGCCTTTTTTAGGCGTTTTAGACAGAAATTACAGGAATTTCAACAGATTAAAGAAACATATAAACTCACACTTTGATTCTATTTGCTCTGTGATGCCCTGCTGGACCAGGTGTAGGTGTAGAGAGCATATTTATTTAACTTTGTACAGAGTTACGCTAGATAGCCTTCTCCTGGTACTAGCTTCATATTTGGCTGTTTGTGTTAGAGCTTCCAATTCAACCCTGATCAAGAAAACCAATCGTCAGACATTATTTCCCAGAATGAACCACTTGACTACAGTCAACTTCATGTATTTAAACTCTTTGCCTTGACATTAGTCTCCGGGCTTTAATTTCTAACCTTTTCCTCTTCATTTCCTTGTTTCCTATAGGCATGGCTCCAGAGGTATGGCTACCTCCCTCCTGCAGACCCCAGAATGTCTGTGCTGCGTTCTGCTCGAGTCATGCAGTCTGCTATCGCTGCCATGCAGCGCCGCTACGGCCTAAGTGTCACAGGGACTCTGGACGAGAGCACTATAGAGTGAGTCGTAAAAAATACCCCTAAAGATGCCACAATGTGACAGTGTGTGTGTTAATGTGTGAAGAAAAGATGGTGGAGTGAGGTGGACAGGAAGGGGCTGATAGCAATTATGGCTAATAAAATGTATAATTAATTATCGAAATACCAAAACAGAAGCCTGAAAGTGAACGCTTATAAGATCTCTTTAGAAGTTGCTTCTAATTACAAATGATATTTTTACGATTTGATAAATGATGACAATTTAATCTGCTCAAGGCCTCAGGCATAGATTTATGTTTTACAGGAGTAGTGAACAAATGCCAGGAGGTAAAACCTGCTCTAGACTATGCAGATGTTGTTTTCAATGGAAGATCCACAGCGTTCACTGTGCAAGCGGACTTGACATTTCCAAAATGTGTGTACAAATGGTTGGTGCGTCTTTCATTCAGCCCCCTGCTCTGCATTCAGAGGCGAAGCAGAGCAATTTTGCCCGACACAAAGTTACCGTGACATAGATTAAGTGGGGCGTTTTAATTTGATCAAAGAGGCCTTTTGCAAGAGAGTGCACCTCCGATGTCAGAACAAAGGCCGCAAAAATATCTTAGTATTAATACTCAGTGGAAGAGAAGGCTGAACAGGGCAGTGTTTCGTTGCACCCCGTTCTGTCAGTCAAACCTCAATGCAGCAGTTGCATGCAGATAAGGATGACACATTGGTTTCGGTTAATAAATAATTATCTTGTACAGTAACCTGCAGCAACCTGAGGCTTCTTCAAATCTCCAGTTTTATTTAAATTATGCATCACGCTAATAACCACTGGGATTTTTAAATCAAATGTAGTCCAGATTTCACGCAGTTCTAACCTCTGCGCCTCATCCAGATGTCTTTATACCGGCACATTACCAAAACAGTGTTCACTGACATTTATGCCCACCAACAGTAAAATACCATCCGTGCTACAAAAAGCAAATGAGCCCAAATTGGCCACTGAACTGTAACGCGGCAATGTGGTGGCCAGCGAATGTAGACGTAGCAGCTGTCCTCACCACTGGGCTCAGACAGTCATATGTAATAAACTAACAGTATGTCTGCTTTCTCCCTGCTGCTTCTCTTGGTTGAAGCAGAGATACAACAGTAAGGTGAGGCCTCTTTTGTGCATTATGTTGTTTATGTGTGCATTTGTGTGTTTCTTCTGTCTGCTACATAAATATACAAACAACATCATACAGTATGAACCGTATACAGTCGTCGGCGTAGAGGTACATCACTTGGCGGAGCTATGCCGCTAATGTATGTTAAAATGCTAAATGTCCATTAACTTCTCTCTCCTGCAGGTGGATGAAGAAGCCCAGATGTGGCGTTCCTGACCAGATAGGGGGTTCGTCCAAATTCAGCGTCAGGAAACGGCGGTACGCCCTCACGGGACAGAAGTGGCAACACAAACATATCACATACAGGTGAGTGGACTTGAATTCACTGTAGCGAGTTTTCAGAATAATCCCGCTCACCTCCTCCTCCAATCCCTGTGACCTCCCCAGCATACAACTCCAACTGACTTCTTTCCCATCAGAGCAGCTTTTGTCAAATTGTGAAGGCACCCAGTCAACATGATTAATCCAGTACTGGCCTACAGCCACAGAAAAATAACAAAAATCTGCACACACACACACACAGACAGAGATACTTGCACACAAACAAGACTGCCGGTGACCTTTTCATTCAAATTCACAGAGATTCTGGCTGGCTAGAATATTCCCTGCATATCTTCCTATTTTTTATTTTTTATCCTGCATCTCATAATTTTTCCATGATGTGGCCGCCTGCTTGAAACGGTACAGTGTTCTCAGAGCTTTTGAGTTGGACAGTCCCCTGTCTCTGACTATCTGTAGGATTTATTTGTACCCCATTCCAATTTATGAAGCCAACAGCTGAACTTGCACAGACACAAAAGATCTTTTGGACAGCAGATATGTTTGTTGGAGAAAGTAGCCTGGTTCTGTGTGTGTCTGCACTGCAGCAACTAAGTACAATTGTAGTTCACAGGACTGTGTTTTATGCTCTTTTTAGCTCCTAAATCAGATTAGGTGCTTTACCGGCACAAGAGGAACCTTTAAGGCTCATTTAACGTACTGAGGGACATAGACGTATCCTAGCCATTTATACTTGTGCACTCGTCAGTCTGGCTCGCTCTGTAAATATGCCAGTTGAGTTTTTGTTTCTACTTCCTGCTTCACTTTCAGTAATGGAGACTTAAACTTTTGCCCATATGTTGTACAAATGCTTGTATCGCCGAGCCTCCTCAGTTAACCTTTCCAAAACAATAGATTCGAAAGTTGTGTAGATTTAGAAGCAGCTGGAAATACTTAAGCAGAAACACGCTACTACCAAGAGGACCAATCACAGCTCTTGCGGCCTGCGTCGCCACAATGTGTAGTTAAATTTCTGGGGAGCTGCACGTCAACTTAAAGTGTTAGGGTCTACGTAGGGTCTGGGCTGTTAAATTAACGCAGAAGCCTAAACTGATAAGTACAATGATTGGTCCAGATGCAAGTGTATGTTGATTGGTTGATGCATGAATGCAGCACTGGCAACCAAAATGTGAAATCTCTTAAAAACTTGAGTCCAGGCTTCGTCAGGTCTGTATGTGACCACTTTTCTGTATGACATCATAAAATATTAGCCATGCAACAGCCCCAAAGATCAGTGAAGTTGCTACACCAACCAACCAACAACCATTTCAGTGTTTCCTCTTGATGGTGCATAAAGAAAAAGGCTATTGAAGGTACGTCATCTTCTGGGGAGCTCCCCAGTTGGAAGTTAAACTCAGAGAGTCCTCAGAGGTCAGCTGATGTTCCATATCGCCAAAAGCCAACATCTCATTACACAAAAAACTGTCCGTGCTCTTCATCAACTTCTCACTGTAGCAAATGTTTATCCCACACATTTTCTGACATCCAGCTACGTGAATTATGATGTACAGGACGACAGGTTTTGGTTATGTAACATTTCTCTGTTCATTTAGCTGAGTAGTAATCCAGATTCTGTTATGTTTCATATGTGCTATATTATCGTTCCATGTTTCAAGGGATAATCCTTAAGAAGAGAACTTTTTGATCTGCCCAGCGATAAATGTATAAGCGGCATTACATGTTCAGTATAATCTATGGATCAGTGGCCTACTGCTATAGTGGGTCTGTATATCACTGATGGCGCAACTGTCCAAATTCATGCCTGTGCATTTTTCACTATGCCGGGTTTTTGGGGTTTTAAAATGAGTTTCATCTGCGAGTGCACCAATATGGAAAGAAGCAAATGAGCTGGCTTGATGAAGAGTGCAGGACTACATAGCTGGAAATGAGGAGTGGAGGGAGGTAGGGAGGCGAAGCAGCTGCAGAGAGAAAGAGATGAGCTGAGAGGAGAGGAGAGGAGGAAACCCCGGTGGAAGGCAGAGGGTGCTCTCTGACAGATTAGGGTTACGTAACAGGACGGGAGCTTTTTAAGAGTGTGTGCTCATGTGTGTGCATATTTATCAGTGTGTGTGTGTGTGTGTGTTGTACATGGGCATCCAGTCAGTAGTCAGATGTGCCTGCAGCTGCTCCTTTTTATCTCAGATCGGTGCAACGGAGGTAGTCAGAGAATGCAGCGCATTCATCTTAAGATTCGTCTAATGGCTTTAAAGGTTGTGTGTGTGTGTGTGTGTGTAGCGTACAACTCTGTGCTATATTTAAATCTGATATATACTGTAAGTATCAGCATGTTACTAATAATATAAGATATGCTGTAATGCAAGAAGAAGGATTCTTCAAAACAAGGACTCTGACTCATGTAGATGAAAAGAACGGGAACATGAAGGAGAATCTTCATTACTTATTAATCTCAGTTTGTAGAAAAATAAGGAGATTTCTTAAAATAATTGTCGGTTCAGTGCGGCTTGGATCTTAACTGCAAATTAAGTTACTGAGAGCCGGATTATCAAGACCACTTCATTGCTCGTAACCCTTCCGTTTGCACAGGAGAACTGTGTTCGCTCAAAACATCAAGTGGTTGAACAAGAATTGGATCAGATTTCTCTTTCTTTTATGCATTGCTCACATCAGAGTTTGCTTTTCCGTTCATCTGATGCGTTTTTTTTGCCACTTTTTGTCCTGTTACCAGATCGTAAATCTAGATACTACACGAATAACTACAAATTTTTGATCTATGGCCCAACACAATTTCATAAAATGCTTCCATGACACTGGGTCGCTATAAGGAGCTTGCATAGCTGTACTGGATTTAACTGCATACGTGGTTAGCAGACTACTGCATTAGTCAAACTTTAGACTTAAACTGACAGTACTTTGGTCTTTTATAAAATTAAGATTACAACTTCCGTAACCCTACTACTAACCTTGAGCTTAGCGCTAGGTTAGTAGTGAGTGTTTGGCTAATTGCACGACTTGTTTTTTTGTGCTATTGACGTTCATTCATTCGTCCCAGCTGTCAGTGGGCAAGAGGTGGGGTACACCCTGGACAGGTTGCCAGTCTGTCGCAGGGCTAACACAGAGAGACAGACAACCATTCACACTCAAACTTAGGACCAATCGAAAATCACCAGTTAACCTAACGAGCATGTCTTTGGATGGTGGGAGGAAGCCGGAGTACCCGGAGAGAACCTGGAGAGAACCCGCGCAGACACAGGGAGAACATGCACAAAGAAACCACTGTCCCGGCCCATGACATAAACATGGCATTGTTTAAAAGAGTTTCGCTGTACTGCAGAATTTTTCAACCAATAATGGCGACTGTTGCTATGGCTGCCCGTGTCACATGGTCAGATGTCGTGCAATTATCTAAATTAATGCTGAAATGCGCTTTGAGCCGAGAGTTCAACACTGATATCATTACATGCCTTTAAATAAATAGACTGTTGGTTTACAGGCAAACACCCCAAAATAAACAGACATCAGGTCAATAGGAGCATCAGTTTCCAACTGTCCTTTCAGTTAGAGCTTGAAGTCCGGTGAGAAGTGACACAATGCACAGTGAGGGAACCCTACTTTTCCCTCCTGATGTTCCGTCGCTCTATCTGCCTGTAAAAACTCTACAGGTTTTAAAATAATCCTGAACAACAACGCTGGCATTTGGAAAGTATAACAAATGCATGGCCGCCCCGGGTGCCTGCATCTTTCTATGTATCCATATACAGCGCTCGCTGCGAGGAGGCACTAATTAGCTTTGGCTTCCCTACTGTTCCCGCTGCATGCAGGTACTATTACAGCGCACGAGCTGCATCTGGAATCATTATCACCTCGCAACATGGAGTTTAATATCTGATATGGCCTCAGAGCAGGCTGGGGTTCATTTAATTTGTTGTTTTGCAGCTTCTCCCCGCGTGTGTTTGTCTATTTATCTTAAAATTGGACACACACATACAGCAAGTCGGGTCATAGATTCAAATGAAACCATGCTTTTATTTCTAAAGTGGCTGCAGTTGCTGGGTAAGGCCTTTCAGAGAGATCAGGATAAGAGCATGTATTCATGGAGTGCCCTGGAGGGGCTTCACTGTCTTTTGTATCTTTGCAGACTCTCTTTGGGTCAGATGTTATTGATTTGATAGAGGCTGTTTCATTCTCTTGATCGTGCTTGTACTTCTGTCTGCTCCACATAAGCCCTTCAAAAGACAAAGAAGCCATTTGTGCTCCGTCCTTAAGTGGTCTCAATCAGGCAGAGACAGTTTGCTTACTCAACAGCCAGCCGGCGCACTAATGCATCTTCAGCTGATGTTCAACAATATTTCTGTAATTTAAGGGTTTGTCGGCACCCATCATGAGACGCTCACGTTTATTACAGGACCGTCGAGGACGCGCACAATTTTCAAGCTGTTATTCGTTGCACTTTGTATCTGCGAGACAGATGTAATCACATCCAGCAACAAGCTGTCAGAGTTCGGTGATTGCGGATTTCACAGCAGAGGGAGAAACTCAGCATAAACACTTACTAAAGTAGTGGAGCATTTATCAAATAAAGAGACACCCTGTTTACATATTTTCTCTCAGGAGTTGCCCGAGACCAAAACAAAGCTAAAAGGAGAGTGGATGTTGGACTTTAAAATGTGGGCAGAGGTACAACTCTAATTGCTTTTGTTTCTTCTCTGGGTCTGTTCGATGTGTAAATGAGTTGAGGCCAAATTATACAGCTTTAAATCTGGGACAGACTTTTATTGCGTTCAGACACGAATATTTAATGATCATCACCTGGCTAAAACAAACACTCAGCCTCTTCTTTACATTCCCGGGCATTTGTTTCTGTCTTTTTAACATGACATATATCTCACTTCTTCGTGGTTTGGTGTGTGGATTAGTTTTACACAACCTGTGACGGCGTAATTAGCTCAAGCTTGTCTCTACTCAAGTGGAAGACGGCTGTCAGTGAGTCTGTTCACACATGTTGCGTAAGTGTGCTCAAGATGCATTGACATCAGATGCAGCGTGATTGCGAATGTATTGTTTAGATCCCCTTTTTCTCCTTCTTCTTTTCTTTTTTCCATCAGATTAGGCAAGACAGTTTGTTTTTGAAAAAAGGAAAAAAAGATTCACATGTTTATTTGCGTCTTTGGCAAGAGGGATCCTTTCCCAAGTGGTCACTCAAGATGTGTACGGACGCCCATTCACCCGTGCCAGGTGTGAGTTGACTTTGAGTAGTTTAAAGTCTTCCATTGCCAGATTTTAAACGAGAGAGAGCATGAATGAACTTTAAGGAGCGCCAAGGCCAAAACAACACAAATCCACCATAAATAGAAGTAAAACTCCCAGCTGGCCTAAACTAAGCAAAAAGAAAACACACACAAACCTGCGACTAAGCCCCTTGACAGTGTGAGAAAAACTAGACAACAGCACTATCAACAATAATGGCAGCTCACCCTTAAAAGCTCGTACTGGCAAGCGCTATATAAACATTAAAATCGTTCTACAAAGGTTGAATTACCGAAGGGTTCATTTACAAAATAAACTGCAACAACCCAACCATTTACCACAGGATACACAGAACCTACATCCTAAGGCCCAACACAAACAACTCACAACGCCGGGTTGTGCTGGCAGTCATGAATGGCCAAGAGGCCCAGCAATGCTTCTTCTCGGTCCTTATACAGCCTGCTGGTGGACATCGATTGGCTGCAAAAGACCAGATGTAAGCCAATGTCCAAGAGAGGAGGGAGAGCCAGAAACAACAATCTCTAGAGCAGCACAACACACATTAACACACTGTAACACTTACATACTGCAAGTCCACTTGTGTTCAGATCGCCCAAGATGTGTGTTAATGCCACGTGTGACTGCAAGTCCTCAGTCATTTGGTCACACTGATCAGGCATAACATTATGACCACCTTCCTGATAGTGTGTAGGTCTCGATTGCACCTCCAAAACAGTTGTGACTCATCAGAGAATGGACATTGAGGGTCTTCTGAGGGTGTCCTGTGGTGTCTGGCAACATGATGTTGTTAGTCGGGGGCCTTTGGGTCCTATGGGTTGAGGGGAGGGGCCTCTATGGATCATTCCACAGATACTTGATCAGTTTGGGATCTAGTGAATTTGGAAGCCAGGTCAACACCTTGTGCTGTTCTTCATGTTTTTTTGAGTTGTTCCTAAAGCGTCTTTGTGTGTGTGCCTGTGTCAGGCTGCATCCTGCTATGGGTTGGGGCTGCCTGGGCTGGTCTAGGTGGGTGGTACAAGTAACATCCACACAAATGAATGCCATGTCCAAAAGTTTTCCAGCAGAACACTGAATTGTCACAAGATGGTCAATGTTGTTTACTTCTCCTGTCAGTGGTTATAATGTTGTGACTGATAAACATTTACACAGTAGCACTCTATTTATGTTCAAGAACCAGCCTCGACGTTCCCTCAATCAAATTGAGTTTGATTTAATAATGAATCTGAGCTTGCATCCCGTATAAATAAGCTGTAAATAAACGTGCCTCCCGGCGGCACACAAAGACGCGCTAATAATATTTATAACTATTATGAAAAATGACAGCTTGACAGCCAAACACCAGACAGTGTGAAGAACAAAAAATAAAAAATAAAAAAAAGGCAGCTAAGGCGAGGAGGTGACAGAAGGTACACAAAAGACATTATGCCTAATACAGGCATTGCACTAGCAGAAGCACAAACAGAGTATTGTATGTTTAAGTGTCAAAGTTGAAGGATGTAAACTACACCTATCTCTCTATCCCTGGAGACAAACCAGTTATTAATAGAGCGTGACACTGAGATATTTTCAGAGTGAATAAAGTATAGAGTGTTTTTTTTTTTGTTTTTTTTTCTGATTGCCCAGACCAGGCAGCGGCTCTCAGCGGGCAGTGGGCTGTTGATAATCCTTAATTAGAAAATAAATTCCAGAGGCAGGAAATTGTCCCGTCCTCTCCACACCTGCAGCAACTCAAAGCCGGCAGGGGAGGACTCAGCTGTTCTCTCTCACAAATCGCTCCATTTAGCTCTCTGTTGGCGAACAGGATGAGCGTGAAATAGCAGCATGCAGTAAAATAAAAAAATAAAAAAGGAGTGATAGGAGGTTGGAGTTTTTTTTTGTTTTTTTGCATTGTGAGAGCTCGTTGATTGACATGCAGCAGTGTTCTCCATTTTCAGCCCTTCTGCTTCACTAAATTGATTATTTTAGTTTTCTATTCCATCATATCTCATGCTCTGGAGGAGTTGGACGCTGTTTACTTTCCCTGAGTAGACTTTATTCTTTACATTTTCCTGTGCATGGTATGAGCCACTCTTAGGTGTGTTTGTTTTACTACCCTGAGCATCTAGGAGTCTTGGGTGATCAGACCACTTTGCAGTGGATTTGCTCACCCTGACAGGGCTCACTAGGGCATGATGATAAGAGAAAAAGACTTCTAGTGTTTTCTGAGTCTAACGTAGCCGTCTTTTTATCCACGCCTCCGCAGCATAAAGAACGTGACGCCCAAAGTGGGCGCCGAGGAGACCCACGACGCCATCCGGCGAGCCTTCGACGTGTGGCAAAACGTGACGCCGCTGCGCTTCGAGGCCGTGCCCTACAGCGAGCTGGAGAGGACCAAGAAGGACGTCGACATCACCATCATCTTTGCTTCAGGTTTCCACGGCGACAGCTCGCCCTTCGACGGCGAGGGGGGCTTCCTGGCCCACGCCTACTTCCCAGGGCCGGGAATCGGAGGCGACACGCACTTTGACTCAGACGAGCCGTGGACGCTGGGCAACCCCAACCACGACGGTAAGCTTTTTTAAATCTACCGTGGAGTGTGTGGAGTTTGCATGTGAGGCTTATCACAAGCTTCGTCCCTCAGTCCAAGGACATGCACGTTAGGTTAACTGATGTTTCTCCTGTGGGAATGAATGGTCGTTTGTCTCTGTGTTAGCTCTGTAATGGACTGATGACCTGTCCAGGGTGTAGCCTGCCTCTTGCTCAATGCCAGCGGAGATAGGGTCCAGCCCCCGTGACCTTCTGCAGGATAAGCAGTTATAGATGATGCATTAAACAGAACATTTCAATCATTAATCATTGCGCAGCCGACCAACTCATGTGTCTGATGGATGAATATATCGGTGTGCATGTAAATATGTCGTCCTTGGTGTGTCTGAAAATGTGTTTAAATCGTAAGTTTACCATAAATCACGATGTGATTGTGTACAATGAAGGGAACCAACAGAGCAGACACATTTCAATGGGAATAATACTGCCGTGTTAATATTATTACAGCATCTGGAATAGTAATTTATTGCTTTACACTCGTCTTTCAGAAATGGAGTAATGTTATCTGTGCAGACTGGAAAGCAGAGGCATTTGCAGCTTTAAAATGTGTCTCTCCAAGAAACTAGACCGGTTCATACATATAATACTAAAGCCTTGAGCCACAAATGGAAGTAGAATATATTTTGATTTTGTGCAGTACATCTTCTCTCACTGCTTTGCTAGCAGGTGTGATGTGCTGCCGTGCCATGCGTGCTGGATGCTGGACATCGCTGGTCAGTGCGCTGCTGATTTCTGCTCTGCTCTGGTGTGATTTCAGTCTGATTTGCTGAGGCTCTCTCTCTCTCTGAAAGGAGATATCTCCCTTGCTGAACTACAGTAATCATATCACCTCTCACTCGGCGCTGACCTCCAGCCCGTGCCCTAGCTGAGTACTTGCCCTCGGAGCCTTGCAGCTTGTCAGGCTGCCTTTAGCGGGGTCCTTGTGTCATTCTGCTTTGTGGGTTGCATGTTGAGCAGCTGTGTTGCTGTTTGGTGTTGTGCGACGGCGCAACGCTACTTGTGTGCGTGCGTGTTTGTGAACTAGTGGCAGCCTGCAGCAAGTCGACTAAGCTCCTAGGTCGACCTCTGAGTCCTTCAGTGAGAACAAATGAAGAAAGAGCTGGAGGAAGGCATGCGACATAGAAAGAAAGGGCTGCAGAGGAGGTGCAAGCAGAAATACAAGAAAATAAAAGCTCGATACATTTCAAACTTGTTTCCGTTTTCGGTTCGTGTCCTTGGATTGCCTGCTCAATCTAAGGAGCAGATCTGCCCCGCGGTCCACACAGACAGCCAAAGAGGAGTCATGACTGTTACTGAGTCATGAGTCAAAACAATGACAGAGATGGCTGAGCGAGAGGCAAGGAGAAGCGCTCTCAAGAAATTGGGACGCGAGCGAAAGGAAGAGAAGAAAACAGATGAGTTTACCAGCAGGAAGGCGGCAGAGATAACAGGGAGCGAAAGAGAGGATAAGAGAGAATGGCTGAGTAACTCTAGACAAATATTGGAGGTTCAAGAGCTCACAAGAGAGACACGCGGAGAGGGGGAAGACCGAACGAGCAGCAAAGCGAGAAGTAAAGAAAACATTTGAAGAGGAAAGGGGAGAGAGGAGAGCAGAGATGAGTGGGAGCCACTGAGCACTACGCGTCGGAAATAGAAGTGAGGAACTTGCTGTTAAAGGCAGAATTTTAAGCAGGAGCCGTTTGTAGGCTCAGATAATACGTTGCGAACAGCTTCATTTAAGGCTTTCGAGATGTGTAGATTGATTGAACTGACAAAGAATCAGTTAGTGCCACAGCTGATTGGATAATAAAAACCAAGACACATCTGTGCACGGTGTTGTGTCATTGCTGCTCTCGCGCCTTAAGAGGAAGGATAAGCAGCTGTCATTGGAGGCTACGATTCACTTCCTCCGACACACACTCTCTTCCACCGCTCAGTGCAATATTAATACAGTCCTGCCGGGGCCCGCACCCCTGTGAAAGCATCCCATAATGCATGCAGGTCTATTACGCTCTCTCTCCAGCATGAATCTCTGGGGTTCTCTTATTCCTCCACGATGACCCGCGTTGCTCCGAGATGAGTTCGCGAAGACAGATGCGGGCCGAAGCCGCCTGCAGCCGATATTTTTATTTTTTTGCTGAGGCTGAATATCTTGAGATGTAACAGTTCTCCTGCCAGAAACTACTACAAATATCAGGTATTCTGTATTCCCGCCAGATTGCTTTTGTCTTGGCACGAAAACAAAACCTCTGAGGCAGCGTGTAGCTTTTGGCAGGCTTAGACTTAAAACCTGTAAATCATAGCACTGCGAGTAATACCACTGACGTTGGGTTACTACTAATAATTAAACATAGTCCTGTTTCATGGCGGTGCAGCATTGATCAGATGAATATATCGTGATACAGTCTCTTGTGATACAATATTGACATTCTGGCTGCAGTGTTTCTGTATCAGACGGGCTTTTGAACACATTTAAACTCTGAGCTCTTCCTCTGGGAGCTCAGTTTTCGGTTTGTGTGTGTGTGTGTGTGTGTGTGTGTGTGTGTATGCACTGCTGAATGTTTGCAAAGCTGCACGCTTGTTACAATGCAATACAAAATACATTATTAGTGTTTGAAGCCCAGCCATTGTTGGATTTTGGGGCAAAAATAAGTACTCGATTAAGCATTTTTTACATGTGCGCACAATAAAACAAACATTTAATGGTTAAGAAATGTCAGCTGACAAGGGATAGATGACTAAACTGCAAATATAACTGAACATGCATAGAGGAGGATTTCACTGACTGGCCAGTATCAGGTTTTTAAAGCAAAGTAATTAATCGTCAAGCAAAAAACAACCTATGACTGCGAGTGGATTGTAAAGTGCGACAGTTTTGTGTTTGGCATCCTGGTAGCTGATGTGGCAACATGAGACCCTGAGATGCATGTTAAGTTCAGTAAAAAAAAAAAAAAAACTTTAGAAATGGGGCGACACAATGGCGTGGTGGTTAGCCTCACAGCAAGAAGGTTCTGGGTTTGAATCCAGACCGACTGGGGCCTTTCTGTGTGGAGTTTGCATGTTCTCCCTGTGCCTCCGTCTCCGGCTTCCTCCCACTGTCCAAAGACGTGCTAGGTGTGCATGTGAGTGTGAATGGTTGTCTGTCTCTCTGTGTTAGCCCTGCGATAGACTGGCGACCTGTCCAGGGTGTACCCCGCCTCTCATCTGATGACAGCTGGGATAGGCTCCAGCCCGTCCGCTGTCCTTCACAGGACAAGCGGTTACAGAAGATGGACCCTTAGAAATGTGAAGTGGCCGGGTATCAAGTTAAACTAATGTCAAATTTGAGAATCTAGATGGAGCGGTGCCATTGTTGACAGTATCTTATTATCTATTACTAGCAGTATCCCCCCCGCCCCCGTTCCAAGAGGAACGTCCAAGATCCTGCCATCAAAGATGCAAACCACATCCATGTTTGTTTTTCCATGTCAGAATCCAATAATAAAGTAAAAAGAGGTTTATTTTAGTCCAGGTAGTGTCACATCAGAGCTGGACATCTTCCATATATTCCCCCGTACATGTTGTTTTGAGGATTTGCAATCCATCCATCACGCTCCGCGGGGAACATCTGGGAAAGATGCAAATTTAGCCCAGATCAGCACATGACGTCTGGCCTTTTCCTTCCTCTGTCTCGTCTCTCTTTCTTTTTCGTCTACTTTCCCTCCTTTTTTGTTTAGTTAGACACACACACACACACACACACGGATGCACACACGGGCTCCGGAGATGAGCCTCTGTCCTGTAAGCTGCCCGTGTCTGTCACACCTAATCCTCCCCGTACACTGTTGTCGAGAAGGATCAGTCGTCACAGCGACAGTTGCCAGGATCACACCATAGATGCTGTTGTTGTTGTTGTTTTGGACGACGACGTCACCGATGCACACTGGAGGATTAATTCCTGCCTGCATGGAGATAAACGCTCGCATGCACGTGTTTGAGTATCCACACTTTCTCTCTCACACGTATCCACCTGCAATGTTTTGTCTGCACCCTCTCTCACAATGCAGCTCAGGCATTTGAGGACAGATGATTACTCAGAAGTAACAATCAACTAGATTGTCATGGGAAAATATTTGTTAATTTTTTTTGCAAATTTTCACTTCATGACATTGCCCATTAAGCATCTAAATAGTTTTGGATAGATTAACAAAGCCGAATGCATGACTTTAGGTTTTGGAGAATAATATTTACAATCCTTCGCACCCATTTTTCTGCCAAAATGATTAATTGAGAGCATCATTGTCAGATTAATTGATGATGAATGTCAGCTGCAGCTCCTCGTGCGTGTAAACACGCCGTGGCTGTGGCACACCATCTGTGGAGGCTTCATCCATTTATTAGCTGTGCATCCGCTAATAGCGACATTATGTGGGGTTTTCAGACGCATTTCTAACAAGTCGATGGAGCAGAATGTGCCAAAAGAAATGTTGCTGCGTATATTATAGATCACAGAAGAGCTATCCTAGCCTGGAGGCCGACTTGAACTTCCCCTGCCCTTCAAATGCCTGGCCAATCAAATCGTTTGGGCGGGATTTATGCAGCGATGGACAGAAGAGGAATAGCGGCGTAGTCGTACATGTCTCATTTAAGTGCCGTACAACAAAATTGCTCTGGTTGCATGCAGACATACACCGATCAGCCACAACATAGATCCTTTTGGACCTGATATTCATTCGTGTGGATGTTACTTAGACATGTACCGCCCGCATAGACCAGACCAGACCAGACCCCCCCCCACCCCCCCCCCCCCCCCCCACCCCCCACCCCACCCCATAGCAATGACCCTCCTTGATGGGAGCAGCCATCCCCAGCAGGATGCAGCCTGACACAGGCACACACACAAAAATAGTTTAGGAACAACTAAAAAAAACATGAAAAACAGCACAAGGTGTTGACCTGGCCTCCAAATTCACTAGATCCCAAACTGATCAAGTATCTGTGCGATGATCCACAGAGGCCCCTCCCCTCAACCCATAGCACCCAAATGCCCCACTAACAACATCCTGTTGCCAGACACCACAGGAACTTAGTGTTGTATTTGAAACTGGACCGTCCTCGTCTGTACTAGCGGTGGTGTTATCTGAGCATCACGACCGAGCGAGAGAGCTGAGGGAACTCTAGGGAGGTGAATCTCACATTCAGCCTCAGTCAGACCTGTTTTATGGCCTCTGCTTCACACTGAACCCTCTCCTCAGCGCTACCTGTAAGGTAACGAGTCCTGTAGCTGACAGTGGACTCCACGGTCAAGACCCGCATGCCAAACCTTGGCACCGACATCTTTCACATGCAGCATATCATGCCTGTGAAACCGGGAGCCGGCGAGTTCTTTTTGAACTGAAGGATTTACTTGTTTCCACCCTCTCCTCCTGCATGTTTCCTTTTGTTTGCTGAAATGTGTGTCGGCCTTTGGTTGCTGCTTTAAAACAAAGGGGGCTTGCGGTCGAGGGAAAGGATTTGTTTAAGCAACATTTATATGAACAAACATTTCCAGCAGTGGATTAGAGCTTGCTTCTTTTTCTTTTTTTTTTTTTAAGAGCTGTTTCATTCCATCCTAATGAGGCTCTAGTTAACAACAAAGCACTGGCTGTAAACAATCTGGTAGATACTGTGTCTGTCCTCTATCTTTGTATATGTCGTTCTCTCGCTCTGTTTATTTCACACTGCGAACACGTTATTGTGTTAAGAATTGCACAGCGATAGCTCCCAGTGTTATTACAGCCAGCAGGACGGTGCGGAGCGAGAGACAACGGGAAAGCGGCGCGAGGGGGTGGATGATCGGCCAATACTCCCATTCAACAGTGCAACGACCCTACGGCCAAAACAGAGAGACGCTCCCCACAGCTGCTCTGCGCTCCTGGACTGTTTGTCTTTAGAGCTTGATGGATGAGTAGCTGTGAGGGATCAATAGACGGAGGGATGGATGGATGGATGGATAGATGTAAGTAAAGATATAATAGGTTACAAGAGGAGAGGGTTGAGACGAAATAGGAAAATTATGCAGTGAGAGTAAGAGGATGAAGTATGATTGCTGGAGGCATCGTGGAAGAATTAAAATGGGGATGCAGAGCGTTGCAGGGCAGAAAGGAGAGGATTGTGGAGGGATTTAGAGTGAACGTAAGAAAAAGGACTGGAAATGGAGATGGAGATGATTAGATTGTCTTTTCATCAGACCTTGGCGCAGACGCGACCACTTCTGCAACGGGGAACACGCGGCGAACGCTCATCTGCGCTTTATCACAAGGTCATCGTTGTGGGCTGAGGCCGGCGTGTTTTTCCTTTGTGGAAAATCAAAGCCGACTCACGCAGGAATAGATAAGACGGATTCCGTTTAGACGTTCAGTCACAGTGAGGCTGATTGGATTTTACCAAAAAAAAAAAAAAGAGCTCGGCCCTAGATATAATAATAATAATAATAAAAAAAAAAAAAGGTTTCATCACC
Source organism: Chelon labrosus (assembly GCF_963514085.1). NCBI lineage: Eukaryota > Metazoa > Chordata > Actinopteri > Mugiliformes > Mugilidae > Chelon > Chelon labrosus. Next base: position 7,910,755 of record NC_140351.1, on the reverse strand, counting down.
TCTCTGCCTCCGCTGCATACCATGACTGTATACAAACACGCCCTGTTTCACCCGAGGGTGACTTATAAGGCTTGGTATGTCTTCAAGGACCTCTAGCCTCCAGTAATATCAGCCGAAAACTATGTAACAACACAGCATGCGAGCTAGACCTACACACAGGAAATGAGAGATTCCAAGGCTTTATTATGTTCTTCACCCTTGCCCCCAAAATGAACCAAAGAGGTTATAAAAACACCGGGAGAAAAATAGAGTTTCCAGGTATTAGGATTAGACAACAGGGGCTGGGTATGTGGGACAACTGGGTAACGGGAGTGATGGTTTGGACGTGCTCCGCATCAATCCGCTGACTGATGGATTGATCGATGGTCGTAGGAGACGGCTCGTCTCCCCCGACGTCGATTGGCAGAGCGCTTTATCATTGATGTCCAATCCCGTTAGTCGGCTGTACGCTCGACGCTAGCTGTCATTTTGGGGTGTATTTACCAGCCAACGACCAAAAGAGATCCGTTTTCGGCTTCTCAGCGGCAGCAGGCGGGCGGGGGGTTTGGCATTGTTATCTGTCAAGTCAGGGTACCGTAAAGAAAGAGAAAACAACAAGACTGGGGGGAAAAAATCACAGAGTTAGACCAGGTAGAGTACAAGAAACGAAAAAGGAAGAGTAGCTGAGGAATAGAAGAGCATATGGTGTCCTTGCAGGTTTATTTTTAGGTTCCTTCTCCTACTGGGTGATGAGGAGGAAGCAGAGCACTCTGTCTTTTCAACCCTGTTTCTCTTTTTCTGTTGTTTCCTTTTCCTCGCTTGTCATTCTTGCACTCCCCTCCGCTGAGGTCAGTCGGTTTGGTTGGCACCACGCTTGATGTGCTTCCAAACCTCTGTTTATAGCCGCTGAAGTAATAGCAACTACAAAACAAATCATCGGGAATAAGTATGTGAAATATGTAAGAGAGACAGAAGCGGAGAAACCGACTTTATTTAGGGTTGATTGGGTTGATGACGTTTCCCGCTGTCTGTCCCCTTTTTTGTGGCGGGCAGTAACATGTTTAACAGCCAGAGTCATTTCGCCTTGTTGTCCAGACACTGAAATTACACTGTATATTTTTCCAAGTGTCGGAAAGAATGTCTCTGTGCGCTGTTTGGACAAAGTTTTTAGGAAGTTAAGTTTGTCTGGAGAGCGAGGTCGGTCGGGTGGTCGGTCGCTCTGTGTGCTGTCAGACTACGGCCCTGGTTCTTTTTTAGATTTCTTATCAGGATTTTTATTTTAAACTCAGTTAGTCTGCCGCTGCGTGTCGTTCCGGGTTTATTTTTGGATTTGTCGTTCCATTCCAGCGAGCGATGTGTTTTTGTTTTTCTTCAGTTGTGATTTAGTTTTAGACATGTCCTCCATGGCGGCTGGCTCAGGTTTGTGATCACTGGCGTTTAGCAGGAAAGGCCCGGATAATGTTAAAAGAGTCACTATATTTAGAATTTAACTAAGCCTTAAATATACTTCCACATCTCTGCCACTCAGATTTTTGTGCCAATGTCTTTATCAGAGAGACTAAAGTGAAATACCTCTTTAAAACCCAGAGCATTGTATTGATTCAGTTGATTGTCTCAACATTTTATGCTCTGCAGTGTAGTTGTGTAGTTAGAGGACCACATCATATTCTTTCACCAGAAAAATACGGAGGTCGGAAACCGTCATAATAAAAAAAACAGAGAAATAAATGACTTGATGAATAGACACCAAAATGGTATTTAAAAAAACAAATGGATGCATTTAATTTATAAAATGTGACATAAATAGAAGGCAGTAGCCATTTCTATTGTGAGTCTGGCTCTGGTGTTGATCAAAGACTTAATGAATACCCCTCTAATTTTTATAATGAAGCAGAAATGTGCAATAAAATGTAAAGAGAAACAACTGAAATAGTTGGAACGGTACATTTTATAGTTAACCCTGTATTTAATTTGTATTGCCTTTAATGGCGTATACATTGTTTATTGAGTAATTTTGTATTGCTTTTTAAATTTTTTTACGATTGTGAAAAACTGTGAAATTTTGCCCAAAATATGTGTTTATTCATCATATTCACTCAAAAATGTGAAAACCTTTAAACCTTTTAGGCGATTTTGAACATGAAAAATGTCAGAAAATGTCCTGTGAGTAAGTGCTTTTGCCCATTTTCCAGAGAACCTGAAACTTAAAATGTGGCAGTTATTTACAAATTACCGTAATGACACCGATTGGCTGTAAAGCGCGACGTCTCAGCTTTCAGAAACAGTTGGAATATTTTCCGAGAGGGCAAAGTGTGACGTGATTACAATAATCCAAATTGTGCTAGCGACGCATTCGGGTTTTAAAAGGGTAAAGTAGAATTTGGATGAGAATTTGAATGCTCAACGGGACAGAATTACTTTTAATCCTCCACTTGAATTTTCTAAGAAATCTTAAGTAAAGTAACTAGCCAGATTTTCAGCCATATGAAATCGCACATTGTGTCCCTTGAACCTAAATCTCTTTACACAATGAATTCTTTTAGTAGCGACTGAAAACGTCCAAGGCTGCATTAAGGTCCTTTAGAGGAAAAGAAGAGTGTCGTCTGCGTAGAGTAGGATTTGTGAGTGATTAAAATATTGAAAAGGCTAAAACGCTGATCCAGCTCTTATTCAATTTAGAGCCAAGTAACTTTCTTTTCAAGAGAGTTCAACAAAGAAAACTCTTTTCTTCAAAGGTTTTTAATCTTTCATGTGTCCTTCAGTCTATCTTTGTCCTTCTATCTCCTCTACTCTGTATCTCCCACAGAAAACAAATGGGGAGGTTCAGTGTTTTTTGGGTTTTTTGTCCACCGGAGTAGATTTTTATCTCTCACTGGAAACGTGTGTGAGCCCCGAGGATGTCCAGCGTGGCTACATTTGGGCTGGCAGTACCAACTGTGTATTGATGGCCGGGTTAGTGTAAGAAGTAGACAAAACGGCACTGAAATACACACCAACCATTTTCAAGGGTGTTGGGAGAACTCACTACATTGCAGGCAATTTATCTCAAGGATGCTGCGTGACAGTTGACATTACATGATGTAATGCTAGTTGATACAGAGCAATATAATTGATCACTATACAATAAAACGGTGTCTAGTTCAGGAGCATGATGAATATACATAATATATATGCTGTACACTGCACTGTACGGTGTCTATCTGGGAAATATGATGTGATAGATATAGATCAGTATGCTCAAGGAACAACCAGTAAGCTTTTTTGTCCTGGGTTTTGTCTCTCAGGTAACATACAGGCTGTCATAACAGTGGTTTGTAGTGTTGGGGCTACACATGGCCTATTCTTTTACTAGTGTACATCAGTCAAAGGTACAAATAGGGAGGTCAAGCCAATGACAGAGACATGCGAACAGTTGAGCATGTGTTTATTGGCCGTGAAGTCTCTCTATCTCATCTTCACACTGCTGCTTATTTTTCTACAAATATATCTTTGGCGATTACATAACCACATTTCCAACTTCCAGTTTGGAGATTTAAAAATCACTGCAATGAAGAGAGAAAAGAAAGCAGAGCTATCACCTCCGTGCGTTCCCGCCCACCGCGCTGCCACTAGAAATAGACGGCCGCCCACTGGCAGCAGCATCAACTTCCACGTGGGCGCCAACGCTCTCTTCCGCCCCCACACATGCGAACACACTCACGCATGCATTTAAAATCTCCAAGGCACACAAATCGCGCGCCTGGGGAGGCTTGCCCTCCCACTGGTTGGTCAGATGCTGTCATAAACTCGTACCCGTAGTCCTTAGCAAACAGAAAGTGTAAACATCCTTCTCAGGGTACGTCTCGTTCTGAGACCATACAAAATAATCTTGAAGGAATATCACTTGTGTCTCTTCCGATGTGTTTTGCACATTTTTGTATTTTAATGACTTAAGTGTACATGTTATCAGAATTTCTGTAATCTTTGAGGATGCTTTGGTGCTTTGGACGGCTCATACTTCAGTAAATTGGTTCATTGAAGGAAAATGTTTTTGATACAGACCTTGACAGTTGCTAACTTACACTAAGACCTCAGGCTAGACGCATTGAGACACATCCACAAAGGCAACATTTTTCTGTAAATATCTGATTTGATCCTGGGAGAACGTTGCACCTACATTTGCTGCCGATACGGAACAAAAACAAGAAGGCAGACGGAATAAAGATGTCAGATTGCCCCACAAGAAGACGGAAAAGTGGAACGCTGAGTTTGGCAGCCAAGACATTTGAAACAGCTGCAAATGTTGCAACAGCTGAAGCATTACTGTAGTTGGAAGCGACAGCTGGAAGACAGACGCAGAAAGAAGTTGGAATGGCAGCGGAAATGGAAACACTCTCAGAACACTCTGTTGTTTTAAGAGCGAAGTCATTTGGTGCTGAAAGTAGTTGTTAGGCTAAGTGAACCGGAGGTGACAGTTGAAGTGGGCGTTGTTAAAGAAAAGCATGCAGTTTCAAATAAAAAAGATTAATAAGATATAAGATACAGTTTTGCATGCAACTGTTATCAGTTGCTTGCTGAACGTACTACAGAATCTTTGTGACCTAGCAACTGCAAGAAATTAAATTTTAAAGGTATTAAATGTCATTTTAAGTTCTGCAGCTTCAGTTAAAGTCTGTCGTGATCATATATCAGGCTAGTTTAAATGCAGAAAGTTTCTTCCAGCTTTTTTTTTTGTGCTGAAGTAACATTACTCTTACTTTTGCAACGTCCATTGACACAGCTGCTCAAATTTATGCAAACGCATGCACACACCACTGCTTCACTTACCATGGCCAGTGCATTATCAGTGATTAATGATCAGAATGAAAATGTACACACATCCTCGTCTCGCTCACAGGTGCTGCAGAGAGATAAACATGACAGAAATAAAAGATGTCCTCTCCTTAGCGGCGTTTTTTTCCACCTTTCTGCTGGTTTATTTACCTCGAGTCCACAGGAACGGCCAATATTTGGATCCCTGGCAACGTCCCACACTCCGAATTTCAGTCTGTAGCAGCCTCTGTAAATAAATAATTACTCAAGAGTACATATGTTGTTCTCATCAGCAGGGGTTTTGTTCTTTGACAAGCTTGTGGGAATGAAGTGTAAGAGATTCAACAGCCAGGAGCGAGGGGAAAAGATATAGGAAGAGGACAGAGGGTAGAAGAAGGCTTGAGCAAGTGGAACACCAGACTGTTTTTGTAGGATGGTGTAATTCGATGGACAGCTAGATGGTTGGGCCTTTGATTAACGTTTTGCACAATGAGGTTAGCTGAATTTTCCATTGGTTCTTGTGGTCAGTTTCAAATATGAAAGCATTTTCAGAGAGACAGAAAATTTGAGGTTACATTGCAAAAGCATGACACCTTTATTAAATTATGCCTTGTTTTGCAACCTCATTCGTAACCTGGCTCTAATCTTCTGAGCAGAAATACCGAAAAAGTTATGATTTCACCCTAGAAATTTGAGGTGTACTTGCAGATACTGTATAAGCGTTATGCATTTCATGAAAGATTTTAAATGATCATGTTATAATTAGGTCTACTTTATCTGAGTCCAGTATTATTATCCAGTATTACTGATGTAAACATTTTTTCTTCATCAGAAAACGGTATTGTGATTACATGATACCACTGTGACACGATATCTTGAGATTATGGACCATCTTGTGCCCACAGTGGCCATTAAAAGGCCATTGGCATTCTGCAGTCTGATATCGGAAAATTTATACTTCAAGTTAATTTGATGAAATGCACCAAATGACACGCAGCATGTTTCTGTTTTGTCTGGTGAGGGTGTGTTGGAAGCAGAGAGAGTGTGGGAGCAAACCGAGCAGAATGCAGCCATTGTACATTGGCCGCATTCTTCACAATGGTCACTCTGTCAAATCAGGCACACGGCTCTGGTTTGACAGCCAGCAGAGCTCTGTGTGCCCGGGGCCCTCTGAGCCAGGCACTGAACCACTGGGGTGAGATCCTCTGGCAGCTTGTCAGTACAGCACAGCACTCCTGGACAGCCAGTGCTCTCATTGACTCGTTGCCTGTGCTGCCTCTCTGGACTCTCTGCTTCTCCTTCTTACTTCTCATATCTCCACCTTCCTTCAGGGTCAAGGTTGTACTGATTTCTGATGAAGTACTGCCTCGGACAAACAACATCCAGTGTCAGGATTGTGAACTTCACGCCAGCTAGTAGATAAGAGCTGATTTCCTTCCTTTTCCGTCTCCGTCCTCCACACACCACAATCTCAGTCAGTGTTAGGAATAGTAAAGTGTAGCAAAGTTAGCCCCTTACTTTGTATATAGTTTTTCAAAATCCAGTGGTAATGTCTGGATTAGTGCTGGTCAATCAGTTGAAATAGTTAGCTTAAAGTAATGAATAAATAATGGAAAATAGTTATATATAAAAAGAGTGGAGAAACCTTGTGAAATGGATGCTGAAGGTAAAACATAAGAAGTGATGGATAAACAGTGGAAACGGTTAGATAAAGGTAATGGATAAAGAGTTGAAACGGTTAGCTAACGGTAATAGATTGACAGTTGACAAAGTTAGCTCACGGTAATGGACAAACAGTGTAAACAGGTAACGGTAATGGATAAACAGTGGAAACTTAGGTAACGGTAAAGGATTGACAGTTGACAAGGTTAGCTAACGGTAATGGATAAACAGTGGAAATAATTAGCTAAACATAATGGATAAACAGTGGAAACGGTTAGTTAACGGTAATGGAAAAACAGTGTAAACACTTAGCTAACGGTAATGGTTAAAAAGTGGAAACTGTTAGTTAACGGTAATGGATAAACAGTGGAAACAGTTAGCTAACGGTAATGGTTAAAAAGTGGAAACTGTTTGTTAATGGTAATGGATAAACAGTGGAAACAGTTAGCTAATGGTAATGGTTAAACAGTGGAAACTGTTAGCAAATGGTAATAGATTGAGAGTTGACAAGGTTAGCTAAGGGTAATCAATAAACAGTGGAAACGGTTAGCTAATGGTAATGGATAAACAGTAGAAATAGTCAGCTAAACATAATGGATAAACAGTCGAAACAGTTAGCTAATGGTAATGGATAAACAGTGGAAATAGTTGGCTCAACATAATGGACAAACAGTGGAAGGGGTTTACTAACAGTAATGGATAAAGAGTGGGATCGGTTAGCTAAAACTGTTATACTAACAGATGGTTGGCTCTAAGTAGTTGTTATGCTAAATTATTGCCCATGCCGGGATGAGATCAATTGTTTATATAGCTTTAAATAAACAGTTGAAAATAGATGACTTTTAAATGTACAGATTAATGCATATAGCCTACCTGCTGTATTACTTCTATTGCCAAACTGCTTGGAACAAGGGTTCCACTTCTTTACCATGAAGTTCACTCTTACTGCGATTTACTTTTTGGGATGTCACAAATAATACTTATTCCTGCACATCTTAAAAAACATATTTACAAATGGAGGGTGGCTTTGAGTTATTCTGATGTTGCTCTAAACATCAGAAACCACTATCCTACTTTCCGGTGCTCTCCCAAGAACAGTCCCTAAATTCCAATTAACATTTTGCATTTACTGTGCCACGCTACTTTTTCCCCAAGACCTTTCATGAAAGCGCAGTGTCGGCCACGCAGGGAGCTGTGGGAGCTAAACAATGGGAAACATTTGAGGTCCTCTGAGACAAACAGAGTGCTTATGCTTGCTTACACTTGGACTGGGGGAATCAACAATTGCCGCTCAGTTTTCCAATGAAAAGGCGGGGGAGTTAGAAATGGTCCATGTGGGGATGGACGCCCTCTTCTCTACAATAGCAGGAGTTGTAATTGCTTTGTTTGAGGGTTTTCACTAGTTGAAGAAGTTGTTGGCGGTAATGTCACAGGGGATGTTGTGCTTTTGAAAACTTGATTCCTTGGAAGTGTTTTTGATTTATACACACAGGGGAAAAAAGGATAAGATAATGAGGATGTGAAAGCTGAGGGAAAACTTCTGCAGAAAGAAATAGAACAAGAAAACTAAGAAATGCGATGAAAAAAAAAACCCACAACAGCAGTTAGTTAAGCAGTGAGGAGGCAGAGTGGAATACAAGCCCCTGGAGGCATCTTCTGACAGCCTGAGCTATTACTGCAATTGAACAGTGGTGACCCGAGCCCCACATCTGATTTGTGGGCCAGTGTGTGTTTATCTGTGTGTGTTTATGTCTCGGGAACCATGTCCCATGTCGTGTGCCCTCCCTCAGCCGTCTGTAGCAGAGCTGACTTGTGCAGAGAGGCGGTAAATTATGAAGAAAGATCGGGTCCAGGGTTCTGGTTTCTAATCACAACCCCTGTTTACTTTACTGCTACCACCGTGGGGAAAAGCAGAGGGAGGCACATCTGATCATATATCCCCTGTGACTTTCCTCTTTTACTCCATCTTGCCTTTTTTATTTATTCTCAGCTGCACTATCTCATTAGCGGCAACCTTGACCTATCCTAAGCGGAGTGACGGCAAGACTTCTGCCGCTGTTGCCGCGGGCCGCCGCTGCGATCATTGCCTATTTCACGTTGGGGGGGAGAAGAAACTGCTAAATAATTTAACAGAAGTGGAATTTAGTTGCTTCAAATTTAGCTTCCATGGTTTAAATAGATGCTTGAGATGACTTATTGTTATGCTAAATTATTGCCCATGCTGGGATGAGGATGATGAATCTCCATATGATAAAAATATCAAACTCACTCTTTCCTCCCACAAACAAAAAATGTTGCCCTCAGTGGGTTATCACGCTGAACGCTTTGTAGTGTTTTCCCATCTCCTGGCACAGTTTCCTTCAGCTGTATCCTCTATTTTTTAGCCGTATTATTCTGTGTTGTGGCCACTGACGGGAGGGTGGTGTTATAAATGCTGAGGTCAAAGGTTAAAGTTGTATAATTCATCATCTGCATCATCTGTGATTGCATAAACGCTGGAACATCTCACAAGATAACAAACAGTCCCAAGCTTTATCGCTTTTTCTCGCCTCAGTTTTTCCCCTTCTCTTTATCATCCTTGTTTTTTCGTTTATCATCCTTCACACAGCTGTCACTCCAGACACCCTTTCTCCTCAGTTTACCTCACCTTTTTATTCATCTCTGTATTTATCTGCTCTTTTGAATCTTTGTCTCCCACTCATCCCATAACTTTTTTCGCTCGCCTCCTTCTCCTTCATCTTTTTTTTTTTTTCTTTACATCTCCCTTATACTCTGCCCTTCTCTTCTCTCACCTCACTGCTTCCCGTGTAGGCTCTACATACCTTCCAGCTGGTAATTAGCCAGGCAGTACAGACCACCGTAACACGCTTACGTAAGCAGCTGAAACAAAGTGACGACGCTGGCCTCGGATGCACCCAGGAGGTAGAAAGGCTGACTCAAGATTGAAGGAAGGCTTGGCTATAAGAAGTACTGTACACTGCGTGCACAATTATTAGGCAAGTTGCACTTTTGGTCAATCAAAAATGTTAATAAACCTCAAACCTGAATATTTAAGGAGGTGAAAGTGAGATTTTGGCTTTTGTATCTGTGTGTGCACAATGATTAGTCAACTATTAGTGTGCAGAATTATTACGCTCAAAGAAAGAACTCACTTCTTTATTTTCATCTTTTAAAGTCAGAATAATAAACAACTCAAACTTCACAAATAAACATTTCAGTGACCAATATAGCCACCCTTCTTTTCAACAACACCCAAAAGTCTTTTTTCCATGGAGTCAGTCAGTTCCTTGATCACTTGACCATCAACTTTTTGTGCAGCAGTGACAACCAAGCCTCCCAGACACTGTTCAGAGAGGTGTACTGTTTTCCTTCACCGTACATCTCACGTTTAAGAAGGGCCCACAAGCTCTCAATAGGGTTTAGGTCAGGTGAAGAAGGGGGCCATGTCATTATTCTTTCATCTTTAAGGCCTTTACTGGCTAGCCATGCAGTGGAGTACTTTGATGCATGAGGTGGAGAGTTGTCCTGCATAAAAATCATGGTCTTCTTGAAAGATGCAGACTTTTTCCTGTACCACTGTGTGAAGAATGTTGGTTTAGTAGGTTTGGGAGTTGAGTTTGAGTCCATCTTCAACACGAAAAGGTCCAACAAGTTCCTCTTTATGATTTCAGCCCATAGTCTCAGTTGGAGTGGATTTCTATGCCCATTGCGGATCCAGACACAGGCCCATCCATCTGGTCCATCAAGAGTCACTCTCATCTCATCAATCCATAAGACCTTTGAAAAATATGTCTTCAGATACTTCTTGGCCCAGTCGTGGCCTTTCTTACCTTGGCCATGTCTCTGAGCACTGAACGCCTTGTACTTTTGGACACTCCTGGTAGGTTGCAGTTCTGGAATATGACAGCACTGGAGGATAATGGGTTCCTGGTAGCTTCACGTTTGATTCTTCTCAAATTCTTGGCAGTTAATTTGCGTCGTTTTCTCTCAACACGTTCCTTGCAACAAAACCTTTGATGGTTATGTGGTCACGTCCTAATATCTTGGCAATTTCAAGAGTTCTGCATCCCTCTGAAAGATGTCCTATAGTTTTTGACGTTTCAGAGTCTGTTACATCTCTTTTCTGGCCCATATTGCCTGAGGAAAAGAAGCTGCCTATGAAATGTGCACACCTGATATAGGGTGTTGATCTCCTAAGGCCACACCATCCCTCATTACACAAATGCACATCACGTAGTATGCTTAAGTCCAATAGGCATTCACGTTTATTCAGCTTGGAGCTGGAAAGTATACATAGAAATGTAGATATGGTCAAAATACTCACTTGCCTAATAATTGTGCATGCAGTGTATGGTTAAGAATAAAGGTCAGAGAGTGCAGTGTACTGAAGCTATTGGCAACATCAGACTCTTTACACCAATATTACATTTTTCCACTTCATAAAGTCTCAATGCATGATTGATATGATTTATTTTTGTAGTTCGATGTTGCAAAGCTGAGGTCGGCTCACCATTTATAACATTTAAAGGGCGTTTTAAAGTTTTTCCTTGCTGCTGGTGCCTCAGTGCTCGATAAAGGGGTTTCAGACTCAAATAAATTGAATGTAACTGCATTGAATTTTGCACCGTTTCAAATATATATAGTGCATTTCAATCTCTGGAGACTCTTTCACCGCTCATATGATAATGAAAGTGTTAACGTCACCTTGTGATGGAGTGAGATGAGAGTACAATACATTGAAGCCGGTGCATGGATCCCTCAGCTTTCACCAGAGATTCTGCCCTTGTATTTTTAGTGGAATCAGCGCCATTCTGAAGCCAATTTGACATAAATCATTTAAAGTGCAAAAGCCTCACCATTTAAAAATGTTTTTACATGCTTGTCTTGCAGCAGGGATGATTTCTCACTTTCTAGTAAGAGTGCACACACTTTTATCTTTTTTTATTTAGGGGCTCATCCTTGTTTTTTCTTGTAAAGGTATGAAACCAACATCAAAGAAGTAGTACCGGCAATGAAGGCAGACTGTGACCTCACCTCATATCGTCTGTTTCTGGACCAAAGCTTGAACACTTGAGCACAAAGATTGCAGCCGCTGGCCAGCTGGCACATATGTGCTGTGCCTGCGTGAGAGGAAATAACTCTTCCGGGAAATCGCTTTTCTTCCCATGCCCTGGCTCTCTAAGATAATCTGACTATCGGAGAGAGATCTCTGTGACCAACTTCTCCGCCGCCAATTCAGTTTGTTGAATCAGCCAGGACAAAGGTCCGACTAGTCGCAACTGTGCACACTAGAAAAACTAGAGTCACAGGAAGTAGCCTGAAGTGGCGGCCACAGCTGCAGAGCTGCGTGACCTTATTTCCTCCTCAAGTGATTTCTAAATCACAGAGCTGTATCTGTCTTTCTCCCCTTTGTCTCTTTTCTTTTTTTTTTATTTGCTTTAAACCAAATCTCCAGATACTTGTTCATTATTACAAGCATGCATAAATTCTGCCTCAATTTCTGGACCTCTCCAACTTTTACAAGCCATCTATTTTCATTGGAAGACTTTGGCTGAAACCCGAAGCTTGTTCAGCGAAAGCCGCGGATATTAATGCGATCGCGTGCGGCGAAGGACTTTACATCAAGCCTATAAAGACTCGCTGACATTTATACGGTCCGGCATCATTCACCAGGTCCCAATTAAGTCATTTCTTTGTGGTAGCCTGGTCCCTACCTGCCATGAAGTGATCTGAATCCCCGTCTCTGTCTGCTGATGTGTTATTCATGTGACAGATTTGCAGCAGATAAGTGCCTCACTTTAGTAGGAATTCCAATGAATAAATGATGCTCATTTCCATTTCTGTCGAGTCTCGGCGCGATAAGAAAAAGTGAGAAAGGTAAAATTGAAGGGAGGTGGCAGCTTGGAGAGCATCAAGAGAGCAACCTTGAAACGATCCTTTTTTTTTTTTTTTTTTTTGCTATTGACCACCACCCTTGTAAATTCAAATTTGCCAATATGAAGTTTCATTAGTTTTATTAAATGCAAAAAGAGACCGTAACATTTAAAGTATGACAGCGGGAAAAAGAAACCCTTTGAAGTTCAAGAATAACTTGAAGCAAGCTCATTGGAATCGGATTAATAGCTTCCCACAGACAGCCTGTGGACTAATATAAATAACAGAAGACATCGCAGTGTGACCCTAATTGTGTGATGATTAGCTTCTTTACGGTTTACATTTGACATCTTGGCTAAACATCAGAGGTGTGGTTGAGGAGGGGTGGTTTTTGTTGCTTTGGTTGCCGGTGACGTAAGCTGAGGAATAGGACGCAGGGGGGGGGCGGCTTTGGAAATCTCCAAAGTCTCGACTTAATACATTTGGGATTGGTTTGGGGCTTGGTTGTCAGCCACACAGGGTGTTCTGAGTCAAAAGGTCAACCCAGTGTAGTCATCAGCTTACCACGACTCGAGACTAATTACAGAGCGCTGCGTTTTCTGTGCTGTGTGAAGGGGCGTCTGTGTTTGTATGGAACAACTCATTAGCTGCGGAGATGGTAGGGGGTTATTTGTGGTCACGCAGACATCTGCAGACGTTTTAATGTATATAATGTGTGAGAACTATACAGGGATTGTTTTACTGTCTAAACTAACAGGAAAATTGTCCCTTAAAAGTTTATTTAAACCAGCCAGAGCAAATCTTGGCTCCGTTTATAAGGAGCAACTCTGGCACCGCCGACCAGAACAGGTGCAAACTCACAAGCCGCGAGGTGACAAAGAAAGAATAACCCGAGGCTGACCGAGATTTTTTATTCATCAGCGTTCGCTTGTGAGAGACATAAAATGCCGCAATTTCGCTGCCAGCAGATCTGACAGAAGCGCTCACCCTCCCTCTCGTTTCTGTGTTTCTAGGTAACGATTTGTTCCTGGTAGCCGTCCACGAGCTCGGTCACGCGCTGGGCCTCGAGCACTCGAACGACCCCACGGCTATCATGGCTCCTTTTTACCAGTACATGGACACCGACAACTTCAAACTGCCCATGGACGACCTGCTGGGAATCCAGAAGATTTATGGTAAGGCCGCCTGGCTTCGTTTAAATGCACAAATTATCAGTCTGACGCTCTAGCAACTCAAAGACATTTATCTGCTTGTGATTTTGAGATCTGTGGGTCGAGATGCTTGACTTGCAAAAGCTACATTCATTCATCTTCTGTAACCGCTTGTCCTCTGGAGGCTCTTGAGAGGGCTGGAGCATATCCCAGCTGTCATCGGTTGCCATTCACAACCATTCACACTCACACCTATGGCCAATTTACATGGATTCAAACCTAGAACCTTCTTGCTGTGAGGTGCAATAGCTACATGCTAAAAAATAAAAAAGTAAACACAGTATTCAGGAGACAGTCAGCTCTACAAGTCCTTAGTGGAGCCATGGAGAAGCTCAAGTGAAAGTAATTAATGTCAAGACTTATTGATTAGCAGCAAAAATATTCATTTATCACAGACGTGTATTTGAAATGAATCCTTACCACTTCAAAATAGAAAGCTCAAGTCATGATGTCACATCAGTCTCTCAAATCAATCTCTTCATCTTTCTTTCATCTGTCTTTTAAAAAAAAACATTGACACATACGCTACACCATTCGAATAAATCAGCCCCCGAAGCCTTAACTTCCACAGCGGCCGTTCTGTTGCTTTGTGTAGCTTCCCATTAGAAGCTGCCGTCTTTATCCGCACATATGAAGCTTTTACGTAGAGTTTTAAATGCCGTCACAGCTTGGTTCCTCGCAGCTGGAATAGTTTATTTTCTGCTATTCTAACCCAGTTATGGCATAAAACCACTTTGATAACAGATCGGATAAAAGGCCCGAATGTAAGATCACAGGCGCTCCTCACTGACACACATTCTGAGTTGACAGACACTTGATTGCCGAGCGCTTTGTCTCCTCATAAAGCTGATGTAGCTCTGGGGTGTGAAAGTCAATTTGACGGTTAAGGATTTTTACACTCTCAGAGTTGAATTAGTAGATGCGGTGTTTCTTGTAAAGACACTTTTAATGCGTCGTTCCAGGGAGGTGGTGGGCGTATTGAAGAGGTTAATGTTTAAATGTGTTATCTGACTCTACTTTAGTTTGACGTCTAAGTTAGAAAACAACTTGCTGGTAAGTGACAGTATTGCCTTATAGCTGTCGGCCGCTGGAAAGCAGTCACACTTTCCTGAGACGACTGTGGTCTGCACACACTTAACACACTAACACAAAAGAACCTGCCATCTGCTTACATGGTCGGGGTACATCCCTCTGGGAGCGACAGACCCGGGCAAGCGATCAAATCTCCCCTCATCCCTCTCGTGTTTTACTCCTCTCCTCCGCTGCCTCCTCCTCTCCGTTGTACGAAGAGTTGAAGGGCAGGACAAGTGATGGCAGCTCCTCTCTTAGCCCCGTTTTTATTCTTTTCTTTTTTTTTTTCCTCTGCTCTAACTGGCCTCCTTTTCTTCCTCGCGGCAGCACCGACGCTAGCTGTGGAAACGGGGACTAAGGAGGGGAGGTGCGCAGTTTAGATGGATTACGAGGTGGCTGACTTGAGTAGGAAGATGTGTGAATGAGTCCTCGTGAAGGTGTCAAGCAAACGATGGGTGAAAAGAAGCTGAAACAGGCCTTCATTTAGGATTTTGATTTGCAGTCAAGGGGGGGAGTCAGGCACAGTCACACTTGTGGGACTCGTGAGAATAAAAGGTCTGACAGCGGTCGGATAAGCTTGAGGCTGAAGATCAGTTCACTGTTACAGTTTCTGAACGTGTAGGTGTTTCTGTTTATTACCTCAGCGCTTTGTACTGTAGAGAAGAAAAGCCTGCCGGGTGCACTTATTCCTTTTACAAACACATAATGATCGCATGAATAATAAAACCAGAAGAACAGAACATATTTATTGCCTGGGACGCGACTGGAAGTGACTATAAATAATAAATATAGATCTTATATAAATATATAGACGTATAATTACCGTGATTGCTTTTATTTCCTCATGCACCGATCGCGTATTTCTCGCTGAGCTTTGAACATAATGACTTCCTGCCCTTTTGATGTGAATAGCTCACTTCCTGTTTACACAGGCCGGTGTTTTAAGACAACACTGATATCACTGTGCATGACAAAGTTAACAACTGGGGAGGAAATTCATCCCACGCCATTAAGTTAATTCATCCCTTAATAAAAATAAATCTAAGTACATAAAAGACTCTTCAAGAAACCAAATGAGCAAACAACGGCGTTACAACAACAAATGGATTTGGCCGTATGAAGATGGTGACGTTGTAAAGGATTAAATACACTGGTCTGGCATAACATTATGACCACCTTCCTAATATTGTGTAGGTCTCCTTTGTGCCTCCAAAACAGTTGTGACTCATCAGAGAATGGACATGGACCTTCTGAGGGTGTCCTGTGGTGTCTGGCAACAGAATGTTGTTAGTGGGGGCCTTTGGGTCCTATGGGTTGAGGGGAGGGGCCTCTGTGGATCATCCCACAGATACTTGATCAGTTTGGGATCTAGTGAATTTGGAGGCCAGGTCAACACCTTGTGCCTACGTTTTATTTGAGTTGTTCGTAAACTGTTCCTGGCAGCAGCCATCCTGCCGGGGATCAGGGAGTGTCATTGCTATGGGGTGGGGGTGCCTGGTCTGATCTAGGTGGGTGCTACATGTCTACGTAACATCCACACAAATGAATGCCAGGTCCAGAAGTTTCCCAGCAGAAACTAAGGAGAGGAGGTACACAGTTTAGATGGATTACGAGGTGGCTGACTTGAGTATGAAGATGTGTGAATAAGGTCCTCATGAAGGTGTCAAGCAAACGATGGGTGAAAAGAAGCTGAAACAGGCCTTAATTTAGGATTTTGATTTGCAGTCAGGGGGAGTCAGGCACAGATACTTGATCAGTTTGGGATCTAGTGAATTTGGAGGCCAGGTCAACACCTTGTGCCTATGTTTTTTTTGATTTGTTCGTAAACTGTTCCTGGGCTGGTTGGTGCCTGGCCTAGGTGGCTGGTACATGTCTAAGTAACATCCACACGAAGGAATGCCAGGTCCAAAAGTTTCCCAGCAGAACATTGTATTGTAACAAGATGGTCTCTTGTTGTATTGCCTTCAAATTGGGTCATGTTCGCTGCTTTCACAAGATGAGTCCATACTGTGGTGTTTATAACTTCCAGAGTGGACGTGACAGCTTTGAGTTCACACTACCGGCTCATTAACTTGCTGATTTGTTAGCAAGATTGCGTCAATACACGGACAGTTGCCTAGCAGCTGTGTGGCAGCGGATGTTGCCGTTTCAACACCATGAATTACGGGTACTTGACTTTCCATGTTGTAGTCAGAAGCTCACAAGTTCTATTTAAAGGCAGAATCAGGTCACTGTCAGGTCTCCTATAAGCCTATCTAGCTATGTACTACATAACAGAATTGAATTAATTTCTCTCCTGATGTATTTGACTAAAAACTATTGGTAGTATGTGGCAGTACTTGTTGCCCTCTATCGTGTCTAGGTCCTGTGAGTACCAGATTCTAGTGAGCCAGCACACCAGCTGATTCACTGATTAGACTCCTGTTCTCTGGTTTCAAGTGCACTAAACATAAACGGATCATGAAATGAGCTGATGGGCCGAGACAATCCGCTCAGCATTGGTCTACCTCCTCTTGAAGATCTCCTGGTCATTGGACCCAAGTAAATTAACGATCAGATGCCGAAGTCCCAAATCTGCCAAATGCCCCGTTTAATTCTTCTTGTCATTGCTTTACCATTATGTCGCTGTGTGAACACATTCGCCTGTTTGTTTACACGTCCCATCTGACTGCGAATCTCGCCCGTGCTTACATAACAGCAGTTGGCCCGACTAATCTGGGATGTATTTCAGGGGATTTAATTCAGTCAGTGAATGGAGTCGCTCTCGTGTCAACCCCGCTGATCAGTTTTGTGGACCGGCCGATGTCTTAATCCTGCAATCGGCTGGTTTGTCAAGTAGTTTGCTGGTTTTATCGTCCATTATTCCTTCATTTGATTGCTCACTATAGATTGACCCATTCGGTTAAATTAGAATTTGCTCACTGAGTTATTTAATCCTGCCATTATTCGCCTTTAAATCACCGTTTAAATCGTTCCATTACTCATGCGTCGCTCCTGAATGTTTCCAGCAGAGTTCAAAGTTATTATTTATATAAGCCACCATTACTCATTGATACTTTTGCATACTGGGGTGGAGTTGGAGCTGCTTGTTACATTTGCGTCTTAATGCGGTCATCTATTCCTGTATCTGTTGGCCCCAATCAACACGTGGCAACTCATATCCTCACAGTTACACGGTGTGTTATTCACGCGTTGTCATATGCTCAATTATTCATGCACACACATCCCACATGTTCGCCACGCCTCTACCTCTCTGTCCTCGCTCTGTTCTTCCTCCGCATGCATCGCCCTCTTTCTCTCATGTAATTCATGAATGTTACATGACACCAAGGCATGTCTGGGCCTCCGTTTGGGGAGGAAATATTATTTTTATCTCCACAGTATCTACATTTTTAACCTTGAAGTTTTTTACATTCATCTTTACATATCATGTTGTGCTTTGGTGAGCTGAATCTCCAAACTTGGCAGCGTTGAAGTCTGCCCACTGATATTTGCATGACCTTGTTTTTACAGTTTTCTTCTTTGCCTCTCATTCATTCATTCTTTTAAATCCGTGTTGTCAGTTTTCCTTCATCACATACTTATTTTTTCGCCGTCATAGATCAGATTCCAGTTAAAAGGTTGAACTTGACACACAAAAGTTCCTACATTCATGTGTTTCTAGGCGATTGGTGATTTCTGACTTTTCCTAAAGGGTGACATTCATGATTTTGAGTGAAATGCCTCAGCAACTCTTTGATGAATTGCGATGAAATTTGGTACATCCATTTATGTCTCCCTCAGGATGAACTCTAGTAATTTTTGTGATCCTAACTTTCAGGGCCATTGAATACCTGCTGATGGAGTTTGTATTAGCTGTAGCTAACAAATTAAATTAAATCAGGCGTAAAGATCAAACCAGCAAAACACCAACATGCTAACATGATCAATTTGTGCCAAGAGCTGCCAGCAGAGCCTGATCCTAGCTACCACATGTGCCCATTATTGTATGGTTACAGTAAGTTTGTCAAAAAGGTAGTTTGGATGTAAAGTATGCATCACATCAAACTGAGATGTTTTTCTCTGGCTTCCTCCAGGGCCTCCTGATAAGATTCCCCAGCCCACCAAGCCTTTGCCAACGGCGCCCCCTCCCCGCTCCCATCCTCCTTCGGACCCCCGAAAGCCAGACAGGCAGACGCGACCCCCGAGGCTGCCTCCAGGGGACAGGCCGTCCCACCCGAATTCTAAACCCAACATCTGCGACGGAGGCTTCAACACCCTCGCCATCCTGAGGAGAGAGATGTTTGTCTTCAAGGTAAATGGAAGAATCTGTGATATCAAAACAAACCTGGGGCTTTTTTCCCAATCCTGCAGTCATTATGAACCCTTGGAACTGTTTTGCTTTTACATATAGCCTGGATTTCTCAGCATTGTGAGAGTGCAGTGATCAGTCTCTGTAGGCAAACAACACTGTATGCCCGAAGAGAGTCTTTTACAGCATGACATTTCTGGCTGTAATGCAGAACTTAATTGACTGATAAATGCAACAAAAGAACAATTTGGCCCTTAATTCTAGCAATAAATAATGATGTGTACAGCTTGTTTGAAAATTGCCCGTAGAGAGAGAAAGCTGCAGCCGACAGTAGTTGCATGCAGAAGGGACTACTTGAGAGCTTGGAGGATTACCTAAATATACAGAGGGTGGGATTTTTTTCCCCCCCTGCTAATCTGCTTCATGTTTAGCATGTGCATAGTGTGCATAATGTGGAAAAAGCTCACTTGGATGAGATGTAAATGATTCTGTTGGAAAGTTGGCTGCACTTTTCTGGAGAGAAGGCTCGACGCTGTGGTTACAGCTTGTAGAAATTAGACGGAACCTGTTCTGTTATCTTAAAGCTAGTGTCTGTGTGTTTTATTGCAAAATTAAAAGAGCCTTCGTCTGAATGAAATCTTTCCAGGTTACTTGGGGCCCGTTGGGCTAGAATTTGGAGAAAATGGGTATTTTACTCAGAAAGAAACAACACGCCGTTTCCCTCCAAAGCTGCTAGGTTCAGTTGAAATTTGTGTGATCGCTAAATGAAAAGACGATCTATTTTGCCAGGCTTCAGTCAGTCATCAGCTCATGAGAAACTCTGGATTGTGACGGTGGTCACAGCGTCCAGGATAATAATCATCCACCAACATGCTAACATCATAGCTAGCTACACTGACTCCATGCTGGCTTTCAGAAGTCCTCAGGCTGCGGCTTATTGCACTTCCTCTACTACTCCCTCCCACTACGTTATGTGGTTCACTTATCATCTATCTTGGTTCATCCACTCGCCCACCAAGTGTTTTTTTTTTTCTTCCTAAGTGCCTCTACTTTTCCAAACGGTTTACAAGGACAACTTTCCAGATGGTTCTGTGTAACAAACCATCTGGCACTTCGGGTTAACCATACCATGCACAGTGCAATCCTGTTTCCCTTTCTCCCAATAAACGCAGCGTGGTTTCCATTCCAGTGCGAGAGAAAAAAGTGCAAATCTCTATCCTCAGTCTAAGCTTGTGAGCACAAGGCCTTGGCAACACGCAGAAAGGGAACAGAGAAAAACCTTGAGGCAACACAAAGCTGTCCTGTGTTCTCCACAGAAAGGAGAAAGAGTGCCTCTGATGCTTCATGTGTGTGTATTTTTTCTGGGGATATAAATAGATAGTATTCATTGGTTAAATAAGAGGCTTGTGGAACTAAGGAAAAAGCCCTTTCTGCCCCCTCTGCCCCCTTCGACCGGTGTGTTCTTTTCGATTTGAAATAATAAATCTATCCTGGAAGCAGAGCTGCTACCTGTGGAGGTATTTAACCAAAATTAGACCCAGAGTCTGTTATGCTGTGGAAATAATATCTGCCTGTCAGAAAAGTCTAAATACAGCCCCTTGTCTCTTTCACATAGTGTCTGCAGCAGCTCCCGTCAGCCTTCATTACTCCCAGGCCCGGCAGCCTGGACTGATAGAGTGATGAGGATCATGGGATTTCTTGCGGGGCTCAGGGGTAGCGCTGAGACAAAAAGGATGTTCAGCAATCATCCAACCTTTTTACGAGTTTAGGAAGCGAAGGAGACGAGGACAGAATGGCTCTTAAACGCGTCTACTATCACACTAATCTGAAATTAAATTTGGATGCATTGCTGCAGAAATCTCGGCCAGTTTCTGCCTCTGTCATCTTTGCCATAGGAAACATCACATCAACAATATTGCTCACAACAGTTGAATCAGTTCTTTCAGCAACTACCAGCTGATGAGCAGTTCATATCTAGATGCTTTCTCCTTATCTGACCTCTTTTCCAATGTTATAATCTGTTGAAATATTTATCAGACAGGAAGCCCTTTGTTTGGATGCCATATCACATCCACAGTGACATTTTGTATTGTTATTTTCAGCCACAACATTAAAACCACTGACAGGAGAAGTAAATAACTTTGACCATCTTGAATGAATCTCGCATTCATTGGTGTGGATGTTACTTAGACATGTAGCACCCACCTAGACCAGACCAGGCACCCCCACCCCATAGCAATGACACTCCTTGATGGCAACAGCCATCCTCAGCAGGATGCAGCCTGACACAGGAACACACACAAAAACGGTTTAGGAACAACTAAAAAAAAAGGTGTTGACCTGGCCTCCAAATTCACTAGATCCCAACTAATCTAGTATCTGTGGGATGATCCACAGAGGCCCCTCCCCATAGGACCCATAGGACCCAGACACCACAGGACACCCTCAGAAGGCTCATGTCCATTCTCTGATGAGGCACAAAGGAGACCTACACAATATTAGGAAGGTGGTCATAATGTTATGCCTGATTGGTGTAGATGAACATATACTGGGCTCAGAAACAACCAACATGTAAACGATATAATCTCAGACGTCAGCAAACTCACAACTAATGTGAAGTTTTTTATTTTTTTTGCTTCCATCGCTTCAAGGTCTTTGAATTTTTCACCGGCACTTACTCACATTTTCCTGAAGATCCAGAGGAGTAGAGTGGAAAGACTGACAGAGAGCAGTGATTTATTGCCGAACACTTGTAAGCGTAGTTGTAAATCCACAATGTTTGCATCATTAGGACCACCGGTAATGTTAGTACCCTTCATGATTCGAGGAAACCGTGTTTCAAGTGAAATCCATAAGGCCTCGCGGCGGGTTTGACTTGGATCCTCTCTGTTAGTGTGTCTCACCGGACGAGCAGGTGGTCCCAATAATTCTTGGTTCTCAGTGAGCGTTTTGCCGGTTTTCTCACAGAAGACCAAGGTATCGTGTTAGCAGGTTCTTTTCTCCTGGTAGACGAAGCTGCCCAACTCTAAAACCGTTTATCTGGAATTATAATTAAAGACGTTGGTATTACTCCAGACCTGGATATATTCCCTTTAGACGCTGCCAAGCTCTACGTATCAGACTAAAGGCCGGTTGAAGTGATGGCTCCCAGAGTAGGAATAATCTGCGTTTGTGTCTCATTTGGGGTTTATTTGAAATTTCTGAGGCTTGACGCTCTCATTTTTTTATTTATTTTTTTGCTTGGCCGTTCAATTGATCATGGTTACTTGGTTGTGTGTGTCCACTTAGCCTGCACAGCTTGGCTTTACTCACCATTCCCACTTGATTGTTTTGGAAGTCTAGAGTCTGGTCGATGCCAAGTCATTATAGCAGAGATCTCAGCAGGCTCGCTGCCCCTGACGTCCACAGGTGGTCCCGAAATTTAAAGCAAGGGGCTTTAGAATGAGGTTTATCTGGTGAAACACACTGGGAGCAATGGAGCAATGCCTTAGTTCACGGCACAACTCCGATGACCACCCTTGTCAAAACTTCTAATATTGTTCCCACTTTATTGTCTTCTGCCTTTCAAAGCGGATTGGAGGCTTCAGGTTTGTGTATTGCCCTCGCCGTCATTGACATGTAAATAGAGCATTTCTTCTCCATCCACTGTGCTAGACTTCCAGAGCCTTTCAGAGCCTTGTAATATCTGACGTTTGTACCAAAACAGCCTCTGCAGCTTCATGTTTTTGGCAAGAGAAAGTGGGGAAAACAGGGATCGTACACAGCCCTGCAGAGACGGAGGTTATTGTTTGAAAAAATATTTAACTGTTCCACTTTGGAAATCACGGAGCAGTGCAGCTCATTCAAGGACTGCTGGGAAAGCTGGTCCTCGTGCAACCTCTTGCAGCAGGTTAATCGGCAACAGAAGGACGGTCGGAAACCAGCATTGTTATTCATTAGACCTTACCGCGGCCTCCTGAATAACCACTTCAGGATCTATATTTTCTGAACAGAACCGTTGCGACTAATGCAAATTTAGGTGTAATAAGGTCGGAGGCAGTGTTAAGCTCTTCCTCCCAACAGTGCAGAGAGGTGCCTGATTTATACGAGGCACGTTAATCTACAAAGCCAGGCTAGGAGTCATGCTTGTTAAGGTGGCTATTTTACGGTCGCTCATTTTTCTTTCCAGTGAGGTGACCTTGGGTCAGTTAAGGTTCACAGACGACTGCCTGGATCCAGTGTCTCTAGTAAATGTCCTATTAAAAACTACAAAGTTACCAGCAGTCACTCTAGGTTCAACTTTCTATGAACCCACAAAGCCATATGGCATCCCACTGGAGCTAGACCTGCAATGTGTATTCATGTATATGCATGTGTTCACACATGACTTAGTGCTTTTCTCATTAATTCCAACCAGTTTTCTCCAGTTGTGCCAGAAATGTACTGGACTGTGATACAATGTCTTCAGACAGAAGGTGTCCAAGAGTTTTCCATGCATCAGTTTTGGATCATTGTAAAATATGGATGTAGAGTCTCAGACATCATTGAGGTTTGGATTCGGGTTTAGGGCTCTTGTCAGGTTGTAGAGCCAGAAAATCCAAACAGGCTTTAGAGACTTAGACCAAACATTCCCTACTAAATACAGTACTTCTCTTAAGGATTTAATACTTCTTTTCTTTTTTAACGGAGCATGAGTTATGTTGAGTGTTGAGGAGGTAGGACTCAAATGTAGACACACGGGGTGTGCAGGAGCAGGAAACAAAAGAACTTTAATGAAAACTTACAAAATCAGGAACAAAAAGCGCTGCAGGGTAGGGCAGAGTAACTGAAAACACAAATTCAAAAACTGGTGAAATCCCAAAACCAAAAGCGAGACAAAACCTCTGAATCCAACCGAGCCAACACACACAATAACTGAACTTGGCTATCAGCTATTTTCATATCCATCAAAGCCATCTATTTATTGGCTCGTACGAGCTCAAGGAACTCACAGAACCTCTCACCACTTTCCTCGTGTTGAGGAAAAACTGCTTGCCTCCACTTTCTCCAGCTCAGTCCTCCGTCATCAGTCCATTGCCCAGCTCTCAACAAGAGGCGGTTTAAAATAAGGGGGAAACTACCAGCCTTTCTCCACTCACTATACTTCCTTCCTTGATGTGGACAGATATAGAGCAGCGGATTCTGGGACGCCGGAGTGTCCCTCGCTGTGCAGGGCTGCCCATGTTGGAGCTATTCTTTGAATCTGACATCACGTTAATGAGAACACCGTGTCAAAGTGGGCAGTAAGCCGTCCACTCTTCTAAGTGTCTTGTCCCTTCCCGGTAATGGAAGGATGGAGATGGAGAGTTTGGGAATAGCAGGATGTCTCAGTAGAAACCAATTCATCTTTTAACCAGTTTAAGACTTAAGTCAAACAAGGCTTCAAAAGAAAAGACGATTACAAGTTTAGATACCGATTGGTTTACGGGAGTTTTAACACAAAGCAAGTTAGATAAAAACATTAACACAAAGCTTAACGTAAGGAAAGGGGAAGCAGCTAACCTGACTCTGTCCAACTGTACTAAAAACCCAACCAGCTACTGACTGATTATTGTATTATGAACAGTATTACTTGTTTAATCTGTACAGAAACTGCCAGTTAAAACACCAACATGCTATCTTTTCACCATCCTCCCAGTCTTCGTGCTAAGCTAAACGTGCTAAGCTAACCGTCTTCTTCCTCTTGCTTTATTTTTAGTGTCAAACTCTGGTTCAGGGGCCACATACAGCCCACTAACACAACAACATAGTAACCTATAAATAACGCCAACTCGAGATTTTTCCATTTGGTTTAGTGCGGAGAAGAACAAGTAAATTAGGAGAATGTTTTTTAAAAGAAAATGGAAATTTCTTAAGAAAAATAAGTGCAATTTGGGCCACGTTGCTCTCTGCTGTTTAGTCCTGGGTCTCAGTGTTGTGTTCTGGTGATGGTGTCGCCGTCTTCTATGTAGTTTTCACACTTTGCAAAGTCATGCTACGGCCCGGATTAGACCCTCTGGCGGGCCGCTTTTGGCCTGCGGGCCGTTTGTTTGACACCTGTAGTGTGCAGAGCGAGAGAAGACTGCAAAATACTCAAATCTCCCATCATGTCATGGAATTTATTACTTAAAATTAATGCTTTTAACAAGTTGTATTCTTAGGAAATGCACTTTTTCACTGTAGAACACAAATTCCCTAAGTTTGTCAAAGTTAAAGTTTGTTTAAAAGCCTAAAATGTGCTGAATATTTATCAGAATCAGCTATTTTAGTGTCTTTTTGTGACTTTCTGTATTTGATGACACTTTCTGCTCTCTGATTTGGCGTATGCAGGCTTACTGATTACATAGCCTGCACAGAGTTCTGTGCTGTGTTGACATTTTCTGAATTGGAAAAACCTGCCACATGGATGAACTGTAAAGCTGCCACATTAGAACCAACAGTAATGGAAAGAAACAGCTGCAGGCCTGAAGAGTTGTGAACCGGTGTTTATTGCTCTGATGATGACTGCATCTCAAGGTCATACTTCACTATTTACAACGGTTGCACGTCCGCGCCTTTTTAGAGGAGCTTATGTGCCTTGGCTCTCGGCACAACTGCAAAATTAGAAAAGCCGGTGTTCTGCTCTTAATTTCCACAATGAAAAGAGTCGACGTTTGGCACGAGACCCGGGGGTGATCTCAGGCTTCAACCCCAATCCTCACCCCTCTTAGTTATTTGCTCCCACGTCCCGCTTACAATCGCGAGCGTGCGTCACACTAACCGACCGAGAGGTGTCATCCCGACACCCCTGTCTGTCATATTCCCACCTTTTCACTCAAACACACACATGGTAGCAGCAGATGCTCACCCAGGGTTGACCTGTTTGACGCTGCTGTCTGTGTTTTATCCATTTAACCTCATTGCTGCGTTACGACCTGACCCGATAAACTAAATTCCATTTAATAGCGTTCATTCTCAGTTAATAAAAAGATTTTTGAGCGAAGACACGAACGAGGTAGCAGGTGTCAGGTGAATCCGCTTTCCTTTTCCTCTCTGAACGCCCAAGTGAACAGTGAGCTTCTTTTAAAGATTAACTTGAGTGAGACACTTCATAAATATCCCTTTTTTTTCCCCAAATACCGAAATCAGCTCTTTGTAGGCGTAATATAATTCTGAGAGTGTGATCTAGAAATGTTCTAAGCTTTGCAAAACCCACACGAGTCCCCCCTGGATGCTTTGAGTGTCAGAAACGCCTTTGTATTCATTTTGTGTCACCGAATTGTCATTTTGCACGTCTTTCCAGTCTTTCTGTGTCACTTTGTCGCCTGCCTTTTAAGTCTTTGTAGTCATTTTGTGTCTTTTTTTAAGACTTCATAGTCACTCCGTGCGTCTTTGTTGTCTTTTCTGTCTTTTTGTTGACTGTTTTTGTGTCTTTGTTGCTGTTGTAGGTCTCTCGTATCCAACCAGAGCGTATAGTTTATATAGTGGCCATTTGCTCCTCCTTACTTTGCAGCAATATATGAGCAAACACCTGTTAAATTAACATATTAATGAAATACTAAGCGGTTACCATTGTGTGTCTGTTTGAAAGCTGAAAGTTATTTAGTTGTTTTGTCAGCTCGTGCAGCACTCTGATGTGTTGTGCTGTATTGATTTTGAGTTTACAGAATATGCAGTTCAGCCGTCGGCAGGGCAATTTCTGACGCTCGCGTTCCGCTCCAGAAACCCTCCTCGACACTGGCAAAAACTCATGGCTGGAGACAGTTTATTAATGCTGCCGAGTGCGGCCCGGAAATTCACATTCCTATGGAGAGCATATGGTAATTTAGCCTCATTGCTCTGAATGCATTATCATGCACTATGAGACAGTGTGCGTGACAAACCCTGCGCTGCCCTTTCTCTCAAAGCAGAGAACACGAGTTGCAGTATAATATTTCCAACTTCTGTTAGAGCGAACGTTGTTGTGATTATTCTGGACATTCCTGTAACTGCCAAGTGCCTTCTGAAATTTTCTACAAATGAAGTCTGCTCTGCCCGAGCTTTATTTTCAAAGCAGGAGCGTGATGGTCGGGCGGCAGAAAGAACATTTTGCCTTTTTATAAAGTCAAAAGGCTTCAGAGGGGTCGGATTTCACGGTTTGATCTGCTTTCAATTACTGGGTCGGTACAGTAGAAAATGCTGAACAACTGAAATCTGCAGAGACGGCAGGTAAAGGGCGCGAAAGGGAGAGGACGAGAGGAACTGAAATGAGAGACGTGGGAAAATAAAAAAGAAAGTTGAAGGAGAGCGGTGAGTCCCGGAGAAACAATTGGATTAGACAAAGAGAGAGAAAGAGAGCAGCGCAGTGAGCGCTTGATAAATGGGTTGTTTATTTAGCTTTCGCTGTGGATGAGGCGGGGTGTGATGATGTGTTGTCTCCCCTCTCTCTCTCTCTCTCTCTCTGTCTCTGCATCCCTCGTTACGAGGTCAGGTTTTTTTGGCCCCGGCCGCTCATCGCGCTCAGGAGGCGCAATTGCTCGTTCATTGCCAAAGGGTGGGACATCTCTCGGAGTCCTAATGGCTTTCGCAGCTGGGTCTCCCCTGGCTCCCTGTGTCATCAAGTTTCATCCAACATCAAAAAGACACACCTTCCACTTGGCCGCGCTCATGTCCCACCCCCCCTCCCCGGAGGAAATCAGAGACTCTTGGCTTCTCATAAAGCTCCTGGCTATTGCTCTGCCCCCGTTACTTGATGGTTTTCCCAGTGTGTTCAAGTTCGGCATGTGTAGCGACAATCCCCGACGCTTTCTAGGCAACCTGAGATGGTGTATGTGGATCTTACAGACATCAGTGCTGTCAAAGCACCAGCCGGAGGTGATCTTTGTTGTACGAGTTGAGCTGACCTGGTATTTACCAACTCTGTTGTATGTAGAACGATGTGCAGTGTGTGTTTTGTGTCATCTTCTGTAAGCGCTAGTCCTGTGAAGGGTCAAGGGGGGGCTGGAGCCTATCCCAGCTTTCATTGGGCGAGAGGCAGGGTACACCATGGACAGGTCTCCAGTCTATCGCAGGGCTAACACAGAGAGACAGACAATGATTCACACTCATGTGCACACCTACAGCCAATTTAGAATCACCAATTAGACATCCACACAGAAAGGCCTGGATTCGAACCCAGAACCTTCTTGTGAGGCATCAGTACTAACCACATCACGGTGCCACCCCAGTAACTATTTCAAATGTTTTAATACAACTTTTCTAGTATCTTTTTCTACTTTTTCATTTCACAGTTTTCCGTATAGAGACGCAGACCACACGTGCTTGAACACACACATCGTAACATTACGTCTTATCCGCCGGGAGACGGTCCTGGATGCTTAAGAAGCGTCTCAGTTTCTCTTTATCAGCGGGTGGGTTGAGGCTAAACCTGCGATAAATGATTTACGGTCGCTTGGGGCAATGGGAACAAGCTGTAAACACATCTGTGAACTTTCATATTAACAGATCCATCAGAGGCAGATTAACTTTGTCGTTTATTTGGAGTCATGTCTCTGGCAATGTTCGGTCTCCTTTTTTTTTTTAGCTTTTTCCTTTTTTTTTCATAACAAAACATCACTATCGTTATTTGGTGTTCGAAGTTTTAGACCTTGTAGTGTTGTGGCCAAAAAAAACGAAAGTCTCTGCTCCTGTAAAACCAAGAAAAAGGCACACAGAAATGTACGTGGTTGGTTTAGTTAACCTCCCCGTCGCTATCTGCATCCCAAATGGTCGCCACTTTGTATCAGAGCTTCCACTTTGTAATTGTTGATCTTAATCGTGCCTTCCTGTTTCCTGACAGCCCTCTTTGTTCTTTCTCAGGACCACTGGTTTTGGCGGGTGAGAGATAACACCGTGATGCCGGGATACCCCATGCTCATCAGCGTTTTCTGGAGGGGCCTGCCGGCGAAGATCGACGCAGTCTACGAGAACAGCGAGGGCAAGTTTGTCTTCTTCAAAGGTAAATCCCTGCTCTCCGTCACCATCATCGCTGTTGCTTTGTGAAAAGCTCTTTTCCGTTTGAGGCAAAGCATCATAAGGCTTTGATGTTTTCTGATCAAGAAGACCAATCCGAACAGCGCAATCTGGGTTTCCATTAGCTCCATGTCATCTATCTTATATATTATTCATTCATGCACAGAAATCCCAAGATATGTTTTGTTACTGTGGTTGACCAGTCGTCCTTTTGAATCAGCTGTACACTCGTGCGTTGTTTTAATGTTTAATGAACGTTTGCTCCACATGTATCTGTGCTTAAAAAGCAAAAAAATACTTGTTTTTATGATTCTCGGTAACCGCTATATGTTATCATGCTCACACAAAGCTCTGCCTTGATCTTATCTGTGTATGTGTGTGAGTTCAGTGTAAATCTGGAGGAGATTAAAGCAGTATTTTGCCGGGTTGGAAAATCTACCATAATCCCCCAGTGACGTTTAATAATACATGTGTTGTGTGCTGGTGCCACTGATGTATTTTAGCATAAACCTGCAGCTGTAGCTAGACGTCACCTGCATGCGTAGCTCTTGGAAATCACTGTGACGACACCGCTGTCAGTGTTTGAGTTTTATACCTTCCTCCTGAAAAGATTTGCCCAGATATTTAAATCTAGACTAAGCTAGCCTCCCAAAAAACACAAAGCTTCAACGCTAATTACGTCTAAAGCTGTAAATGCCACTTAGAAGAGACGGCAAACAAACCAGCGCTCTCCTCGTATTTGCATACACTCCAGAGGAGAAGATGGCGAAACAGGCCGGGATGGAAGGGTGGTGATTAAAGGAGACGTTGGTAAGCAATGAAAAGTCTGCCTGGGATAAAAACTACAAATCTTCCCTTAAATCTGTTTCTGTTTTCAACAACAAACGTTTCCTGGAAATGCAGACAGCTTGTCACGTGGCCGCCGCAAGTTGGATTTTCCTCCACCCTGCCCTGCTCTCTACACGGGCAGGGCGGATTTAGAAGATTCGTACTAACAGAACACCATTTTTCATTTGAATACACACAGCTGATTTCCCAGAAGGCCCTATTCTGTCCGTCCCCGTTTAGAGTGAAATAAAAATTAGGAGGAAAGTCGGTCAGCAGGCGCAGCACTCCAGGTCCATGTCTAACCAGCCGTTGTGAATGTCCTCTAACCGCTGAATTCTGCTCAAATAAATGCCCAGATGGGGACTTGAGAGTCCAGTTTGCGCTGAAGTCATGGCTCTGATTAGCTTACTGCTTTTTAAAGGCATCACAGCGCAGGTCAGAAAGCAGACACCGCTGGTACACATTACAAGTACTGTAGATTCAGCATGTGTTGTTGATTCCCCACACTGAAATACCGTGCCAAAACTTAGTCATTGTTTCCCCCGTTTCCATTCTTCTGAGACAATTGACATCCAAGACAAGAGTGTGTATTTAAAAATTTATATGCAGCCGTGGAACCGAGCCCGTTGCAGGCTTCTGCTAATGAGGCCGAACATCTTCATGGAATCACAGCTGAACAACATTACACAAGCAGATGTTGAAGTATTGCTCTTTTTATGTAGAAATATTGAATTGCCCCAAACTAAAAGATAAGAGGCTGCGTTAAAAAAATAGAAATCAAATGAAACACATTAAATGTAGGCTTTTGCATACAAAACACCCAACATATGTAGTATTCTCTGTACATCAGTGTGCATTTACCTCCTGGGAGGCAGGATCCAATCAGAGCTTGATTGGGGCTTTTGTGACGGAGCACATACAGAGTAGCTTGATTCGTTTGCATATATCAGTATTAGCATGTGCATTGGATGAAGCTATAGAATAGAAATACAAAGGTTTGAGCTTATTTTGAGTCACCATGACATTATTTATCCTCTGGAAAGCACTGACAAGTGTATTTTTTACCTGTAAAATGTTTTTCTCATATCGTCTGCCACTTTCGTTTACTCTTTGTATATGTGTCATGCTACTGGCGACCTGTTCAGGATGTACATGGTGGGAAAATCACCAGCTCCCCTGCAAACCTTAAAGGGGAACTACCTTTTTTTACAACCTGGACCTTATTTCTGGCATAAAATACGATCATTTACTCACCCATATAACTTTGGTGTTATTTGGAGTCCTTCAGAAGATATTTAGATCCGCTTATATCCGTATAGTGGGAGTGAATGGGGCACCGAAACGCAGCCTCTAAAAAAACACATTATCCGCCGTGAAACTTGTTCATTTCACCAATATTTTGTTATGATACGCTAGTGCTATTCCCTGTTGAGTCCGGAGTTACCTGTTGTCTATTCGCGGATGTGCAGTGGTTTGTTGTTCTTTGGCCAGCTGTTCCTCTCTCTGCCTCTGCATCTTCCTTTCAACGAGCTCCTCATCCGTATACTCTGGCTCAAAATGGTTAGGACGTCCATCATGAACAAAGTCATCGTCCACAACCTCAGAATCGGAAAAATATTTAGCCATGTTGCAAAAAACTAGCAGTAGCAAATTACAGGTAAACAAGCCGACCATCATGGGTGCGCTCGCTCAGTGTTTACATCACCCCGGTCAGAGGTTAGTAGGTCAGTCTATAGACCCCGGATGATGATAACAGGTAACTCAACGGGGAATAGCACTAGTGTATCATAACATAAAATTTGTGAAATGAACGAGTTTCATGGCAGATAATGCGTTATTTAGAGGCTGCGTTTCGGTGCCCCAGTCACTCCCACTATATGGATATACCCAGCGCTCCACTGGAGCTAAATATCTTTCAAAGGACTCCAAATGACCCCAAAGTTATATGGGTGAGTAAACGATCGTATTTTATGCCACAAATAAGGTCCAGGTTGTAGAAAATGGTAGTTCCCCTTTAATAGGATAAGGGGTTGATCCATGTTTTGGCCATGACACTTAAAAAAATAAAGGGTATAAAGATTGCCAGGACTTTACATAGGAAAAACAGATTTGTATTTCTGGATCTTCACTAATAGTTTTATTCCTCTGTTTACCCTGTCAGCGGGGATTTTAGAACAATAAACTACGTGTTCCAGATAAAACGTCTGTCTTTAATTGGCAGATGATTCATGTCCGACTCTAAGGTATTACAGTAAAGCTATTTAGCGCTACAGTTATTGTACAATATCACTCATTAACGTTATTCATTCTCACCTAAAAAAGAGAAAGGCACAGTTCAAAGAGTAAATTGTGAGTTTGGCACAAGTTTGTTGAGATTTCGTTGGCGTGTAAACGCCCAGACCACATAAAAATCTGATTAGCAGAGCTGCTAATCTTAGCATAAATAAACATAAAAGCATTTTTCTTCTCTCCCAAATTGAAAGTGAACCGTTCTAGGACACTGAAACCACCGTTCCAACATAAAAATGCAGTCACTTAACGATGAGCTGCTCTAAAACTGGGTTACCGCTGAATTAGTAAATTAGTTAGTCAGACATGCTAACGTTTGTGTTAGCGGATGGGTCCAATAGAGCCTGACAGGAGGAGCAGGGGCATGACAAAAAGTACTGCTCTTATCAGAGCCCCACGAGCACAGTTTTAGTCTCTGATGAAAGTCAAACTCTGACAGGCCTAAAAAATTTATAAACCATGTGGCGCAGTCAGGGTATTAAGAGGAGCCCTATAATTTGAGTGAACGTACAAGAGGGTATTTTACGCACTGTGAGACATATCCTTTGCATTTCTCAAGCATTTCTACCACATGATTGCTTTGGGTGTGCGTATGCATAATAAGTTAAGTGCTCGCATGCACAAGTGTGGTTTATTTTCCTGTATGATGGATTGTTTTTTGGAACGAATCTTCATCCTATATAACTCTTCATACACAGTTGAGGGCGAGCAGGGGATTAGCCACTACATCAAAGCAGCCCTCGCAGCTCTGAAGATGGAGCTGGGCCCTTTTTTATGTGGAGAGCGGTGCAATTTAACAAGAAAGAAAAAGCATTTTATGTCGGATAAAAAGAGACAGAAAGTATGGTTTGGGTTTTTTGTCTTTTTGTTGGGGGTGGGGGGGGGTGGGTGGGAGACTATTAATCTCAGGGCGCGGTGTGCGTTCGTGTGTGCGTCAAGGCCGGAGGAAGCGTGACCCAGAGTGAGCGGAGCTCTGTAAGAGAAAGAGGTGAAATGACAGGAATTTCCTTTTCCAAGAAGAGGCCAGTGCAGGTCTCCCCTCCCCACTTAGCATTCGAGCAACACCCTTGTCCTACTGTTCCTTCCTCATCCCCATCTATAACACTCTGTGTGGACTTATTTTAAGGTTAAATGTCAGACGTGTGGCCTTTCTGAAGCATGAGAATGAGGGTAAATATTGCCGGGATCATGTCTTCCTTATTTCACACCCATTTCCTGTATTTGTTAAAGAAAAGTGCTGGGGTCGTCTTAAAGCTGACCTTGCAAAAGCTCCACATGGTTTTTCAGACTCAGACACCGAGGATCATCCGGCTCTTCAAACACTGCTGGTTAATCAGTTTCTGCAAACACCCCTCTGATAGTCTACCTTTGACGGAGACGTTCCTTTTCTCAAATATTAATTAAGCTTTAAAGAACTTATAAATGCCTCGATTTATGCGTTTATTGCACATATATATCTGCCAGTTTCCTCCTTCCTCCTGCGCATTTCAGCCGTCTTTCTCAGCCTAATTTATTTTTGTCAGTCCTGAGATAATTAAACGTCTCTTTTTTTAATTTGGAGATGTAATCATATTTATAGTCTTGTGATTCATTCTGTTTTCCTTCTCGTGAAAAAACTCAATCTGCTCAGCCTTCGTCGTTCCACGTTCATCTTTTCTTTTTACCCTTTTGTGACGCACACCTCCCCCACTAGCGCTCACTTCCTCGCGGCCCAGCCTCCACCTTCCACCTTCACCTCCACCAGTGATGAAGAAATGCCCTT
Organism: Chelon labrosus; assembly: GCF_963514085.1. NCBI lineage: Eukaryota > Metazoa > Chordata > Actinopteri > Mugiliformes > Mugilidae > Chelon > Chelon labrosus. The sequence goes on along the minus strand of NC_140351.1, from coordinate 7,877,031 downwards.
CCTGGGGTCGCACTGAGTCGGAAATGTGCTGTTTAACCCAATTACTCCACAGGAAGGTGGGCATACAGGAGGAAAGTGGGTAACAGGAACAAACTGAGAAGTCACACAATTTAATATGATTTAAAAAAAAAAAAAAAAACTGTACATGGGACACGGTTTGACCCGGATATTTCTTTTTCATCTCAGCTGAGTAGTAACCAGCTCAGCTTACCACAGCTGAAAACTTCCCAAAATACCTCTAAGCAAGGGCAAGGAGAACCTGTAAGCGTGTCTGTGTCCTATTTTGAATTAAGGAAACATCAACATCAAATACAGTAATATAAAGCAACAGGTTATTGCCTGCCATTTGTTACAAGGCTTGTATCTGTCCTTTCAAATCTGCCCTTGGTGTGTATTTTGCTCCTGGAGGGTAGTTCCTGCTGTTACTTGGCCTTCTTCTTCTAATATATTTTCCCCCTCTCTCTCTCTCTCTCTCTCTCTGATGTACAGGAAAGCAGTTCTGGGTGTTTAAGGACACGGTGCTGCAATCTGGATACCCCAAGGATATCACCCAGTTTGGCCACGGCATGCCGGCCCAGAGCATCGAGACGGCCGTGTGGTGGGAAGACGTGGCCAAGACCTACTTCTTTAAAGGGGACAGGTGAGTGGAGGAGTGTTTTTAGATAAGGTTTAGGCAAGACATCTTATTAAAAACCCTAAATAATCAATAAAATGTAGCTGAAGCAGTCTTTTACGACAATAGAGGAGACTGCCGTCATTAGAGTTTTGCTTTGATTTGTCACATTTCCCAGAAGATATAGAAATGAATCCTTCTTTTAAAGGCTTCACGATGCTTTTTGTTCTTTTAGGATAGATAGTCAAGCCCTTAGCATGACATGTGGTATTACGATACGAGGTATGACCATAAAATACCATCTGTTGTCGGTTTCAACCCTCCTTACCCCAGCGCTCGCAGACATACATTACCTGCTTTGTGTCCCTGTGGCTCATTATTTGTTCCTGTTTAGGTACTGGCGCTACAATGAGGAAATGAGAACCATGGACCCTGGCTATCCTAAGCCCATCACAGTGTGGAGAGGTGTGCCTGATTCGCCACAGGGGGCCTTCGTCGACAAAGCCAACGGTACGATTTGTGCTGCCCAATACTCTGATTTGGCAATAACACCACGGTTCATGTGCCAAGCAGCATCGATTTCAGCTGGTCACTGGCACATGCTGTGCGGGAGGTAAACCAGGGTAGCATTGATTGAAATTTGCCCCAGTTATTATACTAGTGTTAGTGGGTGGCACACTTCCATACATCCACTATGCAGAGAAATAGGCAGTGTTCTCATGTTGCAAACGGACGATTAAAACCGCTCCAGAGATGCTCCGGTTTTTTTGAATTGTTTCAGAAGTGAAATTTTTCCGTTATCAGCTCGTCCTGCTCACTGTGCCATAAGACCCAGTTGGAGCAGGACTGTGGAAAGCAGAAAGGACAAGACCACCACTGGGCTCTCATTCCGGTTTAAGCCAATTGGCCCTCGCCAAGCGTTGGTAGGCGGGATTTGTAACTCGTACGGAGCTCGCCGATAGGCCAGTCAGACAGCATGAGAAGGTAAAAACCTTTTTCCATTGGATGCATCATGCCAGGTGGGTTTGGGTCTGGTCTTGGCAGCAACTCGGTTGGAAAAAACTGAGCAGGTGGTGTTGAGCGCTCAGGCCATCTGTGTCGAGGATTTGCTGCCAGATCCGTCGCTGGGTTGGTCTGCCGGTGAGGCCAGGTGGAGCGGGCATCACTCAGAGCATGAAGGGTGGATGGTTATCCAAGGGGATGATGGGTGTTTGTACGTATTTCTTCTGGTATATGTGTCAGCCGGCGTTTATTTGGCGGGCGGGCTGTTTAGGGAGACAGTGTGTCAAGAGGCGCGCTCATAACATTGACCCAGACAACCAGACTTAATTGAGTACGCTGCTGTAGTCAATGATAGTGTGTGTGTGAGGCAGCACGTTTCAGAGTAGGGACCCCAGGGCGATGTTGACCCAGCTCTAACCCACAATGGCTCAGCCTGTTTCATCTCTCATCCTCCCCCCCTCTCTTCATAGTCATATGTGTCAGTGGGCAGTATGTTTGTTTCTGTCTGTTGCTTCTTCTGGCTGTTTGACTCTTGTGTTAAATGTAGGAGAAAGTCTACACTTAATTTATTTTCTGCTAAAAAGTCAGAAACAAAACAAAAAAACATCCTTATTTTCATTCAATCTGGTTCTTTACAACAGATGTTTCTTGGGGAAAGACCTTGTGCTTCTCCATTTTCAGACAACAAACACTCAGAGATAAATTCACATGACATATCTTGTGTCTTAAAGTCTAAAATTATCTCTGAATATTGTTGCAGAGTCATGTAAGCGGTCCGTTTTGACCAACAGAAAAGTTTTTCACAGAGAGCTATAAAATCATTGACGGTTGTAAACAACGCCTGTTTTCTCGTTTACGTCTGTTTTTATATTTTAAACAACAAAAGATAGATTTACTCTACTACTAAATTTAGCACACAGAACTTTGACATTTTGGAAAATCATATTTTTTGGAACTTTCTTGCTAACTTTCCCACTCGTTAGCTTCACTCATTAGCCTCAGTGGCAATCACTGCCCAACGATGGTGTTCCCCTGATTGCACCGCTTGCAACGCCAAACATTTTGTGGACTTCCCATGTCATTAACACAAGTTTGACATTTTAGCATGTATCAAGCATAAAGCTAGAGCTGGGAAACTGTTAGCTTAGCATTAAAACGGAAAACGGGGGGAAGTTGTTAGCCTGGCTCACCGCTAAAGCTCAAACTTCTGCCCGCAAGCTCGCTAATTAGCATGCTAGTTTGCTTAATCTGTAAACAGAAATGTAGAAAACAACAATTTGTGGTTACACGGTGTTTGTCAGCTTGACGACGAAGCTCTGGATAGTTTCTTAAAGCACATATCTGTCTAAAACATGGGAAACACAACATGTTAATCATTCACCGACTTAGCCAAGCTAGCTATCTACCCAGTTACAATCAGTATGCTAACGATTTGGCCAAGCTGCTTCCTGTATCAATCTTTGCTTGTAATTTCCAATAAAAAAAAAAAAAAAAATAGCTATATTTCCCTAATTAAACTGGAAATATACTTTATGCAAGCCTGTGATTTTCTGCTTTTCATGATTTACAAAGGCTCAAAACTGCACTATAAACACTATCAGTTTTCTGTACTGTGATCAGACCATCAGTTCACCAGAGAGAAGGGGCAACACAATAATTAGTTAGCTCTTCTTTATCCTTTGAGGATGTCCTAATGCTCCTGAGAGGAATCTTGTAGGAGGTCTTCACGTCCTTTGTAACAAGCGATTTTAAAAAGGCCTTTCTTTTGGGTGAAATTTTAAAGCACATCTTCCCTCATCTTCCCAGAGACGAATGTACATGAATAATAAATCTCCAGACACACAGAGTGTAAATGGGGCCAGTGAGGAAGAGGAGAGCTTGAGAATTCAGCCAAGCTTTACACAGCATGTATTTTCCTTGAACGAGTGTTTGAGGGAGAGTGACTTGAAGGAACCAGGGAAATTTAGTGTCAACCCACATAGACAGTGAGTTGTTATCTTGGAACGGAGAAAAAAAAATAAATGTCTTGACATGAGTGTGTGTGCACAGTCTCTATTTTGTCTTCCTATTTTTGTTGCAAAGAGGACCAAAGTGTGAAATAACCCTCACTTGAATGAGCACTGACTGACTGTGGTTGCAGACCTATTAATTTACGTGTCTCTGGGACAATTGCCTCCGCGTTGCTGTCAAAAACCCACTGTCACTCTGGTGTCTTGGAAAGCAGCGTGCTCTCTGTGACATTTGCTGCGCTGTTGTGTGATTCTGGCTGTGGGGTCGGTCGGGCTCCTGTATGGGTGTGCTCTCTCTTCCGTGATGGTTATAATTAGTCCTAAGGGACGGTCGGACACGTCTTAGCAGAGCAGTAGAGCCGAAACGAAAACAGCAACAGCTTGTTTGCCTTAACTAGCTGGTTGTCTTCTCTTAAAAATCAGCTGAATTAGTTTGGAAAAGTAGCTTTGTTGCATATTTTGATGATTTATAGGCGGTTTAGACTGAAATAGACGCAGAAGCTAAGGCGATAACGTAGCACCATAATTGACATGCACCTCCCCAGAAATGTCACTACGAGCTGTGATTGGTCCGTTTGGTAGTAGCGTATTTCAACTTTAGTATTTCCTGCTGCTTCTCCATCTCCGCAATTTGCGAATTGATTGTTTTGGATCAATAATAGACCGTATAAATAAGGACAATGTGTCTGTATTTCCTGGCATCGGCCAAACTGACGCTAATTTACCGGCGATACGGGCGGCGCCATCTTGCCACTTTGGACGGTCCGAGAGTGGAGCAAAGTTTTCGCTTAATTAATACTACGCTCTGCTCTACCTCCACCAGTCACAAGGAAATGTTGGATTATATGCTGTACTCATTTTTAAAAATTGTTATTGACACAATGGCAACTGGTAGTCGCCATTGTGTCACATCCTGTTTTTAACTAAAACTAAACCTATCCAAAATAAATTGACACTTGAAGATGCATCAACATTATATTAACTACCTAAAATGACTGAAACCATTCTTGAAAAAAATGTATTTGACGTGTATTTTAGTGGTTTAGTTCGACCCAAGTCCCATCCACTAACATGGAGGGGGTGGAGCTTATGACGTATACTGCAGTCAGCCACCAGGGGGAGCTCTACTTGCTGTGGCTTCACTTTTGAAGAGCAGCTCAGTCGTCCATATTTTTATACGGCCTATGGGATCAGTACAGATGGAACGCATCGAGGAAAGGTTAACTGAAGAGGTTGGGTGATACAAACATTTCTATGACTTGCCATTGTTGAAAGTGAAAAATTAACAAGACTGGCAAAAAAAAAAAAAAGACAGCGCAGTGCGAAATTTACGGTGTCTATGTCCCGCAGTGCTCTAAAAGAGCCTTAAGAGACCCATTTATCCTGCGCAGAGTATGAACAGACTCTTATTAAAGTCAGCCAGTTGACTTATGTGCTGTTTGTTGGAGGTGATTGATGGAAACGGCAATCAAATACTTTATTTTATTGTACTGACTACAGAATCTTCTTCTTTCATCCGTAAATAAGATTCATTATATTTGCCTCGAGACTTAACTGGTGACCTTTCCATCTCCTAAATTAAAGTGTAATTGTTGTATCCAGTTTGACGGCTTCTCAGTGACAGCTTAATGCACTTTTAATTAGTTTTCTCTATCTTTTTTTATATGGAGCAGAATAAAAGCTTGTTTTTTTTTTTTACATATGACCATGCTGGAGTGATGTAGACGTGTCTCTGACATCTCTGTTGGGCGTCTGTAGGAATGACACAAGCTTGACTCTCATGTCTCGTTTCCTTACTTCAGGTTTCACCTACTTCTACAAGGGGAAGGAGTACTGGAAGTTCAACAACCAGCTGTTGCGAGTTGAGCCGGGTTACCCGCGCTCCATCCTCAAAGACTTCATGGGCTGCGACCTGACCCCCATCGACCCCGGGCGCCCGCCGACCGACGACGGCAACACGGACGTGGTGATCGAGCTGGACAACGAGGCCAACACGGTGAAGGCCATCGCCATCGTCATCCCCTGCGTGCTCGCCCTGTGCCTGCTGGTGCTGGTCTACACCGTGGTGCAGTTCAAGAGGAAGGGCACGCCGCGCCACATACTGTACTGCAAACGCTCCATGCAGGAGTGGGTCTGAAAACATCGGGAAGGGACGAGAGAGGGAGGGGCGGGGGCGAGGGTGGTTAGAGGAGAGGCTGGCGAAAACAGGACGACAGCCCCCGCTTTCACGGAGAGGAGGATGGGCGGACTTTGGACAGCTTTATTAAAAAAAAAAATGAAAAAATGCCATGCCACCTCCTCTTGGGTGTTCTGAGTCCTTCGATCAGACCCACAGGAACAGAGATCCCTCGTACGGACCTGAAGCTGACTCTGCTAGCCCTGAGCCTTTTTAACAAACAGGGAAGCAGAGGGACAGTTTGTGAGCGGGAGGGAGGGGTGGGGGGGTTAGTCGGAAATGTCCTTCGGCCTCAGTCCAAAAGGAGGAAAAAAAAAAGAAAACAAAAAAAACTTGAGGGTCAGCATCACTTTGTATCTCAGAAACTTGACTTCCTGTCCTCTTCCTCTTTTATTATTTCTCTGCCCCACTGCTTTTATTCAGAGGGAGGACTTTTCAGGGGCGCTCGCTCTCTCTCTCCACAGGGCACTGCATCGTCATCCGTCATATCAGCCCGTTGTTAAAACAAAAAACAGAAAAAAAACAGAAAACAACAACAGCTTTTCTCTTTTCTGATCAGGTTCCCCCGCTTCATTCAGTCTCAGATAAGCACGACTTTAAACCCCATTACCGATCACAAATCCGTTTTCTGTCGCTTTTTTCTAATTTCAACTTTAGGAATTTGAGTTCATTTGAGAAAAGGAGGTCCTCACGGTTCCCTTTAAGACACTCCTGAGACCAAACTAAACCAAATAAAGTCTATTTCTCTCCAAAGAGGATCACATTATTATTATTATTATTATTATTTTTATATATTTTCTTTTTGTTTCTCATTTCAGTTTCATTCTTCTTTCCCTTCTCTGGATCCTTGAAGCGATTAAGAGTCGGGGAGCTCTGACTGTTGTGGCAGTCTGTTCGAGACACAGGGGCCAAATTATTCTGCAATATTTTAACTCGCCTTAATTATAGATTATACTACTTGTGCTTGTTTTTTTTTGTTTTTTTTTTGCCGTTCTTGGTGTTTTGTTTTAATTTTATTTTATTTCTATACCGCTTTTGATTTGTTCGTTTGTTTGTTTGTTTGTTAAAGAAGCTAAGTAACTGCTTCTCATGATTGGTATTTTCTGGATTTTATTACGTTACACCGGATCCTCAGCACTGGCTTGCTGAGCCATTCTGGACAGAATATACAGTCAGCCTGTACTAAGAGTAATGTATTCGTATCGTAAAGAAGAAACAAAAACAAGATGATGGAAAGCTCTGGAGTAAAGCCACTATTTTATTTTTTTTTGTGTGTGTATGTGTTAAGATATTTCTTACTTTTATTATTTCCATACGACAGAAATCAGGCTAATAAGAGCTTGAGAGCTATTGGATTTGGCCCGTACTGAAGAACGGTTCAAGCGTGCATCCGAAACGGTCTTTTTTTTTCATTTTTTTATGTTTTACTTTCTTGAAATCATGTTGACTGCCTTGTCTGAGAGAGCTCACACTTCCCAGAATGCTCTTGTCCCGCGAACTGAGACACCGAGTCAAAGATCAGTGCCTGTCTCAACGTGCATGCAAGCATTATTAACTGGACGCCCGGCCCGGTTCTGCTCAACGTGGCTTTGGAACCCGCTGAAAAGAAGCAGAGGAGGAAGTTTTCTCTTAAAAAAAAATAAAAAATAAAATACTGTTTGCATTTTATTTTTGTATCTTTTAGTTGTACCTCCCCTCCCTCCCACCCTCTTTCCCTCCAGGTACATTTAAATCTAACAGATAAGAAGAAAACATTCAAGTGGTACATTTGGGAAGCGACCTGATACGGGTCAAATTGGCCTCAACCAAAAAGCATCAGAAACGGCGAGCAGTCTCTGAATGTGTGTTTGTTTTCATGATCGCATTACTGTTTTTTTTTTATTATTTCTCTCCTGTTTTCTTGGTCAAAACTATTTGGACATCTCACAATGACTTCTTTGTGTAAGACTTTGGGACGAGAGGAGGAAAAAAAAAAAAAAAAAAAAACTAACCTCGTCCCGACTGAATGAATAAACGGATCAATATATGACTTGAGAGCCGCCTTCAAACTCTCCGCTCGTCTTTTAAACTTGTCTGTGAGAGCGTTTCGGCGCCAAAAAAAAAAAAAAAAAAAAGTGTCTTTACGCCGAGCTTGTTTGGTGCTGTCTGTGTGCCGTGGTGATTGTTGAGTGTCCGGAAATCATGTCAGATCATAACTCAGAACCTGAAGATGCAGAGAAACGAGAGGAGATTTGAATTCACAGAGCGTTCGCCGCAAAAGAAAATCATATTTTTTGCTTTGCTTTGCTAGCTTTGTTAAATTAACATCATAAACAGCTAGCCAAGCTAACTCCAGTACACGTTTCTTGCATTTTTTGTTCTTTTTGTACACTTCAGGAAGTAACTGTAACTAGCCCTGAACAAACCCCCCCCCCCCCCCCCCCCCGAACGAAATAAAACTAAAAGTTCTCGCTTTTACACTTTTTTTTTCCTTATATATGTTAAACGAACTAGATCCGTGAGCTTTAAGAGGTGCTAGATATTCTCAGAGACGGAAAGAGCGAGCCGTTTTCCAGCTAAGCTAACCGATTGTCGCTTCATGTTTACAAAAGCTCACGTCTAACTGTAAAAAAAATAAATAAAGTGTTCCCCCCAAAAACCACCACTAAATTGTTCTTTTAAATGCAACGTGACTCGGGCCAGTGTTCTCCCGCCTCCCCCTCCCGCCCCAGCGCTCGCCGAGGGCTGACATACAGTAAATTAGGGCATTGGCTCAAACTCCAGAGATTAACTGAACCAGCAGCGACGGAAAAATAAAATAAATAAATAAAAAGTGGCATTATTTTGGACTCACAGAAATGTGTGTACGTGTTGAGCTGGGCTCCGAGAGCTCAGCAGTCCTCTGGTTTATTGGGGGTGTGGGGTGGGAGGGGGGGCTCTTTAGATGCACGGTTCCCCGGGGTGCGGCGTTGGCATTTACTGCCGACTTGCTGTGAAACGGGAGCCTCGTGCGGCCCGGTGATGTTTATTCCAGCTTTGCCGGGCCACATTTCATGTACAGTTACAGACAACAAAGAGGGAGAGGTCAAGCCAGTTTACTGACTCAGACTGTGTGTGTGTGTGTGTGATTAAATTACACTCTTAGGGATAACACTTCATTGGTTCTCACCGTAGGACTGTTCACTGGTGAAACTGCCTCTTTGCTTTTAGACAAAGGCATTATGTGCTCAGCTATGTTTAGTTCGGTGCTTTTTCCGGAGGCTTTTACTTATTTGTCTGTCCTCCCCTCTTGTCCCTGTAAATCCAGGACTTGGAGCGTGTCCTCATACGTCCCGGGGTTGTGTTTACCGTACGTACGAGTCCTCCAGCTGCGTTACGAGCACTTTAAGTTAGTTAGAAGGTCCCGCAGCGCTGACAAAAGAGCTGTTAAAGAAGTTAGAAGTCTCCGAACCCCGCTTTGCTTTTCCCATCATGTGTGCGTCTGGTTTCTAATACGTCTCTTTGTGCATCTTGATCGCGTGCATGCCTGCTGGACAATGCGTGGGACTGTGTGTGTGTTTTTCGCGAGCTTGTCCGCCTCACAACTGGAGCCTGGACAAAACCCCGTGGGCCCAGCAGCCTCTTCTGCGCCTGCCAGGCTAAAACATTGGTGCTAAACTGACCTACACTGGCCAGGGCTGTTTTTCCACAGTGCTATTTTTGTCAGCACTCCTCTGCCGCCTCCTCCTCCTCCTCCTCCTCCTCCTCCTCCTGCTGTCACTGGCTCAAAGCTTGAATGATTACAACAGGATCCGAAGTCATACATTTTCATTTAACCCGAGTCCTTACAGTGCACCACTTACCCTCTTGGGTTGAGGACCATATATATCCTAGCCGTGGTTATTAGCGCAACGCCGCGAAGCAGCTCATCGGAGGTCAGGAGGGGTCAAGTTGTTGCCACGCGCAGAGATCAATGGTTGTTTACTTGTGCTGTCCTGCAGCAGGGAGGATCATCAAGAATCAGATGATTGTACCATCTTTTCTGTCGTCTGCTTGTCAGATCATTATGTGGCAGTTAATGTGTTCACTGTACGCACGTGTGACATGTCAGCGCCTCCTCAGCGTTCGGCCAGCCAAAAATTGATCGTTTGCTGAACCTCTCCCCGAGATTAATTATTCGGCACAGCGGGACTGTCAGGCGACGGATGTTTCCATTCGAGTTTGAAGGGCGATGCTGCCCAAAAACACAAGTTTAAAGTAAGGGACACAGATCTCACATCTCAAGAGCCCTTAACCTAAGCTACAGCCTTTAGCACGTCCAGCTAATTAGCCTTTAGCTTAGCATTTAAGAGTTACATCCATGACCAAACATCATTCACTTTTTGGGGGTTATAGGTCAAACAGAAAAATAAAATCCATGACTGGTACACCTATTATGATGAAGTCAGTCCTGGAAGCTATTAGCTTAGGCTAACGTTAGCAGCTTTAGCGTGCTCTTTAGCAAATTTGGAGAAACCAAGCACCGTAATGTTTGGATAAAATTATTCTTCCACTATAATCCTGATTTTAGTAGTTTTGCAATACCAGAACAGTGCGTTCTTGTGTGTTCCTGCATGGATGGATCAGTCGGCGATGATGCTAGCTGTGATATGCAGCGTTAGCATCAGAGTTTTAGCAGGACAACACATTGTAAGCCACTCAGAGCTCATAAAAAGGCTTTTCCAGGAACTTTTAAAAGTCGAGCAATCGCAGCCTTTTCATCCAAGTTGTGTAGTAAATGTTTAATTAGCAGACTGCGCCAGCAATCAAAAGTTCCCAAATAGAAATGAGGTGCCCGTGCAGCCGCTGTTTCAGTATTGTCAAGACTTTTAGAGCGGTAACTGTGCCACTGCTATCTCTGTAAACTGCACATGTGCCTGCGAGAACAAAGAGCTTGACAGGAATAGACAGGAGGAAGGAGGATGGGTGGAAGCCGGGGGCGGTGGGGGCGGTTGGCGAACCATCAATTGAGCTGTCCAATCATGTCCTTCTGTTCGGGAATGCACTCTGATGACACCCATTTTTCTTTATTTTTAACGAAAATGTCAGTTCTTTTTATACCATGTTTTTTTTTTTTTTTTCATTGAATGTCTCTCTGCATTGTTCTTCTGTTGTAGTCCGTCTTTGGAAAGCGCCGCTCTGTCGATCAATAAATAACGTTTGAAATGACGTTCCCATGCATCCTTGTCTCGTTCATGCATGCCTCGTCTTGACCCCGCCGCCATTCCCTGCAGGAGTCCCTACAGTGGCGCTCGCTCATTCATAATCCCTGAACAGATATGTAGACTCTGTGGGCAAGGGACAAGGCTGTGGTGCTGGGTGTTTTCTGATTTCTGTTTAATCAGTCCAGCTGGAGACCCCTGTTAGCAACCTAACCATAGACTGCAGGAAAAATGAGGGACACGTCTCCACTTCCTCCCATTGGTCAAACTGAGGCTAAAACCTCCAGGGATACGGGCAGTATCTTTCCAGTTTGAACCCAGAGTCTGAGGAGTACTGTCCAAGAGTGGAGCCACGTGATTAATGACCAGCCAACAGAGCTAACGTAGGAATCTTGTTCTAGTTCATTACAAATATTCGCTTGTCACAATCTCACCCAACGAAAGTTTAATTCACCGAAAAACCTGCCAAGATTCCTCAGATCCTTGACATCGGTTTGCGCAGATTACACAACAACTTAGTCATTATGTAGGTTTCAATTAGGCATTATTTCCACGTTCGTACCCTCAATACAAATCGTGAAAAAAAGATGTTGTCAATGGCGACTGCCAATCACAGCAGTTATCATCATGACGTCACATCCTGTTTTGAATGGCGTCTAAACTGAAACCATTTTAATATGTCAGAAAACATCTTAGCAAAACGAAGTGTTTTAGTCCCATCCACTAACATGGAGGGGGTGGAGCTTATGACCTATACTTCAGCCAGCCACCAGGGGGAGCTCCACCTGCATGAACAGGTGATGGGTGTTAAAGGAGAATTACCATTTTTTACAACCTGGCATAAAATACCATCGTTTGCTCACCCATATAACATTGGTGTCATTTGGAGTCGTTCGGACGATATTTAGATCAGCGTATATCCATATAATGGGAGTGACTGGGGCACCGAAACGCAGCCTCTAAATAACGCATTCTCTGCCGCGAAACTCGTTCATTCCACCAATATGTTGTTATGATACGCTAGTGCTATTCCCCGTTTCACCAAATATTGGTGAAATGAACAAGTTTCGTGGCAGATGATGGGTTATTTAGAGGCTGCATTTTGGTGCCCCAGTCACTCCCATTGTATGGATATACTCAGATCTAAATATCTTCCGAATGACTCCAAATGACACCAAAGTTATATGGGTGAGTAAACGATCGTATTTTATGCCAGAAATAAGGTCCAGGTTGTAAAAAACGGTAATTCCCCTTTAAGTGAATACTTTAAAGCTGCTTTAGTGATTTTAAACTGTTAATTGCAAAAGTACTCGTCCAGATATCCAGTGTGCTAATGGATGCCCAGATTGACTTTGCCATAACACAACAAGGTTGCCACAGAAAAAGTTTACAGGTGATCAACTTTCTTTGGAACTTTCCTCCGCATATATTTGAATATAACCCCTGACTCTAAGCCGCATCTTTTCTTTTCTCCTATTTCTCAGCTTCACAGTTTGCTCTTATGTCAGCCTTTCACGTTCGCTCACAGATCCTCTATCTTTCCTTCAAAGCCATAGACAGAGCCATGATTTTTCACTTTTTTTTTTGTAGAGAAATGAATAGTACTGTCACTATGTGGAGTGTGACAGATGAAAGCCATCTTTCAATCTCCCCCGGGTCCATTCAGAAGCCGAGAGCCTTTCTCCTCACGCCGCGGAAGAGACCGTCTTCATATTTCTGCCGCTTATAAACCCCCTCCGTAAGGACGGGAGAATTTCCGACACAGCACCATGTAGAATGATACTGAATGAACGAATCAATGACTCCTTTCCACTGCAGCGCTCCACATCTACAAAGAAATGCCCATACCGGCGTCTGCTGGCTTTGAACGGGCCGCTCGGACCAGACGAGCTCGCAATCTGTTTCCAATTTCTATCATTTCCATCATTTGGTTCCAAATGGGTTCCTTTTTTTTTTTTTTCGTCCGTGGTGCACCTTCTCGCGGAAATCTGCTTAGAATAACACCTACATGCATATGAAAACATACCCAGGGCATATTGTACATTCCAGACGCTCAAATGAGACACATTATGCTTTTGTTGAAAGTATTTCAGCGTTGTTGTAACACCGCTGGGTTCGTTCTTTTCTAAGCCTTCCCACCATGTTTTCACTGAAAGCTTTCTAGTTTCTGATTCTCCAGCTGTCTCTAGTGCTGCTGTTGTTAGAGGTACCGTGTTCACGTCGTTAACTTCAGTGATGTGTAGCTGATGAATTGAGACACAATGAACACCAGGTTTAATATAGAACAGACCCTGAATGAAGTTGAGGTACACTTTTTCTTGTTCCCTGTTGTGTACATTTGCTATCCCTCCGAGCAAGCATTTGGTGTAATGGGTTGAGAGCACATGAATGTACAATCTACAATTGGGTGTTAATGCTGTTAGAGCTGCAGGAATTATCTCGCTTTGCAGATTAAGGTAATATAGACGCAGACTAACATCCCTACAGCTACTAATAAAGAAAATGGTTCTGCTTGGTCACTGGGATTCATCCTCTGGGTACCATGAATATTTTGGCCAAATTTTTTGGCAATCATCAAATTACTGATAGACAGTATTTTACTAAAAATTAAGTAAACTTATGCAGATGCTTGAGGAAGAATACGGGGATCATCCAAGTCACTGGGGTAAATCTTCTGGGAACCATGAATGTCCGTAGTGTAAAACCTCCATTCTGTGAAAGTGCAGAAATGTTGACATATTTCTGAGCTTCTAAAAAAATGTTTAATTTGAATTACTGATACGTAGTATTTTCCTTAAAACAACAACAACAACAAAGTCATTATGATATATCTTCTGGGGATCATGAATGTCTGTACTGTACAAATTCCGTTCTGTAGAATTGCGTAAATGTTGAAACATTTCTTGTCTTTTGATTAAACATTTGACCTTCTCAGTCACTGGGATGCATCCTCTGGGTACCATGAATATCTTGGCCAAATTTTATGGTAATTGTCAAATTACTGATAGACAGTATTTTACCAAAAATTAACTAAACTTATGGTGATGCTTGAGGAAAAATACAGGCATCATCAAAGTCACTGGGGTAAATCTTCTGGGGACCATGAATACCTTGACCAAATTTTATGGCAATAATCCAATTGTTGATTCACACTGTTTTACTAAGAAACAACAACAAACAAATACACACAAAAAAAAATACTGTATGGCAATGTCAGGAAACATATTGGGACCATGAATGTCTGTAATGTAAAAGTTCCATTCTGTGGAATGTTGAAATATTTCTTATTTTTAAGAAAACTTTGACCTTCTCAGTAGTGGGATGCGTCATCAGAGCACCCTGAATATCTTGACCAAATTCTATGGCAATTATCAAATTGTTGACACACAAAAAAAAGACCTTATGGTGATACTACAGAAAACATAGTATTTCCAAAATCATATAATAATATATATCATAATATATCCTCTGGGGACCATGAATGTCTGAACTGCAAAAATTCTGTTCTGCAGTATTGCGGAAATGTTGAAATATTTAATAGGATTTCAGAAAAATCTGATCTGCTCGGGATCATCCTCTGGGTACCATGAATAACCTGACCAAATTGTATACACTAGGAAGAAACATAAAGTCGTTAGAATAAATCTTTTGGGGACCATGAACGCATTAAAAAGCAGTACACAGATGATCTGGTAGTTATTGAGACATTTTAATTTTAATTTGGACAGTACGGTTAACCATCCCTAGAGCCGTTGCTGCAAGTGTGATGAAAGATAACTTTGATGATGACAATTAAAAAAGTTTTCCAGACAGAAAACCCACGTCTCTCTATAACACACACAACGCAAAGTCTAAAGGTTTTTATAGGAACTTCTTCTTCAACAGAAGAACGATGCTTCCAGTTAAACCTTCACAGTGATTAACACGGAGTTTCTTTGTAGGAGGACACACTACGCTCTCAGTGAGCTTCAAACAAAACTCCCCTTCACCTTCGTTGTACGTCAAAGATAGATACGACCACAGTGATGTACTCTCCATGAAGAGACACAGTACGGTTGTTCAATAGTTAATGGAGTCAAAGAGCTCAGCTGACTCATAATGTCACCCTCAGTCATCTATTGTACAAGCCCCTGTGGGCCCAGTTTATTTATTTTTTTCTCTCTTCTCCTGCACAGGTCACGAGTTCATTCTTTGTAGCGGTCGTCCTGAGAAACCCACCCCCCAGGAGGTTCCCTGTTTATAGTCGTATTTCAAACGGCGGTCTCAGGTGGCCTCTGCAGTTATTCAGCTGAAATCATACATACTGCGACCCCTGTCCCGCTCTGAAACTGAGCTCAAGGTTAAGGTCAACTACAGATTCCTTACTTGTTGTTGCTGTCGGATGAGATTTTCCAAAATGTCAAGTTTGCGAGGGTTCGGGAAAACCAGGCCTGACCTTATGCTGACCTTATCTTGAGCAGCGGAGCAGTTTTGTGTGTTGAAAGGGCTTCACAGGCCTGAAAGCTCTAAAGACTATCTCAGAGCTGCAAATAGCCTATTAGCAATTATAGCTAACATGCAATACTAACCTTGCACTGCTTCCTTGGCATTTCATTTCTGTTGCATCTATTCACTGATGTTGTGTCTATTTGCTGGTGTTGCCTCTATTTACTAGTGTTCTGTCTATTTGCTGGCGTTCTGTCTGTATGCTAATGTTCAGCCTATTTGCTGGTGTTGTGACTATTTGCTGGAGTTGTGACTCTTAGCTGGTGCTGTGACTATTTGCTGGAGTTGTGACTGTTTGCTGCTGTTGTGAGTATTTGCTGGTGTTGTGAGTATTTGCTGGAGTTGTGACTGTCAGCTGGTGTTGTGAGTATTTGCTGGTGTTGTGACTATTTGCTGGAGTTGTGACTGTTAGCTGGTGTTGTGACTATTTCTTGGAGTTGTGACTGTTAGCTGGTGTTGTGAGTATTTGCTGGTGTTGTGACTATTTGCTGGAGTTGTGACTGTTAGCTGGTGTTGTGACTATTTGTTGGAGTCGTGACTGTTAACTGGTGTTGTGACTATTCACTGGTGTTCTGTCTATTTGCTGGTGTTGCGTCTATTCACTGGTGTTCTGTCTGTTTGCTGGTGTTGCGTCTATTCACTGGTGTTCTGTCTGTTTGCTGGTGTTGTGATTATTAACTGGTTCTTGTGACTATTTGCTGGTGTTGCATCTTTTTGTTGGTGTTCTGTCATTGGCTGGTGTTGTATCTATTCACTGGTGTTGTGTCTATTTCCTGGTGTTGCCTCTATTTGCTGGTGTTGTGACTATTCACTGATGTTCTGTCTATTTACTGGTGTTGTGAGTATTAGCTGGTGTTGCATCTATTGGTGCAGTTATTCACTGGTGTTGTGTGTAGTTGCTGATGCTGTGTCTATTTACTGGTGTTCTGTCCATTTACTGGTGTTGTGAGTATTGTGTGATCTCAAACAAATGAGAACATTTTCTTACTTTGCTTGCGTTTTGTCTACCTGCATGTGTATTCTTGAGCTGCAGTGCGTCGACCTCTCTCCCAGCCACCATACAGAGGTCCTTTCAGAGCCTGAAACTCTGCGCACAGAGGCCGGCTAATGAAACACTGTCATGAGACAGGTATGCAGGGTAACATTTCAAGTCAGCACATTGTCAGTGATGGAAGGTCACGACTTTCATCGCCTGCAGCCGATAGCATCTCTGCGCGGCGGGCTGCAGTCCCAGATGACTTGTCGTCCGTGGCTTCCACCCTCCGCCGTCCTCTGTCTCTCTCTGCGGGACTCTCATTAGTGAAGCAAACACATTATCCACGCTGGCCTCCATATAGACAAGGAGGAAGGAGGAGATGGAGAGGAGGAAGTAATGATCCGCGGTGTCCAGGTAAAATTAGCTCCATTAATCACACCATTGATTCGGTCAGCTGCAGAATGCAATGAGCCCTCCTTCACCGTCCCCTTCACCAGAAGCACCCATGAACTTCTGGATGGCTTTTCTGATTAACTATAAATGATATGTTTTGATTGCGGAGGAATAGTTGCAAAGTCTTTGTTTATCTGGAGGCTCTTCTCTCGCACTGTTTGTGTCTTTCAGTCTTTGCAATCGATACTCGTCTCCGTGCGGATTAAGAGGAATTGCTCTTGAAAACATTCAGAGAGGTGAGTCTCAAAAGCGATTTGGCCAAAAACTTTTAAATCTCGCTCTCCGCATCGCCACCTTTGTTCTCCCTACCTTTCCTCCCTCCCCCCATCTAAATGATTTTCCTCCGGCTTCTTGACCCAGACATTATGCGCTGCTTTCATTTTTTATTTTTTTTTACAGGCCAGATTCCAGAGGGGGAGTGAGGGAGCCTTCTCTTTGATTGATATCCACCTCTCAGAGAGATGTATGAGATTTCAAAATGGAGAAGCTAGCGAGGCTATTACTATGCACCAAGCATCAAAGGAAAATACCTGCACGGAGAAAAAAAAAAAAAAAAAGATTATCTTCCAAGCGTTTGAGTGGCCGCACAAAAACAATAGCAGAAACTTAAGTCTGTTTTATCTGACTAATTTTAAAGATTACGACAGGAATGCAGCTGAATCCACACTGTTCTGCTGGATCGTTTTCCTTCCTTCGCTTTCCTTCAGACGGGTTTTCTTCAAAGAACTTGTGCCGCACCCCGCCGCCTGCACAATATAACCTGTTAGTCTGAAACCTGTTTGTTCCTCCACCGTGGCTGTTAAACAAGCTGAGGAATAACTCGTCCTGAATAAGAATAACTTCATTCGAGAAATGAGGAGGCGGAACGGTAGAAGCGCAATTTTACTTTCAAATTGTTTCTGTTTGGGTTTTGGGTTTTAGCTCCTGTGTTTATTACACCTGACTTTAAAATATGATTCTTTGTGAAAAAAGAAGTTAAAGCCAGGTGTGTGCATTGTGTTTTGGAACAGCTACACCACATTTAGAGGTTGCGTTATTATCAGATTGTGTCCTCTAGCCCAGGACGTTCTGCACTTGTCATTCCCACCAAATGGGTTTTCATCCTGTGAACATTCATTCATTCAGTCATCTTCTGTAAGCACTTATTCCTGTTAAGGGTCGCGATCCCAGCTGTCATCAGGCGAGAGGCGGGGTACACAGGTCTCCAGTCTATCGCAGGGCTAACACAGATAGACAGGAAGCCAGCCTGACTTTAGGGGCTCAGTAGGTAAAGCAGGTTGTCCACGAACCAGAGGGTTAGCGGTTCGATCCCTGGAACGTGCCACATGCCGAAGTGTCCCTGAGCAAGACACTGAACCGTCAGTTGCTCCCAATGCGTGGCACTGGTGTATGATTTTCGCATGATGAAATCCAAATGGCGCGTTAGACTATTTATAGACTTATCATATTCTGATAACAGTTGAGTCCAGCTACGTCAGGCTAGTTGAGTGCTGCACATTCAATGAAAAGACTTCGTAGTCTTCCCGAGACTAAAATGAGTTCAGCATTTATTGTGCATCCAATCTAGGAGAGTTGTGGTTGAGACTTTTTCCAAACGAGATCGATAAAATTTGTGTTTTCTAGACTCATTTTTAAGTCTCAGTGGTTCATTTTGGCCGCCAGGAGATTTAGATCAGGTGTAAATACAAAGCTTAATTGATCAGACGGATCCAGATCCAGACGCAAAAACAGATTAAGAGTCTGAGGGCTAATTTTAGTCTTTTCTTCTCTTCTCTTCAGTTTTCTTTGCGTGACTGGAGACACAACATTTGTGGAACATTTGTCAGACAGACAACTCAGAAGCCGAGAGGAATTTCGCGCAAACACAATCATGATTAAAGCGCGATTAACCACGCGATATCCTCTGCTCAGGGTGAAGTCTGTTTAATGTAACGTAGCTCACAACATTTTCATCAGCCTGCAGCTTAAGGGCGTACCATGATCAGAATCAAAGTAAAAGTTGTCCTGATTTGGAATCCGTTGGATGGATCAAGCTCCAAAACCTTGCATTTTCCATTGCACAACTGATTAGTATCTTTTGCGAAAATGATTTGTTTGATTAAAGCCTTTAAAACAAAACATGAAGTTTTTCCTTTCTACCAAATCCCACGTTGACAATATTCCAACTTTTCCAACAGAGCCACAGTAGCCGTAGTAACTAGTCGTCTTTATTGCTGCCCATTTTGAACTCCATGTGTAAAATAGATGGATCTGAGACCTAAGAATCCACACTGTGACCTTCTACACGAGTGGGTACGCGAGCGTGAGAACATCCAAAGAGCAGACACGTCAGTTTATTTCTTCCTGCGCCCGTTCCGCCGCTTCCTTTGACAGTGATAAAGTTTTATCAGCAGGGAGACATGGGATTCAATCTTTTCATGTGCACTGCTGCCATTTCTGAGGACCTCAGCAACAAATCTGCTAAATCAACACACGCCAGACATTTTCCTTTTCATTTTATTTTTTTCTCTCTCTCTCTCTTTGGTGATTATTTTCAGTGAGGCTCAGGAAGTGTTGCGCATTTCAAACGGTCCAGAGAGGCCGGCCGCATGTCTGCCCGCTGGCAACCCCGTCTTATTTGCTTTCTCTTGCTCCATCCCGAGCCTCAGTGTGCAGAAGATATGACGAGGGGGCTGCTCCGGTCTTTATTTTGTTGCTACAGCCACGACGGACCTCTGTTTGTTTCCCGTTTCCATTCCTACGCTCCGCAGGTCCCAGGCAATTAGGATAAAATCTGCGGGATTTCACTTGCCTCGGTCAAACACATCCACATCTTTAATATCTAGCAATAACATTTTATCCTCGTAAGCAGACTTCGGCAAGGATTAGGTCTCTGAGGAGTGTGTGAAGGAAAGGAAGTGAGGGTTAAAATAAGATGACAGCAGACTGCGTGAGACAAATGACTGTGGGAAAGAGAGGGAGCTCCATGAAGCAGTCAACCTGATGTAAATGGCTCTTTACAGAGGAAATGTGGTCTCTGGCCTTGTAACACAAAGTGCATGTTATGTATGGTGTGCTGTGTGATCACAAAGGAACCGACTAGAGTGACATCTTAAAGCAGAGCCCATAGCGTTCTGCTTACAGGATGTATGGTCAGTGGCCCGAATAGTCTGTAATATGTTCCTGTGTGTGTGTGTGTGTGTTCACATATCTACATGGATGTGCTTTCAGTATGAGTCATGGTCATCCTGAGGTGTTGCTGTTTATGTGCTTCTTTGTGTATTTGGTTTTGTGTTTCGTTCACAGGAGCATTCAGTTGCTTGGTTTCTCAGTTTACTACTCCAGGCTACACATATGTTGATATGTTATACGCAGCCTTAGGGCCACGGCATGGACACGTGGTGTGTGTGAGACTAGGAAAACAAGATTTTATTTATTCTTTATTTTTTAATGTATTCTTTTCTACTGTTGTGCAAGTTACCTTACCATACATTGCCTCATCTCGTCTCATCTCACCTAGCCTCGTCTCGTCTCGTCTTGCTTCATCTCATCTCATCTCGATCTTATCTCGTCTCGACTCGCATTGCCTCATCTCATCTCTTCTCATCTCATCTCGCCTCTTCCCATCTCGCCTCATCTCATCTCATCTCGCTTCATCTCATCTCATCTCGCCTCATTACATCTCGCTCACCCCATCTCATCTCGATCTTATCTCGTCTCGCCGTGCATTCATCTCATCTCATCTCATCTCATCTCGCTTCATCTCAACTCATCTCGCCTCATTACATCTCGCTCACCCCATCTCATCTCGATCTTATCTCGTCTCGCCGTGCATTCATCTCATCTCATCTTATCTCATCTCATCTCATCTCATCTCGCTTCATCTCAACTCATCTCGCCTCAGCACATCTCACCTCACCCCATCTCATCTCGATCTTATCTCATCTTGCCTTGCGTCATCTCATCTCATCTCATCTTATCTCATCTTAAGTCATCTCATCTCGTCTCGCCTCATCTCGTCTCATCTCATCTCATAATGTATTAAATTGTATTCATGGAATGTAAACTTTATTTTTTTTCTCGTGTTTTATAAACAGAGTGAAACCCTTTTCTTTTCTGTTCTTCGTGTATTTATTTATTTATTTTCATTACCTTACTTACCCAGTAACCTGACACATGACTTGATGTACTTGTGAGACATAAATCAAACGCACCTTTTGTAATCTCTCCCGGTGAATTTGAACACCTGCAGGCGGTGATTTTTAGAAGCTAGTTTACATGCTAACAGTCGAATAACGACGCGTCGGGACGTTTATTAGTTATAATACTTTATTTTTTATTAAGCTGCTCGTATCAAGAACCTGTTTAAACGTGGACATCATCTTTTCCAAAGACTCAGTAAGGGATTATTCTCCGCTGGGATGTCAGGACCAGGACCACCTCTCCTCTCCAACAAGCTAAGTGTTGCTAATTTAGCTAGCTAGCTAAAAACAACTAGCAGGAGTTATCTGTTGCTAACGTCTTGTTTCTATGCACTGAGGTGTAAGGGCTGTTAATATTTTTAAGCAAATATTTTTTTTGCTGTGCACAAAATGTATACCTAGTGTTGGCTAAAGAAATATAAACATGTTGTTGTTGGTTTATTTTCCTTTTTGCCCCATCCATGATAATAGTGTTCACATTTTCTCTCTTTCTGTTAAGACTTTGCAAATATTTCCACTCAAGTCTCCATGTCTGAGCTTTCTCTACTATTTTTTATTCATTCATTTATTCATTTATTTTCTGTAACCACTTTGTCCTCTGGAGGGTCGCGGCGGGGCTGGAGCCTATCCCAGCCTGCTCTACTATTCTTTATCTAATAGAAATATCTGGGCTCCATTATTTTTTTTTTGATTGATGCGGTTGCTACACCCATCTAATGTCTTTTTCTTGTGTGTTATTGTGGTTTTTAGCTGACATCTAAAAGGTGATTTGTGATTTGATTCACAGGCGATTATGTTCTAAGGTGTCCACCAGGAAATTATTAATACAAGTGCTCATTACTTCGCCAGCTCTGAAGGAAATCTCATTACAACAACTGTGCTTTTCATAATTTAGTTTGGGCAGAAGCGCTGCAATGATTTTGTTTCCGTTTTAAAGCAAATCTGTGGAAAAGGGGAATGAGTTTATTGGTTTGTAGAGCTCTCTATCACCAAATGCCGTTGTAATCTTGTGCACGGTGCATAGTCTAACTGTGGTCGAGAAGTTTTGAAATAACTAAAAAAAATAAATGATCATCTTTTAAAGAGCAAACAACCAGCTTCACTTTGCTGATCACGGAGAGCACCGGACGGGAAGCTGGTCACGTTGCAGCCTTGTACTGTTATTCCTCTTTATATAATGAACCACTTGTGCCGAGGGTACAATCAGAAGGAGGAGTAGCTGCACTCCTCAAAGCTCGTTAATGCATCTCGTCAGAGCGAACTCGCCGTGACTTCATCAACGTTAATATGCTTGATTAAAAAAAATGAACCTCTGTGCCTTATCAAGCTCTCGACTTGGGCACCACTTGGCACGACTTCATGAATCGATTTAGGCCTTCATAATGGAATTTTCATTATTAATGATTCAGTGGCAGGCCTGACAAAGCTGTGCGCCGCAGATGGCTCTTTGAAGGGGAAACATTAGGGCATCTAAAGGCACTCGTTCGCCGAGTCTCTACTGTAAAGCTGGCTGTGGCTCAGACTTGTCACCTGTACAGTGAGGACACAGAAACATGTCTATTTACAGTGTGGACCAGAGCTGTGAAATGTGCTGCTCAGCAGACGGTGTGTATTTATAGTTAGCGGCTCTCTGACTCTGAGTTACTTAGCAAACCCCCCTGTGGGCTCAGACTATCTATCCCTTTTTACAGGGAAGTCATTATAGAAGTGGATTATACACGACAGCAGAATCTCATTTCCAAAACCTCTCAGGAGCGCGGGCTGAAACGTTTGGATTAAAATACTCGGGCAGAGCTTATTCCAAATATGAAACATAAATTTGCACTCAATTCAAAACGCTCTGTGCAGTTTAATTTTGAACTCTGAGACTCTATCTGTCAGTAAGTATGAGGTATTTTTCAGTGAACAGTATATATGGATTCACCTCGGACCTTATTTGTTCTTCGATAACTGAATTTTACCTTCAGCTCTTTGGTTAAATCTGTCCTCTAATCCCACAGCACACTGACTCCTTGACTTCCCAAATATATAATGATTATCCAACTATCTGACTTATCTTTTTTCATGTGTTTATTGGGGATTAAGACTTCACTGATGTCAAGAAAGGGGATTACAAACTGTGCTCAGACACTCTTTTAAAACTGTGGGACACTACAGTAGCCTGGCGTTGGTAGACTCAGTTCTTATCAGTATATGAGTCTGGTAATACCCCGTTTGGATTTCATTAGGGGGCTCTGCACACAACTGGATAGTCCTACAACCAATTGTCCTATGGGTTGAGGGGAGGGGCCTCTGTGGATCATCCCACAGATACTTAATCAGTTGGGGATCTAGTGAATTTAGAGGCCATGTCAACACCCTTTGCTATTCTTCAAGCGTTGAAGCGTTTTTGTGTGTGTGCCTGTGTCAGGCTGCATCCTGCTGGGGATGGCTGCTGCCATCAAGGAGTGTCATTGCTGAGGGGTGGGGGTGTCTGGTCTGGTCTAGGTGGGTGCTACATGTCTAAGTAACATCCACACGGATGAATTCCAGGTCCAAAAGAGTCTTTTCAGAACACTGTCACAAGTTGGTCGATGTTGTTTACTTCTCCTGTTAGTGGTTTTAATGTTGTGGCTGATATGTGTATAATAACATGTTTGTATGTAGGGCGGAGAAGCCAACCAGTCCTTCTATTTACGAATGTTCCTCTTGGTCTTTCAAACCTCCGTTAGCTCCTTGTTATTGACCTTTGACTCCTTCCCAGGTTATGTATTAATTTCATTCACTGTTTTAAAATCAAGACCTTTAATTTCAGGTCTATGTTTTGTGCAGAGGTATACAGTACGTAGTTACTAATCAACAATATTTAGCTCTAAAGGGTTTGCCAGAAGTGAAGCACATAAAATTCGGTATAAACAGTTTTATATCGACTGCCAAGACTTTATAATTAATATGTATGTAACAACAGCTCAGCGAAACCTTAGCGAAGCTGACCATGTAGTGAATCTGTCATCTTCAGTTCAGTCTGCATAATGACCATGAGTGGTAATTGTAATAACGGAAGATCTAAATTTGCTTTTCCTGACTACTTCCTGTTACGCTCTACGGCTGAGGGTTCTGTTAAATAAATTGCCTTTTATATAAATGAGGACATACACTATATTACCAAAAGTATTCGCTCACCCATTCAAATGATCAGAATCAGGTGTTCTAATCACTTGGCCTGGCCCCAGGTGTATAAATTCAAGCACTCAGGCATGCAGACTGTGAAACAAGACATTTGTGAAAGAATGGGCCGCTCTCAGGAGCTCAGTGAATTCCAGCGTGGAACTGTCATAGGATGCCACTTGTGCAACAAATCCAGTCGTGAAATTTCCTCGCTCCTAAATATTCCACAGTCAACTGTCAGCTCTATTATAACAAAATGGAAGCGTTTGGGAAAAACAGCAACTCAGCCACGAAGTGGTAGGCCACGTAAAGTGACGGAGAGGGGTCAGCGGATGCTGAAGCGCATAGTGCAAAGAGGTCGCCGACTTTCTGCACAGTCAATTGCTACAGAGCTACAAACTTCATGTGACCTTCAGATTAGCCCAAGTACAGTACGCAGAGAGCTTCATGGAATGGGTTTCCATGGCCGAGCAGCTGCAGCCAAGCCACACATCACCAAGTGCAATGCAAGGCGTCGGATGCAATGGTGTAAAGCACGCCGCCACTGGCCTCTAGAGCAGTGGAGACGCGTTCTCTGGAGTGATGAATCACGCTTTTCCATCTGGCAATCTGATGGACGAGTCTGGGTTTGGAGGTTGCCAGGAGAACGGTACATTTCAGATTGCATTGTGCCAACTGTGAAATTTGGTGGAGGAGGAATTATGGTATGGGGTTGTTTTTCAGGAGCTGGGCTTGGCCCCTTAGTTCCAGTGAAAGGAACATTGAATGCTTCAGGATACCAAAACATTTTGGACAATTCCATGCTCCCAACCTTGTGGGAACAGTTTGGAGCGGGCCCCTTCCTCTTCCAACATGACTGTGCACCAGTGCACAAAGCAAGGTCCATAAAGACGTGGATGACAGAGTCTGGTGTGGATGAACTTGACTGGCCTGCACAGAGTCCTGACCTGAACCCGATAGAACACCTTTGGGATGAATTAGAGCGGAGACTGAGAGCCAGGCCTTCTCGACCAACATCAGTGTGTGACCTCACCAATGCGCTTTTGGAAGAATGGTCAAAAATTCCTATAAACACTCTCCTCAACCTTGTGGACAGTCTTCCCAGAAGAGTTGAAGCTGTAATAGCTGTAAAAGGTGGACCGACATCATATTGAATTCTATGAGTTAGGAATGGGATGGCACTTCAGTTCATAGAATGAGTAAAGGCAGGTGAGCGAATACTTTTGGTAATATAGTGTACCTCCGTTTGAGTGCTCCCTGTAGCTATATACGCGCTTTCATTGGCCACAAGAAGTCTGTCTCTCAGCGCCTCCGTGAAAATGACTTCAATAAAAGAGGCTAATTAAAAATTGCACTAACTCCGCGGATCTTATCTTCGAGGATCTGTGCATTGCGTCGTCAGAAGCAATTAAAGGAACTGGATGGGCTAAGTTGGCTTTTGTTCCCCAGTCAGTTTAATTAGTGTGATGAATAGTGTAAGAACCAGAATCCAAATGCCATTCAGCGCCGAACTTGTAGGCTGCTTTTGTGAAGCCTGAGCGAAACTCTTTGTCTTTGTCGTTTTATTTGAAACGCTGCAAATGCTTCTTTAGCAATACTGTACTTTCCTAAGGTGTTGGGAGCTTACTGTAAAACGGTATTAAATGCTGTGGTTGAACCCGAGTTATGAACTTTATCTGCCCTTATTTCTTCTTCTTTGTCTTTTTAGATTTTCATCTTTATAACCCAGTGTTGTGTACATCTTGTTCTCTCTTTATAGTGGCATCAGTTCACAGCTTGAATAATTCAGGCTCACTGATTCGTGGTTGGTCACTGTGGCCCTGAAGTGGATTCATAACTGCTATTATTCATGCTGTTGTGTCACTGCTTTTATAACTACAATCCTGGTACAGTGGGCTTCAGCGCTGATGTATCAGAGAGAGTGAATACAAGAGAAAGACGTCTCATTCCCTAATTTCTCCAGAAATATTGATCCAGGCCGAGGACCGGAGTGGTTTCCATATTATCCAAGTGGTTTTGTAATGGCCCCAGTTCTGTGGAATCCTCCTCTTTGTTTTCATGGCGTCAAGTTCCAGTGATTCCCCTCAGTTCTGTCTGAACTACAGCGTCGACACGGTGTCTCCTGAGAATGACGCAGCTTCGTAATGTGAATGTGGAATTTCGTCTTTATCGTTGCTGTTTTTTTGCTAAAAAATAAATATTTTGGTAAAATACCTCCCATTAAAGGTGTTTTAAGTAAGACTTTCAATAGATTAAGATATTTAATCGCGATTAATCTCATGATTGTCCACGGTTAACTCAAGATTAATCGCAAATTAATCGTTTTTAGTGCACAAATATGCTTCCTCTGTACAAATGTATGTTATAAAATATAAATTCTTTCCAGAATATTCTCCAGATTAACCTCAAAGGTACTGCATTCCCCCCAAAAATAGCCTCATCTATGTTATAAACTATTCTGCCTTTGGAAAGAGGGAGGAGGGGGGGCTCTCTGTAGGAGCTATGTGCTCGGCCAGCAAGTGGTATTTGAAACTCTGCGTACTTTGGTGGTAACTCAGTTTACATCGACCGTAAATGCAAATAACTTTGGTCAGAGATGGTGCATTTCTGCTCGCCATCCATTATGTTACTGCTGCATCGCATCAAATCCTAGACGTGTTTGCCCCATGCATATGTAACACCAGATAAATAATACTTAGGTTGCAACCACCTCCACATACCTCTCCCTCTTCAGTATTTCCTTCCAAATCTCTAGGAAAACCTACAATGACGTCAGTTCAGAAATAAAATGCATACGGCCCTCTCTAGAGCCACTGTTTGATTATTCTACTTTAAAATACTGACTTTGTGGCGCTAAGGTGTGGTGGACCCACTCCCTCATGTAAGCTAAAGAAAACAGAGGTGATTAGACGCTAATGAAAACATAATAATGGATAATATATCCCATTTCTGATAATACATCACTCTAAATCCTACACGCTGTCACTCATAATTAATCCGATGACTTCATATTTCAAGTTTAAGTTCCTGCTGTTCTTTTGGAGTGTTTTCTTCACAGTCCCAGCTTTAATTGCTTCGTCTTCGAGCATTTTACAGGTTAGAAACAAACTGAGCTAAACCACTTTGTACAATCTGCAGCCAACGTCGTGGTGTAGATGCGACAGGTGACGGTTCCCTTTGTATTCTGCATCACCACAAAAGACTGATTCTGCTTATCGGTCTTATTCATTATCAGTATTCCTTCACTGATACCTGATCAATAGTCTGTGCGGGGAACAGAAGTAGGTTCCTCAGAAGCGTAGTGTGTCCAGGTTAAGCCCAAACTTCTGCATATTGTGCTTGTAGAAAATTTCACATCTTTCTTTAAGAAACTAAGCCATGCTTTGGACCAGTTCTTCCTCTGCGCCCTCGTGTTTCCTGCAGCTTATACATGTGAGTTTGATGCCACGTGAGTTGCTTTCACAGTTGTCAGAAAAACATGCCAGCGTTAATAAAATTAATGATATATTTATGAGCCTGGAGGAACATGATTCTGAGGGATTGGACAAATGGGAACCGGTTCTCAATTAATCTACTCAACTAGTGCTTGGAGTCACTTTCTACAGTTTGAACCTTCAGCCCTGTTTACTGCAGTGCTAAAAGCTGATGGATTTAACGTGCAAAATTTCTTTTGGCACGTGTGTTAACGACAGCAAGGTGCTCCAGTTGTAAATGAAAGGATTAGCTGACATTTCTCTTGAAATCCTCAAGCTTCTTAAAGAAACATAATGATAACGTCGAAGTTCAATTATTCATTTTCTGCTTCTGGCTTTTTTCAGCTCTCATTAGTCAGTTCGTCAGAAACTCGACTGAAATGCGGGCAGATGGAGTAATTTGAGAGCAGGATGGCGTAGCGGCTCGTGTTCGTATATAGATGCAGAGAAAACTCATATAAATGCACTTCTTCTTAAACTGTTTATCACCATGAATCAGAAGTTATCTTTGGATTTGCTCACACGGACCAGCCTGGATCAGCCTGGACCAGCCTCCAGCATGATAAATAATGCATGATGTTGTACTGTTAGCTACTGAGACAAATGGATTACCTGTCATCTGTGTGTGTGTGTGTATCTCTACCCGAGTCAGAAATCTACTCCCAACTCAAATGAGATCTTTTATACGTGATAATTAACACCAAATTCTCAAATGCAGTGTATTATTTAGGTTTATTGGAATTATACTGTGGAAGAACACCGTTAAATAAAAAGGCAGACAAGATAGTGAATGTTTGCACTGTATTAAAAAAATAGGGAGTGATTCAGACAGTGTGTGTGTGTTTGTGTCTAATCATCACAAACACATACATATTCAGTAATGGCTGCAGAGCTGGGAGAAGATAAATGGCACGGACTTCCTCTTTTTATGAAAACACAAACACCCGCTCGCACAAACACACACACACACACACAACGACAGATAGATGGCTCTGTCTGGCCCAACCCACCCCATTAGCGTTGCTCGCTATCCTCCCTCTCCTCGGCTCGGTCCGCCAAACCTCACCCAGGGGGTCAACAACAATCTAAATTTCAATTAAAGTGGAAAATGCCGCTGATGGAGACCAAATGAATGTTGATGCCTCTTCGTCTGAGGGGTTCAGGTTTCAGCGGCTGCTTGGGGGTGAAAAAAGCATTTGGGGCAATTATTTCATTATCTCAAATCCGCTCGCAGCGGGCTGGGGTCACAGCTCCGGCCTAGATTAGCGGGAACCGCAATTATTATTACAATTAGAAAGCAGACGGCACGCTAGCCTGAGTGTGAAAGTGGGGAAAGAAATGAATGTCAACTTAAGACTGTTATTAGAAAGCTGAAGGTGAAGAGAAGATTGAGGGATGGGGCAAGTTCTGTTTTCCATGTTGTTTACAAGCTACAGCATGCAATTTGTGCTTCATTGCAAAGCCTGAAGTCCAAACAATGATTCAGCTACTACACATAAACTACATTTGTACACCACATAAAACAAATCCTGCAAAGGTAGAGAAAGGATCCGAGTTTAGATTTACCAACAATACACAACAGCACTTATCTTATGAGTGTAATCACCAGGTTGAACTGACGAACCTTGACCCACTGAACCGGCTTTGGCTTTTTATTTAGCTCGCATTCATTGACTCTTTTGGAAAATAATCCGAAGAGACAGCTCTGACGCGAAGAGCGAGAGGCGCACGCCGTACCTAAGCAAATCAAATTTGCATTTGTATTACAAATGTTGTCCAGCTGCGTTTTACTTGTGTAATGCCTCTCCAAATTACCGTTAATAAAATGAGAGCGCTCTGAGCAACGCAGATCTGTCAGGGGCGAGATCAAAGAGGAAGAAAAGAACAGGATGTTGAAGGAATGGAGGGAGCGAGGAGGTGAGGGGGGAGATGCTGAAAGGGGGATTTCCAAGCATATGTGGCTGTGGTGAGTGGCGTAGGAGAGATAATGGACAATAACTGGTCGTCATGGTGTTAAACACTTCCCTAGATAGTTCTTGTTGACCATTTGTTGAGCCTCACGCCCTTTAGTTACTGTTGTCAAGCCTTCTTTACTGTAAATAGGAGAAGCTATTCAAGGCTTTACTGGTTTTGTAATTAACATCTAGATTGTTGTTCTGAAACCAGCAGCGTTTCACCCTTAGGGCGGTTCGTTTAGCTTTGTGTGAAATCGCACAATTGCACCCCGTCCTGGAATAAACAAACCAAGCTGAGGTGGGTTAAAGAGGGCGGTCTCAACCCTGCTTGCTCCCCAGAACAATTCATTTGCAGTGTGAACACGTTTCCCCACAGATCAATATCACTGCCATTTATACAGCAATCAGGCATAACATTATGACCATCTGGCTAATGTGGAATAAGTGGTCGTATGCCTCTAGAGCACATTTTCACCTTCGTACGTAGGTGTCCGGCAATTCAATTTTCCCAGGAAATTACGACCAGTCACAAAACTGTTGTGGTTAGTCATAATTGGTTGGTGACTGTTGTGAACTGCAAGAACTTAATGTTGAGGGCGTATCAGCACTTTGTCTTGATTGACCCGTGAACATGAACCAAACCGACCAATCATTTACTCCTGTGGAAATTGTCTGGAGCACTCCTTCAACTCGTATCGCCATGGGACTCTCTCCCTGTTTCTTTGATCAGAAAGTTGAAATGTTCAGAGGGGACATCACCAAACCTAATTTCTGCTGCAAATGGTCATGCCAGGCAGGAATAAAGATTGCAGTGATGAGAAAACTGGAGGCACTTGTGCAGCTTCACTTCTCGTCCTTTTAAAGAATAAACATGATAAACCCTCTGGGGGTAATGCTTCCATTGCAAAGAAGGAAGTAAGAGGCGAGTTTGGCAAGTAATCAATCACCAACATCTGTTTGTTATTCTTATTTAATTATACGGCCTGCAGCAGAAGGAGCAGATTGCTTTCCAATTACACTGACTTTGGTTCATAATATTGAAAGCCGTCAAGAAAAGATTTCAACAGGTGAAAAGCAATCTGTGGAAACAAACAGTTTTACCTCAGCGTGTGCTGTGATGTGAGTCCCCATTGAGCAACTGTACACAGACACGTTCACACTCTTTCATAAATGTGAATTAGTTCCATTTAGCAGCGGACATAAAATGCTCTTAGGGCAGACTAGCATCAACCGGAGGGTTTTTAGTGAGGGGATTATAATTGGAGATCTGAGTGGGTCGTCCGCTGCACTAATTGACTCCAGCTAAGAAGAGGGCCCCAGTCGCTAGTTTCCCAGCCGGCTTCTATCGATAGTGGATATTAATGTCGTGTCGAGGTAGTAGAGATGGCATTCAGGGATGGCATCATAACTAGTTTTTGATTTGTTTCACGGCGGGGGAAGGAAATGGAATGAGGTCCCCAGCGCTGGCAAGTGTGCGTTTCCAAGACCAGGATCACATAACGATAATCATAGTCATAACATTAACGTCTCGGCGTGATAATGTTTGGAGCAGCGGCGTTAGCGAGAGCTAATGGGAACATAATGACGGCGGGTCTGTTTGTTGGGAGGTGGGATTGGTTTGGGCGTTCTGGAGGATGCTTCGTCAAAGTAACAGCATGCTGAATAGAGGACAAAGTTTAAAACAGTGCTTTAGCTTATGGAAAAAATAGCTGTAATGGTTGCAGAGAGTTTTTGGACATCTAATAATGTGGTAAGTGACAAAACTACAGTGCACCTCGAACTCCTGCTTTCATAAAAGGTTTTATTTGGTCATTTGGATCTGACTCTCGTCTTCTCTTAACTTCTCTCGGTAAGCCATTACTCCCTCCTACTTCACATCCTCAACCTCTTAATTAGAAGTCACCGTCGTCGGCAGTGATCTCGGACGTCACGCTGTGTTGCTACGCTGCCGGAAGCCAGCGCTGAGATAATCAAGCTCAATGGAAATGGATGCAGCCGGTCGGCGGGTGATCAGCTCCTGATTAGGAAAGCTGTCTGACTGAGTCAACCCTCAGCGGAAGAGCTCATTATCAGACTTTAGCAATATGCAGAAATTAGTTGTCCTTTAATGTGGGTAGGAGGACTGTTGAGCAAAGTGCAACACTGGAAATTATGAATAGTAAATGCATCTGGGGAAACACTCGGATGTGCACTCTAATGTACTCTAATAACATGAAACCAAGCTGTAAGTGGACTGTTGACCTTTAAAAGCGGTCTTTACTGGTTAACTAAAACAAGTGTATCACCCTACCACAGTGAGGTTAAAAACAAGACTTTAAGTTGTGGTTGTTATTACCTCTGACTTGGTGAATTATTGTCAGAAAGTCTTTCACTGAGGTCTTAAACGGTTGTTCCATAAAGTTCTGTCCAGTCTTTGTGGCCTGGCTATGTTCTGACCAACGCTGTGGCAGAAGGGCGTTTCATAGACATTTCTTGGTTTGCTTTTAACGAGTCAAGGCTTCAAACCAAAGTTTTCTGGGTCAAAATGGAGCCATAGCTTGCCGATTGGTTCAGATGTAGCTGATAGTTGATGCTTTTTAATGACGTACGGTCAATATCTGATCAGCTGTGAAATAAAGAATAATTTTCATTAAACCGAACAAACTAAACAGAACAGAGGTCACAGGATGATCCATCAATCAAATGTGTTTTCTCCAATTTCTTTTTGTAAGCGTATGGGGTAGTAGTTGTCCCAGACAGTGTATGTAATTGACAGTTTCAATAAGGAGATCAGTAATGGGGCAA
Source organism: Chelon labrosus (assembly GCF_963514085.1). Lineage (NCBI taxonomy): Eukaryota > Metazoa > Chordata > Actinopteri > Mugiliformes > Mugilidae > Chelon > Chelon labrosus. The sequence goes on along the minus strand of NC_140351.1, from coordinate 7,844,618 downwards.
TTTTTGTGAAGCCAGGTTTTTGTGACGGCCTTTTTATTCACCGCCAAGAAAATCTTTAAGGGATAAGTATCCTGTCAAGTGTTTGTCCAAAGGAAAGAGAGAGACAGATACGAGTGTTGCACTGATGCTACAGCCCAAGATTTCTTTTAACCATTGTTAACACTTCTTTTAAAGAAATCTGAATGAATGGACATAATCAGAAAATATGTCCTTGATCAGCCAAGATTCTCCACATTCCCTCCAGCATCCAAGTTGCGTGCCGGTTTGTTTCGATTTCTGTTTTTCGGGGTGACGAAATATCTTATCAGGATTTTCCAACCAAGTCGAGACCAAGTCCAAGAGTAGGTGGAAGAAGACTGGATTTTCCGGGCAGCCAGCCATTTGTCTTCTGTTGTTTTTATTTTCAATATCCAGGTCTCTTTCCCATCTTTGTTTGACATGGTCTGAACCAACAACATTGCCTGAACTGGGCCTTGGTGTCGCTACTCATTTCCTGAATTGAATAATTTCCTGAATCTCGATTGGATTCGTTTCCCCGTTTCATGAGACTCATCGTGGAACCAGTCTCAGGAGACCGCTGCGAGATTTCTAACGAGATTATCCATGAAATGTCTTTTATGAATTAATGTGAAATCTTTAGAAAGACGACTGAACCCTGTGACATGTCAATGATCCCCATGTAAACACATCATCCCTTTGTTGGTTCTGAGATGGCACCACGCTTGGCTCCCTATAGTGTCCTACTGCTAATTATTTATAAGTCCCAGTTATATGGATCTGAAGTGCTAATGACATGACCCCCCCCCCTGCTTTGGCTCTCCTCCCATCACAGCAGCAGAGCCACGCCTTTAGTGAAGGGCTTTTTAAAGCGTACCATGGCCTGACACGTGCCACGGACTCAGCTGGCATCGAGGCACCGGTCATTGATTCAGTGTAGCTGTGAAGCAGACTTTTTATTTTATTTTTTTCCCTAATAATAAATTCACCGGGGGTAATGGTAGGTGTCTGAGCTGGCTGTACTCGGAGTGCATGACTGTTTGTCAGTAATGGCCGGCAGTTTGCCCACATGAGTGCACACACTGCTAAGTATATCGATATTACTCTTCTCACGCCCGCCTCTCCCCGCCGTTACTTCCCTCAACGTCCCTCCATCCTTACATCTACATACTGTATATCTCCTCCCTTCTGTTATCCCGCTTTCTGCTCTCTACTCCTTTATTTCCCTCCCTCTACCTCCTTCCCCCCTTTCCTCCCAAATGGTGCCATCCGTCCTTATTGAGGCTATTGCCCAGGCTCATCACGCAAAGTGCCGCTGGCTGCAGCTGAATGCATCTCTCTGCTAGCACTGAGAGCCAGGGGACGGGCCGCAGGATACATCTGCCATGACACTAATGCACTGACTCAGCGCTCAGTGCTCAACGCTGTGGCCCGGACAGTCTCCTGAGGGGTCTGGACACACACACACATACACAAACCGATGCATGCACACACAGGAAATCAAGTCCGCAGACAGGCGACCGTGTGCGTGCATAAACAAGTGCACAATGAACACTTGTTTGGATAGGTGTCCGGAGATTCCTAAATGTTGAAGAATACACACATCGCAATGCGAATATATACAAAAAGAGTCAGCCGTGCACTGGGACGCCCCCGTCGTCTCCTCTTATGTTCACATAGAAAGCCAGACGACAGCCTATTTTCCTGCAAGCATCTGGAATACAAAAACACCGTCGACCCTCTGGCCACCCATTCTCTGCCAAGATAAAATTTGCTTCCTTCCAGCAGCGTCTCGTGTTTGCCTCCCTTTCCCCGAGTTTTATCTCCCTCACATCATAGTAAATTGCCTCCTTTGTGAAATATACAGTGTGAGGCTGAGGGATTCTTAGAAACACACACACACACACACTCGCACACACACACTTGGGGGATTTTGTGGGGATACTGGGAGTGCTGCAGCTGTCGTCCTAACAATGATAAATGGCAAAGAGACAGGTTGAGATGGTTTCGTCTTTGTTTGCGTCGGCATCAATTGTCCCCCTGAGCAGAACGATGATAATGCCTTTAATGGCTCAATCTCCATCAACTTCATGAGCGCAACATCGCAGAGGCATGTGTGCAGAGTTGCACACGCACGCAATTACCGTCTCCTCCATATGTCGCCATTCCCTCTTCTTCTTCTCCTCCTCCTCCTCATCTCCCGCTTCTTTTTCTTCTTGTCCATTGTTTTGTTCAACTCCGCTGTTTTGATGTCAAGGCCGTCTTAATGACTGTATCTGCTGTGAAACATCATACTTTCCAAAAGCGAAGGTGGAAGGAAAGATGTCATAGATCAGCTGCAGACTGAGTGTGAGAGAGAGAGAGAGAGTGTGACTGCAAGAAATGTCAGTATTCGTATAGTTATTTTTAGATTGCTTTGTATTTAATATCGGTTTTATGTGAACTGCACGATGCATTTTTACATGTATGTGCCAAGATCCAAAAACTTAATTAGGACTGACATTACCAGTGTACCACAGTTAAAGGAAACCACCAACATTTCTTTAATTGGTGAAGGTTTAAAAACATCAGAGCAGTAAAGGCTAAATAATGGTCCAAAACTGGTGTTTAGAATATTTTTATGTTAGCAACAACTAAGTTATGTGCTAACAAATATTGTTCATTAATATTACAGATGCATAGCGGTGCTCCGATCAGCATTTTCAGAGACAATCTCGGATGTGGGAGGCAGTATTGGCCGATAACGATCACAGGATCTGTCTGAATTTGCTTTAAAAATAGAGATGCACCAAAAATTATTGTCTGAAAAACGAAAATGCACTTTCGGGCCATTTTCGGCCGAAAATTGCTGCAGTTTGTTGCTTGCACGTGTTGTTTTGGCAATAAAAGTCCGAAAACTTTGGGCCGAAATGCAATTTTGGGCCATTTTCGGCTGAAATTTTATCGCCGAAACAACGGGGCTGAAACAGGATGCTGTGATGATGCAAGCAACAACCACAGCAATTTTTCGGCCGAAAATGGCCCAAAATTGCATTTCGGCCGAAAATTTTCGGACATTTATTGCCGAAATTTTCGGCCGAAAATTGCCCGAAAGTGCATTTTCGTTTTTCAGACAAAAATTTTCGGTGCATCTCTATTTAAAATATTTCTTTTGACTCATTTATGTGAATTTTTTATCAATTACTCAGGAATACTGAATCTGGATAGTTGATGGAAAGTAGGACAGTATGGACAGTTGTATGTATTTGTAACACATAGAAGCAGAACAAATATTGCCCGGCTTTTCTGTGGAAAAAAATAAATACTTTCTTACAAATTAAAAAAGTTGAAAATATATTAAATTCCAGTAGTCTGATAGAAGAACCTTCAAACAAAAAAAGGTCTAATCTTATCCCATCTCAATATGTTGTCTACAATATGACCTGCAGTTCAGGGCTAGAACGGAAAAGTCTGTCCACTTTGAGGGACGACTGTCCCCAATAGGTTAATATTCATCTGTGGTGATGGTTGGCTGCTGACGCCAGCAGACATAACATACAAGGGGCCAGTTTGTGGTACGTTCACTATGGGTTAAGAGGCCGCTCTGTTCTGCTGCCCTGGATAAGTGGCCAGGACATTTGTATCTGATTGTTGGGGCTATTTTTAGGTGTGCACAAGTTACAGTATCTTGCGTCATCTGATCGGCTTTTATGATCAGCCGTTATAGAGGTCTGACCTGCACGCCATGTCCTGTTGCTCTTAGTTACTACGTGAGTGGATCTTTGTAAAATCAAAACTAGAGTGTTCCTGAATCCACCTGAGTGGTAATTTGTGGATGTACTGTTTACACCTTAAATGAATGTTGAAGGTGGTTTGCAGACTTTATGTTAGCTTGCCACACACTGTTCTGAATGAACTCAAACTGATAGCGTTTCTTAAATTCATTCAAACCTTGAAAACATTACAACATCAGTAGTATATTTTACTACAGTGGATACTTTTTGCAGCGCGATACACACAGAAAGAACAAAGAGGAAGAGGAGGAGGAAATGTTCCCAGATGACCTCTTGCTTGAAGTCGTAGAGACAGTAAAAACTCATCTGTGTTTGTGTGCTTGGCAGCAGGCAAACCTTGTGTACACATAGCCGTGGAGGCCTAATAATATTTTCCAAAGGAGATGAATCTGTTTTTCTTTTTGTGGTTGTTCAGACGGACCTGAAACCTTTTTTTGCTGAACTACTGGAACAGATGGGATGTGTGTTGTTAACGCTGGCTCCCAGCAGCAGGTTTGCACTTGGTTCCCAGTCTTTTTTACAGGAAAGTGATATTAGTTGGCGTTAGGACTGAGGGCTAGGTCCATAGACAACTCAAGGGTTCAGATGACTTCATTGTTCACGGTGTATCATCGTCTAGAAATATTAAACCTCCAATGGAAAACGTTTATTTATTTGTAAAGATTCACTGACTACTATTATTTATAGAAACATAGACCGATTGAAAAGTAATTGTTTCAACTCTAGACAAAGTAATATTCTGCAAAAAATCATATTAAATTCCTTCAAAGCTTCAAAGTATATGGGTCTGGACATACACATGTAAAGATAGCTGATGGAGGTATTTCTTCCCTTTTGCATTAATAATACAATAACTGTTGAAGATACAATTCACTGACACACTATTGTCATGGTGCATGATGTACAACACTGTAAAAATCAAATGGTTGTTAGAAGCTAAACATAAATAAATCGCTACTTACGGGAACATGAAGTTCTTCCGACTTTCTCTCTCCTTCAGAATCTATTATTACCCGTCAAATGAAATTTACTGCCAATTTCTGTCATTCACTCTCAGACAAATCTGAGCTTTACCATCAATATTGCAGAATGTATGTATACACCGACCGGGCATAACATTATCACCGCCTTCCTAATATTGTGTAGGTCTCCCTTGTGCCATCAAAACAGTTGTGACTCATCAGAGAATGGACATGGGCCTTCTGAGGGTGTCCTGTGGTGTCTGGTAACAGGATGTTGTTAGTGGGGGGGCCTTTGGGTCCTATGGGTTGAGGGGAGGGGCCTCTGTGGATCATCCCACAGATACTTGATCAGTTTGGGATCTAGTGAATGTCATTGCTATGGGGTGGGGGTGCCTGTTCTGGTCTAGGTGGGTGCCACATGTCTAAGTAACATCGACACGAATGCCAGGTCCAAAAGTTTCCCAGCAGTATTGTCACAAGATGGTCAATGTTAATTCTCCAGTTAGTGGTTTTAATGTTGTGGCTGATCGATGTAAATCTAGCTTTACCACCAATATTGCAGAATGTATGTATAAGTGTAGCTAAACAACAAAGTCATGCATGTGAGATTAAATAGGTAACTAACATGCACTCGCCACAACTGACTCGTCTACAGATGGTCTATATGTAGAAAGAGACCATCGACATTACAAATTTCTGACTGACTTGTGTATGAATTATACATTATCAACATTATCCAAAGTGACGTTTTTTTTATTCTTAGTTGTTTTAAAGAAAATATTTGGCTACCCCTATATGGGAAAAGTTACATTCACGTTTGACTAATTACCACAATTACAAATATATTACTTTTAAAAGACTTTCTGACGATAAAACAGCGTCTTTATTAGCTGCCACAGAGTGTGACCTCAGCAGAGATTCAGACAGCCTTAAATGATTTCCCTGAGTCAATATTGTCTGACATGCAAAGTTACTGCTGAGAATGAGGCAGGCAAATTTACTGCATAAACACCAGCGCCCTGTCATTACAGCGGCATGAACAGGATGAGATCGTTTGGCCCGTGGGCATTCGGCCCATAATGCATCGGCTGCGGAGGCCTGGTTACCCTTACCCAACCCTGTAATGAGTCAGCGGCTGGCGGCTGGTGGGGAACAGGGGAACTCAGAGAAACGTGATTGAAAGTCAATGGAATAGAATGAGTCCTATTGATCCCTGTCGGGAGATGCACAGTGGGAGAGCAGACACAGGCTGCCAAATGACCCCATTTAACTATAATGTGTAAAGCCCCAGTTATTGAATCGGCCTTCCACATACGAGTCAGTATGCCAAACTGTCCTGCAAATCAAATAACTTGTTCCTGACAGCAAGGTTTGCTGGAAAGGCGGCGGAGGCTGTTTGAAAGCTCATCATCTGTAGGGCAGAAAAACTGGTTCACATTAATCCTCTGGAGTGTGCAGTGGAAGAGGGCGTCATTACTTTCACAGGGACTTATTGCTGTTGCACAGTAGTAAAAAAATATGTTAGCATTATTATTACATTTGCCTCTACGAGAAATTACTATTCAGATATGTGCCTTGGTTCAGTAGTTTTAGTAGCTTAATTTAAACAGTTTGTTGCTGTAATCAGCTCTTCTAAATAGTGCACAGAAGTAAAGTTTACTCATTTTCTTTCTGCAAATTTGTTTTTATCTGCACCAATAGTCTGCACTTTTGCTTTATGGAGGCATGTTCACCGCTTGCCCATCTACAATTGAGCAAAATATGGCAGAGATGATAAAGTGGTAGGGATTTTTATAGCAGAAAAAGGGAGGCCGCAGCCAAAGCAGTCAGCCACATGGAATATACTGGAGAAAAAAAACATTTTACGCTGTTCATGAAGTTTCCAGATGAGGAGCGAGAGGTCTCCTTTTAAATGAATATGCCTTTTATTGTCATTACATGTAGGGATGTTCTGATCAAGTTGTTTTTGCCCCTCGATTTAATACCAATCCGAGATCCGATCCTAAATAAATTCATAAAGGCTTTTTTAAAATCGTACTTCTCTTCTAGATCACTAGATCTTGTGTGCACCGTGCAACTGGATTAAGTCCAATAAATAAAGTTAATGTAGTGTCGGGACAGTAGCTTGCACCTTGGCTCCAGAAAAAAATCTGTTCTCTCCTCCAGAAATGGGTCATCCAACGCCATAAACTCCATAAACCTCTCAAGTATATTTTTCTTTTGTAGGTGGTAAATCAGCTTGGTAGTACTGAGATGACGCTATCCTGCAGCCACCTCGCCAAACATCCGCATTTGGCAGCTTTGACGCAGCAATCCCAAAATAAAAGACTACAAAAGTTTGGGCTTGGCCAAATCTCGATACCGATCAGATGCGATCATTTCAAAAATTCCTGGCTCGGCCCTGATGCCAATATCCTGATACAAATTGGGACACCTCTAATTACATCAATAAAACCGACTATATACCAGGAAAAATATTCTAATCTGTGACTACTTATGCCTCTAAAAGCAGTACTACACACATATTGTACTCTATACTATTGTTGGACTTACAGTGAGTGGTTTAAAAGAAATATTCTTTGTAACATGTTTAAAATCGGATCATAACATACTTAATGAATGTTTTTTCTATTGGGTCGAATTTCATGAACGTGTTAATTATGTTCCACAGAAATTCTGCTTTATGGCGGCCCATAAACTGCCCATAAACCACAACATCAACTCGCACAATTAAATTGTTCTAGCCTGGACCCTTTGCTGCGTGCCATCTTCTCGTTCTAGCCCGTTGCTTCCTGTCTCTACGCTAAAAAACATTCAATAAAAGGCACAAAAGGCCAAAAAATAACTTAAACAAAAAATAAATTCTGCTTTGAGTGTCGGTCTTTGATGGTTTCATTTAATTTGACACTGGTCAAGCACAATGCAGCTGAAATGTAAACTGTTTTTGACTAAAATGGTGGTTAAATGGCCACTGGTGGGACACTATCTACCATCCACTTCAAAAGCAGTGATTAAAAAGAACAGAAATCTCTTTTGTAAAGTTACCAAAGTGGTTGTAAATTTGGATAAACAAAACATGAACCCATCACTTGTAGTAAAAAGCTTGAGAGAATGTGTTTTTATGTTCTTATGTTAACATATTTGATCCACACATGGGAAAACACTTCTAATCAAGTCTAATTCATGGAGAAGGTGACGACTGATACTGAAAAGAGAAAGAAGTTCCCAGGCTGAGAATTAAGCTTCCTCTCAACAGGGTTATTATCATAAGAGCATAAAAACAGGTGGCGGTATAGTAGCAGTTTGTCAGTCCCTCCCAGCCTGCATGGTCTGCCTGTAGGTCACGGTTGGATGTCTTCAATGACACATCTGTCTCTCTCTGAAAGCCTGGCCCCGCAGTCCAAAGCTCTGGCTCCGGTTACCTGAGGGGCCTCCCCTGTACTCTGAACCCATATCAAAGCAGGGAAGGGGGCCACATCTCAGATGTCCAGGGGGAGCAGCTCACAGACTGCTTTGCTTCTCTTTACTTTGGATGCATGTCAGCAGTCAGAGGAAGTGCTCTTTCCATGAATCCATTTGTTTTGCTTTCGTCACTCAGAAAAGATGTAGCACAGAAACTAAGACGGGGAAGTAATGAGAAGGGTCGAGCTGCAGTTAAGAAACCAAGACGACTTAATAAACGATCTCTATGAAGAGACTATTGGTTTGAAATGACCAGGCGCTGACAGACCTCTGTCATTAATATGTCAAAGGACAAATTTAAAGGGGTCATAGGAAGAAAACATCTTCATGTTGTGCAGTTATTTCTACAGGAACAATGGTAGTTTTGTTGGGCGCCATTGGGGGACGTGTTTGGTAATTTAATGGTTCATATTGAGTTCACTTGCAATGAGGTATTAACAGTGAATGGATTGGTCTGTTTATCTTCTTAATTTTCTTGATGTCTACTGAATGGATTGAAACCAATTCTTCCAGTGTCACCAGGTCAACATTAGTGGACAATGTATTAACCCCTCTATTGGTGGGTTTTCATGACATTTGATATAGACTTTTGTTGTGTTGAGAAGATGAATCCATGTGTAGGAATCTGCAGTTTTTGACAAAGCTAGCGCTCATGGTTGCTAGATGTTGCTTCAGTGATACCCTAACTTTTTCTGTAGTTGGTTTTAGGTGAAGTGTCTTCAGCTGAACAAGATGGACTCCAGCTACATTGATTGTTTTTGGATTGTGATTCCACAGGTCAACAATAGGCTGTACGTATCTGTACGTTTACATCTTGTTTTTTAGGAGCATGTCTTCACAAATATGCTTAAAATCTACAATTTGCAATTCAGCATTTGACCAGTGGCGGCAGATACATTACACCTACCGAGCATCCAGCACAAGCATGGGCGTTGTACTTGCATTGATTCACACGCTGCACATATAATAATCTCTCAACCCACCTTGTTTGTTTTTTTTTCTTGCTGTATGAGTTTGCAGTTCTGCGACTCCTCTGATTCATTTAATCTTAAACATTTCAGAGATTTATAACATCAGATCCGGCTGCAGGTTTACTTTCCTAAATTCGAGGCTACCACCAGCTGTGAGCTTATACTTTGAGGATGAAGACATCCCAAGGGCAAAACAAACTCTATCCCTGCAGCCACAACACACCTCAGCAGATGGATATTTTTCTCGTGAAAGCAGAACACTTTTCTCCGCTCCTCATTTTGCCTCATATCTCCTACATTACTTCCCTCACATGCTCCTTCTCATTTTCTCAGACTTAGTCTCCATTAAACTTTTTTTTTTTTCTGTCTCTCCCTGTCCTCCATTTCCATCGTTCCGTCTCCCGCTCTTCATGAGTCTGGGATTGTCGCAGCAGGGTCATCAGTAGATGCTCATATACCCAGATGCCTTCCATTATGAAAACAGAAGGAAAAAAAAAAACATTTCAGGAGAAGTGGCTTTCAATGCGACTGTGCAAGACGGGGCTGAGTCAAACGTTGCTGGGTGCTTAAAATCTGCACCAGAACACAGGCAAATGTGCCTTTAATGGCCTATTCAGTCCTGAGGTGCACCCCAACCCCTTGTTCTGCCAGGGATCTTGACATGTTGTTGACATGTCTTGCATAGACAAAAGCTTTGAGGGATTGCAAAGAAAAAAAAAATGCATTCATACACAAACACCATCAAATAATAGTTTACAGGAGGTTAAGTAATCTTCAGATCTTGGCAGCTGTTGATGAAAGTCTGTTTTCTATGATTTGGAATTGAGTAGTATCAACACCAGTGTGCCAGTATTTCCACATGAGTGCTTTGGAAAATAACTGAATTCTCTGAAAATAGGGATATTTCAAAATAAAATTAAAACCCCAAATGCTGGGAAATGCATGAAGACAAAGCCATACCACCAAGAAGCCAGCGAGAGGCCTCATTTGCATTACCAAAATTGCGACGGATGTCCTACAACCGTGCAGTGCGAGGCCTTGCATTCCTGGATTTATTTTCCCTCCGTCCTGAAACGGGACCGCTCCCTCACAGGATGGAGGCGTCCTGCAAGCAGCGGTGTAATGTCGTGGAACCAACTCCTTCTAGGCTTCAAGAGTAGCAGCCCATTTTGTCTGCTCAATCTACCAGTCAAAAGCTGACAGCGAGATTTATGAGTGAAATAAAGGCAGCCATGGGCCCCGAGTAAACAAAGGAAGAGGAATATACCTTTTTATTTCATTATTTCTGCTGGCACAAAACGCAAAGCACTAAAGCAACTGGAGAGAATTTAAAACGTTCGCCCATCAATACATCCAGAAGACCTCCCAACACATCACAAGTGCCTTTTAGGAAGCACTAAATGATGCGCCAAAGGATATAAAAGAACAGTTGGAAATAAAATGTGGGGGAAAGGGGAAGGTATTGCTTGCCATTCTCACTCGTAGTCCACCATGTGAAAGAGATCATTTATTCCCACTCGTAATCCCTCCCAGGGTTTTTTTACTTTTCACCAGATGTGAAAAGTTGGTTGGCCACAAAATGAAGGTATCATCCAGCTAGGGTTTGCATACGTAGGCAAATGCTACATCTACCCCTTCATTGAGGCCAAACATGATCTCAGGACCAAAGATGTGTTGGAAATAGAAAGCAAAGGGAGGGTGTGGGCCTCTGTAACTTGGTGCATGGTGGATCTAGAACAGGTGGCTCGTGTTTTTACTCTAAACCCTCCCTCGCCATCACACCATCTCTATCCTCTATCCCCCACCCCAATCAAAGCTGGGATTTTCTTTACTTTGTAAGAAACTAAAACCGTGAGCTGTATCCTGCTTCAACTCCCCTATCCCCTCCAGTCATTATTCACCTAATTACCGTCATCCAGTTCACCAGCTCTTGTGCTCTTCCTACCATGTAACTAAGCGTCACACTACTGTACACTGTTAGTCCTCGCTGACAGCTAAAATTGAACGAAATGCTGCGTTTTATTACAACATTTTGTGTTCAACAGCCCTCTTGGGGCATTTAAACACTAATGATATTGTAATAATAGAGCAGAAATCTTGGCTCAGTTTTTATGGCCCGCACAGTGTATTTTTCATTATTGGTCAGATGCCGGGGACTGACTGCTGTAGGGAATCATTGTGGATTACGGGATACAGTCACACTGGGTGTAGCCTAAATGCACTGGAAAGGACAGAAGTGAGGGGTGGAGTGCACACATCTAGAAGCCCAATGACAGGCTGTCAGACTGCCACCTCTGGAGGTTTTCAGTTATTTCCAGGCTATAAACTCTGGGCAGAAATGAACAAAATAAAAAAACAAGCTTTTGTAGAAAGTCCCTTCGAGTGTATATTGTTAACTGCACTCAAAAATAAGAATGTGTTTGATGATTGTGGGTCTTGTTTTTATAGCAGAGCATGTCTCGCAAGGACAAACGACATAAAAAGTGTTTGGTTGAGAACATGGACGTACAAGTCTAAGTAATGATGGATCAGTATGGACAATGCCTCCCCACTTCCTTGTATTGGCCAAACTGACGCTATTTTCTCTGGGATACGGGCAGACTCACTCGCGTTTTCATTGTTTCTACTGTTTCTATACTCAAACAGACACTTGAACATGCATCAACATTATATTAACCACCTAAGATGACAGAAACCATCTCTGGCCCAAGTCCCATCCGCTAACATGGAGGAGGTGGAGCTTATGACCTATACTGCAGCCAGCCACCAGGGGGAGCTCTACTTGCTTTGGCTTCACTTTAGAGGAGCAGTTCCGCCGTCCATCTTTATACTGTCTTTGCTTCTGACTGGTATCAGGGCAGATGTAGACTTCGTAGTAAAATTAATATAGTGTTGTCTGTCGCTGTTGACAACACCTGTTCTGAAAGTTGCGTTGGCTTGGTCTTGAATCTGAAAAGGTTATTGTGAAGTTTGCTGCGTTGTGTTGTTGAATACTGCCTGGCAACTGATTGCTAAATTGGGCTTTTCAAACTTCTGACTAGTCTTGTTTTCCATCTTTATGGAAGTGGAATACAATTTGGATCTGTGATGGTGCAAAATGTAAAGTGTAGATGTTCTTCTTGTGGTAACCGCAATTAAAAACCCCTAGATCTGTTTGTTCAGTTTGACAGCAGATCACAGTGCTGGTCAAGAGGACATTTAGGGATGCTAGAGATGGTAGTCCAGACATGGAGTAGCCACTAAAAACAGACCGAATTGAAATGATGGCATCTCATCAAAGCAATGGTTGGACCAAAGTTTGTGAGAGATTGACTAGTTCATCCCATCTGTAGCAGAGAGGTAGTCCGATAAAGAAGTTGGTCGGTGAATGTGTCATCCTGTTAAAGTCAGCTGCAGCTCCCATTTTGCCATATTTTTCCTGCTTTGTTTTTTTATTTAATGAACCTGACAGGATGATCAGACATCAAAATTTTCTCATTTCGTAGCGGCTGAGAACTGTCCCGCCCGTGGGAGAGCAGAAATGGGTCAGGGATGTTATTTGGATGTGTGGCCCATTATTTGATGAAGTACTTAAAGTTTCCCCAAGGTCTAAGTTAGGATTCTCTAATATGATTTCCCCTCTAGCTAATTACATCATGAATAATTTGTAGACAGTCCACCACTTTGACTATCACATCTGGAGCAGAAATTGATGGAGAAACCGTGATATGTATGTGTGTTTGGGTTACAACAAAGGGAGGGAGGAGTAAAGAACTAGACAGAAAAGAGAGAAGGATCGGTCTTGGTGCCAGAGGAGTGCATAGAGATGACAAGGTAACTGATGTAATGTCAGAGCAGCAGGCTAAAAGGGGCCATAAAAATGGGACATTCACTAGACTGCAGATGATAATAAGACAAGATAATGCATAGCTTTCTAATAAAATCTTTATGGGAGTGAATCTCTGCTGGAGCTCCCCGTGCACACTATTTCTCCTGCCACCAAAATGCAGATTGTCTGTACTGGCTCTTACCAAAGAAATGTCCAAATGCACAACATATCCAGCTTTCTGGAAAGACGTCACTATACAGTAATGTTAAAAAGCAAGCCCTCCCATGGAAGTTTACATTTTTGGCACGTTTGGACAAGCAAATACGATAGCCCTGACTTTTCAAGAGATGTACTCTATAGACCTCTGAAGGTGTCTTGAAGGATCTGCTGCTAACTTTACCACAAGTCCTGGAAGTTGGAAGATGGGGCCTCCATGGATGGGACTTATTTGCTCAGCAGATGCTGGATTGGACTGAGATTTGTGGAGATTGGAGGCCAACACCTTAAACTCGACTATGTATTCTTCAAACGATTCATGAACCATTTCTGCTTTGTGGCAGAGAACATCTCTCCTGCTTCAAACAGCTTTGATGACAAAATGTTCACTTGATGCCTAAAATAACCCCCGACATGTCATGTCAATCACTTCACCTGTCAGTGGTCGAGATGCTATGGCTGATCAATGTACTTTTTCTCATTTTATACGTATATCCAGCCTCCGTACCTCTTCACCCCTCATTTAACACCAGTTGTTTTGGGGTTTTTTTCAACTTTTTGGTTAGCTACTTAAACCTGATGCAATATGTAAATATCTTTTGTACCTTAACATATTTACTGTTATATAGTTTCTCTTGTCTTACCTTATTTTTTTGTTCTATGCCGCTGTAACACCTTAATTTCCCCGCAGGGATAAAGAAAGTCCTATCCTATCATATCCTATCCAAACCATACCACAAGGAAAGTCATCTTTATTTAGTATTTCTTTTTTTATGAATAATATTATATGGTTAGAGCTTATCGCAAATCTTATTTTACGCAACAGCTACAGCCTTTGCATCAGAAGCAAGTAGTTAGTGTTTGTCCTGAACAAAAAAAAAGCAGTTGTTTGCAATCCATTACATCGGACTGCATTTGTTTTCAATAGTGGCATTAAGATTATTTCCTGACTAGTGGAATGACTTATTAATAAAGAGTCATAGGAATCTGCAGCCTTTCTGATTTCTTACTATCTTCTTGTTGACCGTCCTCCTGGGTCACGACTGACCTGGTCTGTTTGACTGTTTATAAAGCGTAATATAAAATGTATCTCCTAATTCAGCCAACTTCTTCCCAACTAATTACGATATATTGTACACTTCTTTTCGGAATCCATTGGCAGTAGACCACATTTATATCAAATAACGTAACATAGAAACACAAATTTGACTCGGGAGGACGATACGAAGTCTAAAGAGCCATTTACACCAGATGACACAATACTCCTCAGTGGCCAAGACATACATAATCATTGGGACCTAATCTTTATTCTTTAGTCTTTACGGTGATCACAGCATAGTCTGTAAACAACAGCGTATTAGTTACCGCTCTGATTTTTTGGATAATGTGCTTCCTTGTCACCTGCAGCTCTTCATCTGATAGCCCACTGTGGCCGCTCCATCTTCTTTCATTACTCCCTGCAATAATTCAAACAGAAATGGCAAATTGCTGAGATTACATCATAATAAAAGTCAACTTGTGTGTGCTTGAAGCAAGTGTTAGATGATGATTTAGCACTCTGGATTCATATCCATGCAGTGTATCTGTTTGTAGAGATTACACTGGCAGTAACTGAATACAGCATTCTCCACGGACAATGAAAATCGTCAATATTGCCACTATTAGCTTCATAAATTTGATATTTTTGTCAATCCGCACCACTCTCAAGGCGACTGGGAGCTCTTAACTTGAGCAGTGCCGTTACTTTCAAAAAATAATACTGGAACTGTCGTAAACGGGACTAGATGTTAATGCCAAGCTGCAACAAATGTGTTTGTTTGCTTTTGCCAATGAATGATTCACTTGGATCATCAGTCAGAGTGAAGCAGCTGTGGGGAGTAACGGGGAGGAGCCGAGTTCGGGAGGCAAGCCGAGTTGTGTGAGGCGGCCCCGCCGTCGTCCCTTTGGGTGTTTTTGATGCCTTCGCTGACACAGTGTAATTTGTTTCCTTTCTGTTGTTTCGTTTTGTCATCCATCTAATCGAGTCGCTGTGCGCCGTGTGTTTTCGTCCCCGCACCGGCATGTAATTGGTTTGCGAGGCGGCTTTTTTTTTTTTTTTTTTTTGTTTGTGACAGTTGTGCAGCATATGGCGGAGATTAATGGAAACTGTCCTGAAAATCCCTTTTAAAAACTGTTGCGGCATGGTGGCATTAAACGGGTGTCTGGTTCAAAGAGTTGAATAAGACGGAATGAAACTGTGCCTTTCTATTTGTGTTTTCTCTTATCAGCTCTGCACCTCAGTTTCTGCTGTGAGGCTGCAGTATATCAAACGCTCGTAACGTTTCTGTGTATTTATATGAGTTTTTAATACATGTGATTTTATAAAACGCATTCGTTCAGACTTGCAGCTCATTTAACCTGCTGGTGGTGACCAAAGCTAAACAAGAATTGGTGTGTAGTGATTGTAACTCACACTAAACTGTTATTTGAGCCGGTTGGATCGAGTAAAACTGTGATGATTTAGTCTCATAAAACTGGTTTATTCAATAATAACAGTATTATCGTGTGTTATGACTGAGACGTCTTGCCTGAAGCACCTGGAACTCATGACTTATTTCTGGCTTGCAGTTGAACTGAATAATTTTTATTTCTCTTTACAAAATAAAATCAAATAGAAGGAAAAAAATGAAGCTACACCAGGGTTAGATTTCAGTGCTGATGAGATGTCGGGTTGCTCTCTGGGTTCGTTTCACGGCGTTGTGATGAGGCTGGGTCTTTTGAATGGATTTAGTTTTAAAAACATCCAAGCTAGGCCGGCAACTAATGATCGTATTTGTTAGGAATTCGTCTGTTATTCTTATTTCATTCATTACTCATGCAAAACACATAACATGACATATTGAGGTTGCTTGCTTGCTTGGTCTAAAACATTAAGCCTGATATCTTGCAAGACAAAGTACCAACCTCTCACCTTTGTCAAAGTGGTTGCACTTGAAACGCTAGAAGGCACTTTGGATTAATATATTCATCCCATGGAATATCTTTTTATACCCAAAGTTAAAATGTTACAGGAACATGTTCTTCACTATAATCTACAATTATAATGAGATGTGAGGTGGCTTCCAACTCTTATCTAGAAGTTTTTAGGGCCTGTGTTGAAGTAAAAGTCACGCAGTTTGAAGGGGAAGAAACCAAGAGCGTTTATTAACACAGCCCCCTCTTGGCGTGTGCCTCAGAGCGTCCCGTGTCTTTATCTGTCCCTCAGATTGGCGGTTAAGTGACAGCAGAGGTGGATGACACCGAGGACTGAGGGACTCAAAAGTTTGAGGGCGAGGTGTGGAAAGGGAGACGGCGATCTAGTGGCCGAGGAAACCGACAGAGCCTCAGGAGGACGGGCGGGCCATTGAGAAAATGAGGGGGAATGTCATGCTCATGAGTAGTGGCGGCAGTGGCGTGGCGGAGAAGAGGGAGGCGGGAGAGTGACAGCGGGGGGAATGAGAGGAGGTTGACATGTGAGGGCAGGAAAATACAAGAGAATGTAGACCTTTGTGGAAAGGAAAGATTTTACGGTGTTATCATCTGTCACTGACGGTCTTTAAGTTGCGGCAGAAATGAGCTTTTATCGGCTAAATGGTTATATTCACGTTTCTGAGACAAGTTTATAGGTGTCAAAGTGAAAAGGGTATAAAAGACATGGTACATTTGGCTTAATTTATAGACGTCTGGCTGCAGTAATAACTACATCACCATCACATCACCCCACTGTAAAACTAAGCCTGTTCAAACAGGACTAAAGACAACAACATCCACCTAAAGCGGCAGAGGTCTCACACAGAGGGATAATTGGAGCCTCGGCAGTAAGAGCGTAGCCTTGCACTTTGCTCTGGGTAATTTAAGATATTTAATGTTTCCAAAAGCCGTTCTGGGAAATGCAAATGTTTAATTCAGTCGTTACTCTTAATTTATTTGTGCTTTTAAAAAGTGTTTCACAATCACAATTTATTTGTTCGTAGAGAGGTGCCGTATGAGCTCTTCATTTACTGTAAATAATTCCAAATTGACGGATTTGAGAGAAAATGTGTCACTGGGAGCCGAGGATGAATGACTCACGAGACACTGTGGCAGAAATAAAATTGGCAGCTTGCTTGCATTTGGGATACCTGGGCGCACCAGCTCGAGCCAAAAGGCTTCCCCTGCTGCCTTAGAAATCTGGGTTACACAAGCATTTAGAATAAAATTTTGCAATCGGATTTGCCCACAGGGTGAGGCTTAACTCTGATGAACTTTGCTCCATTGAACTTCAGCAAGCCGACTTAACTGAGGTGACCTGGGAACAAAAAGCAAAAGCTCCTTTGTTGAAGAGACTGTTTTTATTTACAAAGAGCTTCACAACTTTTGCATCTTGGCACAGAATGGCGTAACTAAATTAGAAAATGAATATAATTGTGATTCATTACAGATATTGAGGAAAAACTGATTGAGTTACAGTCACAAATCAAAAATATTGGTCATTAAAAACTGCTGAGTCATTCCTGGATATATTCTGTGTTTCTATTGAGGATGTCACCGCTACAAGGACGTGGTTTGGTTTATGGCAGACTTGAAATAAAAACTACAATAGATCGGGCTTTGCTGACGGCCGATAGCGATGCCTGGATCGACCGCGATACCAATCTCCTGATTGGGACATCAATCATTTCTATAAATGCTCGTCTATATAGCACTCATTCTGCTGCGTTTGAATCTTCTCAGTGTGCAGGAATGCCTTCTTTTTGCGTACGTTAGGACAGTTTTGAGCTCAATGCCATTAGGGCCCATAAGTAGCTATCTGTGTTTCTGAAAGATCTGCTGAGCCAATCAAAACGTTGGGGTGGGCTTCATGCATTGATAGACAGAAGAGTACAACGTAGTCATACATCATCTGAGCGCTGTGGAGTTGAATTCTTTTACAACTAAATGGCTCTGATTGGTTGTAAGACAAGACTGTCTCATAAAGCACGCACCTACACTCAGGATTAATCCCAGGTTTAATGTCTTTCCCAAGAACACTATCACTATTGAATCATCCATGTTTGCAGCGGCGTGCATGCATCTGAGCCAGCGAGCTAGCTAACACTTTGCAAATGTTTCCAAAGACGCTTGATGCATTTAGCTCCACTTTGGAGGTCAGTTGCCCCATTTAAACCTCTACCGTTCCCCCCACAAAATGCCGCCAGTTTGTTTTAGTTTACCCTCCCAAGAGCAACACAAAAACAAGCACTCACACAGTGAACCAGAGCCAGTTGAGCACAGATTCTCATCATCTTACGAAAACCATCAGATAGCAACCACAGTGCTTATTAACCTCTGCCACAAACCATAGACCAACAAGTTGGCAGACGTTCTAAGGAGCCATTGTGCCTTTGATGAGGTTTTAAGGTCCCTGGTTTCCTCCGCTGAGGAAATCACTGGATCTTAGAACAGCTAAATCATGGTGCAACAGTTTGCAGCTAATCAGCTTTCATTGTATTTGTTTCCCTATTTGCAGGCAAAGGATTTTTTTTTTACCATTTTATCCTTTTTATTGTTTCTCCGGTAGCCACTGGAGATACAGTATTGTGTTGCATGTGCTGAGGGATAGTTTTAAAGGATTTTTGTTGTACCTGAGGTATCTGAGAAGTTATATCGTGTTATATTTTCCACCGTACTGCATTATTCATAGAGCCCTTTTGTTATATTCCTCAAGCTTGACGGTAAACAAGCTGCTCAGGCTTTCCTGTATCAGTTTGATAATGTCACAAAAACATGTCAAATAGCCGTGTAATGCTGTGTAAGGTGTGTTGTCGGGGCTTACGTTTGCTTCGGATTACAGTCAAAGTTCAAAAGAAGACATTTTGCATTTTATTTCGTACTCTTTAGATTACTGTTTAAATGCCTACTCAAAACCATTATTCCGTCCAAAAAAAAAAAAAAATTACCAGATTAATTCCCTTTTGCCCAAACCCTAAATTTATTAATGTTTGCCTTCGCTCTACCCAAAACCAGAGAAGCAGTGGAGCATTTGACTTGTGTCTGGAGGAAGACACTTCACCAAATGGTTCTATTTGCTGGTTTGGATGATAAAGGCAGATTGCGTTTGCTACCATATGGTTTTATTTTTCAGCTCAATCAATGGCCTGAAGGCTACAACAGTTTCATTATTACTGTCTGAATTTAAAAGCAGGCCTGACTCAGCCCCGTAACTTTCACTTGACCCTCTTGCCATCTGTTGCTGTCGTTGTATATTCAGAGGTGTAAATCAGTAAAGGGCTTCGGCTGATCAATAGGTTTAAAGACGGGAACGTCTGCATCACGTTTATGAGGATCGCTAGAAAAGATAAGATTTAACATTAAAGGCTTTGGAGTTTGCTCTTCATTGATAAATGTATTGAAGGTGGTCACTCAAAACAAAGGTTCCCTATAAAACACTGTGAGCTGGTTCAACTTTTAAGCTGAACTTCACTTAGCGCCTTTAAAAAATGTGAGTTATTGAACGGGCCTTCGATCGTGTGTTCAACATCCCTTGAATCACCTCAATGTCCAGTTTTACGTGAGGCTGTATAAACCATACAGACTATTTAAACTGACTTTAGTGTGTGGTGCAGTGAAGGCATCAGGCCTGCAGTGGAGGACTTTATAGGTGGGTGATGAAAACAAGGGGTGTTCAGCTATATGTTGGTTGTTCGGACTTGAAGTACAGACGGGAGGGTGCAGTAGAGTCATTTTCTGTAGTTGGAATATCTTCATGACGTAGGGCTGGGCGATAAAACGATAATGATATATATCGCGATAGTGATCGATATCAATAGAAAATACGTTCGATAGAATGTTCGATAATTTCACTTGAACTCCGTTAGAGAAAAATAGTTAGAAAACCCCGAGCCAGAACTGCAAGTCATTCTGGGGGACGTAGGCAGAGGAAGGGCTTTAGCCTTTCAACCTATCACGGCCCAGCTAAGCCAGGTTGGTGGCATCAACAACAACAAGTACGAACGAATGGTGTGGAGTTTGAAAGGAGAATATGAGTATGACAGCGCGTAGATAAAAAAGGAAAGGTCACGTCACCAGTTTGGTAATATTTTGGTTATTTTAAGTCAGACAAGAGTCAAACCGATGTTGTCTGCAAACTTGGTTGCGAGTGAGCATATTAATTGGCTCTTGTCTCTCTTGATTAGTAGTGTAAGAGTCGGTTAAGAGTCGGTTAAGTTTCGTTTATCTACCAGCCGAGTGAGTGGCTGCTGACTCGGTTAAGCAGGGATCTGCGAGCAGCGGTTATGAGTCGGTTAAGTTTTGTTTCTCTGCGTATTGTGCGTAAGTCAGTGAGTGTCTGAGTGCCTTAGTTTGCTAGTGGTCAAGTTGGGTACAAATTTAGGAACACTCTGAAGACTTGACATGGCTTGAACAAACAAGCAAATGTAGTTGGAGGGCTATTATCTCTTGACAGGAGACAGGCAAGGTCTTGGTACCTCAAAGGGTAGAAGTGCCAGCACTGTGCACCAAACCATACCGGCCCACTTAAAGCCCTGCTTCAAACAATGCACGTTGGAAAGCATGCTAATATGCTAATCATGCCTCTTTAAGCACTTCATTGGAATGAATGCCGTCTTGCCAAGAGTTGCATGCCTGTGGGCTGCATTAAATGGAAATTTACAGGCTGAATTAAATTTGTTAAGTTAATGCAGACCTTTTACGTTTGAACCGAATGACCCTCGCTGCTTTCAGACGTTATGCTAACTTAAGCTAGTTGACTCATGCCTGTAGCGTAGCATAAAGACCTGTAGGAGTATCAGTCTAACTCAAAATTCAATAGTCTAGTGTGCTAAAATATCATGATATCATAATTTCCATGTTTAAAGACTCAGAAAACTCTTAAAATCGGATCTATTTATATTAAGTGGTGATTTAACTATTTGTATTATTTCTTCAAATTGGTGTGATGGTGTCCTTAAGTTAACCTCTGCTGGCTTGAGCTGTATTAATGTTATCAATGTCCTTTGTTGGTATCGTAACAACTGCTGTAATGACACAGTCAGCTTTGATTCACAGGTCTATACTGTCACAGTAAATTATGAATTTCCCTTCCTTCACTTCTGAGACTAATAATAAGACAGGGATGACAATAAATAACAATAGGCTGACACCTCATTCCGTTTTCCATCGCCCAAGCCGTCAGCGACACAGAAGTGAGATACACAAAAGCGTGGCATCCACATCAATCTCATACGCACCCGCAGATGCTGCTCAACACATTCCACCTGCCTCGCCATGTCTGCCAAATTAATCTGTGCGAGGAGATGAGTTTGGGATGAATTCATCTCTACTGGATGAGAGAGCAGCTCCCATATGTTGGGCCTGTTGGGAACCTGAGAGCCGTATCCTTATTTCCCCTGAGGTGGCGGTCGGCGTAACCCAGACCGAGGCATGGCGGCACTAAATGGAGAAGAGATAGGGGAGAGTTATCAGTAGAGACTGCTGAGAGAGCACGCACACACACAGCTACGCAGAGGTTCCTATCCTTAATGTGACCTACTTCTCCTTATGTTACCTGGTTGTTATGATAGCTTCTTATCTTCTGTCTGCGAGACGGCGGCGGGGCATCCGAGGTGAACTATACTGCCGCAGATGCCGCCTTGAATTTGAATCAACAAAAGAGGAACAAAGCAGCGTGCGATGTTCAAGACGTGCAGCGGGAAAGAAATGTGAAAAATAAACTCTGCCAACTGGATTACATCTCGCAATCACACATAAATAACGTCCTACCATAACGAGTCAGGAGGCGCTACAGAGGTATTGTTCTGCTTTGGTTTATTTTCTGCGAGGATTCATGGCGCTCAGAACTCGCCACATTATGATGATTGGAAGTCCAGTTGGTTTCACTTTTCATTAGATGATGAACCGACAGGGCTCTGATGCACCAAGCCAATGGTTTGCATGTGTTGGGCCGTTGCTGAGCGACCGTGGCCGAAGGCAGGAGGAGGCAGAGCGCTGGCGTGGAACGTATTTGGCACAGACACGTGGAACGCGAGATAACTGATGTTATCTCGGTAGTTCTTTAATATCAGTTTGGTTTGTCTGTGCCTTTTAATAGCAAAAGATGTAGCCTGTAAGCAACCAAAACAATGAGCGGAAAAAAAACATCCACTTTTACTTTACGCACTTTGATGCATTGTGCAAGTGTGAGTGCAGCTTTAAAGGCATTGTTAATAAAAATAACAACTTTATTTGGTTTAGTAAGTTTTAAACCTTAGCATTTTAAAATGAAAAACATAAAACACTGTTTCTGAGCAAGGGTTTGAACCCATTTGTTCCTATCTATCAGTTTGGTGACTTACATTGTGTTATGCATTCTTTAGTGAGTCTGTGTAAACAGAAATGTGCTATATTTAAAATATACGGTAAATTCTGTTCATATTTTTTTTAGATACTTATCATTTGCAAACCCACTGTCCTGTTAATGACTAAGGTAAGCTAACTAGCACTTAGCAAATCAGAGAATGGACATGGGCCTTCTGAGGGTGTCCTGTGGTGTCTGGCAACAGGATGTTGTTAGTGGGGGGATCTTTTAAGGGGAGGGGCCTCTGTGGATCATCCCACAGATACTTGATCAGTTTGGGATCTAGTGAATTTGGAGGCCAGGTCAACACCTTGTGCTGTTCTTCATGTTTTTTATAATTGTTCCTTAACTGTTTTGTGTCTGTGTCAGGCTGCATCCTGCTGGGGATGGCTGCTGCCATCAAGGAGTGTCATTGCTATGGGGTGGGGGTGCCTGGTCTGGTCTATGTGGGTGCTACATGTCTAAGTAACATCCACACCAATGAATGCCAGGTGCAAAAGTTTCCCAGCAGAACATTAGATTGTCACAAGATGGTTTTAATGTTATTTACTTCTACTGTCAGTGGTTTTAATGTTGTGGCTGATCGGTGTACATGCTTTGTGTTTGATGCAAGTTATCCGAACTTGCAAACTGACTGCTTACCACTGCGTAAAGCATGGGTGCTACATGTCTAAGTAACATCCACACCAATGAATGCCAGGTCCAAATGTTTCCCAGCAGAACATTGAACTGTCACAAGATGGTCAATGTTATTTACTGTCGGTGGTTTTAATGTTGTGGCTGATCGGTGTATATACACACTGCGACATATATTTTGCACATATACCAACGCCATTTACCAAGAAAACAAGCTAATATGGGCAGTGTACAGATTTCGAGCAGTGACCCAGCTGTTGGGAACAGCTGTACTTAAGGTGTCCTAATGCACAGGGTCTATAAACACCTGCTGCACAATCTGTAACAATGGTTCCCCACTGAGAACGTAGTGTACTTGTAGTAGTGTTAGGGTTCCATGAATAAAAATCAGATTTATAACAAAATATATAAAGAGAATGCTTTTCATCAGCCACCACCTCAATTAACTATTTGTTCTCAAACTATTTCTTTAACCTTTCAGAAAAGAAAAAAGCTTGTTTTTATGAAAACTCTCAGGAGGTCTGGCTCCCACGTCGATGTGTTTCACTATACTTTTTCGCGACCGGATAACTGATGTAATTTGTTATGTTAAGAATCTGAGAGAAATTATAAATGGACTTGTCGGTATAATAAGACAGACGCAGAGTCGTAGACATTGCGAGGTTATGCCCCAGCAAACGCGAGAAACGAAGCAGCCGCGCCGGCCCTCATATATTCTACTCAGCGTAGCCAGGCCTGGACACGCTCTGCTTCTTTTGTTATGCTACAGCTGTATAACAGCACCGCACCATATGGAAGACATCACACACCAAAGCCAGATTTGACTTTCTCAGAATTATCTCCAAGCAAAAAACTCCTTTTAATCTCTAACCTCACGCATTCAATTATCACTTTGATCAAACTACCATCTTTTAATTATTTCACTGTGATATATAAGAATTTTCTGGATCATTTCACGGCGTCAAAGAATGAAGCCAACTCTCAGCCTTGACCCAGATCTAAGGACACACATGTCCATATATGTCTTCTGCTGTAGACGTTCATAACTCATACTTGCCAAAAAAAAAACATTACATCAAGATATACATCTGAGAAACAGACTAAACACAGGCTAAAGATTTATCATGTCAATATTATGGCGCAGCTGGAGAATGCTAATTCCTTTATGAATAAATGAGAAGTTGTGGAATAATGGCGCATGAATCAACACTGGAAACTTAACTCCGCTTATCCTGCATAGTGTAACTCTATATGAAAATCAGATTCAACTAAGATTCCTGATAGCCATCTAATAGACAGGAAATTAGATGTAAGAGTTTGGAGCCAAACAAACCAAATGGGCTAAACAGGCCTGTTTGCTTTTGTCTTCTTAAGGTTAAAGTCATCCGAGGTCTGTCTGCGTTGCGTGCCTGCAGTCTGTAGGACAGAAAATGAAAACACGAGCACAGAGATGCAGATACGGAGAAGACGCTCGGCATCGACGCGAACTCGCTCACAAACCAGCACAGGGGCCCGGAGTATGATGAATGATGTTTGGGCTCTGAGGGTTGCACTTCATTAGGGAGGAGGACAAACTTTGTGCCAAGCTCAGTGCTCTGTTTATGCTTTCTGGTCTCTGACCGGCCAGCGGAGACAGTGGGAAACAATGCTCAGTGTCAGCTGGGGGGCGCACAACGCATCCGCGACTGGGCCAGACGCTCTCACAATCTATTCGCTGTATAGTATGTCGTCCGCACGGGTCTGTGAAAAGTTAGCCGGTCAGCACTGCGATGATGGATTACCTATAAGGACTGGAAGTCAAGCTGGGTCTCGTGTTTCCTCCCGTGTCCCATGTTTATTATTACACATTGTGTGGAGTCATCTGTCAGCAGACCTGCCTCAGGCCGTGTTACAGATACAGTGAGCTAGCTCTGGCAGTGCTGGACTAATCAGACGCATCAGGGATTATGCTGATTATTAATGATTGTGCGGAGCTAATGCAACTGCTGCTTGTGCAGCTCTGTGCCACGGGTTGGCACGTGACCAACATAAATACGAGACCTTGCTCGTGTCGTCATTATGCTCGTGGATGTGTCCGATTGTTTGGAACCCGTTAAAGCTTTCTCAAGATGTGAGAGTTGTCTTGAGTTGTGTGCAGTGTTGTGCAAGTTCACACTAAGCAAGAACTAGTTCAAAGTTCATAGTTCGCATCAAAATGAACAGTTCGCGTTCATTTTCTCGTTTTGTTTGTTTGTTTGTTTGTTTGTTAAATGAGCAGCTTCGATCTATTCTTGTTCAATAGATTCTCTGACTGACCTGCCCATCCATCCCCAGCCTGTGACGCTGTTTCCGCCAGGATCCGTGCTACTTTTTTCAATAACCATTGACTGTATTTACTAGGAAATAACTCAACTGTTTGCGTGGATCAGTTGCTTCTGCGGCCTCTCTTTCAGCTGCACTAGTCATGCTGCTATATGGCGTTTTTGCTTTTTTTTTTTCCTGAACGGGAAAATATTTCCTTCCAGATTGAGCGAAACTCACGTCTACCCTCACAGGAGCGACGAACGCCATTCTGCATTTCAGATGTATAAGTAAGACCTTCTTCATTGTATTAAAGGAGGCTCTAGGAGCTAACCTTTGTGAAGTTCATGAAGTAGTATATCAGCATGTCTTTCTCTTCACTGATAGTAGATTTTAAAAACAGCTAAATTATTTAATCCTAACTGAATGGTGTTGTTTTGGAGATTGACATGTGGCGGGCGCGGATTTCTCTTGTTGACTTCAACTCAAACAGAAATTCATTCATTCATCTTCTGTAACCGGTTGTTCCTGTGAAGGGTTGCAGGGTCTGCTGGAGCCTATCCCAGCTGCAGCATTTATTAGTTGTTGTTTGCTTTCCTTTACGTTGAGTAGGTGTGTGCGATGTCTCCGAGGTGATTGGGAAGGTCCCAGTCCTGGCTCCTGATTGGCTGCAGCACGGACCTCCCTCATACATAAGCAGCCAAGATGGCGCGTCTGCGCTGGCAGCAGGATTTTCCTCATCCTCCTCATCTCCCAACCGGCCACAGCTTTTTGCTTCTTTGTTGTACATGAATTTTGTTTGTTCGTTTACTTTGAGTAGTAGGAGTGGACTGCCAGTTTTGTTACCTTATTTCTGTTTATTTAGGTAGGGAGGTAAGTGTTTTGTCTTTTGTTTGCATTTGTTAGGTCATCTGATTTATTTCTAAGTAGGGTTGTATTGTTTGTTATTTTGGCCTTGGTCCACCCCAAAGATACCATCCACTCATTGTTAAATAGTTTTATTTTCTGTAAATAAATTCTTTCTTTATATTGCATTCAGTAGTGTTTTGGTGGCTACTTGGGACTTGGGGAAGATGGCGGCCTTAAATCATGTTGTGTCCTAGACACCCCTAGACGGGGCATAACAGCGGGGTACACCCTGGACAGTCCTCTAGTCCTATCACAGGGCTAACACAGAGAGACAGACAACCATTCACACTCAAACTCACACCTACGGCCAATTTAGAATCACTAATGAACCTAACGAGCATGTCTTTGGACGGTGGGAGGAAGCTGGAGTACCTGGAGAGAACCCACGCAGACACAGGGAGAACATGCAAACTCCACACAGAAAGGCCCAGTCGAACCCGGAACAGGATTCAAACCCGGAACCATCTTGCTGTGAGGTATCAGTGCTAACCATCACTCCACTGTTCCGCCTCAAACAGAAATATTTATTTAAAAAATGTGCACTATTTTAGCTTTGTTGCAACATCTACCTTGTCATTCTCTGTCCTGGATGTGAAGCGTTCATCAAAACTGGTGTGAGGACTGCTTATAACTTGAAGTTCTTTTGAATAAAATCTGCAAAAACCATTGACCTGTCTGTAGTCAGGACTAGAATCAACTTTGTTTTCCACTTTCTTTTGTGATCAGTTCTCAGTACCTACATTGAAATGTTTTCCAATATTTTTTATGGATACCATCATCGCCAGGATTATGTCTTATCCTCTGGTGATTTTAATCATCTATATAACTGTAACCTAGATTTAATATACATCTGGATGGATTCATTTCAGCAAAGCAAAGAAAATTTCCTTTTCTGTAAGTGTAAATGTAACAGACCTTTGCCTCTACTTGGCGTGCCAGTAGAAAGTTTGGCAGCGCATTTTACCGCTGCTTCCCGTGAAGCAGCCACAAACACAAATTAGGTGTGGAGTGAAACAGTTTTTTTTCTTTCTTTTGGAGGCAGTGTTGCCGTGGAGCACAGTATCATTCAGAGAACAACAATGGCATGCAAAGTGGAACTGCTTGTTCCCTTGACAGTGAACTGAAAAGTGAAACATTTGCTCTTTTGTTTTTTGTTTTTTTTTCTCCGCACAAACGGAAGCGGTGGAAATGAAATGTAGGGAACGCGGCCAACGTGGTCTCTCTTGTTCCTTTTGTTTGTCAAGTGGCGTGAAGCACCACAGTCCTTTCGTGAGTGTCAGTAAAAACCATCACGTGACGGCAACTTCTCTCCTACACATTTGGAGTTGCAAAATGTTTATCTGGAATTTTTTTTTCCCTTACTTGTGTTCAGGGTCAAAGCAATTCGTAAATGTCTGCAGGACTATATTGGTGCTTATTTGTGCCGTAGGTAATGATACACCTGTGTGTGTCTGTGCCGTGTTTGTGTGTACTTCTCAGTTTAAAGGATGGCTGAAGACATGTCGGCCTTGGAGGCAGAGCAGCAATCACGCCCCAGCAGCTCGTCCGGATGGGAGGTCATAGGAAATGTGTGTTATGTATAAGGACCCGTCAGCTGGTTTCACGGTGTCACCGCACCTAATGAGTCCTCTGGCCTCCTGGGACGTTTTCACAGGGTTCAGTCCAAATAGCGGAAATGACTTGGCTGTGACCCTCCTCCTCCTCCTCCTCCTCCTCTTCTCTGCTGTACCTCGCTAGGGCAAACAGGAGGCTGCACAGAGTCAGCAAACCTTTCAAACACTTGAGGACAGTAAATGTGTAGTCCCTCGCGTTGGAGTAATGGTTTCTGTAACAGTGTGGCGACTTTGTGAATGTCATGAAACAGTTTTGCAGTTGAATAGTCTCCTTCCGACGACTGTCAGCAGATTTAACGAGCCTTTATAAACTCGTTTCTTGCACGTTTCCAGTT
This sequence comes from Chelon labrosus, assembly GCF_963514085.1. Lineage (NCBI taxonomy): Eukaryota > Metazoa > Chordata > Actinopteri > Mugiliformes > Mugilidae > Chelon > Chelon labrosus. The sequence continues at coordinate 7,816,325 of NC_140351.1, read as the reverse complement.
TCTGGCGGGTCTGCACTGCGGCGACTCTAGAGACTGCCTCGCTGGTCGAGATTCACACCGTTTAAGCTCTCCGTAAGCCATCTGCTAGTCCCAAAACCAAACGAGGTTAGAAATAAGCTGGTCATTGAGGTTGCTGAGATCAAACCCGGAGCTAAAACGACAGCGGACATCGAGAGTGGATTCATCAGGAGGCCAGAGCTCTAACTGAATGCTAATGTCGCTACGTGAATGCTAGATGCTGATTCTCCAGCCTGCCCCTGCGATATTAACAAACGCGCGGCCGTCAAACACTTAGCGCTAATTACGGTAACAACATCAAATTTCCTGTGGCTGCTTCACAATAAAGGTCTGCTGAATTACTTTAATCTGAAGCAGCTGCAGCAAATCTTCTGAGTGCATTGCTGGTCGCTAGCAGTTTCTTGAAAAGTCCCTCGTGCATAGGGAAGCAATCTGAAACCAGCACGCCACTGGCGGATTCGACCACCACCACCGCCATAAAAGAGGCTATAGAGAGATGTAATTACTGAATGTAAATGCATTTCATGTCTGTTGTAGAAAATGCACATCATGTTGCTTTTCATGCAGATCGGTCTCACTTTTGTGAAAATCTCAGGTCTCTTACATTTTTTAAAATCTGGCTCAATTACTTCCTTGAGAGGCCAAGTGTGAAACAGGAAAATGTTTAAACATAAGTTTGAGCTGCTTGGGTGTTCTTGTGGTGAATTTACATCTTGCAAACAGTTTGTGTGTGTTGCGAAAAGACAATGGGTGTTGCAACATGACTGATGGCGTCCTGTCGTTGGCATACTTGTGGCCCACCTGTTGGTTTTGCGTCATTGCCTCTTGACCTCTTTTAGCAACGTGGTGTCCGGCTTGATGGATTTTTTTCTTCATAAACTGTGCAGACTTGATGGTTGATGATGGATCCAGTTATTTTATGCGCACAGCCACGTAATTCCTACGTCCTGGCCTTAGTTGAACGTAATCACACTGGTAAATGTTGGCCTAATGCTGCATATAAACATGAGTCACTGTCTAGATGAATAAGCCAATGAAATAGTATTCAGTATATACCCATTTAATTTCAGGTTACATTTCTCAATTGCTTGCACCAAAAAGAAAAATCCACCTGTAAAAATATATTTTTTTTTTTCCCAACTCATATTTTTCCACGGCAATGTCATCAGGACACATTTTTTTGCCCAATTATCTATGATAGAAGAGATTCTCATTGAGATTAATTGCTTTTATTTGACAAGCCACAGAAGCGGCGGCGGCGGCGGCAGCAGGGACGCATATCTCGAAAAGCACAACTTACGGCAGCGACGCCACAGCTCGCCACTAATGTCAGCCTTTCATCTCCCGTCTCTGCTGATAGCAATATTTCCCCCACCTCTGCAGATAAACTTAGGACATAAAAGTAACGACTGGAGCAGTAATTACCTGATGCAATCTGAATCCAGAGCAGTTTTCAGTTTTCGTATCCCACGACGCGGCGGATGTACACCGTGTTTCACAGTGTCTCCGATATAATTAAATGGAAAACAATGCAGGTCATTTAGCGTGTTGGTCTCGGTGGCTGGTCTGGTTTTGGAATTAGTCCGCTCAGACTGAGGGGTTGTTTTGGTTCAGGATGACCAGACCTGCTGTTTTTCTACTGGGAAAAAATGAGAAGAAGCCAAATGCTCGATGAGGGTCAGTCTAGGTCTAGCCGGTGTTCTTGAACATTTCCGTTTGTCTGCACCGATGCCTGAAATATCGAGATGTCCTTTAGTGACATTCTGATCTGTCACGTTGAAAAAGTAGGGTCTGCCGGGTAAACGACTTCAGCGACTGACTTCACCGTCGAGTCAAACAACAGTCGACATAAAACAGCATACACAAGGCGGGAGAAAATACAGTTAATAAACCTGGGATGGTGTTAAAAGACGAATCGAGAGCTGACTAATTTCACACCGGTGGTCCGCGTTCAGTCTCGAAAAGCTGAGCGCAGACGTTCAGTTCCTCTGATGCTCCGGCGCTTTACTGCAGTGATGGATGGCTTCAGTCTGGATAACGTACGGTGGGTGTTGTTGTCAGAAGTGGGATCCGCTAGAATGAAGTCATCCTGTAAACAGAAGATTAGGGTTTGGCAGGGAAGCCCGCCGGCGTACGTTTGAATGTTGCGACATCTGGCTTCCTCCTGAGTCAAAAGAAACATATGTGCAGGCATCTCTCTGTCCTAGAAGAAGGGTGGATCTTTGGTAGAATCCAGTTTCCACTCTCCTTTTGTATCATGACATTAATATGTCACACTTCACCAACTTTATATTTGCAGAAAGAACAAACAACACGTAGTTATCCACTGTGCAAAGTAAACACATGTCTCCCAGAACCTCTAAAGTTTGGTTTCCAGTGATCAAACTGCTTATTTCCAGCCTAATTAATGATCACAGGAAACCCTACTACCAGGTTTTCCACCCACAAATAATCATGACTCGTTTCCCCTCGTCCAGCTGGTTTCAACCCTGATTTGTTCCCTCCCTTAAATATTTTTAGAATAATTGAATAATAATTGGCTTTCATTTGACGTTAAGTTTGAGCGGACGATTATTCCGGTGCCTAATAAAGCGTGTGATTCTGGACCTCACGCTCCAGTCCTGAAGTTCGGCGCCAGTGTCGAAGCGGCTGGGATGGGAAAGCATCGGTGTGGAGGTCGGGATGGCGGATAGGCGGATAGGCGTTCCCAACTCAGGCCTTCAATTATCATTTTTTATCAACTGCGTCATTAACCATAGTGTATCAAAGACATTTTCCTCAACTGAATCAAGACTTTAAGCTATTTTTTGCATCTCAATTTGCGAACTTACAACCACTCTTGCATACCTTTGTTTTGCATTTGGCCAAAGATTTCGGTTTGCATGTACCAACCAACACCCACCGTCCCAAAATGAATTTAAAAAAGGCCAATTACTGGACTTGAACTGTGCAGTTAGCCCAGCCAAGTAAATCCCCAGTGCTTCAGTCTTTGTTTGTGCTAAGCTAAGCTAATCGACTCAAGGGTCTATCTCCGTGGTTCGAGCATACACTTCTGAAAGTGTTTAAATATTCCCCTCTATAACGCAAATAAGATTAATGAGGTCACAGAGTACCTGCTCAGATTAATAAAGTATAGATATTTAAAAAGGCAGATAAGGCAAGTATTTGAGCGGCCCGAGTCGTCTTTTGATCTTTTTTTGGATTCCGCTCGCCGCCTAAAGAGGCTGAGGCGTGACTAGATGTGCAAGATCAGATAAATTAACATCTCCTACAAAATAGCTGCCCATTACTTTACCTGTCAACAGCCTCCGTGCAGGAGAAAGCCAACAATACGGCGAAAGAACCAGACTCATTATCTACAACAAGAGAACGTATATAAATCAATGGCGCGCTATTACTTCGACCGTCTCACCGCCACGTAGTTTGGATCAAAAATATAGGAAACGGATAACCAATCATAGAGTGAATTAGAGACAGGCAGACACCCAGACTGATTTGGCCGTGGAAACAAATCAAGCGATCGATGTGCATTATGTTTATGAATACAAACCGCCGCACTCTAGTGGAGGCTTTGGATTGAAGTCAGAGAATGCATGCTGCGCACTAATTATCTGCCTGCACGCACACACACTCATTCACACGTACAAAATATCAGCAAGGCTGACAGCTGCACAGTGTGGGCGCACTTGAACACGCAATTCAATAGAGAGGGAATTGGAGCAGGAGCCTTTTTTTTTTTTTTTTATTGGGTTCATTAGATCGTACCTCGGGGTGTTTTCTAAAAATAAATAGTCACAAAATAATTAATAGGTTATCAATTAGTCATTAAGATATGTTTTCAAATGTTCTACCTTCATGTTTGCAAGTGTCTGATTTTTGACCACTTTCTACTTCACTAGAGCAAATAAAAAGTAAGCAAAGCTTCTACAAATTAAATAAAAACCTCATTGTGAAGCGTGATAGAAACCAAATTAGGTTACAGGTTTAATCCTCGTCACATAATAAGAGTGTTTTGATGGGTAAGCATTTTTGTGAGTCTGGATTTGAAACATGTAAGAGAGTCTACGTTAGGAGAATGGTGGACAGTCATGCAAGTCGGATGGCCGAGGAGGATCTGACAGTACGTGAGGGTGCGTATGCATCTACTCGCTCCTAGTTTAACCCCACACTCGCCCACGTTCATCTTTTGTTTCCCCCCACACAACTTGACTGAGCACAATCATATACACACACCAAGAAAATCCTCAGCAATCTAAGTTTAGGTTGTTGATGATGCAAGTGCTGATACCCCTGTGAGCAGCAGAGAGATGAGAAATGTAATTCACAGGAGGAAACTCACTCCCACCAAATCCTATATTGAGTCTCTTTTTATGGTTGCTTGACAAACGGTATATTTAAACGATGCAACATTGTCCTGTACAACTGCAAAGTTTCGTGTATGAAGATTAAGTTTAGCATCAAAAGTTGGCATGGACAAGTGATGATTCCTCCTGCACAACAGGGACAACCTTGATTCAAGGTTTCAAAATGATGAGCTAACCCAAGATTTGGATTTTTGATTAATACATACACCAACCAGCCATGACATTAAAAACACTGACAGGATACGTAAATAACATTGACCATCTTGTGACAATACAGTGTTCTGTTGGGAAACTTTTAGACCTGGCATTCATTCGCGTGGATGTTACTTAGACATGTAGCACCCACCGAGACCAGACGAGGCACCCACACCCCGACCAGACGAGGCACCCCCACCCCATAGCAATGACACTCCTTGATAGCAGGATGCAGCCGCAAAAAATATAAAGAACAGCACAAGGTGTTGACCTGGCCTCCTAATTCACTAGATCCCAAACTGGTCAAGTATCTGTGGGATGCACTGGAACAAGCCTGATCCACCACAGGACACCCTCAGAAGGCCCATGTCCATTCTTTGATGAGTCACAACTGTTCTCATTCATAACTGTATGCCTGATCAGTGTATGCTTCATATTTAAAACTCTCTTTAAAATGGTTCAGACACTCTGTCTCAACATATGGCCTTTACAGCTGCCACCTGCAGAGAGACATAATATTATCCAACCAAAACAGGACCTGGATCAAGCCTCACAAGTTAGTCCTAACCACTCAGCTTGTCTTTCACGCCACCTGTGACGGGAAAATTCTGTTAGAGGACACTTTAGAGGTTACAAGTGCTAAAAGAATTAGTCTTTTCCATCAGCTCCTGACAGTACTCTGGTCATGGATGGGATACGGGGTGGAAACCGCAGACACCAGACTGTGATCAGGCCCAACAGCTGGTCTCAGACTTCTCTGGCAGACTCTGGTGGCCAACGGAGAAAATTAACCTTGCCAAGGCTTAATTTTGCACACGGAGATGTGCACCACAAGAAAATGTACCGGACCTGAAAGAAGGGCCGATGCTTTGTTTTACGTTTGTTTTAATTACATTTTGGGGAGCTAATTTCAGATAACAGAATCTCCAATTGTGAGACTGTTGAGTAAAATCCTCGCCCTTCTTTCAATCGTTGTTTTTGTTTTGCACCTGTGCTCATCTGCTTGCCTTGTCCATCATCCTTTCCTACCTGTTTGCCAATCTGTCCGTCAGCCTGTTTGACTGTCATGATCACACACAGCTGTACAAGCATGGTGACGTGCGCACGTGGGCGTCTAAAAGGCTTTTGGAACCTGGACCGATTAGCATCCATAATGAATTTTCTTCCCTAAGTCAGGATTTGAGCCGTGGCAATGATGGAGCACAGCGTGCGCTGGTGTAATCGTCTTGGGAACCTGGCAGGATCCCAGCACACGTCTAAAATGACACAACCGCAAACAGAGGGGAGGGAGCCAAAAGCCAGAGAAGGGAAGACTGGTGGAGGAAAAAGGTGGTTTGGAAGGAAACAAAGGGAAACCACTGTAGCTGCTGGCGGGGAGTTAGTGAGCTCTGCTGACTATCAAAGAAAGTCAGCGTTTATGTCTGCTTTAGACCACACATCAGGATCCAGGTTTCACACTCACACATTCACATAAGGCGGTAGGTACGCTGCAGAAGTGGGGGCAGTCAAACTTAAACACACTGAAACCCTTGGGGATTTTCCTTGACTGCTAGACAAAGTGGATTAAATGTTAGATGTTAATAATATCATACGTATTTTGACAGCAGGAAGTTATGTGGTACATTAGTATGCCCTCAGTACAAATTACACAAAACACATGAATGAAATACTGCAGCTAGTTCAAACTTAAAACAAGGGAACCCTAGTCTGTCTCTCCAAAGGCCTGTGCTGTTGAGGCTTGTTTTGGGAATGTAGATATACAGTGATACAGAGTAAATGATCTAAATGTTTTTAGTTGCTACGCTGGCCGCATTGTCTCGCAACTGAAAAGTTCTTTAACGTTAGCATCCTAGCATATGCTAGCACACAGCTTAGCTCTCATTATTTGTAACGTCCTTTCAGCTTTCAACGGATGCCCTTCCGAGTGGACCTTTCCTTTTGACCCCACTTGAGCTCGAGCACCGGCACTTGAGCACCGTCCTGTTAATGATCAGTCAAAGATGTTGAAAGCCTGCGTTGGATGGAACTCCCCGCTCATTTACCATTCCTCTTTTCTAACATCAGAGAACCTCACTCTGTCCTTTCAAACCATCGCCAAACTGACTCTTTCTGCCCCTTCAACTCCCTCAAAGAAATGTCTCAAATTAATATCGGTTACAGATATTTGTGTGGGGGCCTATGGGTTGAGGGGAGGGGCCTCTGTGGATCATCCCACGGATACTTGATCAGTTTGGGATGAATTTGGAGGCCAGGTCAACACCTTGTGCTGTTCTTCAAACCGTTTTTGTGTGTATGCCTGTGTCATCCTGGTGGGGGTGGCTGCTGTCATCAAGGAGTGTCATTGCTATGGGGTGGGGGTGCCTGGTCTGGTCTAGGTGGGTGCTACATGTCTAAGTAACATCCACACGAACGCCAGGTCCAAAAGTTTCCCAGTAGAACATTGTATTGTCACAAAATGTCATTTACTTCTCCTGTCAGTGGTCATAATGTTGTGGCTGATCATAAAACTTCACCATAAAAGGGTGACTCTGGTGACCTCCTGCTTTAACAAGGCCGTAAGGTTTGACATTTGTAGTTTCAGTGAAATATTTGAACTTCTATTAGACAATATGCCAAGAAATATGGAGCACTGAAGCTATAGTATGAGACTTTTAAGTAGGCCTTTGCCAAACCATCTCATTCAGGGCTGATTATGATATATCAGTCCCCGGGAAAATGTCTCTGTACGCAGCAAAGTAATGCATTTCACGTCGACTAGCAATCATTGTTTGCCAGAGAGATGGACACGCTCCCAGCAACTGGGATTACAGCGGAGAGACAAGAGTTATGATTGTAACTTGGGTTCTTTAATTCCACTGTCTTTGCCTGTCGGGAAGAATGAAACCTAGGAAGCAACCAAGAAAGGTTTTTGATGCTCCAGATGTAGAAAGAAACGTTTCATTTTTCAGGACAAAAGATGGTTGTTGGAGGTGACAAATACAGACCACCACGGTGCGGCTTTTCCTGATGTGAGCGTTGAAAGAAGAGAAGGGGCTATAGGCGTATGTCACAAGCACATGTCAACAGTGTTTATGCTATTACTAAAATCAGTGCTGTGACCGTTCTAGTGTAACGGTGCTCGAGATGCCTCCCACAAACCCTTTCTCTCTAAGCTCCGCTATTTATTTTTCGGCACAGTTCAGCATAATTAGCACTGACATTCACTGATTACCAATTGTTCGCAAAAGCCGCGTTCAGCTTTAATTAATCTAGCCAACAAATAAATTGCAAGAAATTTCCTCGCAGGCCGCTGCCAGAGGTGCGTTCGTCCTCTGTGACCTGAGAGGAGCCAACGTGATAAATTGCGGCAAATTGTTGTTTTCTTTCTTTGTTACAAGAAAAACAGAGTTCTCACAATAAACGTGAGCGGTAGCCAGATCGCATTTTGCTATTGTTCTTTGTAATCACCGCGCAAATTAGGAATAAATGACCTGTTGCTTGTTGCTTGATTATTATTTTACTGTTTTGTATGTGTGCAGCTGTGCAGCAACCCACCGGTCACACATGACATCCGCCAGAGTTCAGCTATGTTTTCTATACACCTTCATGTTTGCCGTTCCTTATCTGGAGTGTTTTTTACAGTCGTGTAGATGATGCACACGGCGCCTCTAGCTCCCCCATGGGCCAGCCAAACTGTGTCAAGGAAGATATGCTTCTCCCGCTAAGAACGAACGAAGCACAAACGTTTCTCGTATGACACAAACCTGTCAGCAGCGGTGTCCCTGAATGCACAACTGTCATCACCGTTACAGGCCTTTGCTGACTTTCTGTTTTTCATTTTATAATACACAAAAAAATTCTAGCAGCTCCACATCGATTGTCCTCGTTGGGGAAAATCCTTCAAGGCTTTTATCTGGTTTAAACGCCGGGGTCAAGCTGTAATTTGTAGGGCCAATTTGGCCATTATGTCTGGATTTCAAGATTTGTCCAGTGCTGCTTCTTGGCCGGTTTGGGTTTCATGACTCGGATCAGACTGCATGAAAACGGACGGTGGAACAGCTCTTCAAAAGTGAAGCCAAAGCAAGTAGAGCTCCCCCTGGTGTCTGGCTGCAGTATAGGTCATAAGCTCCACCTCCTCCATGTTAGTGGGCGGGACTTGGGCCGAACTAAAACACTAAAATACACGTCAAATATTTTTTTTCAAAGATGGTTTATGTCATTTTAGGTAGTTGATATAATGTTGAGGCAAGTTCAAGTTTTTTTGGATAAGTTCTGTTTTCCTTCAAGGCTTTCATTCGGTTTAAACGCCGGGGTCAAGCTGTAATTTTTAGGGCCAATTTGGCCATTATGTCTGGATTTCAAGATTTGTCCAGTGCTGCTTCTTGGCCGGTTTGGGTTTCATGACTCGGATCAGACTGCATAAAAATGGATGGCGGAACTGCTCCTCAAAAGTGAAGCCAAAGCAAGTAGAGCTCCCCCTGGTGGCTGGCTGCAGTATAGGTCATAAGCTCCACCTCCTCCATGTTAGTGGGCGGGACTTGGGCCGAACTAAAACACTGAAATACATATCAAATATTTTTTTCAAAGATGGTTTATGTCATTTTAGGTAGTTGATATAATGTTGAGGCAAGTTCAAGTATTTTTGGACAAGTTCTGTTTTCCTTCAAGGCTTTCATCCGGTTTAAACGCCGGGGTCAAGCTGTAACTTTTAGGGCCAATTTGGCCATCATGTCTGGATTTCAAGATTTGTCCGGTGCTGCTTGGCCGGTTTGGTTTTCATGACTTAGACCAGTGGTTCCCGACCTGGGGTCCCCCACTGGGGGGCGCCAGAGATCGCAGGGGGTGCGCACAACTTTGTCTGCTCTGAGGTTGTGAGGTTACCAAAATTAAATTTGTGCACATTAAATTTATAAAATTAAAAATAAAATAAAAAACACACCCAACTGGATAATCAAAACTCTGTATAATCCAAATTGAAACATATTTTTGGTCCACATTTCAATTCATTAAGCTATTTATTACAGTTTACATTTAGTCCTTATGTAAGAAGGGGTTTGTGTGTGTGTGTGTGTGTGTTTATGTGTGATACACCTGATGACACAAAAAGAAGAAATTTATCTATGTACATTGTAAAACAAGGAGAATAAGAGCAAAAACAAAAGTTTGTAATTAATCACTTTATTCTTTTAGTGCGTATAGGGGTTGGGGTTGGGGGGGCTTGGCTTGTCTTGGACACAGGCAAGGGGGGGCTTCAAGGAAAAAAGGTTGGGAACCACTGACTTAGACCATAGGCTGCATAAAAAAGGGCGGCGGAACTGCTGCTCAAAAGCGAAGCCAAAACAAGTAGAGCTCCCCCTGGTGGCTGCAGTATAGGTCATAAGCTCCACCCCCTCCAAGTTAGTGGGCGGGACTTGGGCCAAACTAAAACACTAAAGTACATATCAAATATGTTTTTTTCAAAGATGGTTTCTGTCATTTTAGGTAGTTAATCTCACGTTGATGCATGTTCAAGTGTATTTTCTGGATAAGTTCTGCTTTAGTTTATTATTTGACGCTATGGAAACAGGATGTGACATGGTGACTATTAGAGCTGTGACCGTGACAGCTGTTAAAAAAACCTTAAAACTAAGTACAGTATAATCCAACATTTCCTTGTAACTGGTGGAGGTAGAGCAGAGTGTAGTATTAATTAAACGAAAACATGAGTCTGGCAGAACTGCGATCAGGTCATCGACTCTGAATCCAAATTCGCAAGATGGCGCCCGTATCCCTGGGAAAATAGCGTCAGTTTGGCCAATACAAGGAAATGGCGACACGTTTGTCCATATTTATACAGCCTGTGACTCAGATGTAAACAAGCTGCAGACGCCAGACTTAGAAGAAATGAAAGATGGACTAAAATGACTAAAAGGAAATACAGTGTAGGCATTACAGTTAAATAATGAATAATATTGTGTCCCCACACACACACACACACACACACACACACACACACACACACACAAAGGATGCTGTCAAGACGGTGTTGAAACATCATGACAAATGTGTTTCCACAGCGTTAAAATGAAGCGGCGCTAGGATCAGATTTAAACTCTGCAGCATGGAAATTCTAATTAACGTAGACTAATGACGTAGCCCCTTTTTTCTTTTGTTGAACAGTGTAATGATGAAAGAATTATGGACCCAGCGCACAGATGAAGTGAAGACTATTGTGTCTGTGCCTCGGGCTCCTCGCCTTGGTGCTGAATACGTAGCGTCACTGCTACAAGAATGATGCACATACTTTATCCTTCCAAAGATGATGATTTTTTATTTTTTTTTCTGAGTTTTCACCGGCTTGCTGAGGACTTTATTCATGAGGTGATTCTTAAGAGGATCTAAATTATGCAAATCAGGGACGCTGCAATTTTGTAATTACTGTAAAATTCCTGCTATAGGTATTCCAGTCTCATAAACCAGGAGATAAAGTTATTTGCAAAATTATAATGATTGACCTGGTCGCTAAGCAGATGGCAGTTTTCCTCTTAAAATCTTATTTTACACACATTTGAATTTAAATGTAACCAAAACACATATGTCATAGATGCCCAGTTGTACTGTGAGGTTAAAATAATAATAATTGATAATCTTCTGCATGGTATAAATTCCCCACACTAAATTGTACAAACCATGCTGATAAAAATTAATGACAATTATAATCTAATTACTAGTGTTTCCCATTTACATGATTGGAAATCAAACAATCATTTGGAAATAAATTGGAAATAAACATGCATTTGACATGGTTAAATACCTGTAGTGCAATTAAGTAAAAGGAAATAAATTATAAATTGTATTCTTAATTGATCCGTCAGTGAGGAAATGTGTTCTTAGCACTTAATTCATCCATTTGTACGAGCAATGAGGACACTTGGAGCAGTGGGCAGCAACGTGTGAATGGTTTTAGATGCTAGGTGACTTGCTCAAAGGCACTTTAGCCATACACTTAGAGGCCCATAGTCAATTTTTCTAACCACTAACCCGAGTTTTAAACAACAGGAGCAGCTGTACTTATCTTAGTTTAGTGTAAGATAAATTTTTTTTGCCCTAAACTTACCACCCTCTCCATTTCCAACACCAGTATTATCGAGCTTTTTCATGGCTGCTGGGTAAAATGCAGAGCGCCTGGTGTTGATAAGAAGCCCGTCTACAGCGAGCTACAGCTGCCTGTGGACACAGCTTCACCTTTATCAGCCTGCATGAGGCCTCGAGTGACGGGAGCCGCTTCGCTGTCCGTCAAATGTCGCGTCTACATTTTCAAGCTGTGTTTTTGTTGACATAAAAATATAGATAAGTAAAAGGGGGTCTTCTTGAAAAAGGCCTTGAAATGCAGAAGTCGGTTACATGTGTAAATGCCATGGAAAATGTGACGCGTTGAATTTAAGTGTCTTGCTATGATTGTAAATGATTTAATGAGGTGTTGCTGTGTGCGCAGGATAGAAGACAAGAAAACAATTGGAGCTGTATGGTTTAAACAAAATAATTAACCAGCTATCAAACTTAAACTTTATAAACTGTGGTGTATAGTAGGGCTGAGTTTAAAAAGTGATCTACCCTACATTAAAAAATTATATATAGGCGCAACTTGCATAACTGCAACTCTTATGGCACAATACAGTTCAATACATTTTACACAAAGATTAAGTTTTTGGTTTCTTTCTTATTGTTAAAACCCTTCTTTAGTCAATATAAATAAAATTACTTGGCTCACTAGAGTTTTGCAGCAGCTATGCGTGAGTTTACCGTGCATAGGTAAGGAGATCTGGGTCAAATGCCATAGTGAGTTTAAATCATAGACTAATATCTAAAAAAAAAAAACGCGAAATTAGATTCACACAACAAATCTCACGAGTCTACATGTGAGGGAAACTACAACCCCGAGAGCTCCGTCACACCTGAAAGATGACTGGATTTAAAGAGTCTGACGTCAGAGAATAGCTTTGTTGTGGCATTCATACTGTCACAACAAATACTACATAGAAACTCTATAGTACGTAGATGGCTTCTCAGTTCATTAAAGTACTTTCACCACACAAGTGTTTAATCTTTAACTTTTGGTTTTTGCCGTAAAAACAAAAGTCTTGGCTACAAGCTCAATCCAGTCGTTTTAAAAATGCCTTCATCGGCGTAAATTGTTGATCTCTAAATGATTTTCTTCCTCACCTAACTCAGTTGCATTAATCTAATTACTTATATCAGTTGGAATTATTGCTGTACACAACTGGAACTAACTGTATTTTTATCAGTAGTGCTAGTTTCCATCATACTTTAATCCACTGAGCAGTACAACACTATTAAGTTACATCTAAGATTTGTGGAAGGGTCTTAAAAAGAAACCCTCTTATGCCATAAACTATTCTCTTATGACGTCTGTACATTTGCCCCTTTCTTTGTCTCTTGCATTAGCCTCTCTACACGCAAACATCAGCCGAGCAAACGGAAATGTAAAGAGGTTCAGTTATATGGAGCATCAGTAAACGGCTCTGGTGTTTAAATCCAGGCTTGTTTAGCGCTGCCTGCTCCTCCTAATCCCCCGTTTGTTCTGTTTCCCTTTTACATTTACATCCGTCTGAATCCCTCAGACTGTAAAATATTTCTCTGGGAATCGCTGTTGGAAATGGAGAAAGGCGTCTGATGCTGCAGGAGCCACCGCTGGATTTAATTATGTGTGCCTACTCTTATGATTTCATGGTTTGTAATGCATTTCCTGTGAAACGGCATTTATTAGCATGTGTGCTAAACTTCAAACGCTTCAAGCGCTGTTATGTAAACCTGTGTGTAAGGATGCTCACTGCTGTTAACAGTGTTTCATGCTCAATTGTAAGTTTTTACTTCACATCAGAGTTCATATCCAACTTCAGGGCGACTGTGTCAAAGAACATCAATTTGGGAAGAGACCCAATCCACTCTTTTAACTTTTACCTATTATTTAAACCGACACCGACTTGTCTTTTACTTTACAGTTTTCTACCTACAATGCCTTTTTTAATAAATGTTTTTCAGGACCTCACACAAGTCGCCCTCGTCTTTATAATGGCTCTTGGAGCGGATGTCTCCTCAGCCGAATCCCTTTTCAATCGTTGCCACCCATCTGCTCCGTCCTGGTTCTCTGTTTCCAGTCCACATCCGGCGCAAACTAATGAGCCTGAGAAGCAGACGCCGTCATCTGTTGAAATCTGTCTCAGCCGCGCACTGAGACGAGACCAAATCTGTGCTGCTGTACACCGATCAGGCGTAACATTATGACCACCTTCCTAATATTGTGTAGGTCTCCCTTGTGCCTCCAAAACAGTTGTGACTCATCAGAGAATGGACATGGGCCTTCTGAGGGTGTCCTGTGGTGTCTGGGAACAGAAGGTTGTTAGTGGGGGTCCTATGGGTTGAGGGGAGGGACCTCTGTGGATCATCCCACAGATACTTGATCAGTTTGGGATCTAGTGAATTTGGAGGCCAGGTCCGGACCATGTTTTTTTGGTCCATTCAGCTTTCAGGTTACTCTCTGGGTTGTAGCTTCTGTCATGTTGTGGATCTCACATGATCTGTGGTGCAAAACAAGACTCACAAGTTCACAGATAAGAGGATTTTATGAATTGATACTGAATCTTTCAAATCAAAATCAATTTATTTATTTATTTTCGACTGGGCCTTTCTCTCTCCGGGTACTCCGGCTTCCTCCCACCGTCCAAAGACATGCTGGTTGGGTTCATTGGTGATTCTAGATTGGCCGTAGGTGTGAATGGTTGTCTATCTCTTTGTGTTACCCCTGTAGTAGACTGGCGATCTGTCCAGGGTGTACCCCGCCTCTCGCCCAATGACATCTGGGATAGGCCCCAGCCCCCCCACGAGCCTTCACAAGACACGCGGTTACAGAAGATGAACTAAACCTGGGAGTCAGACAGCAGAACACACAAACTAAATCTTTAATCCAAACCCTTCTGTTTTGCTGTGCACTTTGGCGTAAATGTGATTTTGAGAGTCGATGCGAGCAGATAAATTGGATAAACCTCCACCGATGGCGTGAAAGAGATGGTGAGGAGTGCTGTTGCATTGATTTACAGTGAAGCCCCTAGCGGCTCGGATGTCTGTTTTCCTTTTAAATCTTATCTCTGCGTGGCCCAGGGTGACACGAGCAGGGAGAGGGAACGCGTATCTCTGTGTGTTGTATGTGTGACGCGCCACGCGGTGAACAGAGGGACGTCTCGCAGCGAAAGCAGCGAGCGCAAGTGATTGTTCTCGAGACTAATCTCCTCAAGACGCGACGGATTCGGGTGAAGACTTGTGCCCACAGCGCACGCTCTGCCTGAGTGTTTAGTCGGGTTTCCGTCCAAATGCAGTGCAAATTTTAACTGGGATCACCATCCACTGTTGGGACGTGAACGTTAGGAGTCGGGTTTGTCGAGACAAGCCGTTGCTGGGTGATGTTAAATCGTCTCTGAAGAAGAGGGGATGCAACAAGATGATGTAATTGGAGCAGCAGCCAAAACCATGAAGGGAAAATAAAACGTAAGAAATAAAGTTACAGTCTCTTCATGGAGTGATAAATAAATCAAATGCTTCACACACAGCTGTTTCCGCTGACCTTTCAGTTTTGTTTTTATTGCTAGATAGATTTATTGCTTTATTGATCCCGTGAGAGACATTGATACATGAACTTTTAAAAACTTAGAGACAAGAATAAAAAACAAATTGCCTCTTGGTGTTTGATATTCTTGAAATTTCTTGTATGTTTAAAAATGAATGCAAACCGGGATCAGGTTCTGTTAGCCAGTCCCGTTTCGGTTGCGCTAATTTATTTCAAGGTTACGATACAAAGGGGACAAAACACAAGAGACACAAACAAAGACATGAAACGTCCTCATCGATTTGACAACACATGGGCTGCAAATGCTCGCTACACCAGCTAATATAGAAATGCGGAAAGTGACAAACCTGACTGAGATAAGAGTTTTAGATAGATTTGGTGTTTTTGGTTTTGTTTCCTGTTCAGATTGATGACATTTATAACATTTAAACATTTATTTTGAGCATTTTCATTACTTCTTGGTGTCCGCCAGAAATATTTTTGCTGTCATTTGTGCTGCTGGCAATCGGTTTCTGGTGTTGAGTGGGTTTTGTCATGTGTTTTCTTAAGTGACAGTTATTTTATTATGAACTTCTTGGAATACAGAAATAACATTTGAATGCCAGAAACGACATTCAGGTTGATTTTTCCTTTCCTGGTCAGTTCTTCTGTAAGCTGCCTCTTTACATATTGGTATTTGTGTGCATGCTGGACTTAAATTTTCCCATATCTTGGGATAAATTGGTTGCCACTCACTAATGTATGCTTCCTCTGGATGCTCTGTGACTTAAAATTTAAAGGGGAACTACTGTTTTTTTCAACCTGGACCTTATTTCTAGCATAAAATACGATCGTTTACTCACACATGTAACTTTTGTGTCATTTGCACTCGTTCAGGAGATAATTAGATCAGCGTATATCCATATAGCGGGAGTGAGGAAATTGCAGGTAAACAAGCCGGCCGTCCCGGGTGCGCGTGGCGCTCAGAGATGACATCATCCAGGTCAGAAGACATCATCCGGCGTCTATAGGTCAATCTACAGACCCCGGATGATGATAACAGGTAACTCTGGACTCAACGGGGAATAGCACTAGCGTGTCATCACAAAATATTGGTGAAATGATCGAGTTTCGAGGCAGATAATGCGTTATTTAGAGGCTGCGTTTCGGTGCCCCAGTAACTCCCACTATATGGATATACGTGGCACTCCGCTGGATCTAAATATCTTCCAAACGACACCAAAGTTATATGGGTGAGTAAACGATCATATTTTATGCCAGAAATAAGGTCCAGGTTGTAAAAAAAACAGCAATTCCCCTTTAAGTCCAATAAATACCTTGTCTCACGTACCTTGTCTCCAGAAAATCTGTGTCCTCCACAACAGAAATGTTCTGATCATCCAACTCCATAAACTCTGTAACCTTTTATGGAATATTTTTTTCTCTTGACGCTGTCTCCAGGAAACTTTTCTCATCTTTAAATGTGTTTTGACGGTGAATCAAGTTGGTAGTATTGAATGATGATCTCTTAATACCATCTCACGTTTCGGTGCCCCATTCACTCCCACTATATGGATATACGCAGATGTAAATATCTCTTGAACGAGTTCAAATGACACAAAAGTTAAATGGGTGAGTAAACGATTGTATTTTATGCCAGAAATGAGGTCCAAGTTGTAAAAAAACAGTAGTTCCCCTTTAATGTACCAGCATGTATCAGCATGCATGTTGTGTCTGTGTGGTGGTCTCTCTATAGAAACAAATGTACCACGTGATAATTGGATGGTATTATGGAAATCAAAACTTAATATGTAAATCGTGTCCTCAACGTTTCTGCTCCTCGACTTTTCTCTGCAGGAAAGAGGCAACCTACCTTCCAGCGTTAATCCCTGCGCAAGAGCAAGATGTCAGTGTGTCTGCCTTTCACTCACCTTTTCTAAAGCGCTTTAGAGAAATAATGGCTGTCCTCATCTCCCTTATGTGTCTTCTGTTCTTTCCCTGCACAGACTCATTACGAGCCTTTTCATTCATTCCGGTGCGCTAAAGACGGAGTTGCCAGCCCTGGTGTAACCCAATGAAATTGCGTTAGAGTGGCGCACTGGTCTGTTCAAGTGTTGAACTTTGTCTTCTTTTAACGTCTCACATCTCTGCTGCAAAGAGACGTTAGAAGTTAGCGGGGCGAACCTCGGGTAGGAACGACAAATGAAGATTCTTCTTGAGGAAGAACGGGTGGAAAGTTGCTCAGTTTATACTCGCGTAATAGGATTAGATTATTCTTGAAGTTTCCGTTTTACACCAGTAGAGGCAAAACAACACGGCGGTGAAGCAGCAGAGCTCTTTATTAACCAACTGCAAATTGCAAGCTTAAAGTGTGATGTATGCTCAGGGGCCTGGAAACTGGCATCTGTGATTGACACCGGGCTAATGGGGTGAAGCTAACACCAATGTTTTCACTGGTTTGTGGAGACAGCCGAAGCTATTGCTGTCCGAGTGGTGCTACATGTGTACAGGTTTCTACATTTGGCTGCACGTTAACATGTTAGTAGCTTAGCTTTGAGTTTTACTGCCCCAAAAAACAAACTCGGTGCGGTCCAGCGCATTGATCGCCTATTTATCAAGTAGAAAAGGGTAATAAGGGGCAAATCATCTTCTCTAATAGCTCCGTAATAGGCAGCTATTACCCTGTTCGAGCCCTCCATTGACAGTAATGAGGCCAGTGGAGCTATAATCCGTCCAGGATGCCGTGCGGTGCCCTGGCTCACACAGCAACAGTGGAAATAATAATAATAAAAGACGGAGGGAGGAGAAAAGAATACAGAAGACAGCTGAAAATTCTCAGACGAGGCCAGATGCCAACAACGCGCAGACTTTCGGGGGAAATTAATTCATTCCCAGAGGATGTATCATGTAACGTCAGTGCGCACACACCACACCGCTGCATCGCCCGCTGATGGCTCACCGGGGCCGACACAGAACTCCGCGCAGTACGTGGTGGATTGTAGGCTTTGCCACCTGCATTCCCTGGAGGAGTCAGAGCGGCGCTTTAACGCGGAGCTGTCCCGCTCAATTAAAAGACGCTGCCACGGGAGGACGTCAGACCTGATCTGGGTGTTCGCAGGATTAAGGCCAGACACATGGCAAACTAATAAGATCACTGACTAGATCGCTGAATGGATTTTCGTTCGGTTAATCAATCAGGTACAGTGCAGTGCATTTGTCAGTCTTAAGTAGAAATCCAAAAAAAATAGCTGGATGAGAATAAAATAAAAAGGCACCGGTGGACTTGCAAGACCGGCCAGATTCTGCGTCCAGTGTCAAAATATTCCACGGTATCTTATTCCAAGACAATCCGCTCCGGTTTGGAAGCGTGGGAAAGTGAAGCTGCTTCAGTCGGGCCAGACCAGTCAGGAGTCTGCAAGGTTCACATCCGAGTCTCTGTGTGTGTGTGTGTGTGTGTGTGTGTGTGTTGCCGTCGTCGCTCTCAGTTATGCCAGCATATATCCACTGATGTCATCCAAAGTCTGCGTGTGTGCTCATTATAAGAAGCTCCGTGCATGAGCTCATGCTGCAGCTTTTCCGCCTGTTGTCACCACACACTTGTAAAAGCCTCTTAGCAACAAAAGCTGCCCGAGTCCTGTGCGTAACCTCTCGTAAAGCATCGATATTTCATTAAATAGCACGAGCTCAAAAACGTGACATCTGCTCGATTATTAAAGACGGGAAATGTTTTCCAGCTGACTCAGGTTTTTTCTGCAGGTGTCAGCCAGGGCTGCGGAGCAAGGTATACGGTGGTGTTGTAGTAAATCAGAAGTCAGGGCACGGTGATGATGTCTTAGGTCATCAGCTCACCTTCTTGTGTTCAGTCACAAAAGCAGTTTGACGTTTGGTAATGCGAAAGAGGTTGATGAGAAGATCGATGCCACTCTGATGTCTTGTCTGGTGTGTATGAAGTTACACCTCATCGTCTGTGTGATCAACAACGTTTTCTAAATCTTCTCAGCTGGCAAACTCTTCTCCATCAAACTGCTCTGTTTGTCTCGGGTTTCACGGGCGACTTCCACTAACCGTCTCCGTAGATGTTCAGCTGGAATAAGATCAGGAAGTCCACTTCAGTACTGTTCAGTGTTTTCTCCTCTTCCATTCTTGATTGGTTTTATGACCGCCAACTGGGACAGAGCTCTGGGAAAATAATGTTCTTCTGCAGAGCGTCATGATAATTAGGGTTGTCCCAGTCAAGATGCAGGTTTTTTTTAATATTCATTATTGGGGCGATCCAAGTCCAGATCCGAACGTTCATTCATAAGCCAATTCTCCTAGATCTTATGTGCACCGTGCAGCTGTATTAAAGGGTAATTACTGTTCAATTACTCAACGGGGAATAGCACTAGCGTATCATAACAAAATATTGGTGAAATGAACGAGTTTCGTGGCAGATAATGCATTATTTAGAGGCTGCGGTTCGGTGCCCCAGTCACTCCCACTATATGGATATACGTGGCGCTCCACTGGAACTAAATATCTTCCGAACGACTCCAAAGTTGCATGAAAGTTATATGGGTGACTAAATGATCATATTTTATGCCAGAAATAAGGTCCAGGTTGTAAAAACCGGTAATTCCCCTTTAAGTCCAATAAATACCTTGTCTCACGTACCTCGTCTCCAGGAAATCTGTGTTCTCCACAACAGAAATGTTCTAATCATCCAACTCCATAAACTCTGTAACCCTTTATGGAATATTTTTCCTCTTGACGCTGGAAACTTTTCTCATCTTTAAATGTTTTTTGATGGTGAATCAAGTCGGTAGTATTGAATGATGATCTCCTAATACCGTCTCACCAAACATCCACACTGCACACTTTACAAATTTCTGTCCGACTGACTTCTCTTTCTAGAACAAAGCACTTCCATGCAGCATGTTTGGTCACTTGAATTTGGTTCTTCTTCTTCTTCAACAGCTTTGACGCAAGCCAACCGCCATTAAAACGAATGAGGAATAAGATGCTACAAAATAGCTAACTACAAAAGAAACCCAATGTCCTTCCGATTTATTTTAAAAAGGCCTAGATCGGCCCAGATACCAGCCGGGACATCCCTATTGATAATCCTCTGATTTCATTGTGCCCAGTGAAGATTCAAGGACCCACCAAAGTGAGGATGGTTTTGTTGAATCAGTTCAAACTATGTTCTCGTCTTGTAAAAACCATCTTTTTTTAAAAAAAATCCTTCTCCACAAAGCCCACTTTTATTTCAAAAAGCAAGGTGTGATGTTGACTAGAAGTGGTTGTAGCTTGGTCTTGGATATCAGCTTATGGGTTTTCTTTGGTTCTTTTCACACCACCTGAACCTTCCTTCTGTTCAATATGGGATCAGTTTCTCTCCTGGGGCCCATCCAGAGATGTTGGCTTCAGTTCCATAGGCTCATCAAGCTGCTTGTCTTTTCAAACAGCTACCCCTTTTCTTTCTCCTGTCAGTGTTCAGCGTGGTGTACACAGTGATGCTTACGGCTTGCTGAGTTAAACAGGTAAAAATGACTGACATTGAAGACATTAGAAATATTAATTGGAGACTCTTCTCAACACTTTTAAGGGGTATTTGTCATTTTGACCAGGCAATTAAAGACATAAGCAAAAATAAAACAGGTTCTTAGTTAAATTCTAGAGGAAACTTAAGACATACAAATATAAATAACAATAGTAAGTCTTTATTCTTGGACATTTAAGTGACGTTGCTTCCGTAAGTGGACATTTTGGCGAATGTCTGGATGTTAAGTGATCTTTAGAAATTCTGGTTTGTAGATGTTTCTTGTTTATGCTAAGCTAAGCAAAGCTAACTCTCTCCTGGCTGCAAAAATATCAATCCTGATAATCATAATTATTAAATACATCACGCAAATACTGAATAGTCAAGTGCTTATTCTGACTTATGTTCAAGCACGAGTTCACACTTCCTGATTTACTGTAAGCTCAATAACGTGTCTTCCCCTGCAGAGCTTGAGCGATTACAAACACACATGTAGGTTTATTTTCCCACCTGAAGGGAAATCCCACACTGGGAAGGGAGATATAACATGACACACACACACACCTGCACCTTTTTTTTTTCCACTGGATCACTGAATACAAATAAAGTGATTAAGACGGAGACAGCTTCATTTGATGTGCGCACCTTTTTTTCCCCCCTCATCACTTC
This sequence comes from Chelon labrosus, assembly GCF_963514085.1. Taxonomy (NCBI): domain Eukaryota; kingdom Metazoa; phylum Chordata; class Actinopteri; order Mugiliformes; family Mugilidae; genus Chelon; species Chelon labrosus. The sequence goes on along the minus strand of NC_140351.1, from coordinate 7,794,979 downwards.
CATCTCTGTCTCTTCTTGACAAAACCAAAGCGCCGGCGCTCAATCAAGGGATCTAGCAGGTGTGACTATCCACGACGAAGGAAAGATGAAAATTGACAAACCTCGCTGACGCTTGAGGATTGGAAGCATACTTAAGGGTCTGTACAGTTTCCTGTCAGTGTTGGCAGGTGTTTTTAGAGTATGTGAAATAATTTCAGAGCCCATCAATTGTGCGCGCAAGGTTAAAATTAGCTTTAAATTTAAAATGGCAGGTAATGAGAAATCCACACAGTTAAATATACTCTTGTAGTTGGACTCATTCGTACGAGGGGTGATTGATAATTTCTTGGCCTGTGTACGTAAAGTAGAAGCAGTCAGTTTTCGAAAACCGTGCATATTCAGTGCTCAACATAATCCAATCCTACATTTATACCCACACAGATGTAGTTTTTGTTGTACACAATGAGCATCTTGGACTTCCAGAAACTCATTTGGCATTTTTTGGCTGCCGGATCCTCAAGGTGTTTCCACAGTTTCAGCTGTCCAATCATCTCCTCATCACACCCAAGGATAATAGGTTCTGGCAAGCTGGCACTTTTGTAGTTGAGAGTTTATTGTGGATAACTCCATGGGTAAGTTCCTGGGAGACCGCTATAGCTCTGTGGCAACGTACCATCGTGTTTTTCGTTGATCTGTCAAGACCTTGTCGTCTTGTCGGTTGTCTTCTGTTCGCATGGTGACAGTGACTGGCGTTTCGAGACAGGAGTCATGGCTCTCCGCCATCTTTCAATCCAGCCACCAACTTGAAACCCATATGAGTATTTGAATAAATACAAATCTTAAGCAGAAAACTAAAGCAAGCTTGAACAGCAATAGTTTGGAGTTCATTGAGTCCATTAATACAAATCTGTTTTATAATTTCTAGCCATTGCTCTAAAGTAGGGGCGTTCCTTCTCATATAACATTCCTGTTATAGCCTTCTTGCTCATCTGTCCTTGTCAGAAACATAATCATTCATAAATCCTAGATGCAGAACCTTGCATTCCTTAGGCATTGGCCAAAATATCCTTAGTTATAGCGTGTACATCATCCCAATCCTCACCATGTTTTAAGAAGGAGCACCCTCCCCTTAATGTTGCCAATACGTCCTTGCAGATCTCCTTGGGTTATAAGTCCTTGAGACTGAGGTAACGGATGGCTGCTCAAAGTCCATTTTCTCAGACGGAGCTGTCTTGCAATTTTCTTCTAACAGAAATAAGAATTCCACAGACGTTAGAAGCTGCATAATCAGAGCGGTCATGTAACGAGGGTTATATAACTCAGTTTCTACCTTAGGCCACAAGCTTATCAACCATATCTCGTAGATATGCACCAAGATGAGCACCGTCTTACCTTACCAGGAGGCACACCAATACTTTTCCACACATTGAGCCAATAAACGGAAAAAATTTTGCTTTTTCCTCATGGCGTGTCACCGTCTCAACCCTAAAACATAACAATTTAAAGGATATTTTGTCCAGTTTTATTTGGGCAGCTCATTTTTGCGTCCACAGCCTACACCTGACTTTTTCGAAATTACATAAAATCCAAAGTTTGGCAAGTACAGTCAATAGTAGAGACGAGCAGAGAGTAGAGAGTGAGTCATAAAGCAGCTACTTTCGAGCCGAATGTCGTCACTGAGAGATTTTATAACACGGCCGTCATTGAATGCGTCGAAGAATAATTTCGAGTGTGATTTCAGCACATTCTCAGCTTTTGTCATTCTGCTGTGCACAATTAATAAACCCGCCTCCGCCAAGATAAAAGCCACACATCAATCCATGGCTGACGCTTATCACACGGAAAAACAATTATGCGTCTCGAGCTATTGTCTCCACAGATAAATACGTAGGAAAAAAACCCATTTCTGATATTTCTCATTTTACTTTTCCTGTTACGGATTTTAGAAACCATTGTCCTTTTTTTGTATAATATATCCAGTGTTGACATTTAGTCCTGACGTATTCCGTCATGAGTCTTGTTTTCACACTTTAACCTTTAGACAAAGCATTGTTTTTAATTTTCCTCAGATTGGTGCTTGCATACGGCTTCTTTCTAATCATTAAGCTGCAACAATATACAAGCGATTATCAGCTCAGACAAAGGGAAAGCAATTTTGTGAATGTGAGAAATGGAGAATGGCTCCTATCAGAGCAGAGACGGTCCTGAGATGACAAATGAAAATCCGCTGAGCGTCGCCGGCCCTGCTTTGACGGTCTGTGATGATGACAAATTGATTCATAAATCGAACCTGGTTTTCAACAACGTCTTCAGCGGTCAATCTAATGGAAGTATTTTCATTTGCGGCAGAGCTTCGGCGTGTTTCTGCGGGACACCGTATTTTCACAAAATGAGGACGCTATTCATCCTAAAAGAAGATGGATAACGCCTTTTGGTCCTGGGGATAAAGTGTCATGAATTAAGATGCAGACCAGGTGTATTTATTCATGATGTGAATATTCAGGTGGGCAGGAAGCTTTGGCTCAAGCTTAGTATCACTGTTAAGATTCATCCTGGTTTTAATTCTAAAATAATTGTTCAGTAAAGCCTGACAGATTTCATTTCCTCTAGCAAAATTGATGATCATCAAACATGATCAATACACCAATCAAGCATAACATTATGTTAGGAGAAGTAAATAACATTGACCATCTTGTGACAATTCAGTGTTCTGCTGGGAAACTTCTGCACCTGTCATTCATTCATGTGGTTGTTACTCAGACATGTAGCACCCACCTAGACCAGACCAGGCACCCCCACCCCATAGCAATGTCTGCGTTTACATGGTCTTTAGTATCCCGGTTTTGATCGGGTTTTTGAAGTATCCCGTTTTTGTGTTTGTCCATGTAAACACCATATCCTGAATTCAGAAATCGGGTTATGCCCATTTCCCGATTTCAAGAAACACGGTTTTGCCACCTGGAGTACTCTGATAGAAGCCGGGATACTGGAGCATGTATACACCGTATCCCGATCTCTGACGACTGCCCACCGTCTGCGCAGGCGCGAGTGATGCCAGGCGACGCACCAGATATACAATCAACATGGCGGCAACGAGAACTTCTCACTTTTGGAGCGATGAAGAGACTGAATTTTGCCTTAAAATAATGAAAGAACTCAACTACGTGTTTAGGTGGCAGAAAACACAGAAATGCCGACATATTCAAGCCTGTTGCGGAAAAGCTACGTGACGCTGGTTTTCCACCTCGCACTGTTGAACAAATTAGGTCGCGTTGGAAAACATTGAAAAAGACGTGAAACACGCAAGCGCAGATAGGATGCAGTGATCAGAAAACGGATTTCTGGTATTTATCATGTATACGGGGATATGAATAACAGGGTTTCTCTGTGTTCCATGTAAACACCATATCCCGAATATGCTCAAAGCCGGGATAAGCCTCAAAACCGGGATACTAAAGAACATGAAAAACGCAGTCAATGACACTCCTTGATGGCAGCAGCCATCCCCAGCAGGATGCAGCTTGACACAGACACACACACAAAAATGGTTTAGGAACAACTCAAAAAAACATGAAGAACAGCACAAGGTGTTGACATGGTCTCAAAATTCCCTAGATCTCAAACTGATCAAGTCACAGAGGCCCCTCCCCTCAACCCATAGGACCCAAAGTCCCCCCACTAACAAAATCCTGTTGCCAGACACTGCAGGACACCTACGCAATATTAGGAAGGTGGTCATAATGTTATGCCTGATTGGTGTAATGCAGAACTGTTATAATAGAATGCATTTCTTTCCACTCATGTGCCTAATATACTGACAAGTGAGTGTATGTAGACATGAGCTGGTGGCTTTTCAGGGAATCTAACCAGAATCTAACTTTAATTTTGCAACTGGCTGCTTTGTAATTTCAATGAACTGTGATTGGTGTTTGCACGACCGACCAACATCTTTCATCCTTTTTCTTCTTGCCTTTGTGCACAGCAGACTAGCACAAAATCATGAACAATGCAGCAAGAGGCTGCATCCCAATACCACATTTTTATCCAGGTCAAAGAATCGTCTTTTTGACAGCTGCAGCTAAGGGCTCCGTCGTACTGTGGACGTCAAGGTCCTTCAGATCATAGACGCTCACTTTTCTGGTTTAACTCTACCTCGAGCAGACGGTGTCTTTTTTTTTTTTTTTTCTGGTAAGCAGTGAGATTGTCGAGGAGTTCATATTCTGACGCAAATATTCCCAGAGCCCACTTCTGCTTGATGACAATGTAGAACGACATGTCTTGGGTCTTTTTATAGGCTCTTTGAGCTGCACCTGAATGTCTCCGAGGTGGACTGTGCAATGAAAGTATCTCATGTTGGACGTCTACCACTCACCTGCCTACGGCCCTATACTTTCCTCCTCTTCTTTTGAGTTTATTGCCAAACCAGCTCGGAGGTGCGTTCCCTTTCCAGTTGCTGACACCGGCATCGAGGCAACCCTAGCAAGAGCAAATAAAATGTGTCAGCCCAGATAAATACATTTCTTCTTTTGACTTTAAGGAAGGCATCGATCACTGGGCCAGACTTTCTCTGACACAAATGAATCGCTTTGTTTGTAAGAGACATTTAAGGACCACATGAAGGATTCATAGGTCCATAAAGAAACATTCTTTTGACTTGGGACAAAAAAAAGGTCAGAAGAGATGATCCCTTATCTCAAGTCGCAGTTGAGTAAACGGTTCTGAACAAAAATGAAGGATGAGGAAACAGCATTTCATACTTTGTGTGGAGTTTGCATGTTCTCCCTGTGTCTGCATGGGTTCTCTACAGGTACTCCGTCTTCCTCCCACCGCCCAAAGACATGCTTGGTTAGGCTAATTCAGTGGTTCCCAAAGTGGGGGGCGCGTCCCCTAGGGTGGGCGCAGAGCCATTGCAGGGGGGTCGCAGGACGCAGATGGAATTAGAGGGTGACAATTTTTTGGGACTCCCACCCACAGGTCACGGTATTCCTGCGGGAGTCCCGCGGTACGGGTGTCAATTTCACTGTTGGTAACATGATAGGGACGGGATAGAGCAAATAATGAACGGGACGGAGTCGGAGATTAAATTAAAAAATGACGCTGCAATGCGGTGAGTGCGCCCAGCTTTAGATAACAACATAGGGAGCGGGACGGGATTTGGGAGTCTTTCTGTCGGGGGCGCAGTCATGTGATCGGGATATGACGGGAGTATTTTTGTGGGATCGGGATGGGGTGGGAGCGACAATTGATTCCCGTGTGACCCTCTAGAGTCTAGACGGAATGAATGAATCAATAAATGACACTGCTAGCGATGAGATGGACAAGTTTTTGATGGGCTCCCATGCAAACGCAAACCTGTTACACTGAACATAATTACACAGTAAAGGGTCGTGAAGATTTTCTTATGTACCAAAGGGGGTCCCAGCAGAAAAAGTTTGGGAACCACTGGGCTAATTGGTGATTCTGAATTGGCCATAGGTGTGAGTGTGTTTGTCTGTTTTTGTGTTAGCCCTGCAATGGACTAGAGACCCGTCCACGTTGTACCCCACCTCTCGCCCAATGACAGCTGTGATAGGCTCCCCAAGCCCCCCCCCGTAAAACCCCAAGAGGACAAGCGGTTACAGAAAATTAATAAATTAATTTCATACTTAAGAATTTAAATCAAAATGCCAAATGGTGTTGGATGACGACTTATTTTTTGCGCCAAGTTGCAGGATAAAAAATTTAAAAAAAGTTTTACAAGTTCCATCGTTGCAGTATTAAAGTCGGAGGAGCCAAGACTTTGTTTGACCCTTTTTGTAGCCTACACAGCAACTCATTTGAAACTTCATAAAGCAGTTTAGATCCATCAAACTCTTATTTAATGACACACGTACATGCGCTGCGATACACTGGCAGAAGATTAAAGCTCACAAGGGCACTCTCGGTGAACTCTTTGGCATTAAAGTCTATAATAATAAGATGCAATTACCTTGGTGTTGGAGAAGAAGAAAGTGAAGATTTTTATTTTATTTTTTTTTGTCCTTCATTCAGAGGAGCAGTCTGATCCGACCACTGGATCATGGTAGCTCTCATTAAATAACGTGTTGCTGATTTTAGTTCAGTCTTTTCCAGAAGCGCGTAGCCCATAATTTAATCAACAAATATAATCATAGCGTATATTACAATGACTCCGCCGATGAAGGAAGGAATAACCATCCCAGCCTGGCCATTATTACACAGTCAGTCAGTCACGCAGTCGTTTTTGTGCCAGAGTGAACAGAAAACAACTTTAGGAAACTTTAGGAAAAAAAAAAAAAAAAAAAAAGCAACCACTGCCTATTACCGTTATTATAAACCCCAAATCACACTCCTACCTCCCTACAACCACACTCCGCTACACTAGTACCTCATCTGATTTGAAATATTGAACATTTCTGCCTCTCTAATGTTCCTTGAAATTAATGCATGTCATGTATTTGGGACAAGCACTTGCAACTGCTGCATAAATATGCAAAAGGCATTCCCCCATCAAAGCACTAGATAATATCTCATAAGAGTTTACCTAGAACTCATTAGGAGAGATTATGGACCTAGAGAAATACATAAAATCTAATGTCGCTCGTAAATGGATCAGCAGAACCATCGTTAACTGAGCCTGCCGTATTTATCTTTGGATTTGGACAGCGGGAAAGAGGAATAGTTGCTTTTCAAGTTTTCAAGTGTTGCTTGATGCAGCTTCAGCGGGTAAATGGTAAAAAGTTTATTTTTAAAGATGCAGATCCCCCGTGGTGCTTCTCATTTTTTTTTTGACGTTCCTCTCCTGCTACTTCTATCCGAATCCGTGTGGTCTTATCACATGAAGGAGGCGGGGGGGGGGGGGGGGGGGGGGGGGGGGGTTGTGGGGTAATTTGACTGGGTCTACATGGAGAACGAGCTCTTCAGCAGAGGAGTAGGAGTTGAGGAGTGCAGGGAGTGAGTGAATTATAGATGGATGGATAGAGACTGAATAATTAAAAGAAACCGAGGCAGATGGGATTGCTTTTGGGCCTATCAGACGGCTCCTGCAATTCAAGTTCAATTCGTCTTATGGTAATGTTCGGTTCAGGGATTCGGTGTGGTATGACGATACGCACGAGAGTGTGTGTGTGTATTTACATACATATGCATTAATGTGTGCGCTCAAACATCCATGTCTAAAGATTGACCAGGCGTGAGCAGGCGGGCAGATTCTCCCTGTTTGTTTTTCCCTCCCGCCTCCCTGCAGCTAAGTCTGATAGACGCACAGACAGAAAGCGCCCGTGTGCTTGATGTATTCAAATGGCTTTGGTGAAGAGTATGAATAATAGATGGTGATTGTATGTGCTTTCTGTGTCTTCAATATGATGGAGAGCGGTGGCGGGGAATGGGGCTGTCGAAGGCAATAACGTCAAAACTAGTTTTGACCGTGCAGTTGAAAAGGAACTGGGGGGAAAGGTGTAACTCTTGGAAATATTCCTGTCTGTCTTGCAGTTCTTCTGTCTGTGTGGAAACTTTGAGCAACCTACAAAATAGTGCATATTATACACTGATCAACCACAACATTATGACCACTGACAGGAGATGTAAACAACATTGACCGTCTCGTGACAGTTCAGTGTTCTGCTGGGAGACTTTTGGACCTGCCGTTCATTCAGTGTGGATGTTACCTAGACCTGGCAGCACCCACCTAGACCAGACGAGGCACCCCCACCCCATAGCAATGACACTCCATGATGGCAGCAGCCATCCCCAGCAGGATGCAGCCTGACACAGACACACACACAAAAAACACTTTAGGAACAACTCAAACAATTCAAACAACAATTCACTAGATCCCAAACTGATCACATATCTGCGGGATGATCCACAGAGGCCCCTCCCCTCAAACCATAGGACCCAAAGCCCCCCCCCCCCCTCCCCACTAACAACATCCTGTTGCCAGACACCACAGGACACCCTCAAAAGGCCCATCTGATTAGTCACAACTGTTTTGGAGGCTCAAGGGAGACCTGCACAATATTAGGATGGTGGTCATAATGCTATGCCTGATCGATATATATATGTTTTATATATTGTTTAATGTCTTGACCACTCTGTTCAGCACAGCATTTGTTGTTTTTAAAATGGGCTTTATAAATAAACTGACACTGGGATGGATAAAATACAGACTAGTTTTCAGGCTGCAGCCAACTAGACCAACCAATCAGCACCCAGAAAGATAACTGATACAGATTTGAGCCATGGTCCATCCCTAGTGTCGTACACACATGTGCATTTTACTGTACTTTGCTGTATTTTCCTTGTTCTCTGAAGCTGCCTCCTCCACCAGCAGCAGAAGGGTTCTGCTTTTTGTCTTGTGTGTGATAATTGAATGTGATTCTGACATCTACGTCCTCGGTGTTGACAGCGTTGACAGCATTGTGACTCTTCATCTGTCTCTGGCTAAACAACGTGAGTCATGCCAATGGCTGACTACAGAAAGCCATTTCAACATGCGAGAGAATCAAGTTAGTGACAAGAAACAGACAAAGAGAGGAAAAAGGCAGAACATTTTTTATTTTGTTTTGAAGGCTTAGATAGCATGTGTCACGGGCTGAGTGGGCAAAAAAAAAAAAAAAAAAGGGATTTATTTTGGTGGTTTGGGGAAGACAGCCAAATGGATGTTGGCTGTCTTCAAAAAAAAAAGGCGACGACGACTGTAACAAGGTATTGTTCCTCTGACTGTCCAATTCTGAAATGGAAGTAGAAAGACACGACGCTTTCACGAATTTCAGTTCCTTCCTCTGTTCCCGTTTACAAAGAAGAAGAGCGACGCGGCTCCGGACAAACAACCACAACAAGTTTCTCTAATCACATAGATTGTGAGTCCACACCCGCATGAGTAAATGTAAAAGGCGTGCACAATAACATCTCCGTCTGTCTCTCTCTCAGACTCGCACACGTAAACACACGGCGTCAACAGCCTCCCAGCGGGGCCTGCATTGTGGAGGCTCTCTGTGATTGATGTCTCTGACCTATTCTGCGAGCAGGCAGCCACATCGGCACCCTAATTACCCTATCATCACCACCACCGCTCTATCTGGTGGCACGACACACACACTCCCACACAATATGTACACACACACACACACACAAACAAAATAACAGTAACAGCAGGTTCGTGGTGACTTTTCCCCGGCTAAGTTCAGAGTTGAAGGTTGCGGTGCGATCAAATTTAATTCAAACCCCGCACTTCGGGAAACTCCACGCTGTGTTGTTTTCGCAGTCTGGAGGGCGATGGGGTCTGCCACCCATTTTCTGTTTAGATTACTTCTCATGTCTCCATTGTCTTCACCGTGGGGTGTTTACACAAAGCTTTTCGCTCTGTGTCTCTGTGTCTCTGTGCACAGTCTCCGAGTAGTTTAGAGTTTCGGCTCGTCTAGCAGTTAGCTGCTCTCTGGTTAGACTCCCCGAAAAGCCACCGGCTCTTGTCTACATGCACTCGCTTTATTAGGTACACTAGTGGAAACAAATGCATTCTAATATAACCGTCCTGCATTACACCGATCAGGCATAACATTATGACCACCTTCCTAATATTGTGTAGGTCTCCCTTGTGCCTCCAAAACAGTTGTGACTCATCAGAGAATGGACATGGGCTTTCTGAGGGTGTCCTGTGGTGTCCGGCAACAAGATGTTGTTAGTGGGGGGGTCTTTGGGTTCTATGGGTTGAGGGGAGGGGCTTCTGTGGCTTGATCAGTTTGGGATCTAGTGAATTTGGAGGCCAGGTCAACACCTTGTGCTGTTCATGCTTTTTTTAGTTGTTCCTAAACAGTTTTTGTGTGTGTGCCTGTGTCAGGCTAGCCTGGTCGTTACCATCCTACGTTTCCGCCCGAAATTTGATTTCGGTCTGGCACATTAGTCTGGCCCAATGTAATAGGAATCTGTCTCCGTAATGGGCGGATGCTTATTTTGAGGTTTAAAATCATTGGAGTTCCCTTAACCAATCAGCAACGTTTGGTGATGACGTATATTGTGCGCCGGAGTTCAGGCTCTTACGCTTACCACTTCCGCTTCCAGTTAAATAAATCAAACTTTTCCCAAAGCCAGTTGGAAGGAGAGCTACGACGTCCTTGCCATTTATAAAATTGACAAGACAAGCCTCTTGTTCTGGTTTTAATTCCGTGATGCTCTCGAGAGTTGAGACAACTTCGCGGATGGCTTCTAGCGTCTCTTCCTCCGTCGCCATTGTTGCTATGCTGTTGAACTACAAGCTTCGCTGGACTACAAGCAACTCGGCATGCGAGTTCCGCGTCATCACTCAACTGTTCGCTGATTGGCGCGGTTACATGCGAACCACGGAAGTGCAATTTGGCCAGACTCCGTGCCAGACCGAAATCAAATTTCGGGCGGAAACGTAGGATGGCTAGTGTCAGGCTGCATCCTGCTGCTGCCATCAAGGAGTGTCATTGCTATGGGGTGGGGGTGCCTGGTCTGGTCTAGGTGGGTGCTACATGTCTAAGTAACATCCACATGAATGAATGCCAGGTCCAAATGTTTCTCAGCAGAGCACTGAATTGTCACAAGATGGTCAGTGTTATTTACTTCTCCTGTCAGTGGTTTTAATATTGTGGCTGATCGGCGTAAACACACACTCAACACAGAAGCAAAGACAATGAAGAGGAAGAGCTAAAACAAAACAAAGTACTAGACTGACACAATAAATAAATGACACAATAAAAAGAGCAGCCGTCAAACTGAATTAAACACCAACGAATTTTAATTTTAGACTACTTTCTAAAAGTTGGGTCTTTTTTGTTGGACCAAGCGTTAGAAAAGCTGCATGTACTCGGAGTACACCTGCATATTCTACTGCAGTGCCAAAGTATAATCCTGGATTATCATTGCCAAGTTTCTGATCCTTAACATTTTAAAAAATCTGATGGTGAGCTCCTCTCTCCATGCTGCAGCTTACCCACCTGGCCCGTCGATGATGAATCCTCCGACACTGAGGACCTCTGTCCTCTGTGACCAAGTCATGCATGACTTTTACTGCCTCATCGCTCTCAGCTTATTTCAAAGGTTCCCCGCTATAGAAGCTCAAAAAAGGCAGCATGCAAAATCAATGCTCATACATCTAGTCACAGTGAGGCCAACAGGGAATACGCAGCCTCTGCTATCTGCATTTGATTTCCTTCTTGTGGTGCTATTTCCTTTGTAAGCACAATGTAATAATTAGTTTATGGTTATTGCTCCTCATAAGGGACGGGGTGAGATCATTTTGTCAGTTTGTCATTAAGGATCCAACTTAATCAGCAATATGCTGAGCTGTGATCGCTCGCTGGAATACGGAGGGGTTTCCCTTTCTTCTGAGGCGCCACATGCTTTTTATTCTGTTCACTGAAATATAAGTGAGATTTTCTCCGTGGATTGGATTTTCTTTCCTGAGTATTGGTCCTCCTTATCAGGTGGGAATCGTGGCTTTAAGTTTACCTAGAAGCATAGAGCTAGTGCACCTACACAGCTTCAAGCGTAGAAATGGGTTTTATGATTAGACAAAAGGATAGTCAGTCATCCAGGAAGTCTTTCATGAAGTCCTTTTAAGTCGTCACCGATGGCGTCTGAAGCCTCGCTGGTTCAGAAAGTGGTTGGAGTGTTGGCGTGATTTATGAACATAAATAAAGCAAAATTAGTGTTCGAGTTGGGGTTTCGCCAATTTGTCCGTGACACAGAGGGGCTTGTGTTCATGGAGCCTTGCTAAAAGGAGAAGAGTTCCCCCTGTATGCCACCTAGTGATCCCTAAACGAAGCTTTACTGAAACTTAGACACTTTATTCAAAAAATGGTTAAATACTCGAAACTACAGCCACCACATGGTTGTATGGTTTCAAGCTGTGTCTGCACCACAAGTTGAAATCACAACACTTGGTGGTCGCTCCGCTTGTTTACGCGAGGTAAGCTGCACTCCACGAGTCTTCATCAACTCCCACCAATGTTTGTGTTACAGCGCTGACGTCAACTATTTTCGTTTGCTCCCGGAATCGTGGTTTGGTGGGATCTTTAGTGCTGAAGGCAACGCTGTCAAACCAAACCTCTGTCGACTCGGTCTCTTTCGAACCATTTGGATGGAAAGTTTCATGGGGCTTCGTGTGGCCACCACTACCATGGAGCTACATGAAGACATAGGTGCAGACAACAGTGTAAGAATGAGAGACAGTGCTCAGACAAACAATACAATACAGACAACCATCAACTTACATGTACTGACCTTGTTTCCACCCAGACCTTACACCGCTGCCATCTTTAATCTTGACCCCTGACCTGCTGATTTTTAAATAGGCAATCTTACAGGCATTAGAAGGCTCAAGATACCGTAGACCACAGGTGTCAAACATACGGCCCGTGGGCCAAAAGCGGCCCGCCAGAGGGTCCAATCTGGCCCTTGGGATGAATTTGCAAAGTACATTGAAGACATTATCTACAATTTTCCAATAAAAGTAGCTTCTATTCCTAGGGTTCACACAGTTTTAGTAAGAGTCATGGACATAACACTTATATTGTTAGCATCATAGCATAATTGCCTAAGTCATATTTTAGTGTTTTCAGAAAACAAGAATAGAAACCTACAATTTTTAGCAAGCACATTGGAATTTTTTATTGATACTGTAACCAAAATGACTTTACCAATTATGCCATGAGGCTAACGATATGTAATGTAAAGATTTTCATGACATACTTGTACTTTTTTGCGCTAAAACAAAGAGAAAGATTTGGAGTTGCCGTTATTTATAGGTTAATACGCTATTGTGGTACTGGTTCGGGCCCCCTTGAGATCAAACCGGGCAGTATGTGGCCCCTAAACTAAAATGACTTTGACACCCCTGCCGTAGACATTCGGCATGAGGCTAAAGTCGCCCTCTTGATGTTGGCAACCAAAAACATTTAAAAGTGAGGATTAGCCCTCTAAGAATGTGATCAAACTGAAAGCGTTCAGTGTAGCATCCACAATGCATATTATCATACTAGTATTATTTTGCACATTATTAAGAGTTAGCGTGCTAATATGCAAACCAGAGCCATTAGATGGTGCTAATTAGTCAATGTTTGCGAATTAGCTTGATAACGTACTAAACTAAGCATTGCAATGTTTTAGCTGATGATAGCGTTTAGCTCCAACCATCGCTGCTGTAAGTATGACCTCATGCTCGTGAGACCCTAGCAAAAGTGCAGACATAATTCTGTCAAAATTATTTTTACATTTTTAATTCATACATCAAAGCTGTGGTGAATTTACATGATTAGCGATTCCTTCTTGTGGCAAGGAAAACAAATCTAGTGACCTTCTCTAGCCCCACATTTTTATTTTTTTTGGTAAATATTTCACTGTGAGTATTTCACAGCTCGGAGAATAAAATAAAACCCCCCAAAAATTGCAAAGCTATGCATTTCTTAAAAACCCTCAAGGTTAGGCCACGAGGAGTGCTCGGTCTTCATCCTGCTTTCACAGTAAACAAATATCTCTAATTAATTCAGGCTTCAGCTGCTATTTTCATACAACACTTGGTGACACTAATCATAAATTTTCCAGTGATAATAATAATTGCCCTCGCTAATCCTTCCATACATTTGTAATTAACTGGCGGAGAGTTTATCATCGCGAGTACAGGGACGACTTGAATTATTCTCTGGGAAAGAAATATATATATATATATATAATTTTCTGCAGTGTCAAGGATTTGTAGCTTCTTGATTCGAGCGTGCACACACACACACAGAGAGCCAGGAGCTGAGCAGTCGGGAAAAAAATTGTGTAAAGCAGGGTGGCGGATTAATTTGTGGCGTTCATGGGGTTGTGTTTATGTGTGAGAGAGCGATACAGCGATAGAGACAGACGGAGTGATGGTGCCCCATGCCAGAGGTGGTCCGGCCCCATGCTGAGGGGGAGATCGGCACAGCTTCTGTTGATGATGCACTCCAGAGTTCCTCACTCAAGAAAGGCTCGGTCGTAAAAAGAGCCTCGAGAGAGGATGATCCCAGCTCCCACGCCGACAGATGCTGACAGTCCATCCACTCTTCTCGTTGTCATTTTTCCTCATCTTGCACTTCCTCTCCTTAACAGCCCGCTCCTGCTCTCTGTTTTCTGCCATTTCTTGTCTTTGTCTAATTTTTTTTGAGGTTGAAAAAGGGAGACTCTGAAGCGAATTTCTAGAAGATTAGAAGAGAAAATAACACAATACAGATACAGTCACTTTCAGAATGGATTTGAATCACATTTTCTTGCTAGACATATCTGCAACAATATTAAGGTAAACTTTACTATCCCATTAATCATTGGTTGTCCTCGAAATACTTCAGTTTGCTTTGAATTTTGTGTGAACAGAAACAACTTAAATGGATTAATCCAATTTTATTTTTGCTCCCAAAGGCCAGTTTGCTGTAGCTATTTCTTAGGTAACCCACTGGTTTTAAGTGCTTGTGCAATAGACTTGAAATAACTTCTAAAACAACTAATCGATTTGAGTTTGTTGACCTGGCATTGTGTCCGTTGAAGTCTTCCCCTAGCTCATACTAACTAGCAAGCTGGCTGCAGATATCAGGCTACTCTTGTTAAGAAACACTATCCTCGGTGTGTAGACTTACGTGTTTACACTGATTATTTAAGTGGAGGCTATTATTCAGCGCTGCTACCTTTATTTCCTGTGAGATCTTTGGACTATACGATTGTCTCACATGCAAAAAGGGTTTGTAAACTCGCACAGAACATAGTGTTGGACCGTGACACGCTTGTAATAACCCCTGCACAATCTAGCCTGGAGTCTAGCCAGAACTTCCCTCGCACCACAAGGATTTTCTTGGGAAAAGTTGGTCTCTTATGAGCAGCAAAGATCTGCCAGGTCAATCAAATCGCTTGGACGGGGTTTATGCATTAGTGGTCAGAAGAGTAAAGAGGTGACAAAGGCGTACACGTCTTCCGGAAGTTGACGAGTATTTGTTTACAACGAAATGGCTTGGCTTGTTTGTAGGACAGTCCGATTGCATGCAGACTTTCTCTGTACTGGTTGTAAACACGCAGCATGGTGAAATCCAGTTGGCTCAGATTCTGACAAGAATTGAGGCTCGCTATGCCAGGCTGCACAACATCTGCTTTACAATACCGATAATTACAGTAGGGAGCTGTAGCACGGCCATCAGGAAGAAATCAATCCTCGTCATGTTCTCATTGTCAGTGTGACCCAGTGCCCTTAAACTGGTCATGCTACATAGAGGCTGACCGGCTAATGATAGCACAGCATACTATGACCAGAGTAGCCATTGACCAATCAAGAGCTTGGTGTTCTGGTCCTGCTGTGCCTATGCATGCATTGATTCATTCATTTTCTGTAGCGCTTGTCCTCTGGGGAGGGGGACTGGAGCCTATCCCACCTGTCATTGGGCTAAAGATGGGGTACACCCTGGACAGGTCTCCAGGCTATCCCAGGGCTAACACAGACTGCGTTTACATGTTCTTTAGTATCCCGATTTTGAGGCTTATCCCGGCTTTGAGCATATCCAGGATATGGTGTTTACATGGAACACAGAGAAACCCGGTTATTCATATCCCCGTATACATGATAAATACCAGAAACCCGTTTTCTAATCACTGCATCCTATCTGCGCATGCGTGTTTTACGTCTTTTTCAATGTTTTCCAACGCGACCTAACTTGTTCAACGGAGCGAGGTGGAAAACCAGCGTCACGTAGCTTTTCCGCAACAGATTTGAATACATCAGCATGTCGGTGTTTTCTGCCATCTAAACACGTCGTTATGTTTAGTTCTTTCATTACTTTAAGGGAATATTCTGTCTCTTCGTCGCTCCAAAAGTGAGAAGTTCTCATTGCCGCCATGTTGTTTGTATATCTAGTGCGTCACCATGGTCACAGAGAGAGAGAGACGAACCATTCACACTCACACCTACGGCCAATTTAGAATCACCAATTAACCTAACGAGCATGTCTTTGGACGGTGGGAGGAAGCTGGAGTACCCGTAGAGAACCGACACAGACACAGGGAGAACATGCAAACTCCACACAGAAAGATCCCAGTCGACCGATGGATACAAACCAAGAACCGTCTCGCAGGGAGGCAAGACAAATAACGCAATTTTCTCTTCAAAAGACAAAAGCAAACAGAAGGGAGGAGGCTCCGAGTAGCTGGTTGTCATCAAAGTTTGCAAAGCCACTGAGAGACAGTTACGTAATTCTCATGAAAGCAGCGACAAGCTTTCGTGAGAATTAACAGAACTGTTGGGACACGTCTTAGCAAACTCCTCGGATAAAAATAATAAATAAAATCTGACTCTAGAGTTGTGGCTGCGCGCTGGTGGCCTTTCACTGTTTCACGACCAGCACTCGTCAAGGTGTCGAGGTGTGTAGGATCATATTAGTTTCAGGTCGACCAGCGCCCGGACCTTGCGGTGTATCTTCTCGGGCTGTCGGTATCAGAGAGACACCTGCTGTTCGTGATCAACAAGAGACAAAGCCCCTCGCCTTGGCCTCACAAATAACAGTAACTGCTGTTATCACGCAGCCCCGGCCTGGACCCTGAGACGCTATCTCACTGGCCCTCCTTTTTTTTTTATTTATTTATTTATTTATTTTTTCCACCCCACTATCTCCAGTGGATGCGGCAGCAGAAAATTGCAGCTAAAGCAGAGTCAGGCGGTGACATAAATCACTGGGATGGGGGCACTATTGATAAGAGCTATCTGGCTGGAAGTTAGGCAGCAACGAGCCCCACTGACGAGACAAGTGGGAGAAGTGGGATAAGGGCCGGGGGAAAAAAGGAAGCTTAATTCTAAGGCAGAGTGCCACTTTTCCTCCGCGATAACAGCAAGGGGAGCCCTTCACCGGCTTGATCACCGGCATCTGGACACTTTTATTGCTTCTGTGATGGTTGATTGTTTTTTTTCTTGTTTCTTAGTGTTGCCTTTGCCGCACTTTTTTTTTTTTTTTTTTTAAAGGACTTGAAGGAGACGAAGGTCATTCCTGACGGGGTAAAAAAGGCACACTGGCTCAGTTTCAATTTCCCCAAGAAGTTGAGGAAGCTGTAGAACGGTCGTGTCTTTGGGGTATTGTGGAGCAATGAGAATCCCACTAAAGCCATTTAGAGTTTTATCAGCTCTAGCCAATCACCATGGCCACTGTGGAGCACAGAGGACCATCCATCATGGCAAAGAGAGCAGAGCACGGGACGCCTCTGTCACCAGATAATGCATTGAGAGGAGAAAAGAGGGGAAAAGTGTCTCAGGAGGAGGGGTGGATGTCCTCCACTGTCCTTAAAGGACCCGTCCTGTTTCGGCCCCGATGTAGTCTTCTTCTGCTGTAGGTGTGACTTGAATGCTGACGCCAAGAAAGAGACAAAGTGAGAAACGGTTCTAAGCAAACGGCAAAAAAATTATACAGAACTTAAACACATACTTCAAATCCCTCCCACACTTTTAACAGCCGTGTTTTTGAGAGGACTCGGCCAAACACCAGCAGCACCAGGACGACTCGAGCCCTGAGAGCCATCATCGCCCAGTCTGGAGCCAATCCCAACACCCAGCCACTGGAACACTGAGCTTGATTAATGCCCCGACTCCTCCAAACAGCGAGCGAACTGAGAGAAATAGAGAGGCCAGAGGATGAGGACAACCAGAACAAGGAGAAAAAAAGAGAAGAAATAAATGAGCAAAGATTGGGTGTTTAGGAGAAGAACTGTTTTCTTGTGGGGATTTCCCCGGTGGTGGCGGCAGCAGCGGGAGCAGCTGGCTTTAAGCTGAAAGAGAGAGACCTGGCAGTGGGATGTGAGGTTATGTCCCACCTCTGCCAGAAAGAATTGAGTCTCAACAAAAAGAAATCCACCGCAGAGATTAGAGTGATAATATTTCAACTGAAATGAGGCTCCGTCGCAGCCGATCCGAGTGCCAGCGAAGAGATCGGAGAGTAAAGAGTAAAGATTAAAAAAAAAATGGATGTTTTTTTTTCTAAATCCAATATGAGCAACATCAGGTCTATTATATTACCCAACAGCCAGAGTATTTATCATTTTATTTTTTTTTACTACTGGCAATAACATCTGCACCGTACAGTGTGAAAAGCAAAAAAAAAACCTAAGCCCTCTTTAATAAAGGTGTCTATCAGATAGCTCTTCTCTCTTTTTGTGTTTGCAAAGAACGCAGAGAGTTTAATCTTCACCGCCGACACCTCTGACACCCGAGACAGCCTGATAACATTTATAAATGTGAGTAATATAACCGATAAGTCCCCTTTCAGAGAACAAATATCAGTTCTTGAGACCA
Source organism: Chelon labrosus (assembly GCF_963514085.1). NCBI lineage: Eukaryota > Metazoa > Chordata > Actinopteri > Mugiliformes > Mugilidae > Chelon > Chelon labrosus. Next base: position 7,776,705 of record NC_140351.1, on the reverse strand, counting down.
AGTGTGAAATGAAATGAAACCTACACATAGCCCAGAGCAAATACAAACAATATAATGGTAAGTATACAAATATCTGGCTCTAGGATAACTATTTATTATAGATATTGTCCTGTGGAATACGCTTTCTATAAGCTTATATTTATTATAGGTTTAAACCTTCCTTTTTGTTGGCCTGCTCCAAACATCACTGTCCAACTTGGCCTTTTAAAGTTGGACAATGCTGCACTCCACCCTCTTGTCAGGATTTATTTTTCTGGGTTTGGTTTAAGTGAAAATAAAAGTAGAAAAGTAGGTGTCCAGACCACAAGGCCAGTGTTGGGCTAGTTTATCAATTTTCCCCCAGACGGTGTGTATCCAAGAAGACGCAGTACCTTCATTAAATTAAGGCATTTAGCCATTGCTCTAACTTTATTATTCTTCAAGCTAAGACTTCCTCATTTTAATGGCATAATACGGTTATACAGGTTGCCCCTGCATCCGTTCATTCCCCTTCTTGTTTATTCAGTCATTCAGGAAAGCTGTAATAGGATATCTTACTGAATTCAATTGGATTCAGGGACGAACCGATTAGTATTTGATCATTAAAGGTTCATGTGACCTTATAAAAGGGAATTTCTTTGCCACTAATGTCTTTTTGGGTTAATGGGTGTACTTATTACATTTTTCAGGTCACAGGTTAAGGTCAAATTCTTTAAAGTTTTTGTAGAGAAGCTCACTGGGTTTGAAGCGCTTACTTCCACGAACTAAGTGGGCGCTTTAGTCTTCTGCGTCAATTTGATGCTGCAGCTACGGCGACAGCGCAGAGCAGACCATAAGAGCTGTGATTGGTCCGCTTGGTAGTAGCGTGTTTCTGCTTTAGTATTTCCAGCTTCTTCTCCATCTCCGCAATTTTCAAATTGATTGATTTGGCTCAATAAAGATGGATCACATCGAGCAAAGGTTAACTGAGGAGGTTCGGAGATGCAAACATTTGTACGACTCGTCTTTGGCGACATTTTGGCGAAAGTTTCAGTCGCCATTGTTGAAGGTGAAGCAGGGAGAGAGACTCCCGGCTTAAGAACACTTACGAAAAATATAAAACACAATATAACCCGACACAGCACCGACTAGCGTTTGGGTGGCCTTGTTACGGAGCGAGCCAGACTGATGAGCGCACAAGTAATAAGTGGCTCGCACCGCCGTAGGCTACATACGTAGGTTATATTGTCTATGGGTGCATCCGAATACCCATACTAACGTACTGTTCAGAAGGCGAGACGCAGTACGTCACAGTAGTAGTACGTCCGAATTCTTAGTAGACATTGACTAGTAGGCGAAAAATACCTGGATGGCCTACTACCTCCACAGTATACAACGGTAGCTCACTACGCTATCCCACAATTCAGCGGGAGCCCGCTAAGCGTACAAGAAGACGAGCCGCCGGGAAAATCAAATCAGACAAAATGGCTGAGACCGTTGTGACAGCTACAGCTACGACAACCGAAGTTTATAAATGTAAGTATATTAGGATAAATGTTTAGTTTAAAATGTTGGTTGTTTCGAAAATACTTCTCCGAGGTGGCTTTAAAATTTCGCGGCATCCGTCGGTGTGCGTCATATGTGTCGGCGTCACATGTAAACATCCGGGGTCAAAGGACAGGCAAGATGGCTGCCCAGTACATCCGAATTGTAGCCTACTACTCGCTCGCATACATAAATAACGTACTAAATTGACGGTTGAGTAGTACGTTCTAACCGACGTTAGTATGTACTGACTATTCGGATGCACCCTATGTCCCGCGGTATCTTTAATGAGCCTTTACTTCCTGGTATAGCTGCACGCAACCTAAACCTGGCTGGAGGTTATGTTGCCGTGCAGAGCAATTGTTCGTGTCATTACTTCCACCTGAGCTCTTCCCACTATGGTAAATCCACGTGTCTTCTTTGTTGAAGGCCTATTAACGTAGGTCACGCCATCTATGTCCTGCAGTAGCCCAAATGATCCTCCAGTAGGTTTTGGAAGGATTCAGGATTTGAGTGTCAGGTTCTTGTTTGCAATGCATCCTGGGACATGTAGACACTATAATACTGACTGTGCAAGCTATGTTGTGACGAGATAAGATAAGATAATCCTTTAATTTATCCCACAGTGGGGGAATTTCATTTTGGAGGCTGGGGTATGGATTGTCTGTTGTTTTGACAATCCAATTTTAGTCAGTAGTGGACTCGGTTACAGAAGGTACATCCTCCAATACGATCATGCAGTTGAATTACCACCTCTGTGTCACTGATTCAACATAAATTGAACTTTAGAGCAGACATGAAGAGGGATTTAGTGCACTGTACCTAATGTTTTGGCAAGTGAGTGTATAGCAGCATAAAAGTAATGTCCGTTTTTATCTTCAAGTACAGATAATGTGATGTGTGTAGGTTGAATTTGGAGTTGCTGATTTCTGCCGGAGCTGGATTGATGAACAAACACAATGATGAATTGAGGCTGTTTAATAATATTTATTGTGTTCTAAGAGTATTATCGTGACTAATTTATTACACTCCAATTTGTTTGCCATCAAAATACGCCCGCAGGAACATTCAAAAGTTGAGGTCATGCTGGCTGTGTACTTTGTAATTGGTTTGGACAATTCTCCTCTAAAATGAGTAAATGCAGTTGTCGAACAGCAAATTATAGCAGACCGTTTTGGGAAGAGTTTGCCTTTTTGCCCATAACTCTTTTTTGACGGCCCACCTGGACCTGCCGTTTGAGGAAACGTGGCTCCGTTTAAGGTCACCCCATCACAGAGACATTATAAAATGTTAAAACACCTTTCCTTTTTCTTTTTCTTTTTTAATTCACCCTGCAAAGGGCTTCAGAAAAACAAATATGGGAGATCGTTAAACTGAGTGGTGTTCCCATTTAGAAGTCAGCCACCATGACTTCATCTGTTTGATTTGGGGACCGATTTCTACCCTAAGCATCTGTCTGAAACTGTAACATGCGGGACGTCCAGAGTTCATTTCTATTACTGGCTTGTGTTAAGTGCCTTCCTTCCTCCGTTAAAAGAGATGCTCCCGTTGTCTTCTGAGCAAAGATGACCACTGTCATAGTGGATCAGACTGAGTGATGTGCTGTACACAGATCAGGCATAACATTATGACCACCTTCCGAATATTGTGTAGGTCTCCCTTGTGCCTACAAAAAACAGTTGTGACTCATCAGAGAATGGACATGGGCCTTCTGGAGGGTGTCCTGTGGTGTCTGGCAACAGGATGTTGTTAGTGGGGGGCCTTTGGGTCCTATGGGTTGAGGGGAGGGGGTTGATCAGTTTGGGATCTAGTGAATTTGGAGGCCAGGTCAACACCTTGTGCTGTTTTTTGTGTTTTTTTGAGTTGTTCGTAAAGCGTTTTGTGTGTGTGCCTGTGTCAGGCTGTATCCTGCTATTAGGAGTGTCATTGGTATGGGGTGGGGGTGCCTGGCCTGGTTTAGGTGGGTGCTACATGTCTAAGTAACATCCACACCAGTGAATGCCACGTCCAAAAGTTTCCCAGCAGAACTTTGAATTGTCACAAGATGGTCAATGTTATTCACTCCTCCCGTCAGTGGTCATAATGTTATACCTGATCGGTGTGTATGTAATGCAGGTTAAGTGTTGCATGCCATCTTTAAAATAAGTACTCTGTTGAGACTGTAATTTCAGGTGACAGTGGCCGTTCAGTCACATTTAGATCAGATATAAACGCCACTGGGATCTTATTCCACGTGTCCTAAAAAACGTCTATTTCTTGCCCTGTCTCTCTTTTCCGTTAGGTGACTGAGTCGGGCCGTACTCTGTAATTTTCTATGCCCACGGGAACTTTCATTCTCTCTCGTGTTTCACCGCCAGACTGGAGGCGCTCCACAGGCAATTGCAGAGTGAAGAGTTCATGCACTCGTAATGAGTGACGCCGCCAAATCCTTTGGCCTTTTACTCCGTCCCGAAATGACTGCCCGGCCGAGACAAGTGAAATAAAACACAGCGCTTCGGTGACTGGCGGTAAGCTGCGTAGGATTTTGCGTGCACCTGACTGGTCCTGAAAAAGGCGCTCTACCTCGGCTGACCCTTCGGAGCGGGACGGGAAGGAAAAGTCATTTAGCATCGTGGCGCTCCTCGGATGACTCACTCGTCCTCTGCCAGAACCAGATGAGAGGGGAACTTCCATGCGTTCTCCCCTCAGCAGCTCCCGTCTCTCTGCGCTCTCTTTCTCTCGGTGTTGACGTTTCCACAGCATGATGATGAGCGCCCGGATGATATTTATGTCCTGCTTCTTTTTCCCCTCCCAGCACAGTGTCAGACACATTTAAATAAAAAATAAAAAGAAGAAGAAGAGAAAGAGGGATGGGCATGAAATGAATCAAGAAGGTGAAAATGATGGGGAGAAAGTAATCTGGGGGGGGATATTGTATTTCCAGTACTGCGCAGCTCCAGGAGGATTTTTATCACTGGACGAGACTGGGTGTTACAGAGCCGCTTCCAAGCACCTGTCTCATATTGGAGAGTGACGCTCTGCTTCCCACTGTTGTGCACTCCATCTTCCCCGTGGCATGCGAAGTGCTGGCTGAGACTTCTACAGCTATCTAGTCCATCTCCTGAGCTGTCACTGCGCCTACTCACGTCTCCTCCTGTGCACACACTGCTGCATTAAAAACTTTTTTTGGTTTTTTGTACGTCAAAGCAAAGACAGATGTGGATTTGACCCGTGCCGTGTGCAAAAGCCTAATCTGCTTAACGTTCTCTTGAAGTATATTGCGTTACGAAAAAAAACACGTTGCAGCTTCTTGGTTTGATTCATGTAGCACAAAGGCCTTCTTCTCAGGGCCGTGGTTGAGCGCAGGGAGGACTGGTTAAATCATTTGCTCTTGAGACAAGACATTAGTCCCACCCAGAGTTTCTGGCATCGCTTCCTTGGATGTTTACAGTCTCTATAAAATACTCGGAACAATTTTCTTGTCTTGTAGGTCCCTGGTTTCTGGAAAAACACAAATAGAAGAGAGGCAAAGCAGAGAGAAGAGAGAGATCTGGTAATGCGATGATAATGCTAAAAAGGAAGCCCAGAGCAAGAGAGACATGAGCGGACAGGTTTTACTGTAAATAAAACATTTTGTGAGGGAAATCTATTGCCAACAATAAAAGCCAAAACTGAAATATAGACACCTACTGGGAAATCATAACCCGACAGCGAGACTCGATTCTTACAATAATATAATCTGGTGACGCACCATTTGGATTTAATTATATTTTAACCAACAAAGAGAGGAGGATAAAAAACTCTGTGAGCAACTTGATAGTCCTACAATCAATCAAAGCCATCTTGTTGTGAACAAAATAAACTGCACGGCGTAAATCCCACCCAAACTATTTGATGGGCCCGACAGATCTTTGACAGTAACCATCCGGTTAAGACAAATATAAGAGTATGTGGCATTGGCGTTGTGTGACAGTCTCCTGTTGAGTTAACAGGCCTTCAACATCCCTCAGACATCTGGATTCACCATAGTGAGAAGAGCTCAAGTGGAAGTAATGACATGAACAACTGCTCTGCACAGCGACACAGCCTCCAGCCAGGTTTAAATTGCGTGCAGCTATACCAGGAAGTAAAGGCTCATTAAAGATACTGCCCGACATAGACGCCATAACCTATGCATGTAATCTACGCCGGTGCGAGCCATTTATACTTGTGCTCTCATCAGTCTGTAACAGCGCCACCCAAACACTAGTCGGTGCTGTGTCTTTTTTGCCAGTTAGGTTAATTTACACTTCCTGTTTCACTTTCAGCAACGACTCATACAAATGTTTGTGTCTCCGAACCTCTTCAGTTTGCTTGATGTGTTCCATCTTTATTAATCCAAAACAATCAATTGGACAATTGCGAAGATGTAGATGCAGCCGGAAATACTAAAGCGGAAACACGCTACTATCAAGCGGACCAATCACAGCTCTTGCGGTCTGCGTCACTGCGTCGTTGCGGCACGTTGACCTAAAGCCATCAGGCTACGGGTTTAGGGTCTGCATATGGTCTGTGCTGTTGCTGTAGCTATGGCATCAAATTGACACAGAAGCCTAAACCCAACAAGGATGTTGATAATGTACAAGTTGTATGATGCATGCACAGTCCCAGGACTAAAAAGTGGAGCAGCTGAATGACATTCAGTCACCAGTAAATTCATCATTTACACCGTTGGGCTTCCTGCTGTGACGCGTCAAGATGTTTTCAATGAAAAAGATCTACACAAGGATGAAAGTTAGTGTATCACTAGAATACATCAGTCACTCAACATCTCTTTGCCTATAATGTAGCCCTAGGACCAAGTTTATTTCATGGTTCAATGGATTGCATTGTCAACTATTTAAATTGCCTCATTCTATACGTGCCTCATCCTAATTTTGGTGGTTTTGACTTTTATTTTGCAGGTAAAAATATAGTTGGATGGGTGAATAAAACGTGTGCTGTTCGATTACTCTTTAATGCTGATTGAAAACCTAACCCAAAGTGCTTTTACTCCTTCCAACACGACGTGCTCTGTTCGTGCAAAGCTGTTTGGTAAAGTTGTTCGATTCAGTAGTTGAGTGCTCCATCACTTGTCTTCACGCCATCGAATGGCTTTGTAGTGGCCTGATGTGAGTATTTGTGGTGGTTGGCTGCAGCAGTTTGTTACTGATGTCTATTTTACAACTGCTTTTTCGTTTTATGACGAGCTACTAGTAAAAAAAAATAAATAAATCTATTTTGTGCTGTCTTTTGTGTAAGGTTTTTTAAAACTGCATTTGGTCTGGAAACCATGAGATGTATCTGGCAACACTGGTCTTAACTTGGTGCATTAGCACATAATGGGTGGTTTCCTCTAAAGAAGATGTCAGTCAGCATGATCTACTTGTTGCTTGTGTTCATCGTCGTGACCGTCTTCTTTTTATTGCTGCTGTCAGGTTACAAGAATCAACTGCTACTTCAGCGAAATCATCAAGACACTTCAGGAACAAGAGCCTCGACTGTAACGGCGTAGAATCCTTTCAGAGATTACACATCAGAGGCAGGACCATGGTCCAGACTCTTTGCAGGACCACAATACAGCCGCCAGGTTACGCTGGCACAATCAATGAGCTTAGCTTTTAGACTTTGAGCCACTGGGTCTGATGCCCCAGGAATTGCTGCGTATTGATCAAAGCTTCTAGTTCAGTAGACAAACACAGACACAAAGCCAGAGCCGGCTGGCTATCACATTTCCATATCCACTCCAACATGATGGTGCCTATTGATTGTGCTCATCCCTAAGGCGGCTAATAAATACCTTGTTGCTTCAACTGCTGCAGTTTTTCCCTGAGCTTGCATCTCCCCATATGGATCTCAGCGCTGCGTAAATCCCCCCCATTTGCTCTAAGTAGGACCATCTGCCATTACTTTCTAATAGAGATTAAATATATAATATATGAAGATTTAAGATCTCGGATAATGGTGTCGAGACCAATCGACTGATAATGATAATAGATGGCTTTAAGAAGAGCGGAGCCACGAGCTAGGGCAGGGAGAAAAATCAGGAAATGAATAGCTGCCGTGACTGTGTGTCTTCTGTGTGTGTGTGTGTGTTTGTGTGTGTGAGAACACGCTTGTCTCGCTTGGCAGTGTTTTCAGTGTACAACACGCAGACAGCCGGCCTCCTGACGGGCTTCTATTTGTTTAATTATTTTTTCTTTCTTCCCCCACCTGACAGGTCTTCACTCATTCATAGTGTTGTGACAGTTTGTTGCAGCAGCAGCAGCAGCATCCAGGCAACACAGTGGATCACGTTTTATTCAGCTGCTCACTTCTCTGCCCTCTCTGTTAGCCACGGTGCGCTCCCTCAGCTACCGTAAATCACCTCAGTCATATTGATCGGGATACTTTGTCGTTACTGAACCAGGGGGAAACTGAAAAAAGTTCCCATTCAGTTAGAATAGTGTGATTTGGTTTTGTTTTATGAGATTTAGCATGCTACAGTAAAATGCTAAGCTAAAACAATGGTAGACATTTATTATAAATTTAGCATTAATGGTGATCAGAGATTTGTTTTTAAATAGATTTTATACACTTATCAGCCACAACATTATGACCACTGACAGGAGAAGTAAATAACCACCATCCACCATTGTTCATCTTGTGACAATTCAAAGTTCTGCTGGGAAACTTTTGGACCTGGCATTCATTCGTGTGGATGTTACTTAGACGTGTAGCACCCACCTAGACCAGACCAGGCACCCCCACCCCATAGCAATGACACTCCTTGATGGCAGCAGCCGTCCCCAGCAGGATGCAGCCACAAAAACGCTTTGGGAACAACTGAAAAAAAAAAACATGAAGAACAGCACAAGGTGTTGACCTGGCCTCCAAATTCACTAGATCCCAAATTGATCATGTATCTGTGTGATGATCCACAGGGGACCCTCCCCTCAACCCACAGGAAGGTGGTCATAATCTTACGCCTGCTCGGTGTACGTCCCTTCTTAAAGTCTTGCATGTCGCAGTGTGAAAAAGGCGCCAGCAAAACAGAATATAATCTTTGAATATGATGCATAAACTGTTGCGTTTCCTTGACAGTGGATTTAACTTTCTGTCGCCAGAAGTATTTTCAGAGTGTGGACGTTAGGTTTTTGACCTTGGAAGGAGCACGGCAAAATTACCTCAAGTGTGTCCACTTAAGAGGAGACACTTGAGAAAGACATCTCCATTCACTGACCGAGAGATGTGCTTGACAGCTTAGAAGAAAAAAGGCTATTTAGGGAAAGTTTGAAGATAATTTTTCTGAGCTTTTCTCCTTGACTGTTGTAGAACACAGTGATCAGCAGAAGAAACAGCTGATTTACAGCTTTTACAAAAAAGGAAAATTGTTATACTCCAGCTCAACAAGCTGGGAAGGGAAACTGATTTTTTTTCTCTCAGTATCCATCTGCTGTCTTAGTTTTAGGAGGATGGTTGGAAAGAGGAAACGGCGCTGGAAAAAAAGACTAAGGTGGAGAGTGGGATTCATAAAGAAACACAAATAGACAAATCCAGAAAGGAAAACTGTGTGAAAGTGCAGACGAAGCAGATGGAGTCCCGTCTTCCTTCAGAAAACAAACCGTGAGTTCCGCTGAGCTCACGCGTCAAGGGCTTTTCGTCCCTCTGGCCGCCACCCAGATGAGCGCTGGGGCTGGACACCCATCCCATCCTGTCCCAGAAAAAAAAGACGCATCGTACGACGTGGTCGGGGTGGAGGGGTGGAGGGGCAGGTGCTGCGTCACAGCAGGATGACAGCAGGGGGGGGGAGACAATGTATGCAATTCCTGTTTGGCTCGTAGTCAAGCTCTCACGGGAACAGGAAAAAGTGTGTGTGTGTGTGTGCACTACTATTTGGATTTGTTCCCTGCCTGCCTCTCTTAAAATGAAAATCTGGCGAGGCAGCAGGCATAGGTTAAAAAAAAAAAAAACCTGCAATGCACTTGGCTGTGATATAAAGTCAGCAGTATATATACTCACACACACACACACACACACACTACTCCCATAAATGCCTTTCAGCAGGTCTGTTGTAAAAGTCAAGTGATCCATTAAAGGCGCTTTATACCCAAACTCCACTTCTGCCTTTCATGAAATGGACTCGACCAAAATCAATTTTCAAGTTTGAAATAATAATAAAATAAAAAAAAGGACTTGTAAAGAAATAAATGCAACCATTTGCTCATTTGACACTTAGAAATTTATCCCATAGGAAACCAGCTTCGGTTTTAGGACACAATTGTGAAATCCACTCGGTCTCTGCTGCTGTATGAAAGAAACCACAAAGTAAAGTTGCAAAAGTCAGCTCCATACATGGACATGAGATCATGACGTTTGTACTTCTACAGTTTTAAAATACTATATCATCCAGGAATAATACAGAGTACGTTACACACATACATATAAATATCTGTCTATACATGTGTCTTGTAATAGTCTCCGGCTGCAGGATATCTCAGCGAAAGTGGGTATAGAAAATGTTTCATGAATGCATACACTACTGCAGTTGAGCGTGCACTTGTGCTTTAATCAATCGGACTCATAAGCTGACACAGTATTTGTGTTAAACGGCCGTAAGTGTCCTGAACCGCTGCACAAACTGTATTTAATTTTTCCGCTGATTGCCGTTCTCGCGCAGCGGTGCCAGTTTTTGCAGGCCTGCAGGTGCACGTCGCACTTTTCTTTTTTACAGTTGCGCCACATGCTCGTTTGTTTAGATTGGGAGGGCATGGTTTAAAACGATCCTCTGTGGGGTAAGTGGGTGCCAAAGCAAAGGGTGGAGGAAGCGTGCAGGAGGTTTTTGTGTGAAAGCTGGTCTGGTTTGTGCTGAGCGTGAGAGGAAGTGGAGGCTTGAAGGGGTGGTTTGGTTTCTTTCAAGTGGAGGTGTATGAAGGGCTTACCCGTAGTTGGTATGTTTCCTGCAGTGTACACCGATCAGGCATAACATTATGACCACGTTCCTAATATTGTGTAGGTCTCCCTTGTGCCTCCAAAACAGTTGTGACTCATCAGAGAATGGACATGGGTCTTCTGAGGGTGTCCTGTGGTGTCTGGTAACAGGATGTTTGTTAGTGGGGGGCCTTTGGGTCCTATGGGTTGAGGGGAGTGGCCTCTGTAGATCATCCCACAGATACTTGATCAGTTTGGGATCTAGTGAATTTGGAGGCCAGGTCAACACCTTGTGCCATAGTTCATGTTTTTTTTGTTGTTCCTAAACCGTTTTTTGTGTGTGTTCCTGCTGCCATCAAGGAGTGTCATTGCTATGGGGTGGGGGTGCCTGGTCTGGTCTAGGTGGGTGCTACATGTCTAAGTAACATCCACACCAATGAATGCCAGGTCCAAAAGTTTCCCAGCAGAGCACTGAATTGTCACAAGATGGACAGTTATTTACTTCTCTTGTCAGTGGTCGTAATGTTGTGGCTGATTGGTTGTTGTACTCTATATTGAATATATTACCACTGCTTAACCTTTGTGTCACATAGCGTTTACCAGCAGAGAACAGAGAGCCTGTATAGGTCTCTCTTCAAAGCCACCAGACTCCATTGACAAAAACAATAATTTAAGGATCTTGTAGTTGTTTTAGGGGTATAATGTTAACTGTACACAGCCAGCATGTCTACACACGAATAAATATTGTTGAAAACCTAAAACTAAACTCGCCGTTTTTTTTAATAAAATATGTTCGTGTCTCTGCTGCTTGTTGCTACAATAAGACATCAGTAATTCAGTCTTTTGCATCCGTCGCTCTAAACACATCTTGGTTTTTTCCATGACAAATCGCAGCTCTCTGGAACGGATGTGTTTACATCTCCTGTCTCTTTCGGGATAAACAGAAAAAGAGCAACAGTCACGAGATGATAGTCAGCAAACAATAAACTGCCAAGCTGAACCTGAAACTACGGCTTTAGAAAAGACACTGATTACGTTGTTTGAGGTGAGAAGTGCATCACAAATCAGTTGAAATGAAGGCATGAAGTGGAAGAAACTCGCAGATTATGACTTTTACAGGGTGTGTTTCAGACTCCTTTTTTTATTTTTGATGCATGTGTCTGCATGTAATCTAACAGTCTGAAGAAACCACATGCTAAAACTGCTCATCGTGTACAGTATGCAGTCTGACGTTATAACAGAGACACACCTACCTAGTGTTAGATGTTTTATGTCTTATTTTATGAGCGTATTAAATCTTTTTGTGTCAAAGAATCTCTGCAGATGCACGTGTCCACCTGATGTGAACAACACTGGGTGCACTCCTTCTCGCCCTACAGCCAGGGCACAAGCCAGAAGAAGTGATGATGACGAATGGCAGGAAATGGAGAGGAAAACATTCGCCCCTGGGAGAAGAAATTGTTGTGTATTATGGCATTCACTCATTCAGTTGTCCTGACAACCTGACAGTTGCAACTGTCGGCCATTTTCTGGTCTTACACTGCCAGTTAGCATCTGTGGCTCTAGTTTTGCTGGTGTGTCCTGTATCATTTGCCGTCAGTAAAAAGTAACTGATCAGTATGATTCAGGACAGGCCAGCTAATAGTAGCTCTTCTGGTTTCTCCTATAGACTGTAGTAAAAGTGGAAGACACGTCTCCACTTCCTCCCATTGGTCAAATTGACGCTAGTATCTCCGGGATACTGGTGGCGCCAGAGTGTGGAGCCAGAGTTTGGAGCCAGAGTCTGCGCAGTATCTCAACTCTCTCCGAGAGTTGAGATACTTCCTCTAGACTCACTGACATTGTCGTTTAATTAATATTGGGTGTTTTTCCCTACTCTCATTGCAACAAATAACTGAACTACGTAAAACGACAGAAACCATCTTTGAATACACTTATTTGACGTGTACTTTAGTGTTTTAATTTGACCCAACTCCCATCCGCTAACATGGAGGAGGCGGAGCTTATGACCTATACTGCAGCCAGCCACCAGGGGGAGCTCCACATGCTGCGGCTTCACTTTTGAGGAGCCGTCATGGCGTCCATTCTACTACTGCCACCTGCAGGTATGAAGACTTATTTCTTTTCACGCAATCACAGAACATATGTGGCACAAGGCCAATGGCTTAAAGGAACCGTATGTAGGATTGTGGCCAAAACTGGTACTGCAATCACTTTCAAAATACTGTAGAACGGTGTATCCCCTCCCCCTCCCCCCTGACTCGAGGTTGCCAGTCATAAGTAGGCTAACAAATAACCAACACATTTGCCACAGCGAGTATAACGCGGGGCAAATTACGCCATGTCGGCGTTCAATATCACCAATGGCTATCACAAGGTTGTTTTCAGTCCCATCAGAAAAGATTGAGAGTAACTAAATAACATTAGCAATGGTCATACAGGTCAACTTGCAGCATGTGTAGTCCACAATATAGCCTACGCGAAGAACGAATGAGGAATAATTTTTACCGAGGTAACGTTAGGCTACTCAATACGTCTCAATTACGTTTCACATTGCCATAATCGACGTGCTAATGTTGTTTTCCTCTGCGTTTCAGCATAATGACGGAGAAACTGGCTCATAATGCATTGCTAATGTTAGCAATGACGACTCGCCGTTTTTATTTCCCAAACAATTCCTTACCTTTTCAATTCGATGACCCACCTCTTCTGTATGCGCTAACGTAACGTTCGTAGCTGCAGCTGCGGTAACTAGAGCAGAGCTGGCTACCCGGCTGACGAAACTCTACTGACTTCGTGATTAGTAGATAGGTGGAGGGTGGCGCCTCAGGCCAAAACACAACCTGACAACAATAACATCAGTTGAGGGCTGCAACTTTCACTTTTAAATGACAATATCCTGGCCGGACCACTGTTGTCAGTGATATAAGTATTTGAAATGAACATGATTTCTTCATGTCTAGTGACATATCAGGGCCATTTTATGATTAATTGAAATACATTTCTTACATACTTAGTGCAATTTTTTGATCCAGACACCGGTGACTTGAGGTGACGTCACAGTCGGCCTTTGTTGACAGTCGTTCTTTGATATTGGTATGGTCTGTACCATAAGACTGTAACTGAAGTATTGAAGGATTTGGAGTATTTTGGTCAACTTCACATGTTTTTGGATAATTTTCTGATAACTCTGCTATTAATGCAACTTAAATTTGTTCTTTAGACAGCAGAAAGGTTTCAAATTACAAGAATGTGGTGCCATCCTTTTCAGAAAGTGCTCATTCGACCTTTCAAGGAGGACCTCTGTCTTTGTGTCAGCCACATGGTGGAGGTCGGCGTCGACACATCCAGTACACGATGGCATGGTAATAATGGAGGGGAAAAAAAAGCACTTGAGCTGAGGTCATCTTCCCTTTATTATTCTAACCTGGCTAATTCACGTCATTTTCCCATTAAACGAGACACGGTACCACTCATTACCTTGTTTCACGCACACCCACTCCCACAGGCCACAATAAAAGACTCTCCTGTAAACCACATGATTAAAAAAAAAATAAAAAATCTCTCACACACACACATAGATTAGAGTTGGCAACCGTAGCCTAGATTTGAAGATAGTCGGTGTTACAGCTCTTATCCAGAGGAAGTGGAGCTCAGCCGGGGGCCACGATGCAGCCACGGTTTTGAGAGGATAGGAAAAGGGAGGATGTTATCGGGAGTCTCCATCTGTGAAGGGTGGCACAAGACAAGACGGGAGACACACCTTTCATTAACCTTCACCTTCCTACGCTCGCTTGGTCTAGCGTGTGTGTGTTTATGTGCTTAGATGGCAGATTAAACGCCGCCAGAGAGTGACGTGGGACGTTACGGAGTGAAATGTGTGGGAAAATATGTGCTTTTAATGGAAATTGTGAAAGTTTTGCTGCAACTTAGAGATAGATCAAAGGTTTAGTGGACTAACTGTTTCACTGGACGACATTTATTGGACCCTTGGTGGTGTAAGAGGACCAGATTTGTTGAAGTTGTATCTGCTCTTGGAATAGGCTCAATAAATGAGTCGTATACATTTCTTTTGTGTTTACTGAGCCCGCAGTTATGATTGTATCCTGAAATGATGTGTATGATTCTAATCTCAAGAAACTGAGCTTTCCAACGGTGTGTGACATGTGTTGGCACATAGACAGCGGCCTGAGTTAATCCTTGGTTTAGTCGCCCACAGGCGGGCCTTCGAAACGGCAACAGGTTCAGCAAGAAACTTTGACAAATTACTTTTCCACTTGTCTGTGTTTGTCTGAAAACGTTATTGTATTTTAAGCACTGACACAAGAACCAGCAAGAAAATCTCAATGACAAGTTTAAGCTTATTAAAATAACGTAAAAACACTCAAAGCGAGTCAAATGCTCCCACACAAAAAGCTTCCCGGTAAGAATAATTATCTTTGGAAACGGGAAAAACAAGCATATTATGCTTTAATTTGGGACGTTTCATCTTAGTTAGATTTCAGTTTTGGCAGCGTGTTTTGGAGGCACCTTATGAGATGGATGGTTTTTAATCTCACTCTTCTAATTTGTTTCGAAAATAACAGTCGATGGCACAAAGTTGAAGCTTTGCCGCATAGGACGATGTTCAAGACCTTGAAAGCGCCGATCTGTCAGTTGGGGAAAATACACTTCTTCAGTTTTTACAGGGAGCAATATGAACTAGTTTGGCACGGTGACTTCCTGGTTGCCTCAAGGCGACGCCACGATTCCAGGAAAGCCGCGGCCTTCGACTTCTGTTTCCCAAGAAATAGCTTGGACGTCTAATACCCATAAAACTTTAGAGGGGCGCAACTCTTGCCAAGAAAGCGTATATGTTTCTCACTCCTGTAGACGACTAGAATTAATATTCTCTGGTTGTTTCCTCGTCCCCTCACGTGTTACGCTGCTCTAGCGTAGCCTCTGTCGGTGTAAATAATCCAGGAAGCAGCGTTGACCCGGGGAGTAATATTTCTCAGCAACGGTTGACCTTTGTCAGGCTCCGAGTCTTATGATGAGGAGACCTGTAGCTTAACGCCGGCCGACAGCCTTGTCGTGTAAGATGTGATTGAAGCCGAGGGGTGTGTCGGCCGGCGACATGAAAAAAAAAAAAAAAAAAGAGGAGAAAGAAATTGGGCTGTTAGCATTCATGAGAAATGATGACGGTGTCAAAGGGAGAGCATCCACTTGTCATCTCCCAGACATTCACTGATGTATTTGACCGGCCATCTTTCTTCTGTTCATCCCTCTGATGTGAATGTGTATTATATGTAGCTCCCTCCTTCGCGTACATCCATCTATCCTTCCTCCCTCTCCTTCCTTCCTCCCCCTCCTGTCTTTTATTTTGCTTCGTTCCTTTGTTCTGTCCTAGCTTCGTGATCTTCCTCCCTCCTTTTGTCCTTCCTTTCATCCTTTCCTTCCTTCCTCTCTCTACCTTCCTTTCGTCGCTTTTCTTTCCTCTTTTAATTCCATCTCATGCATCCATCTGTCATTCCTCCTCTTCCTCCTCCATTGATCCGCCAGTTTTAGCTTTATGCTCTCCTTCCTCCCTTCCTTCCTCCCTCCTTCTACTACCTCTGTCCTTTCATTGTTCCTTCCTTCCTTCCTTCCTTCCTTCCTTCCTTCCTTCCTTCCTTCCTTCCCTCCCTTGTGCCACATTCCTTACATTCTTTCTTACATTGTTCCTTGCATCCTTCCTTATGTTATTCCTTCCTTCCTTCCTTCTTTCCTTCCTTCCTTCCTTCCTTCCTTCCTTCCTTCCTTCCTTCCCTCCCTTGTGCCTCATTTCTTCCTTCCTTCCTTCTTTTGTTCCTTCCTTCCTTCCCTTGTGCCTCCTTCCTTCCTTCCTTCCTTCCTTCCTTCTTTTGTTCCTTCCTTCCTTCCCTTGTGCCTCATTCCTTCCTTCCTTCCTTCTTTCCTTCGTTCCTTCCTTTGTTCCTTCCTTCCTTCCCTTGTGCCTCATTCATTCCTTCCTTCCTTCCTTCCTTCCTTCCCTCCTTCCTTCTTTTGTTCCTTCCTTCCTTCCTTTGTTCCTTCCTTCCTTCCCTTGTGCCTCATTCATTCCTTCCTTCCTTCCTTCCTTCCTTTGTTCCTTCCTTTGTTCCTTCCTTTGTTCCTTCCTTCCTTCTTTTGTTCCTTCCTTCCTTCTTTTGTTCCTTCCTTCCTTCCCTTGTGCCTCATTCATTCCTTCCTTCATTCCTTCCTTCCTTCCTTCCTTCCTTCCTTCCTCACGTTGTTCCTTACATCCTTCCTTATGTTATTCCTTCCTCCTTTGTTCAGTCGTTGCTTCGTTCCCTCCTTACGTTGTTCCTTCCTTCGTTCCCTTGTTTCTTACATCCTTCCTTGCTTCCTTCCTATACTTTCCTTTATTTGCTTTTCTTTACCTCATTCTATCTTACCTCCATCTATGTCTTTCTATCCTTCCTTCCTTCCTTCCTTACTTACTGACTTTCTTACTTCTTCAGCATTTCTACCTTAAACTCTTCAATCCTCTTTGAGCCAGATTTCTGAAACCAGAAACTGAAGCTGTGGTTAAAATGGATAGATGGAACGGTTTCTGTGTGATCTGAGTCAGACCATGATAAACATATAAATACGCTAACATGCCGACATACTGTAAATATGAATAAATCCATGAATAAATCCATATATCCACGGGTTACCTTCACGAAGTACGTCTCAGAGACCGATGTAAAAAGCCCTCTGCTTATCAGCCACCTGTCCACCCAGCCCCTCCGTGTCCAGGGGGGCGGCCCAAAGCCCCCGAGCTGCTGGCCGATCCTTTTCCGGCCCGAAGCCCCTGCTGTTGTGACAGTAGGAAACATGTGACTGTGAGCTTTAATGTGTGCAGTCTAAATCACAGGCCTGTCACCGCGTGCGCCTTCATTCAGATTAATGCGCACCACAACCGACCAGGCATTAAGCCCCCACAGGCCCCACTCAACGACACACCTCAGGGCTCTGTGGCTCGCTGCTGCACACCTGCCACACAGAAAACCCACACAGAGGCTCGTCACGATCACGAAAAACACACAAACGCGCACTCTTTCACCGAGCCAATAAACTAGGCACAGGAAGAGGAAAGAGAGGAACAATGGGGATGTCGGGGAATCACATTTATCTCAGACGGAGTTCTTGAAAAACACTTCAGCAGATTTCCTAAAGACTCATATCACTGGGTTACATTCACCAGTATAATTTAAGTACATTTTTGACATGAGACAAATTAATTCAGCTAAACTTTGATGACGAATTAAAGAGGAAGAAACCGTCCAAAAAAAATGCATGTTGAAATGTTTATGAAGCCTTAAAGGCTACACACATCATCAGTTAATTGAAAGCAAGGTTTTGACTTTAAACCAAACTATACCCCACCCAAAAGAATCAGATGTTAAGTATTAATTGTCAGGGAATTTGGGATTTGACAATAAATTAGTGGCTCTTTTTTATTTTATTTTCCTGGGATACGTTCTGTAGTGACACCAGATGCTGCTGCCTTTAAAATACTCGTAAGTCATGCTGGTGTCTCCCTCCTCTTTATTTTTATTTTTTACCCGGAGCTCAACGTAATTCTCAACAGCATCTGGCTAATTCTAATGAAAATAGTTTCATCATCTGTCGGGAGAGAAGAGAGGCGATACGAAAGGACACTCTGCCCTCATTTGGTTGCAGGCAGTAATGCACGTTCAGTGAGACCTTATAAAACTCTCGGGCCCCTCTAACCTTACAGATTTACAATTAAGAACTATTCTCAACTAAATTAAACACTGACATATACACCTATCAGCCATAACATTGTGACCACCTTCTTAATATTGCTCAGGTCCTCCTTGTGCCTCTAAAACAGTTGTGACTCATCAGAGAATGGACATGGGCCTTCTGAGGGTGTCCTGTGGTGTCTGGCAACAGAATGTGCCAGACCCCCCGTCTTTGGATCCTATGGGTTGAGGGGAGGGGGTTGATTAGTTTGGGATGTAGTGAATTTGGAGGCCAGGTCAACATCTTGTGCTGTTCTTCATGTTTTTTTGAGTTGTTCCTAAAGCGTTTTGTGTGTGTGTGCCTGTGTCAGGCTGCATCCTGCCATCAAGGAGTGTCATTGCTATGGGGTGGGGGTGTCTGGTCTGGTCTAGGTGGGTGCTACATGTCTAAGTAACATCCACACCAATGAATGCCAGGTCCAAAAGTTTCCCAGCAGAACATTGTATTGTCACAAGATGGACTATTTACTCCTCCTGTCAGTGGTTTTAATGTTGTGGCTGATTGGTATATACAGTAAAATCTATAAAAAACAAATCTCAGGTCACCATTAATGCTAAATTTTCTAAAACAATAGACACAGTGGTGCTTTGCTGAATGCTAATGTGGGCACTTGTTTTAGCTTAGCGTTTTACCGTAGCATGCTAAAGTTTAAAGAAACTACTCCTGTCAGTGGTTTTAATGTTGTGGCTTAATGTTCTGGTGTATGATGTAGATTAGAGCAACAAACACTTTGGATACAGCCGCAGTAAATAATATAAACAGCAAGAAGACAGACCAGAGTGGAATTAAACACCATATTTGTCAGCGTGAAACGAAGCTGCAGTATATTACATGCAGAGATAATCATATTATGTGTACTCGCTTTACAAATATGAAAATCACTGAAAAACTGAAGTCTGCTGGCGCGCTGATAATTCTCCAATATATGGGGAATAAATTTGAAGACCAGTAACGCGTGTAACGTTAAAAGATTTAACAGCTACACCTAAGAAAGTCAAACAGAATGAGAAGCAACACCACTGCAAGAAATCCTTGCAGGATTATTACTTTAATCCTTATGGACCCGCTGCCTTGCGATTTAAGATTTAATACCTTTCCAATATCGGTAAAAAAAAGGTGAATGTAATGTTCAACTTAAACCAACAACTTACAACTCAGCCACATTCCAAATATATTCTAGCGCTCAGATAGTCAAACTATTAAAGTAGTAGCAGTTTGATGTAAACTTTCAGTCTTACAATGAATTGGTAAAGTTTGAATCCAAAATATTATACAAAATATTCTACTTTAAAGCTGTTCCAATTATCATTTTTTATTTGCAACGTGCAGCACAAGTACGTATATTGTGAAAAAACGATTATCACCTCATCGCTATGAGGCGTTTTAGCTTCTTTCAGCTCATTGTTTCTGTTTCGTCACCCGCACACTTTCATCTGTGACGTTTCCAAGCAGGAAGGAGACGTTTGAGTGAATAAATGAATAAAAATAAATCGCTTATCCTATAACCCTGTGAGGGGGGCGATGTCAGGCCTCAAATGTCCAGTCACAGTCCATTTAAGTTTAATCTTTAAGTCTTCAGTAAATAAAGAAATGTTCACTGCCTGGCCAAAAGAAAAGTCGCCACCTGGATTTAACTACGCAAACAGGTACAAGCCTCCTATTGGATAATTACTGCATGGGTGATTATCTTTCAGCTGGCAACAAGTTATTTAACCCCAACTGATGCAATGAGTAGCTTCTCATTTCTTAAACGATCATGTCTAAAGACACATCCTGTGGTCGTGGAAAAGATGTTAGTCTGTTTGAGAAGCGTCAAATCATTGGCATGCATCAAGCAAAGAAAACATCTAAGGAGATTGAAGAAACTACTAAAACTGGGTTAAGAACTGTCCAACACATTATTAAAAACTGGAAGGATAGTAGGGAACCATGGCATCAGGGTAAGAAGAGAGGCAGATGAAGTGATGCACCCATCATGCCTAGTGTCTACTGTACAAGCCTGTGGGGGCAGTGCTATGATCTGGGGTTGCAGTTGCTCAGGTCTAGGTTCAGCAACATTATGTTGCCCAAAGAATGAGGTCAGCTGACTACCTGAATATACTGAATGACCAGGTTATGCCATCAATGGATTTTCTTCTTCCCTGATGTTCACGGGCATATTCTAAGATGACAATGCCAGGATTCATGGGGCTCAGATTGTGAAAGAGTGGTTCAGGGAGCATGAGACATCATTTTCACACGTGGATTGTCCACCACAGAGTCCAGACCTTAACCCCATTGAGAATCTTTGGGATATGCTGGAGTTCAAAGGCTTTGGTCAGTGGTCAGACTCTCCCATCATCAATACAAGAGGTCAGTTAACGTTCAGCACCAAAAAAGAAAATACAAAAAAAACCATCTTGGTCTGTAATATTTCAAACTAAAACTCTGGGATAAGTTTTTTTTTTTTTTTTTTCAGTAATCTGAAGTAGTCCTTCAAGCAGAATTACTCTTCTTTTTTTTCTAGGAATAAATTGCTGCCATTTTGTCTCCTACTTCTCTCCGCTGAATGGAAACCCCTCAAATAGTAGCTGCTTGATTTTTATAGAGTTCTTAGACGAGTAATCACCGGGGCTCTTTTTTGCAATGATTACTAAAAGAATTGGCCTCTCCTCCATTAGGGCCTCTTTCTAATTTCCAGCCTCCGTCCCCCTCCCTCCCAACTGGTTGAGACCAGCTCTGCTTTAAACCAATTAGCGGGGTGAGCCGTATGTCACCGGCCATCGGACAACTTACCCCTCTCCACCCGGAGCTGTAAATTTACCTCTGGCTGTTAAGCTGTCGGGGTCTGTTGTCGCTCTGCTGCCGACTGAAACTGATCTGATGCGTACATGCTGGGGTCAGGGTCTGCAGGTGAAAGGTCAGGGGTCAAGTCTTGCATGTTGTCATCCAGTTTGCCTTTAACTCAGAATAAAAATGTTCCGACTGCTCTTTCTCATATAAAGATAAGATAATCCATTAATTCATCCCTACTTCGTTAGATTAATGGAAGAGAGGGCGGTGGATGTAATGACCTCTGTCCCTGCCTCAATGGACGGCAGCAAAAAACAAAGATGGAGAGGCATTAAAAGCTGCACCGTCACTCTCCTGCTTCCTCCTCCACTCATCCCCTCCTCTCCTCCTGCCCCAGACGAGTCGATGGTCCTTCATCACACAAAGCCCACGTCTGAGTCGAAGCCCCGTCTGCATGTCGGTCGTTCCCCCGCGTGAGGACAAGAGGAGCGGAACGGCCGGACGTGGGCCGAGTGGGAGGGCGAGAGAGGTGTAATTTTATATCTAATGGCAAGCGAGCGGATGAGTGCGTCTCCTCTCTGAGATAAGGGCTAAATGAAAATAGCAGGGAATGATGAAAACGACAATGGAGGAAGATAGCTATACTTACTGGTTTTCGGCTAATGTGCACAGATGTCCTGGTGGAGAAAGAAAGATGTACGAAAATGCTTCAGCTCTAAATAAATAAATAAGTAAACTGATTAAAAACTATGCTACACTACAGGCGCCATAGAGAAATATCTACCAACAGGTGTAAATGGACATTGGTGACATTTGAACTTTATCTTCATTGACTGCGTTTACATGGCCTTTAGTATCCCGGTTTTGGTCGGGTTTTTGAAGTATCCCGTTTTTGTGTTTGTCCATGTAAACACCATATCCCGAATTCAGAAATCGGGTTATGCCCATTTCCCGATTTCAAGAAACCTGGAGTACTCCGATAGAAGCCGGGATACTGGAGCATGTATACACCTTATCCCGGTCTCTGACGGCTGCCCGCTGTCTGCGCAGGCGCGAGTGACGCCAGGCGACGCACCAGATATACAATCAACATGGCGGCAACGAGAACTTCTCACTTTTGGAGCGACGAGGAGACTGAATTTTGCCTTAAAATAATGAAAGAACTCAACATAACTACGTGTTTAGGTGGCAGAAAACACAGAAATGCCGACATATTCGAGTCTGTTGCGGAAAATCTACGTGACGCTGGTTTTCCACCTCGCACTGTTGAACAAGTTAGGTCGCGAACATGTAAACGCAGTCATTTTAGAGGAGGAATCAGTGGGACACTTTTGACTACTGGTTTGGATTTCATTACGAGGCGTGATTTAACTATACAGAGGGGAAAAAAAGAGCTCTGCACACAACTGGAGAGTCCAACAACCAATCAGAGACTTTTAGTTTGAAATAAATTCAACCCCATGGCTCTCAGATGACATGTATGACTGATTGGTCCGGCAGATCCCTGCTGGAGCGTAATCATTTCCCAACGGAGCAACTCCAGACAAACTTTACACCACAGACAATTTTGGGCAAAGAAGTTGGACCGGCTCCCATCCTAGAACTGTTCCACCGTATCTCACTTAGCAGTAATGTGCCAGAAAACATGAAAATTAGTCAAAACAGTCTTGTTTAAGATCAGTCATGACTCGGTGCCAGCCATTGCCCATTTGAGGACATCTTTATTTTAATGTCAGATCGTCCCAGCAGTGCTGAGATGTCTAGGGACTGCAGATACAAAATAAACATTGTTCGTTTATCCCTACTTAATTAGATTAATGGAAGAGAGGATGGTGGCTGTAATGCCCTAAGTAATTAGTAATTAGAGAAAGAAATGGTATGTTATAGTAGTTGATAGCTGTCTGTATCAGCCCTCCTCATATGTAATGACTCCTGCTCTGTGCTGCAGGGAGTAGCTGACATGCCAACGTATCCCGTCATGCCGGAGCTTTTACCCCCTGCAAGTTTTCAGTCCTGAATAATACAGTGAAGTCTGCTGTGAATACACACTCAAAACATGAAGACATTTCAAATACCGAGGCAATGTTACAAATACCTTCCATTTCCAGAGGAGAACAGCCCCGAGAACACGCTGAGGAAACAAGCTACTCCTGCATAAACCGCCGTCGATGCGAGTAACAAGTTCTCACCGTCTCTCTTAACACTTCTGTTTCTACTACGCTGAGAACACACATGGGGTGTTTGGTGTGTTTTCCAGTTATTTCATTCAGAACTTGTGCAGTTTCACAAGAAGGATTTATTTTGATCCTCGTGCTTTTCTTTTTATTTACCCCTTGGACATGTTATATCACACTGAGACAAACCATTTCCCCTTAAAGACGCAGTCAGACATCATACACAGCCACAACATTAAAACCACTGACATTAGAAGTACATAACATTGACCATCTTGTGACAATTCAATGTTCTGCTGGGAAACTTATGGACATGTAGCACCCACCTAGACCAGACCAGGCACCCCCACCCCATAGCAATGACGCTCCTTGATGGCAGCAGCCATCCCCAGCAGGATGCAGCCTGACACAGACACACACACAAAAACACTTTAGGAACAACTCAAAAAACAAACGTGAAGAAATGCACAAGGTGTTGACCTGGCCTCCAAATTCACTAGATCCCAAACTGATCAAGTATCTGTGGGATGATCCACAGAGGCCCCTCCCCTCAACCTATAGGACCCAAAGCCCCCCCACTAACAACAATCTGTTGCCAGACACCACAGGACACCCTCAGAAGGCCCATGTCCATTCTCTGGTAAGTCACAACTGTTTTGGAGGCACAAGGGAGACCTACACAATATTAGGTCATAATGTTATGCCTGATCGGTATATTGTTGACTAAAGAGTAGTGGTAAGTGCAGTTAGGTTTGTGTTTAGGTCGGCCTCCCTGCTTAAGTGGTCACGTAGAGTGTAAGCCTATTGGGATTCTATATGAGATGGCGATCGACTTACATGTCACAAGTGGTGGTGGGGGCTTTTCTCTGTGCAAGAGTATTAGCGGAGCTAAATGCAGTAATACGGTCAGGGCAGCTAGGTTATGAAGACGTGCTGCTTTAAAGCATGTGGTGATGTGAGGGTAGGGGCGGAGAGGAAAGAAGAAGAAGCAGTCGGGACAGTCCCCTCATACACAAAGGAGCGGATGCACCTTTAGGTTTCTAGACATGTTTGGCAAGTTAAAGGGTCTCCTCAGGGGCCCGCAGGTACCAGCGGAGTCTGGGACCACCACAGCAGCTCCAGCTCCTGCTCCTGCTCCTGCTCCAGCTCCAGCTCCAGCTCCAGCTCCTGCTCCTGCTCCAGCTCCTGCTCCTGCTCCTGCTCCTGCTCCTGCTCCTGCCAAGGTAAGATCTGTTGCTAAATATGTTAGTTATTCATATTCTGTCTGTAAAAAGATAAACCATTCCTCTGTGACACTCTTTCAAACTTTGATTAGCTTTCATACTGCTCAGTTCATGCCAGTAGCAGCAGCAGCAACAGCAGCAGCAGCAACAGCAGCCAAGGCTTAAATCCAGCGTAAGCACACCAAATAAAAGAAGGCATCCATCACGTAATAAAGCCAATTGGTTACATTTATTTCTCCTATGATCACGGCCGCAACTGCTTATCTGCTCCTCCATCCGTTCAGCTGCTTAGTACTCTTGCCAGCAACGAATCAAATAAAGCCGTTTCATTACACAGACCTCATTGACATCACTCTTTTACCCGACGGGCGATTCATTTCATCTCAAACTCGGCTTGTTTTTTTAAAAGTGTCCGTCAGCCAAGGGTGGCAATTTGTCAAACGCTAAATTCGCTATTCTTTAAAAACGCTTTTCCAAATTAAAATGTCTCTCGAACGGCCACGGTTTGACTAATGGAGCCGAGCATCTGACTTTGTGGAGAATGTTGATTTGTCTTGTAGGAGGAGAAGCCGGCCGATAAGGAGAATGGAGCCAAAGGAGAGGACAAACCCCAGGGTAAGTCTGCCTGTAGGTTTCTTATTGAATCACAGATAAATACTGAAATACACTTTATTTATGTCAGCGCAAAGGGCTGCAAATATGACAGTCGCTTATATATACATAATTTACTTGAAAGCTCAGCTGCTCTCAAAGCATTTTCGTCAAAACAAAAGCTGTCTGAAACTTTTGTGTGCACTTTACAAGCATCTGTATTGATCAGAAAAGAGGTGTCACACACAGATGACGCAAATTAGTAGGTGACAGATGCTCGATATTAAGAGTGCAGCTCTGCTCAACTTTTGTTGCGGCCTGTCTCAACTTTAGCCGTGTCTCCTCGATGAGATGTTGAATTTTTTGTGTTGAGTTTAGACGCCTTGCAGCTATTTTTGAGTGAAAAATATTGGATCCGCCTCTGTCAAAGACCCGTTTCTGTTACCTCCTTCTGCTTGATCATCCTGTCCAAGCCAGAGAGAGACACAGTAATGCATTAATGTACAGTATACTGTATATGAAACTGGTCTCATATATATATTTTTATATATGTATGCCTCACGAGAACGAAATGGGTTTGAATCCAGGCTGACTGGGGCCTTTCTGTGTGGAGTTTGCATGTTCTACGTGTCTGCATGGGTTCTCTCCGGGTACTACGACTTCCTACCACCGTCCAAAGACATGCTGGTTAGGTTCATTGGTGATTCTGTCTCTCTGTGTTAGCCTTGAGATAGACTGGAGAATGTACCCCGCCTCGTCAGCTGGGATAGGCTCCAACGTCCCCGCTACCCTTCACAGGACAAGCGGTTACAGAAGATGAATGAATGAAAAAACATATATGTGTGTATTGGTGACTGTATTATTAAATCTCAAGATAACTGATTCATTTTATCTTTTGGAGGACACACAGATACTCGGGTTGCTTTAAAACTCGTGAGAAGCTGCCAGCCACTTTGTTCATTTTGTTCATTCCCATAACTTGGCTTTTATAAAAGCGCTTTAGAAACTGATTGATTGAAGTGTTTATTTCGAATATGCAAACCAAAATAAAAAAGAAAAGTAAGGCAAAACATTTAAACATAGAAATACATATTCGTAAAGGAGTAAGAAGAAGAATAACTTATAAACTCCCACCCCTTCTCTTTAAATAATGAATGACAATACCAAGCTTCCTTGCAACTAGTTTAGATATGCCTGATACTTCTAGATAAATAAAATATATTCCTGACAAAGTCAATTAGAAAAAAACAGTCAATAAGAAGGTAACCTCAAATGATTCACTTAATTCTGGTCT
Source organism: Chelon labrosus (assembly GCF_963514085.1). Lineage (NCBI taxonomy): Eukaryota > Metazoa > Chordata > Actinopteri > Mugiliformes > Mugilidae > Chelon > Chelon labrosus. The sequence goes on along the minus strand of NC_140351.1, from coordinate 7,750,465 downwards.
CAACAAAGACAAAGTACTATACAGTTAGTCTAGAAGAGATAAAATATAATTCTGGTCCTTTTCCTTTCTCAGAATTATCTCCTGCACCGGGCCCTGCACCGGCCCCGGCTCCAGCTTCTGCACCTGCCCCAGCTCCTGCACCGGCCCCAGCTCCAGCTCCAGCTCCTGCCCCAACACCTGCACCAGCCCCAGCTGCAGCCCCTCCAGCAGCTCCAGCTGACCCCAATCAAGCTGGAACTGAGGGGTAAGATCCGCACCTAATCTCTCCGCTGATATCAACAAACTTTCATCATCATCAAATATTTCTTTCTATCTGATTTTTACCTGGAACATTTCATTAACTGTAAAGGAGATGCACTAAAAGTCCAGTAATAAGCAATTAAAGGGAGTAGTTACAGCGGATTTATCCCTTGACTATCGGCCAGCCCTACAAACTCCACTCTAGCCTACCAAAACACACACACACCTGCCAAGACACTGACACCACAAACCAGTATCAAACTAATCACCCAGTGGACACTAATTAATCAGATCCCCAGGGAGGTCGGCCAGGAGAGACCGAGAAAGCCCTCGGAGATGAGCGCAGCATGTTAGATCTTTATCCCCTATGGTGCAACATGTGTATTAGCAGAGGGACGGCCTGAAAGTGGATTAAAAGCTTTTCAGCTTTTTAGGATTAAGAAGCTCAACAGGGCTGCTTCTGGCCTGGCAATAAAAGGCGTCAGGTAGGGACAGCTGCATCTGAACAGTTTTAACAAATGAGGTGTTTTATCCGTCCGTGGATCACAATATAGCGGTGAGGAAGGCTAGAGGTGTCAGCCGTCAGCTTGAGTGATGTGGAGCTTATGTATCTTCACTAACCCCTCATGAAGTGTGTAGATTTAGTTTTTTTTTTTTAAGTCTATGAAATATATCTTATAATCAGTATTTTTTCCTTTTCAAACCCTGCGTTTCGTTTTCCTTTTGTTTTTCTTGTGCAGATTAAAATACCAGCTTGTGTTTTTCTTGTGTTTTGCAAGATTAAAATGTGCTCCTGTACTTACGGAGACACATTAACGAGATGAGAAGTGAAGCCAACATGGCAAATTAAGTCCTGGCAGTACTGTGACTCTGCCACCAGAGGACAGCCTCTGCCACAGTTTCGACCAAAGGGGAAAAGCATCAATCACCTTTGAGTTACATCAGCTTCCAAAGTAACTTTCTATCATTACGTACCCAACTCTAATGTCTTAATAAAAAAAATAACTGCCACTTATAGGTCTATATATGCATGCAGTACAACCTCAGACATCTCTAAATTCAACTTCAAGTCAGTGATTTGTTGTTGTTGTGCCATCTGGTTTAACTACAGAGCTTGATTTAAATGTATGCCTGGACACAAATCATTCTTATCCATTAGGGGGCGACACGAGAACATTTAATATCTGTTACTGCTGAAGATACTGTGTGAGCTGAGACTTCCTAAAGATAAAGACCTATTTCATCCAAATCAAATCAGTTCCTCTTCCTCCGAATCACAGAATCGTTAAGAAAATGGTGACTTCGTCTGGCCAAATATTTGGTGTTTAATTTGGATTGGTGAATTAAATTTAGATTCAGAAATCTTTATTTGTCCCCAGGGGACAATTTAAGGCGCAGGTGAACAGCATGACGTGCAAGACACTTTTATGGAACAAGAAAAAAATATATAACAATACAAAGTATATACAAAAAACTATCTAAACTGTCCATGGAGGATATAAACATAACTGTAAGAATAAAGTGAAATGTAAGACCACAGTATAACAGTGAGGACACAAGATGTCTTGGGGTTGCCCATACAATGTTAACGCTATGGCGGCCCATGAATTGGAAATATTTTTTGCACGTTTCAAACAACATTGTGCTTGCGTTGTTTTTCATATCGCTCCCGAATAGTGATGTGTCATGGGCAAAAGAGGCGCAAAAGAGCCGATGCTTGGTAGTGAATCAGAAGAGCCAATTCCCAACGAGCTGGCTCCCCACTATATTTTGTTTTTCCTTTTGCTCGTTCATCTCTGCTTGTGTGAAGATGGAGACAGATCTTTGTTTTGATGGGCACACTATGTGGCCAGTCACATGGGAGGATCATACCATTATGTGAAAGCAAAGAGGCTGACAGAGTAAGGCAGCAGATAGCTGTGAATGTCGTCACTGCAAAATGAAAATAATGTTAATAGCAGGTTCCACCACAAGCCCGCACAAGGACATTTATACCGTTTGTTTTTGCTTGTGTGGATTTGATTGCAGTGTTTTGTTCATTTGTTTGCACAATTAAAGTTTAATTGAAATATTAAACAAAAGTAAGAACAGAATAGCTGCACAAAATGTGACAATTATTAGGCTTCTCATAAAAACACTGAATGCAAAAAAGGGTTTATCAACACTATTCTGTCCTGGCAGTTGTGTCCGTTACAAAGCACTGACAGATAGCTAAGAGAGAATAAAATGAAGAGCGGGACTTTTCTTCCATGAAACTTTACTAGAACTAATTTCTTCTTTTCCATCTCTCACTTTCATTCCATTCAGATCCGTAAAACTACAAAGACATAAAAATACAGAAAGTCACAAGTGACGCCTCTTTAAGCTGTCAGACATATTACATAAAGGTAAACGACAGTTATCAGATTTAACGATCTCATACATAACGGTATTTGGTTGCTAGGTTACTAGGTAGCAATACACAGAGTGGCTAGACATGTCATGCTAACACACAAGTATTCATACATTAAAACAAACATTTTGTTACTTATTATCTTAAGAAATGTTAGCTGTAACAGTTGTGTAACTCTTTCATAACTATCAGTATCTCATTCATTAAACACTTACGGACATATTTACTCCAAGGATCAAAACGAGGAAACAGCTGTTGCAAGCATCTAATCAAACTGACGAGTAACTGACAGGCAACGGCTATGTTACAACGGAATACATGTAGATGTAGTACCACATTCTAGCACCAGGTGTCACCATAGGAACGTAAACATGACAGAAAAATAACAATTACACAGGAGTCAGAACAAACAAACACACAAACTATATGTATTTGTTGTGTTGGGCTAAAATATTAGGTTTTAAAGATACTGAATAAAGAGCCGTTCAGGAGCCGTGGGAAAAGAGCCAGCTCTCAGAAAAGAGCCGGATTGCCCATCATCATTACTCCCGAAATCATCTCTCCCCTCCCCAAAGCCCCCCTCCCTCCCTCCATACACACCTGCCGCTCATCTGCTCTGTATTGAATTTAACCTGGCGGGGAAAACGGCACCGACAACTCAGGTAGCATGTGAAGCTATTGGTGTGTTGTTCACTAATAAAAATTAACGTTACCGGCACTTTTTAAAACCCAATGCTTGTGCTCTTGACTTTTTCAGACCATGGAGAATTACAGTTATTTAGAGAGAGTACGAGAACGAGACTCCAACCGTCACGGGAACTAGCTTAACCTAGCTTAATAGCTAGCTAGCAAAGTTAACTGTTAACTATAAAATAGATTTATTCGCTGATTCACTTTATTTAATCTTACATAAATTTGTCCATAGAAAGACACGTCTCAACTGCATTATGTTTAGTTTTCCTGTATATAAACAGGTTGCTGCTGTTTGTAGCTAAATCTAATATCAGGGTTATTACGGTAATTTAAAGACGGAAGGATAAAAATCGCATGCGCTTATATTATATGCAGTACAGTTAATGTACTGTTTAAAGAAATTGATAAATTTAGTATTAAACAAAAACCGCCAGAGTCGCACGAAATCACAATAAGGAGATGCTAGTGGAGTTTTTAATTTTTTTTATTTTTTTTATTTATCCTTTTCAAATAACTCTAGTTTCAGGCAGATATTTAGAATTATCATTATAAATAATAATTATTATGTGCCTCTTTTACCACTGTCTTCCTTTCTTTTATGTATTCACTCCCAAAGTTTCGTTGTTATACTTACATTGGATTCCATTATGGGCCTTGTTGCAACTGGTTGAACATAACAGCTGATGCAATTTATGTTTCTATTGTATTTTTCTGCTTTTTAAAAATGCCTTTTAAGCGAAAGAAGAATTTTATTGTACAGAGAAACATGTCACCCTACTTAAACTTGCTAACTAACTTTGTATTAATGACACAAGAGCTAATTCTGCTAGATAAACATAGTGGAGCACTTACATGTCTCCCTACTGTGACTATGACACTTTGAATTGAATCTTGAATGCAACCAATACAGAGAATGATGCCAAAAGGTTTAATTGGCCCAGCAGATATTTGCCAGAGCATAATCGGTTCCCAACAGAGCAACTCCAGAGCAACTTTCCTCCAAAAAAAAAACTGTGTTCGTTGAAGTTGGCTGGGTTTCATGCACATGAACTGAGTGTGGAGATTTTTAAAGTTTGTCATCCCTCAGGGGGCGGGAGGCGCTTACTCTCCCCCTTGTCTGTTGACATGCTGTGCCTCTGGTTACACCACACATAGAAGAATCATTGTAATCACCATTGGTTTATCTGTGGATTAAATTCTGTGGATTATTCTCTGGATTCTGTGGCTAATTTATGGCCAAGTATCACCTCGTCTTTTTTATTTTTTATTTTCAGGCAGGAAGAGGCCCCTCCTCCGCCTCTACCCATCGTCATCAACAGGTACTCGGATGACCAACTCAGAGAAATAGTGAAACGGATGCGAGACCGGCTCCTGATCTACAAGGAGAAGGTGGCTGATCAGTACGCCTCGTCTCCTGAGATAAGCCCTCCTGTCAGTGAGTACCAACGCTGAACGAGTCCCCTGCACTCACCATGTTGTAGCTTTTACTTCAGCTGCAGTATAAATGTGTGATTTTACTTATACCGGTGCGTTATTTAGCAGTAAGCGCACACATGATGAATCTTTTAGCACACTCGGTTCCTGTATTATTCTTCCAGCGCCAATTCTACGCAGAGACAACTACCCCAAAGTGATGGAGGAGAGGAAACGGCAAGCGGAGGAGGAGCAAATAAAGAAGGAGGAGGCGGAGAAGAAGAAGAAAGAGGAGCAGGAGAAGAAGAAGAAAGAGACGGAGCAAAAGAAGAAGGAGGAGGAGGAGGCGAAAAAGCTAGCCGAGAGTCAAGAGGTGAAGAAGGCGGTGCCCCTGAAAACCAGGTTAACTGAAGCCGCGTGGACTACGGTGGACTTTGTCCTGAAGCCGGTGGAGGACGTGGCGGACTCGGTGATGGGGAAGACCATAGACCCTTTTACGGACCGGCGTTACATCGCCTGGCTGAGCTTAGTGACTCTGGCTTTCAACTACAACACGTGGTTCATCACGGCCCGCCTGTGTTTCCCGTACCACACCGAGACCGCCATCCCTCTGTGGTTCGCTCTGGACCTGCTGGCTGACCTCATCTACCTCACAGACTCCGTCATCTTCCAGCCGCGCAAACAGTTTGTACAAGGAGGAGACGTCATTGTGAGCGGTGACATGATCCAGACTCGTGACTGGCAGCTGAGCATCTCCTGAATTAAGACAATAAAATGTTTTCTTTCCTTTCAGACAGACAGACTGAAAACAAAGAAGCACTACAGGGATTCAGAGAGATTCATGGTAACGATTACATCCTCAGAAATAAATCTAAAAACCTGAATCGGCGTCCTCACTCGTCCGTCTCTGTCCAACAGGCCGACACATTGTCCCTCATGCCATTTGACCTGCTGTACTTCCAGTTTGGGTTCAAGTCCATTTTCAGAGCCAATCGTCTGCTGAAGGTGAATGTCCTCGTGAGCCAGCTCTGTGTTTAGAGGAAAAAGCTTCATTAGACAATAATCAGAACATAATGAACTTGCTTGGTTTCTATTCTGGCTGATATGTTTCCGTGTTTGTCCTCAAGGCAGATACGTTTTTTGAGTTCAGCGATCGTCTGGAGAGCATCATGGCCAAGGCTTACATCTGGAGGTAAGTAGTGATTTATAAATATCAAACCAAACATCAGAAAGCTTTACCGTACTAGAATATTAATAATAATATAACACATTTGCTCGTCTTTCAGAGTGATTCGCACCATTGGCTATCTCCTCTTCATGCTCCACATCAATGCCTGCTTGTACTACGTGGCCTCAGACTATCAGGGCATCGGCAAAACTAAATGGGTCTACTCCGGCCTAGGCAGCGCGTAAGTACCTCTATGCATTGCTCCCCTGTGTTGTTGCTTGTTGAAGCGACAGTTCAGATTCTTTGAAGTGGAGTTGTATGAGCTACTCACCTGCCTCCATAGGTTTGTTTGTTATTGTGTAAACTTGATTCACATAAGTTAGTACCTCCTACACGCTCATTTTAAATAATTATCCTCTAATTAAAAGACATTTGTACCATCTGTTTAAATGTAAGAAGTGTTTTGGTTGCATTTGGTTATGTACACCGATCAGGCATAACATTATGACCACCTTCCTAATATTGTGTAGGTCTCCTTTGTTGCCTCCAAATCAGTTGTGACTCATCAGAGAATGGACATGGGCCTTCTGAGGGTGTCCTGTGGTGTCTGGCAACAGGATGTTGTTAGTGGGGGGGGCCTTTGGATCCTATGGGTTGAGACGAGGGGCCTCTGTGGATCATCCCACAGATACTGGGGGATGATCTGGTGAATTTGGAGGCCAGGGGGGTATTCCAGAAAGCAGGTTAACTGGCTTAACTGGGTATGTTAACCCAGAGTTAGCGGTAAACCTGGGATTTCAGTTCCAGATCGTCAAATATGATATATCTTACCAACTTGGACAATGTTTTTATATTTTGTTTTGACCTGCGGCCACGTTCTCTTGAGGGCATTCGGGTTACATCTAATTAAAAATAATACAATATATGACAAGGTAGTCTATAGTATAAGAAAGTCTCATACAAAGCAGTTAATATGTAGCCTAATATCTACTGAATTATTGTGCTTCTGACACATTAATGTGCTATATCCTACTAAACTTATGCATTTACGCGGTCGGCAATTCTCTGCCAAGCAAGGTCTCGTTCCTTGGCAGACGCGCAAGTATTGCTTTTTTCGTGATTATCGCTCTTTCCTCCTCGTACGCCTCGAGCAGAACTTGCTGCTCCGCTTCAGAAAAATAGGCTGCTCTGCGCTTTGCCATTTTTACTCCTGGTTTCGACTCTCAATAGATGATGCCTTTATAACTTCGCCGTGATCGCGCACAACTCTGGGTTAAACAATCCGGGGTTGATTGAACTGATCGCTAACCGGTGTTTTGGAACCGACAGCTCGGGTTTAGTCGCCTCAGGTTCAGACAACCCAGAGGTTAAGTTTTATCTCAGTGTTTGTTAAACCTGCTTTCTGGAATACCCCCCAGGTCAACACCTTGTGCTGCTCTTCATGTTTTTTGTGTCAGGCTGCATCCTGCAGGGGATGGCTGCTGCCATCAAGGAGTGTCATTGCTATGGGGTGGGGGTGCCTGGTCTGGTCTAGGTGGGTGCTACATGTCTAAGTAACGTCCACACCAATGAATAGCAGGTCCAAAAGTTTCCCAGCAGAACACTGAATTGTCACAAGATGGTCAACGTTATTCACTTCTCCTGTCAGTGGTCATAATGTTGTGGCTGATCGGTGTAGATTCCAGTAATTATCTGGTGGCAGTGTGACACGCTCTTCACAGCGTTTTAAACTAAACTAGTAGTAGGACTAACATTTTCTACACTACTTGTTAAATGTTTCTTAATGAGTCTCTACCGCACACTTTCACAAATAAACATATATTACCTCTTGAGCTTTAATTAGCTGTATCTATCTATATTTTTTCCACATATATGAAGCCTTCACACACTGTTTTTGTGTTGCAGTAGTTCTTATCATACTGTATGATTTAAAAAAAATCTATTTTAACTGAAGTAGCAGTGATAATATTTCTGTGCTGTTTCCAGATTCCTTGAACACAACACGAGATACCACCAATCTTTTTAAAGAACAATTGCAGTGTTTGTTCCACCATGACACTTTTATTTCATGAGTTCCTCTTTCCAGTATATCCCTACCAGAGTTATTCAGAGTAAACTATAAACGTATACTCTGTTGTATGTTTGCTGCCGCTGCAGTTACCTCAGCTGCTTCTTCTATGCGGAGAAGTCCCTGCTGATGATCGCTGAGTTGCCATGTCCAGACACCATGTTTGGGCTGATCTTTCAGATGACCAACTACCTTTTTGGGGCATTCTTTATGTCCATCATTCTTGGCCAGGTAGCTTTGTTTTTTATTATAGCCTTTATGGATTTTTATTTATTTATTTATTATTTTTTTCCATTTAATTTCTTTTTATTTAATTATTTTTACAATTATTTTATTATTATTTTAATCCTATTTTTATTTTATTTATTTATTTTATTTATTTATTTTTATTTTATTTTATTTTATTTTTTATTTTTATTTTTTATTTATTTTTTAATTATTTTTTATTTTTTATTTTAATATAGCCTTTATGGATTTTTATTTATTTATTTATTTTTTTCCATTTAATTTCTTTTTATTTAATTCTTTTTACAATTATTTTATTATTATTTTAATCCTATTTTTATTTTATTCATTTAATTTAATTTTATTTTATTTTTAATTTTTATTTTAATATAGCCTTTATGGATTTTTATTTTTTCCATTTAATTTCTTTTTATTTAATTATTTTTACAATTATTTTATTATTATTTTAATCCTATTTTTATTTTATTTATTTATTTTATTTATTTATTTATATTTTTTATTTATTTTTTAATTAATTTAATTTTTAATTTTTAATTTTTAATTTTTAATTTTAATTTTTAATTTTTAATTTAATTTAATTTAATTTTTTTGTGACCTTTTTCTTGAGGAGCCAGAGCAACTGCAGCTACACTAAGCGCAGCAAGACATCAAGGGAATCGAGCTCAAAGAGTTATCAAAAATGTTCCCCAGATTCAGGAAGACTCGTCCCAAAACACAAACACTGATTCCTCTATCAATCAATCCACTAAAACACAATCTTCCAATAAACCTCCCTTCACTTCACTTCACTTCTCCACAGGTACCTGCGTTGTTACTACTACGCTGTGCGCAGTCTGATCAACATCGGGGGTCTTAACGAACCCCACACGGTCTTTGAGATTACCTTTCAGATGACTAACTTTTTCACGGGCGTGTTTGTGTTCTCCAGTCTGATTGGACAGGTAACACGGATAGTATGAGCCCAGTTCATAATCCTGAGATTAGCATCTCTAAGCTAGCACATCGTCACCTTCTTTTCCTCTTGTTACCGTGGTGATAGAATGAATTAAACCTGTCCTGCTAGATACGATACTAACACTCATTAGTCTTACACTAACACTCCATCACCTATAACTGGTTCCCTGTGGCGTCTTGACTGTAATAGCTCGTACTAGATGAAGCATTTTGACGCCACAGACTCGTTCTTTCTATTTTCTGAGTTATCTTCTTTTTGGTCGTCTTGCCTCAGATGCGAGACGTCATCGGTGCAGCCACAGCGGGACAGACCTACTTTCGTTCCTCCATGGACGGCACCGTGGCCTACATGGTGACCAACAACATTCCCACCCTGGTGCAGAACAGAATCCGCACCTGGTACACCTACACCTGGGACGCTCAGGGCATGCTGGGTGAGTAGATTAGAAAAGAATTAGAAACAGCTCCTCCCCACCTCCCGTGGCTCCAGAATAATTTTCCGGTTGTTTTTCCAGACGAGTCCGAGCTGCTGGATAAGATGCCTCTGGTGATGAAAACTGCCATCGCCGTGGACATCAACCTGACAACCTTCCAGAAGATCGATCTCTTCAAGGTGGAGGCACATTAAGACGTGCTACCAACGCACCGACAGCGGAGGAGATCGATCAGTTAACTAAGTCTAAATGTCTCCACAGGGCTGCGACCAGCAGATGTTAGTGGACATGTTACTGAGGCTCAAGTCAATCATCTACCTACCTGGAGACTTTGTAGTGAAGAAGGTAAAGTCAGTGTGTGATTAATAAGAAAGTTTTTCCTTCCAAGGTCCCAGACGGCAAATCTTTTTAAATCTGTGCAGGGAGACATCGGTAAAGAGATGTACATCATCAAGAGTGGAGCGGTGCAGGTGGTGGGAGGACCCGACAACAGCATCGTGTTTGTCACCCTGAAGGCTGGCTGCGTGTTTGGAGAAATCAGGTAAGTTCACCTGAACTTGCTAATGGAAATGAAATAAAGATCAGCAGATGTTTAATTTACACATTACTGTGCAAAAGCATCCAGGCCGAGGTTCTCTCCGGGTACTCCAGCTTCCTCCCACCGTCCAAAGACATGCTCATTAGGTTAATTGGTGATTCTAAATTGGCCGTAAGGTGTGTGAGTGTGAATGGTTGTCTGTCTCTCTGTGTTAGCCCTGAGATAGACTGGAGACCTGTCCAGGGTGTACCCCGCCTTGTCAGCTGGGATAGGCTCCAGCGCCCTGGGACCCTTCACAGGACAAGCATTTACAGAAGATGAATGAATGAATGTTCAAAAGCAAAAAAAAAATCTACAAATATTCCAGTGGTTCCCAAAATGGGGGGCGTGCCCCCTAGGGGGGTCGCAGAGCCATTGCAGGGGGGGCGCAGGGCGCGGATTGAATTAGAGGGTGACAATTTTTCAAGACGCCCGCGAGTCACGGGTGTCCCGCGGTACGGGAGTAATTTTCACTGTTGGTAACGTGATAGGGACGGAATAGAGCAAATAATCGGCGGGACGGAGGACAGAGCCGGAGATTAAATTAAAAAATGACGCTGCAATGCGGTGAGTGCGCCCAACTTTAGACAACAACATAGGGACTTAGGAGTCTTTCTCTCGGGATTTTGCGGGACAGGACTTCTTTGGTGGGGCAGTTACGTGATCGGGATATGACGGGAGTATTTTTGTGGGCTCGGGATGGGATGGGAGCGAGATGGACAGGTTTTTGACGGGCTCCCACGCAAACGCAAACCTGTTACACTGAACATATTACACAGTAAAGTTTACTTTTATTTGTTCAAAAAGGCTGATGTTTGTATTAATTACGATGTGTGAAATAAACTACAACAGAGTCTGATTTTTTTGGGGGGGGGCATGAAGATTTTCTCATGTACCAAAGGGGGTCCCAGGAGAAAAAGTTTGGGAACCACTGAAATATTCCAACAAGTTGTCATGCGTCTCTTATTTTGTCTTAGCCTCCTGCAGTCGTCCAAAGATGGAGGGAACAGGCGGACGGCTAACGTCAAGGCCTACGGCTTCGCTAACCTCTTTGTCCTGGAGAAGAAAGACCTGTTTGACATCCTCGTCCACTACCCAGAGTCTCAGAAGGTGTTGGCCAGGAAGGGCAAGTGAGTCTGAGACCTTAACCTGACAGCTCTGTAGTCACGCCGCGCTTCTTGTTTGTTATAGGTTAATGTGCGGTAATTGAACTTGTTAACATATTCGAGAGCTCATTTTCTCTAACCAGCAAAAATACTAAACACATGAAGACATCGCTTACACATAAAAGCAAGTCTACAGGGGCCGTAGGTTTTAACAAGTGATTTGAAAGAAGCCACAGATTCTGTCCTCATGCCGATTATCCCAAAGCCCAGGGGCTCAGATGCCAAAATGACCCGAGGCTTCAGGAGGTCAATATTTGTGTTACGTAGCTTGGAGCTGTTTGAAATGGAAAAAATCTATTCCATATCAAACTGGGAGCCTGTGGAAAGGAGCACGGAGTGGGCTGATGTGATGTTTTAACGATAAAGCACCTAGCTGCTGTAGCTGTAGCTTTCCAGTGCTAATATTCTGTGGGTGCATCAGAGGACATATGTTGAATTCCTTCATAATAGTTTACTATGTTTTGTTTTGTGTGTCTGTGTGTAGAAAGCTAATGAAAGCCAAAGGCCCGGCAGCAGCCAAAGCTCAAGAGGAGAAGAAGAAAGGACTGGCTCTGTTCGGACCCAAACCTCCTACGCCCAAACTGCTGCGAGCTGTCGGAGGAACCAAGAACTTCCTGGACAAGCTGAAGGTACGTGTACAGATATCTCCAAGAGGTTAAAGTATTCATGCTAACAGACAGTTCAACTTACTGTGTTTTCTGTTCTTCTTCTTCCCCCAGAGTGCCAGTGGAGGCCAGTGAGGACTAGTGAGCTCACAGAAAAGACGTTTTTTAAATAATTCCTTTCTGGGAGTTAATGTACAGTTTTATTTTGTACCTCTTACTACTACTACTACTCATTTGCCACAGTATACCACTAAGGTTTACTTCAGTAGAAGTCTGACAAGCATCCTGGCTGCAACAAACCGATCAGGCATAACATTGTGACCACCTTCTTAATATTGTCTAGGTCTCCCTTGTGCGTCCAAAACAGTTGTGACTCATCAGAGAATGGCTTTCTGAGGGTGTCCTGTGGTGTTTGTTAGTGGGGGGGGGCCTTTGAGGGGAGGGGCCTCTGTGGAACATCCCACAGATACTTGATCAGTTTGGGATCTAGTGAATTTGGAGGCCAGGTCAACACCTTGTGCTGTTTTCCGTGTTTTTTTGAGTTGTTCCTAAACCGTTTTTTGTTCCTAAACTGTTTTGTCATTGCTATGGGGTGGGGGTGTCTGGTCTGGTCTGGTCTAGGTTGGTGCTACATGTCTAAGTAACATCCACACAAATTAACGCCAGGTCTAAATGTTTCTCAGCAGAACACTGAATTGTCTCTAGATAATCAATGTTCTCCTGTCAGTGGTCATAATGTTGTGGCTGATCGGTGAATGTGCAACATGTGAGTCAAGTGTTCCTGGCCCTAGTAGACACAGCTTCATTTTACACTGAGTATATTTGTGTATTCATGTTTATTATTGGCTTTTATCCAGTTTTTCACTGCACAGTAATTATAGAAGAGATTTTATTCATGTGAGAGTTTAAACCTTCTCGATTTATATCTGCTCAAATAAATAATTGCTCACTTTACTGTGTTAGTTTCCTCGTCGTTTTTTTTTGTCCCATTTATTTGTTGTTGTGCGCCAGTCTGTCAGCTTTGTGTCTGTACAGGTGGAGTTACAGTTTCAGGTCGTGACTAATCCCGTTAGCCAGAACAGAGACGTAGTGAGGGCTGATTAACTGAGTGGTCTCTCTGCTGGTGAAGGCCACGGCCAGGAGGGACTGAAATAACCCGAGCACAGTCTAATTTAACATCTACTACTACACAGCCGTGAGTTACTCATGTATTTCAGATCATATAGTATATTTTAAAAGGTGAACTTGATTCTCCATAAGCTGTTATCATTACTGTACAGACGTGTCCTCCAGTCTGCAGCATTTCAACAAGCTTTCATATGATTAACTAGTATTTCTGCACTAACCATTTAAAAGAAGAGCTCTTTAAATCTTTAGATGTGGTCTGAGTCATTTTTATGTAGACTTTAGTCAACACTGGCAGTGATAGACGGCTCTGATGGCTGATCTGGTGTTGGCTCCGGGACAAAGGGGAGTGCCCAGAGGGAATTAATGGCTCTAAGAAATTTATTTGCCTCAGTCTGTCTGTCGAAGGTCGTGGGAGTTTTCTCTTTTAAGCAAGAAGGTCGTCTCCCAGCGAGGAGAAGTGGATGTGCAGCTTTTTTTCATCGCCGTAGCCCAAACACACACACACACAGACACACACAGACGACCCCGCCATGTTCAGCAGGTTGAAAAGGTGGATGGGGGCTCCTGAGCCTCCCTCTGTCCAAGCTGCTGCTCCACCTTCAGCCCCAGCACCTCCAGCTAAGGTAAGACCCTCACCTGTTTTTATTATCATTAAGGAAATAGAAAGTGGACCAGGAAACTTAATACAACCACTTGTTGTAGCTTTATATTAATGAAAGTAAAGAGTTTTCATGTTGTAAATGCAACGTTTAAACTTACTCAGGTCCAGTTTCTTGTCCCACATAGTTGAATTTTGCAAGTTGTGATCAGTGAAAGGCTCTGAATCAGTTTTTATTTTGCTGTTTGAGGATAAGTGAACCGTGGATTAATTGCAAGGGCTTTTGAGTGAATTAGAAAATACAAATCCTGATGCATTTTGCAACAGATCATTTCTTTACAGCCACATTTCAACATCAGAAATGAGTTAATTTTGTCTGTGTGTTGTGAACCTACAGGAAGAAAAGCCCCCAGAGAAGAAGGATGAAAAAGAAGAGCAGGCTAAGAAAGAAGAGGAGGAAAAGAAAGAGGAGGAAAAGAAGGAGGAAGAAAAGAAAGAGGAGGACAAAAAAGAAGAGGAGAAGAAAGAGGAGGACAAAAAAGAAGAGGAGAAGAAAGAGGAAGAGCCCAAGAAGGATGAGTCAAAACCAGGTGCGAGATTTAACAGCAAAGGTTTTGGAAAGACTGAAAGTAGATTATTAGACGGTCCACGTGTCCTCACTGATGTCTCTCTGCTACACAGACAGAAGCAAACTGAAATATGTTACGAACAATGAGCACATTAAAGGGACGTTTAAGTTCTCATTCATACACAGAGAATAATGTAAATATTAATATATATTAAACTTTTTTCATAAATTTGGAAAGTTTGGTTCTCTAAAGGGATTTGTCTCATGTACCAGTGAGATCTGATTCCACCTTCAAACAAGAACAGTGTCACCGTCACAGAGTTGTGGTCCTCATGGATTTGTTTTTAAAAACTTGAAATCTTATTTTATTCTTACGGAATAAATTCTGCAAGGAGTTGAAGGGGATGCTAATCATTTCATAATAATGCAAAACTAATCAAAGATTTAAGGCTCCAGGGAAATTATGAATCAGGAGGATTTTGGTCTGTTTTTATATCTTGTTCAGTTGTTAGAAAAACACTAAAGTGCTGCTGTGTTTTTCTTAAAGCTCCTGATCCTGCCCCTGCCCCGGCCCCGGCCCCGGCTCCGGCTCCGGCTGCAGCTCCTACTCCCGGTGCAGCCCCTGGTGCAGCTCCAGAGGGGGCTGAAGGGTAAGAATCCATCACATGCCGTTTTTATCTCACATCTCACCCAGTACAGTATGAGACTGACAGGCTCCAGCCACCTGCAGCCCTGCAGACTAAAGCATATGTAGTTGTTGGATAGATGTAGCTGAACATTACAGAACATGAGTTTAGACTTTTATTGTTCTGAGACACGGCCATTTTTCATTTTGACTTGCTGTTCGGGAAAAAATATGGAAATGAATGATTTAAATGATCATCTCTAGGATTATTAGGACGATCAGGTGACAGATGAGCAGCACAAATACAGGAGGACGTCTGATGGGGGCTGCATCAAATTAGGGACAAAACTTTTAATTCATGTCACAGTCGTCCCAGTTTCTATTGGCTTTAATTAGCTACCAAGATTATTTATATCTTACATATCTTTCTTATTCTTATTCTTATTCTTGCAGCTCCTCTCTGTGCAGCTGTTTGAGAACTCCTTACGTGAGACGTGAACCCAGACTTTTTATTATTTCTATTTAAAGCTGTATTTAGTGTTTCTGTACGGGTGGGTTTTACAGAGAAGGAGCAAAGGAAGCTGAGGATATTTTGGTAAATTAAACACCAAGAAGACAAGATGTTTTCTGTAATAATTTAAAAGAAATTATACAAATAGCCTCATATCTGTGGTTAAATTGCAAACAATGAGCCTGTTGAGCTTTAGCAGCTAAAAATACATAATTAATACAAATAAATTCAAACGTGGGATGTCGGCTCTGTGCATTTGAGGAACTCCTGAACTACGTCAGCTTCACTCTGTCTCCGTACAATAAGAGACGGCGTCTGGACATCTTGTGTCGCTGTGACTTCCAGCATGTGACTCCTAAAGCAGCAAAGGAGATTAGGAGCTTAGTTGGTGGTATTTGAGACGGAGACTCATCAGAGACAGCGCTCACATGCTGCCTGCAGTGGAAACATAATTATTGAGTTTTCTGCAGCCGGTGTAAAAAAAAAATCCTGTTTTCTCTTTAACATTCAGTAAAAGAAGCAAAATATAATTTTTGAAGGACAAGATCAGTGTCAAAAGATTCTCTGAAGCCTCCCTGTCCATAATTATTGCTCACATTTCAGATTTAGTACAAATCAACAAGAAATAACTATATCTAAATGTCAGTTTTGGATAAAACTCTGCCAGACAGAGCCCAAATTACATGAAATTCATGAAATTGTGAAAGATAGATTAGCCTTTTGACCAAATGTTGTTGAACGTATTCCACTAGGGGGCGCTGTAAAGAGAAAAAAGAAAAACTGGGCAGTCTGCAGCCTTGCTAATGTCTGGTTGTATATCTCCTTGATTAAACTACGCCTCAGAAATGATCCAGTTGATGGAAAATGTTATTTGGATCCTTTGCTTTCTATTCCTGATTTTAGTGAAGAAGCTCCTCCTCCACCTCCACCACCCGTCGTCTACTTCCGCTACACAGACGACACCCTCAGGACTTTGGCCACGAGGTTAAAAGAGCGCACGGAGATGCTCAAAGAGAAGGTCATTGACCCGTACGCCACATCTCCAGAAATCACTCCTCCTGTCAGTAAGTACGAACGTAAACTAGTTATCATGCGTTCAGGAGAAAACACTGACACTAGCAGGACCACTGAGCCCGACTCCCTCTTCTCTTTGCCTGTCCAGCGCCTATCCTGAAGAAGGAGGACTACATCAAGCTGAAGGAAGAGGAGCGGATAGCGAAAGAGGAGGCGGACAAAAAGAAGGCGGAAGAAGCGGCCAAAAAGGCCGAGGAGAAGAAGAAGAAGGACGAGGAGAAGAGGCTGGAGGCCGAGAAGAAGGCGGAGGAGGAGAGGCTGGCGGAGGAGGCCAGGAAGAAGGCGAAGCTCCTCCCGGATATCAGCTGCTCCTGCTTCGACGTCCTCTTCCACCCCATCGAGGTGAAGATGGACGAAGTCCTGGGAACGACTATCGATCCTTTCACAGGTAGCTCCACGGTGGAGACGTTACAGACGAGACTGAGTGCTTTAAATCCTCCATGTCACTCTAGTGTCCTCTCTCTCTCTCTCTCTCTCTCTCCAGATCGTCGATACATCGGCTGGCTGACCTTTGTAGCGGTGGCGTACAACTACAACGCCTGGTTCTGCTCCGCCCGGCTGGCCTTCCCCTTCCATAATGCATTCACAAACCCGTTGTGGATATTCTGTGACATTCTCAGCGACGTCGTGAATGTGATCGACATCGTCATCTGGCAGCCGCGGCTTCAGTTTGTCAAAGCCGGAGACATTATAGTAAGTCACAAACGCTTGACCAAGCATCACTGTTAACGACCTGCATATATAGTAACTCAGTCCCCTCTGTCGCCTGCAGAAAGACAGAGCCATGACCAAGGTGCACTATCGGAAGTCACAGCGATTCAAGGTGAGAGTTTGATTATATGTCTGGCGGTGGAAGGAACTCTGTAACCTTAATACTTCTCCCATTTCTGTCTCGTCTCGTGTTCTGTCTTTGTAGACTGACATGATCAGCATCATCCCCTTCGATCTCCTCTGCCTGCAATTTGAATTCTCCTCCGTTTACCGACTCAACCGCTTCATCAGGGTACGGGGGAAAGCAGACACATCTTGGACCAGACCATTTCCTCTTCTCTTAAATAGACTGGTTGGATGATTATTCATTTTCACTTTCTGTGTTCCAGATTGAATCTTTCTTTGAGTTCAGTGATCGACTTGAGAGCATCATGGCCAAAGCTTACATCTGGAGGTAAACGCTCCTGGAACAAATAGATGGATTGAATAAATATGATAAAGTCTTGCCTGATCTGGTCTGGTCTAGGTGGGTGCTACATGTCTAATGAATGAATGCCAGGTCCAAAAGTTTCCCAGCAGAACACTGAATCGTCACAAGATGGTTTAAATGTTATTTACTTCTCCTGTCAGTGGTTTTAATGTTGTGGCTGATCAGTGTAATTCTCTCTACTGCATTTGTGTGTGAATTAAGGTCACTTTAGTTGCAAATCATTCAAATATCTTTTCTCCATCATCCAGTCTTTCTCTATCTCTCTCTGATGCAGAGTTGCCCGTACCACAGGCTACCTGCTCTACATGCTCCACCTCAACGCCTGTATCTACTACGTCGCCTCACTGTCGCAGGGTCTAGCCTCAACCACGTGGGTGTATAACGGAAACGGCACAGCGTAAGTACTGTTTACTTCTGTCTTGTTGTTGTTGTTTGCGACTGAAAGCCACGTTTCTTTTAGTCATCAGTGTCTCTGGTTGAGCTCCCTGTGCACTCTGAGCCTCTGTCCTTGGTGCTGAATGCTTGTGTCCACCACAGGTACCTGCGTTGTTACTACTACGCCGTGCGCAGCCTCATCAACATCGGGGGTCTCCCGGAGCCCGTGACCACCTTTGAGATCAGCTTCCAGATGGCCAACTTTTTCATCGGAGTCTTCGTGTTCTCCAGTTTGATCGGACAGGTAGAAGAAGAAGTTTTATTAATTTCTACTCGTAGCCCGAGTCGTCTTTTGAATTCTATTAAAACGTTGTTTTTTTTTTTCTCTCAGATGAGAGACGTCATCGGAGCAGCTACAGCGGGTCAGACTTATTTTCGGGCCTCGATGGACGGCTGCGTTGAGTACATGAACACCTACACCATCCCCAAGCTGGTCCAGAACAGAGTCCGGATGTGGTACAACTACACCTGGGCCGCTCAGGGCATGCTGGGTGAGACAGCTGTGATGTTAGCGCTACTGAAAACCAGACTGATGGATCTCAGAACCAGGTTTTCATCACATTATGCCTTTTGTGAGCTTTAGTGGGAGAGTAAAAAGTGTACAGGTGTCCAACTGTAACTGTGGAAAAGCTTCACGTTGAGGTTAGACTAGAAGTATTAAATTAAAACCTTGAACACTCTTTCTCCAGATGAGTCCGAGCTGCTGGACAAGTTGCCTCTGGTGATGAAAACCGCCATCGCTGTGGACATCAACCTGGCAACCTTCCATAAGATCGCACTGTTTCAGGTGAGGCAGCGTGGACCGTGTCCTCTAACCACAGTAAAACATGTCATAATTAGAGGGAAGTCACAGTAGATGGTGTAGTCTCATCACGCTTCTTCAAACTCTTTCAGGGCTGCGACCAGCAGATGTTAGTGGACATGTTGCTGAGGCTCAAGTCCATCATCTACCTACCTGGAGACTTTGTAGTGAAGAAGGTGAGCGCAAACAACAACAGCCAGCCAGGTGGATTAGATTAATGAAGGGTTTTTTGAGGATCTGAGTGTTTAATGCTGAGGCTCTTGCAGGGAGACATCGGTAAAGAGATGTACATCATCAAGAGTGGAGCGGTGCAGGTGGTGGGAGGACCCGACAACAGCATCGTGTTTGTCACCCTGAAGGCTGGCTGCGTGTTTGGAGAAATCAGGTAAGTCCAGTACGTAAATATGCACTGACTAGCCAAAAGATTAGGTACACTAGTGGAAAAAAATATATATATATATCTGTTCCTGATTGTAGGTTCTGTTACGTAGCCTAGTCCACTGATTAAACTGATGAACTGGCTTGTGGGTGTATTCCTTAAAGTATTAAGGTCCCTCAAAATAAAAGAAAATAAAATCTTATTCAGTGAATTTAAACACCTGACATTTCTTTTTCCAGGATTGTTTCAAGCGAGTAGGAGAAACAGATCTCTAGGCTCTAATGCTACACATTCACTTTACAATACTGGCATATTAACATAAAAATAAAACCACCAACATCTAGAAACATACTCTATTTTTCTTTAGTACTGATACATAAAGTCGTACAGGACTGTTGTAGTATTGTATATGTCTCCTTCTGATTTGTTTGTGTGCCTGTGCTCCACCACAGTTTACTACAATCCGCTAAAGACGGAGGAAACCGGCGCACAGCTAACGTTAAAGCCCACGGCTTCGCCAACCTGTCCGTCCTGGAGAAGAAAGACCTGTTTGACATCCTCGTCCACTACCCAGAGTCTCAGAAGGTGTTGGCCAGGAAGGGCAGGTGAGTGCTTCAGTATTTAGATAAAGGTTTTACTCATCGACAGTCAGATTGTTTTGATTATATTTAAATGTGCAGCCCATTGAGGAGTGTGTGTGTGTCACTTCTTGTTAATTAAAGGAAACTGGTCAAAGCTAAAGGTCCAGCAGGTGCTAAAACAGATGAGGAAAAGAAGAAAGGCCTGACTCTGTTTGGACCTAAACCACCCACGCCCAAGTTCCTCAAAGCTTTTGGGAACTTCCGCAAAGGAGCGCTCCTCGAGCAAATCAAGGTATCGTCTCTACACGCGTACAACTACAGGGGCTTTTAGAGATTTGTGACTTCATGTAAAGTTTCTCTTTTTGTTTTGTGTCCACAGAAAAATTTAGAAGAGCAGAAGTAAGACGGGACGTGTGACGTTTCAGAGCGGCGTCATTTTCTATTTTCTATTCATGGGCCACTGAATTTCAGCCCATTGTTCAGGTAACGAAACCACGTGAGAAGAAGAAGAAGTAAGAAAAACACTAGAAGCAGAATAGAAACTGGACATCAACTGATATCCCCCTAAACCTTTGTAAATTCCTTAGAGACAGATTTAATCCAATCAGTGCCAGTAGCCAAACCTGAGGCTTACGTTTGAAGTTTGTAAATTGTGCGTCGTTTTTCATATAAAACTAAATTCATAACTAAACGTGTCCTCGGTTTATTTATTTATTGACATAGATGTTTTAATATTTCTTTTTAAGGTAGAAGTCCAACTCGTTTGCTTTTGGTTGAGCAGCAATAGCTTTGTTTAATCTAAAGAGCGCCACCTACTGTGTGACATTAGGATTGAAAGGGATTACACTGAGGTTCAGAGAGTCTAGTTCTGACCGTGTGGTTTTTATACTTCACACAATTTGACTAGAGAACTGACCCTCATGCGTCATTAGGGACATTTTTGTACATTTGGGCAAATTTTTCCTCTTCATCTGGCCATCACGGCAGAGTGGTGTGGTGGTTAGGGTACTCCAGCTTCCTCCCACCGTCCAAAGATATGTTCTTTAAAATGGGGTTATATGTGGGAGTCAATAGGACGTTTTTGTCCGCTAATGACTTAACCCAAATGTCAGTCACAAAAAATTTGTTATTTTCCATAAAACTAACGTTGGGAGGCAAATCTGTCTTGGAAACGACCAAGATTAGTTAAAATACTGACTTGAAAGCATTATTAGTTTTTGTGTAGCATCAGATTTAAAATTAACTATCCTCTCGAATCATTAGCGGACAAAACTGTCCCATTGACTCCCACAGATTAAAAGTTAATTTTAAATCTGATGCTACACAAAAATTAATAATGCTTTCAAGTCAATATTTTAGCTAATCTTGGTCGTATCCTAGTTTTAGGGAAAATAAATAACTAATTTGTGTTCTTTTCGTTTTAAACCAAAAAAACTATGGCTTTAAGTAATCAAACTGACATTTAAAGGGTTAAAATCCTCAACATGATTGAATATTTGGTAGTTTTGTAAAGTGCTGCAGTGGTTTAAGAGATTTAAGCAAAAAAAATATCACTTAAGTTTTTTGGAAGTGGACATTTTTGTCCTAA
Source organism: Chelon labrosus (assembly GCF_963514085.1). Taxonomy (NCBI): domain Eukaryota; kingdom Metazoa; phylum Chordata; class Actinopteri; order Mugiliformes; family Mugilidae; genus Chelon; species Chelon labrosus. Next base: position 7,729,019 of record NC_140351.1, on the reverse strand, counting down.
ACGACTCAAGGGTAATAAATTAAATTGATACCTGAGGGTTAAAGTTTAGATCAGGTAAGTGTTTCATTCTGAATCCATTTATTGAATGCTACATGTTTGTAATTACTATATGACCGCTCTCTCTCGGCTCTTACAGACAGGACATTCTCACAAAAGAACTGGATCAGTCTAAATAATGAAAAGGGTCTCGTGTCGCAAACTTTGTTCGAACGGTTTCTAAAAAATCTCCGAGGGCAAAATAAACAGACGGAGCAGGTTTTACAAGTAACCATGACTTTGTAATAACACCTGAGCAGCTTGAAGCCGTGACAGACTGTAAGTCCACTTCAAAGAATAAAAAGCACATAAAGCTATAGAAACACGATTACTAGTTTTAAAAACCTGGGGTTAATCCACGTAGCTGTTCCAGGACACAACAAATAATAATTAATACACACAAATACGCAAACGGGCTAAAAACACAAATTAAAAATAAGGCGCTCTGGACATTTTCTCTCTTAAATTGCAGACAGCAATGAGGACTTGGATGGAGACATGTTTGGCTGTCGTTCCCATCATCAACTGCTTCTGAGGTTTTTAAATATTTACAGTGTGTTTTTACAGCAAGTCTCTTTTTTGTTTTTTAACGTCAGGTAGTCGGTAGGATACTTGGCCGCTGTTGTCCAGTAAAAGTAGAAGTCTCCTTATTTATGGCGGGAGACAGTCCTTTAAATCTGAAGCTTCCAGAAGATCATCTGTCTGTCCTCTCCACCCGTGATCACGGCGGTGCACAGGTCATTCATCCACATGGCTGTGACGGCACCTACGCACACAGAAAATACTGTTATTGTTACGTATTATTATATAATTATATCTTAGCTCTTAGCTCTGAAACAGTGTCACTTAAAAGGATGATTTGTTTATAATTTAAGAGTCAGTAGGTGTCAGTAGAAGCTGCAGATCCTGACACCTACTGACTCTTAAACCATAAACAAATAGATGATACCATTTAATAACGACGCAGAAAAACCTATAACTTTGAAAACTAGTGATACCAGAAAATAAAGACAAGTGGATGGTGACGCCAGAGACCACACGGGAAGTTTAAACATTATTAAACCTTAAAAATGTGTGATGTTTGTGCAAAAATAGTATTTAAATAAATTCTGAAGCGACTGCTTTACTGCTACTTAGAGCTCGCCCCAACTGCAGCTAATTTACCCCGTTTTCTTTCTTGTATTAAAAATGAAATACTTTAACGTTAACTGTTTTGTTTGTTGTTGTTGTTTTTTACTGGCAGTAGCTAAATCTAGAAAACTGAGAAAAACACAGTGGTTACTTGTTGCTGCTAAATGCCAGCTAGCCGAGCTTAAGTAGCAGTAACTGGTGCCTCATACTCTGAATTTTAAGGTATTTTTATTCTACATTTATTACAGTAAACTCTAGTTCAAATAAGACAGAGTGTGTGTGCTGTGTAATCGGCATCGAGTAAAGGTTGGGGGTCATATATGATGAGCTGTACCTGAGTGTGCGGGGATCCTCTTGATGACCGTGTTGGTGATCAGGTCCCATAGAAGGAGGTCACCAGACTGTCCTCCACACAGCACCGTGCTCCCGTCCCAGCAGAAACACCTGCGCCCACACACATGCTGGTAAATCCTTTGACTCGCGGGTCAACAAGTAGAGAACGGAATAAAAAAATCTTTCACAGCAGAAAGCCAGCTGAACTCCAGTGGTTTCCAGCTGATTATAACTAATAAACTGCTTTTACTTCTCAAGGCAGCGGACTGCACAGAGAAGGAAATGAAGGTCTAGTAGAAATAACTCGACATCCAGACACTCAGAGCAGTAATTTGAGGTGAGGGTCTCTTACCTCTGCTCCTCCTCGGTGGTCACAGATGAGATCACCATTCCAGTCTGGACGTCGATGACCTTCATGCAGGAGTCGGCCCCGACGCTGAGAACGTGTCTGCTGTCTGAGGAGGCAGAGAGTCACTACGTTAGTCTGGAAGGACTGGGGCACGCTGATCATTCAGATGCTTAAATTATATTCAAGGTAATTAGTTTGTGTTGCTTAAAGCAAAACAGCATTTATACGGCTTTACTCAGAGTTATAGTCCCTTTAATTTAACATATGGCCAGTTATATTAGCTGAAGAAGCAGAAACTATGCTTGAGACTTGAATCTTTCCAAGTGATAAAACCACTATTTGGCTAATTTTTATCACATCACACCCAGGCGTGCCACGTTTCACTCATACCAGGGCTGAAGGCCGTGTGGTGGATGGTTGCAGCGTGGCAGTGGACCTGCTGCAGCGTCTCATAGCTGCTGGTGTCCCAGATGGTGACTGTCCCGTCTTTGCAGCCAGACACCAGCAGAGTCCCCGCTGGACTCAGACCAACGGTGTTCACCTGGATGTAGACGTTAGAGAAGAAACATCAAGAGAGGAAAAGAAGCTGACTTTCAGTTGACTCGACTTGAATTTAGACTTCAATAGACTTTATTCGTCCACAAGGGAAATTGCTTGGGCACAGTAGCTCAGTTTCACTCACGTAAACAAAAAGAAAAATAGCTGTAAGGTGTAAAAATAGAAATAAAATACAATAGGATATAAGAGTATAAGCAAAAAACCTGCACAACTTACAAAAAACTGAAACATATATGTAACTTTTTCTAAACTATTTAATGATTTAGTGTGTAAATTAACATCAGTAGCTCCAGATCTCTTCCTCACTCACCCCGGCATCGTGCTCCAGCTCGGCCAGCAACTCAAACTGGGACCTCCTGTGACTGGATGTGGAGGGGTCAGAAGCACACTGCCACACCTGTCGAACAAACAAACAAACTCACTCTCGTTCTTATCTTTATCCGTCACACAGCAGCTGCCAGCATCAATAAAACACACACCTTAACGGTGGAGTCCCAGGATGCCGTGTAGAGCCGGTCGTCAAACCAACACATTTCACTGACTGCGTCGTCGTGACCCATCAGCGTGTCCTGCCGCCTGCCGTACGGGACGCTGTAGAAATAACTGAGAGGGAGGAGTGTGTAGGTCAGTGAGAAGACATCTCAACCTTGTCTGACAACCACATGTACTGTGTGTTTATGTACGTACACGTTGTTGTCCCACGAAGAACACACCACAGTTTTACCATCTGCGAGCATCAAACATGATGATAACGCCTGAAATATAATCACGTGAGTTCAGGTGGAGCCGGAGCCGAGCGCACAGAGAAATACAGGGAGAGACTAGAGCTGCATACCATGTTAGAGAAAGACATGCTCCTCTGGAAGTCCTTCAGCTCCTTGGAAAACATTTTTAGAGTTGAGTCTGGAACAAAGAGTGAGACAGTTTTACACGACACCGCTGCTGCAGAGGACATCACAACCTGAACTGAGCTGAAATCAATCTGCAGCTGTTTCTGTGTTACGGCTTTCAATAACCTCCACTAAAGGGTTGAGCTTTAACCTTTTGGATATAAAATCTAAAATCTATAATGTAACACACAAGCTGAAAAAGAGACATTTTAACTTAATAGCAAACTATGTAACCTGTATTTTATACGATCACATCATGTGCGGCAAAGTTTGTGTTTCTGGAGCTTGTGGACTTTATTCCTTTTTCCTGAAGCACTCGTAAAATCCCTTCTCGGAATGTGACAAAATATGATGCATGGACTGTTCGGAGATACTTCATTGCTGCGAGGCTGATTGGTAGAATCCTGTATCCTCTATCTATTACAATATCTCAGGTAACTCTACATAATATAATATTCATAAACTGCTCTTCTAATTTAGTTTACATATCCCTGTGCTGTCTTTGAGCATTTCTATATTTGTTTTTCCAAACCTTGAGATGTAGAGAATATAGCGGTGCCGTCCCGAGTCACAGCGATGCCGGTCACAGCTCTGCACGTTCAGCAGAAAGACTCCGTTACTCGAAAACATAACACATGAATACACATCTGATAAAACCAGTCATGGTGAGAATATAATTAGGTTAATGCTGCAGTCACTGGGACCTTAATGTGCAGCGTTCAGAAAGGGGAGAAAACAGTTTCACTCGGGGGGAAGTACAGCAGCCACCTGTGTCCTCACAACGCTATTTTTCAAACCTCAACGTGAGTGTGAAGCCGCTGCAGCTGCTGCTGCTGTCTTCTTGCTCTGTGCGGTACTTCCTCATAGCTGAACCAGAGCTTTCACTTCTGATGTATGTGGGCTAGCACTGCTCTGGCCAACTAGTGCGACCCCCGACTTACTCTTTGTGAATCTTGTGGCTGGAAATGGATTTCAGACTTCCCATGTTGGACCAGGCCCACTTCCTGCTCTCCTCAGTCAGGTCTTCAAAGGAAAAGTCCTCAGTGGGAGAGGCTGCAAGACAAAGCAGGGACAGTTTGTGTGGGGATGTAGAGACTAAGATGTGATTTCCAGATTGTGTGTTTGACGTAAAGTACTGAGACAATTAGAAAGTCGTAACCGCCATGTCTCTCTAGGAAGAGCAACCCTTTCCCTGTTACCTGGAGACAGTTCACTGACTGGCGAGTTGATGCTGGAGCTCCGAGTGATGTTGTGAAACCTCGGCGTGATCCTCTGAGGGTGAGGGGTGGTGAACAGCTGCGTGGGCGTCTGGCCGAACTCCAGGATCTGCGTCAGCATGGCGATTCTCTGATCTGTGTCCTCGATGCTTCAGAGGAGAAGACGGAGAAGAAAGTTACGCAACTGACGCGGCTGACACATATTTAGTAACTACCGATGGGGTGTTTCTTTTATACCTGTCACAGTCGATGCCACCTTCGTAGGTCAGGGGGTGAAACACTGAAAGGCGAGGAGATAAATATGAGGTTAAATACGCTTGGGTTGGAGGCGTTGAAGATACGTGGGGGCTGTTTTACCGTTATGAGCCGCCACAGCTTCACTGCCTCTCTGTTTGAAGCCAAACACCAGGTCGATCCACTCGTGGAGGTGCTCTGATACGTACTGACTCTCCAGCGCTGCCTTCTGCTTTTCGAGGAAATCTCTGGCATCTGGAGTTAAGGACAAAGAGAACTGAATATCTAACGGCAGATATGTTTGACATCGGCTTTAAAGGTCACCCTAATCTGCATGCATGCATAAATCACCCAACTGGAAGAATGATTTTCTCCATTAAAACCCTGCACATGTTACCTTTATTTCTCAGTGGGATATACATGACAGTGAAGGAGCTGTATGAAATGTCTGCTAATTGATACCTGGTGGAAATTAAAAGTTTAGAGAATTTAAATAGCTAAGATTTACACCTGTGTGTAGTACGCTATTACTGTGAAACAGAATAAACAAACGTAGGACAAACCCCGAGTAAAATGCGGCCGCCATAAAAACTTTCTCCTGTGACAACGTTCAAATATTTGCTATTACGAAGAGGAAGTTCACCTGAGGCCCACTTTGGAAGAACAACATCACCAACCCGGCTTCCATTCTGCCGTCGGCCCAAATCCAGATTCAGTCTGTTTTCCAGGAAGTTGGAGTCATTCCCATAAAACTCTGGGATCAGCTAGAAAGAAACAGAAAGACACACCGTGTTCATCACATCCTTACAGGGAGAACGTTGACGCCTTATTTTCCACTGTGCCAACACCTTTCTTTTATTTGGTCGTGTTGATAAGTGCAAATTTACTCAAGACAAATCGTTGCTGAATCAAGCGTCTGCAGCGTAACTGATGAAAACATGAACAAGATCCAGGACGTGTACCTCTTTAAAGTCAGTCGCCCCCTCCAAGCAGTTCTTCCAGGTTTCACCTATGCTGTAAGACACAAACAACACATTCATTGAAACACGTTGTGTGTTTTTATTTGCTATTTAACTTTACTGATGTGGAAGTTTGTTTCCACATTTAATTTAATATAAAAAAAATCAAAAGGCACCTGTTGAACATGCGATCTGGGTGATCATAGCGGCCGTTCTGGAGGCACAGCATGTGCTCTGGAGCTGGAGTGAGAGGATAAAAACAAATAATTAAAAAAAAAAACAATTTGTATTTAAGATTTTTTTTATATATTTCTAATAAAACTGACAATTTAGTCTCTATATTACAAGCCTTTATGTTTTATGTTTGAAATAGTGTCAAACAAAGTCTCCCTACTAATGAGTTTATTAACTTTTAAAGAATAATAATGTCCGTCTCATTTACTCCATATAAAGAATCTATGATGTGTTCAGGGGCTAGAAATGAAAAACAGACTCTTGGCTAACTCTGGTGCATTTACAGCCATGTGTATTATCCCTGTTAAATGAACCAACAATTAAATAAAACTGTTTAATTGGAAAAGAGCCTATCCCAGCTGTCATTGGGAGAGAGGCGGGGGACACCCTGGACAGGTCTCCAGTCTATCACAGGGCTAACACAGAGACACAGACAACCACATGCACACCTACGGCCAAGTCAGAATCACCAATTAACCTAATGAGCATGTCTTTGGACGGAGGGAGGAAGCTGGAGAACCTGGAGAGAACCCACGCAGACACAGGGAGAACATGCAAACTCCACACAGAAAGGAACCAGTTGAGCTGGATTCAAACCCAGAACCTTCACACCACTGTGTCGCCCAGTACGACCAAATTCGAAACATGCGTAAAGGAATTGCAGTTTTACATCATAAGCTACAGACATAATAGAAGTAGCAGCAACGAGGCCCAACTAACTTGAACACATCGCAAAGACGACAGTGACGGTAGTTGTTTTTTCCTGTTGGTTTGGTGTCTCTGTACCTTGGCACCCAACAAACCTCAGTCTGCATGTCATGAAAACCAGTCTGGTTGAACCCTGGTAAACCATGTACAGTATAAACACTCTCTAGTCTTGTGTGTTTGTCTACTGTGGTTCCACACATCCTGTTGCCTGAGAGTAAGGTTGAATTGTCAGACGTACCGACTCTGACCAGGTAGAAAAGCACGTATCCTGGAGACGAGTAGTGACTTCCGTACATGAAGCGAGGTTCTGGCATGCCTTTGTAGCGAGTCTGTGAACAACAGATCAACTCTGTGAAGTTGTCAAATCAGAGACGCAGTCCAGAGACATCAGTGAACAGGACAGAGTCTCACCAGTAGCCTGTCCAGCCGCTCTTTATTGAGGGCTCCAATGGGTTTGCTCAGGTCTCTGAATGTGGCAGCGTTCGTCATGTCTGGGAAAACAAAGAGGGACGTTTTAAACTGACAGAGAAAGAGAGGTTTGAGTCTCATCACCATCACCGTCCTGCTGAACTCACCGAGCTGTGAGCTGGTATAGTCGGCGATGACCCAGGGGAAGACCGGGTACTGGGAGAGGTCGTTGCAGCTGCGGTCGGCCAGGTTGTTGAGGTGGAGGAGGTACTGGTAGTTACTCAGATGACCACGCTGCCACTGCAACATGTAGCTCTCCGCCGTGTGCTCTGTCATGTGGTTCTCTGTGAAACGAAGACAGAAGCGGTAGGACTCAGTGGATCCCTGCTGATCAACTAATCTATTCATTTAATTACTATGTGGTCGTTATAAAGGATTATAACTTTACAATATGGTCTGATTACAGCATTACTGGCTGTTGGATATGGGAGACACACCATCAGAGGTTTTTTATAGAAAGGTTCTATACATATATACACTGATCAGCCACAACATTACGACCACTGACAGGAGAAGACTGTGACAACTCAATGTTCTGCTGGGAAACGTTTGGACCTGGCATTCATTTGTGTGGATGTTACTTAGACATGTATTTTTAAACCTTTTTTGAGCCAAGGTACCTTTTTATTTCTATTGAAAAAAAAATCATAAGGCACACCACCAAATGAAAATATTAAAAAATGAAACTCTGTAGCCTATAGCAACAAGATAAAGTCATTCTTGTCAAAGTGTCTTGAATAGGAATCAAATAAACACTTATATATACACACAGACACTTGACAATGGCATATTATTTGCAGATAATAATTAATTCATTTTCAAAAAATGTTTTTTTAGATCAATTAGGTGAAACTGGATCATTTCCCACGGCACACCTGACGATCTCTCACGGCACACTAGTGGTTGAAAGACACCGACTTAGACATGAACCACCCAGCTAGACCAGACCAGGCAACCCCACCCCATAGCAATGACACTCCTAATAATAGGATGCAGCCTGACACAGGCACACAAACAAAACCAGGTTTAGGAACAGGTTTAGGAACAACTCAAAGATCCCAAACTGATCAAGTATCTGTGGGATGATCCACAGAGGCCCCTCCCCTTAACCCATAGGACACAGAGGCCCCCCCACTAACAATATTCTGTTGCCAGACACCACAGGACACCCTCAGAAGGCCCATGTTCATTTTCTGATGAGTCACAACTGTTTTGGAGGGACAAGGGAGACCTACACAATATTAGGACACTTGTGGTCAGGTCATAATGTTGTGGCTGATCGATGTATACCAGTAAAAAACCTAAAAACACAAAAGATCCAAACAGAAGTCATGCTTTAATTCAGATGTGTGTGTAAACCATTCACTAGTGTTTAATTCCTTCATTGTTTAAATCCTGGTCTTGGTGAGTCACTACCAGCTGTTGATTAATGAAAAACAAAACAGGAAGCTCCTTGTTAAAAACAAAAGGCGCTCCATAACTCGACCAGAGGACAAAATGTTCTGCTCTCCAGGTGGTTTTTAGGGAAAAAGATATTTAAGGAACAGTAGACACGTGTATTTATTAGTGGGTGTTTAGTTTTCTCACCCAAGGAGGAGGCGATGTAGTAGTAGACGTCATCTCGGTCTTCTGTGTTGTAAAACTTTAGGTAGATGTCTGAGCAGAAGTCGTTCTCTGTACAGAACACCTCCAGACCCTGAGTAGAGAAGAGAGAGAGACATGAACACATTATGTAATCATCCTACGTTTCTACATATAAACTCAACTGGAGTCTTTGTTCACTCACCAGAGGTCTGAGTCCATGTCGCCTTTTGTAGATTCTCCTGACTTTGTGCAGCTTTATTTGAATCACATGCTCCTGAAATGATGTGTAAAATAATTTTAAAAAATAATAATTGCATGTGTAACAGTATGACCACCCCACATTGATTATCCCAGCACTCTGTCAGCTCACCGGATATCCATTGAGAGGCTGGAAGTAGAGGTTTTCATCTGTAATGCAGACGTGGCCTGGATTGCACACCAGAGGCATGACCATCTCCACGGCACACTCCATGTGAGGCTTCTCGGCGACACTCTCAAAGCTTCGCAGCACATTGACAGCAAACAGTACATACATCACATGTCCGCTAAAAACATACAAACGGGCTTCTGTGTGACATCCACGTACCAGTTTTTGTCGAACGAGGACCTCGCCAGTCGGGACTGCAGATTGGCAGCAACCTGGAAAAACACAAGAGCAAGCGTATATTTGATTTTGGCTCTGGGTTTTCATCGTTTCATCCTCTGTGTCGTCGTTAACTCACCATTGCAGTCTGGTCTCCGAGTTTTTCCAGACAGGACGCCCTGTGGAGCTACAACATTTAATGGATTTTAAATACAGGAGGAAAAGTGACAGTAGCTCATAAGATGCACACACACAAAGCACTGAGGTCCTGACTCCGTTTCAAAGCACAATAGATCAGATTATTCAAAGACGAGGTTTATTAAACAATCAAAGGTAAATCAATCACTGTTCTAGCTGTTGGAAATGAAGTATTAGTATGATCTGAAACAGCTACATACCTGCAGTAACGTCTGAACAACATCTTCTGTTTTAATACAAACTTCCAAATGAAAGGTGATTTTCTTTGCTCCCTGAAAAAGAGACACGTGTTTCTTTACTAAGAAAGAATCATCTGCACATTATTATGGACTTTAGTGTCGACAATTATACGGGTTTAGGGGAGGGGCCTCTGTGGATCATCCCACAGATACTTGATCAGTTTGGGATCTAGTGAATTTGGAGGCCAGATCAACACCTTGTGCTGTTCTTCATGTTTATTTATAGTCGTTCCTAAAGCGTTTGTGTGTGTGTGCCTGTGTCAGGCTGCTGCCATCAAGGAGTGTCATTGCTATGGGGTGGGGGGGGGTGTCTGGTCTGGTCTAGGTGGGTGCTACATGTCTAAGTAACATCCACATGAATGAATGCCAGATCCAAAAGTTTCCCTGCAGAACAATGAATTGTCACAAGATGCTCAATGTTATTAAGTTCTCCTGTCAGTGGTTTTAATGTTGTGGCTGATCGGTGCACATGACCACACCGAAATGAATGAAGTGATTTCCACGGTAAAAATAAATAAACCACTGCATCATGTAAACATGAGAGGAAACCTGCTGCTGAGCTCCTGACGACTCACCCTTTCGTTCCTGAAAGGTGCTATGACGTTGCTTTCTTTGATGTGAATGATCTGGAACAGAAGTGGAAATTAAATTTATGAGTTTACCACTTACGTCCTGGCACAACAAATAACCGCACTGGACAAATTATAAATTATGAATCTGGACAACAAACATATTAGCAGTTAGTGCAGCGTATATGAGTCATGAGGGACTGACGCCACTCCCTGATAATCAGTGTCTCAAGGTAATCATATTAAAATGGTAAACTCACCTGTCCACATAAAATAGATATAGCGGATGGCCTGGGTCTGTGAGGAAAAACAAAACAATCACATATGTTTAAAGGATTTTGCTTAAAAACGAGAAACAACCGGCTTTAGATGCTGTTTTCCAAGGATAGTTGGGAGACATCTGCACGCCATCTTCAAGACACTAAACCAGTTTGACAAACTAAATAAACATGAGCATGTGATCTGAACAAGTAACGACAGAGATAAAGTGTGCTCACTCATTGAAAGGGTTGTTCTCCTTCTCCACAAACTCAATCTTCTTACAGTCCCGCAGAGGAATCTGAAGACACAGCGAGAAATAATGAGTCACACACTCACACAGTGACAACGGTGCAAAACATGCAAAACACACAGTTACATACAAAATACTGGGTTTATTATTACACCAGAGGATGTGATGTCAGTTTTTATAACTTCTGCTTTGCAAGATTATAATATAGGACAGTTGCTGTGACTCCAGTGACAAAGTTTTCTTATTTATTAGTGTGATTTAAACTTTTTTGAACTTTTTAGCATTTATTTTTTATTTTTTTACATAATATTATATAAAATTGTTTGGTAATGTATGTAATACGTAATAATATATAAAAACAAACCTTTAAAATTGGCTCGTCTATAGCTTCTGGATCAAATATAACAGATCTGGAACAGACCTTGAACGAACCACGGATTTTTCTGGAAGGAAATAAACGTTAGCTTGTTAGCACCGTTAGCGCCGTTAGGACCGTTAGGACCGTTAGCCACTTGCCCACTTTACTGTATCAGTATCAAGCCATAGATAATAAAAGAAAATATTAATTTATTAACTTGAGTGAATAATTTTTTTTCCCCACGAAACAATTAACGGATACGACAGAAGAAAGAAATCATAGCAGGAAGAGACGTTAGCAATAAGAAATGCTAATCAGGCTACATGTTAGCAGCGTATGTAGCTTTTTAGGCTAAGTGAGCTCTGTTGTCGCTTTAGAAAATAGTTTAGCGGACATTTAGCGGATTTCTAGACTAATTTAAGACGTTTGCTAATCATTAATAATATAATATATACTGTGTGTTTTATGCTACAACATGTCACTTAAAATCCCTGCTGGATAAAATGTTTAGGGTCTGTTTATGAATCTTCAATTTAGCCAACTTCCTCTTTTACACTTGGACGCATTCACAAGAGACATCACTGGAAAAAGCTGCAAGGTTACTGTGAAAACGAAAACACAGATATTTCCCTTCTCTTCCCTGGAAATATGTTTATTTTGCTATGATAGGAGAACAAAAACCAGCTTGCTCTAGCCTCCCTAACAAGATAAGATGATGTTTGAACAGTTGCTCCTTACAAGCTGCACAATCTGCTATCACCTCTTAGAGCTTTAAATAAATATGTACCCATTAACACAATAAGAACTTCTTTCGGTTCTCTGCCATCTAGTCTGAGAGGTTATGGACGGTGTAGTACTTTGGCAGAATGACAACTCACCTCTCCTTCTTTGAACCGCTTTTCGCATAGTAAGCGGTGTGCTGTTCAAAATAATATTCCTCCAAATCCAACAGCAACAGAGAAAACCTGGAAAAAACACACAGGAGACAGTCCACAACTTTAATAAAACAACAACTACAGCGGTTATTAAGAATATTTTGGTTTGCATTACAAATAAAAGTTGGGGAGCCATGTTCACAATATGACCTTTGTAGTAATGTAGGCACCAGTTTACCAAACAAAGCTGCATAGAATTAAAAACAGATGCGTGACTGGTACTGCTGCACTGACTCTACATAGTTTCAAACTCCCCGCTGTGATTTCTTAATAACGAACGAGTGTTTAATCTGTGGACGGCACTTCATATTTGAGATGCGGTTAAAGGTTTGTTTACATCAAGCCAGGGCCCAACGGTGCTCAGCTTTAAAACACACACAACTCTAGGTTATTATTACATTTTTATTATTGAATTAGGATTTTGCTAAAAGGTATGCCTCCAAAGAAACAAAGGAATGACCCTTTAAATGTAAACACCAGTGTTGATATAATGACTTTAATGTGACTCTAATGTGTCACACGGCTAAGGATAGACAAAACACATCCTCAACATCTCACTGTCTGTGCTGGAAACTTATTATCTGTCCAGTCTGCAACTAGATAAATTCCTAAAGTTCCTTTGATGGAGCTGTAAATGTTAAGCATCACCATCATTATTGTCAACTCACTGTTGAAGTGCTTTTTATCTTGTCGTTTAATTAATTAGTGAAAACCATGCAGGGGATCTCACTCTGCTTTTATTATTATTACTATTATAGCTAGTGTTTCTCAAGATTAAGACTACATGTCCCATAAACCACTTTCCTGCTCATCACAATCCACTAGTTATTTGTTTCTTTCGCGACTTCTGTTTCATGCTAGATTTAAGTTTGTACATAACAAGCAGCAGCCTATTTATATTAACTAATGCTGATAAAATACATAATTCATGACATCTTTTGTCAGAGCTACTTATCTGTAAAAAATGATTAATTGAACTAAAAAAAGTCGTTTCAGCGATGATGGTGAAGTTTTCTCCATCAAGTGTGAAAACTTTCTGCTTACCAGTGCACAGAGCATGTGTACTGTAAAGCTGCGTGAAGAGCTTTGTGGGTTTATCAACTCTACGCACTTCCTTTGCAACAACACAAACAAGCAAATTTTTTAAACACACGGTAAGTAGACGACAGCCACTGATGTTTGGCTGGTGGGAAAAAGAATATGCAGTTTTCACAGCCTTTTAACACATTCTGGCTCATATTTCACAGAAAAGGCAGTAATGAGATTTGTGGAGCAGTTCATTAGGTACACAAGTGAAAATGAAAGCATTCATTTTACTGTGATGTTGAATCCATCAGCTGACTAGGGCCTTTCTGTGTGGAATTTGCATGTTCTCCCTGTGTCTGTGTGGGTTCTCTCCGGGTACTCCGGCTACCTCCCACCGTCCAAAGACGTGCTTGTTAGGTTAATTGGTGATTCTGAATTGGCCGTGCGCTGTGACAGACTGGCAGCCTGTCCAATGACAGCTGGGATAGGCTTCAGCCCCCCAACGACCCTCCAGAGGATGAAAAAAATGAATGAATGAATGTTTAATTCAATAAAGTTCAACCTACATTCTCCAAAATGATCATACAGTTGAATTACCACCTTTCTGATGCTGTTGCACATTAAAATAGTCATGAAGATAGGATTTTGCTCAGGGCTGGTATTTTATAATGCATTCCTTTTCGCTGGTGTACCTAATGAACTGGCAAATTACTTTATTTGACATTCCAACATGCAGAGCTAATCGTTTCTCTCTTTACATCGACGAATTGATCCGAACGGCTGCTCGCGTTATTGGCAGTGAGTTTGAGTCGTTTGTGTCGGTGAGGGACGGGAGGACACTGGACAAACCGGTCTCCATCATGGACAATACATCTCAGCCACTACACCAGACAATAGAGAGGACAGCGGCGCTCACTCTCCAACAGACTGATCCAGCTCCGCTCCCACAGTGAACGCTACAGGACTTCTCTCATACCCCTCGTGCTACCCTCTTGCATGATCTCTATCTGTCTGTGCATTCACTTGGGGTCCCAGAGACCCCAAAGGTAGCACAAGGGTTATATTACTCTATCCAACTTTACAACAACTCTGCAACAGATAACTCCATGTTATTCATGTTAATGCACATCCTTCCTATGGATATAATATATTCTTCCATCTCTATTTCTTGTACATTTGCTCATATGCTAATTCTTTTTAGTTGTGATTCTTAAGAGTGTTTTTTTTATGTGCAGCTGAGCTACTGTCACCAAGCAGATTCTCTTATGGATAAATAAAGTCTACCTCACTGCTCCAACTTCATTAGGATAAGTTTAATGTAAAGTAACCTAGTACGTGTTACCGGACATTATACTGAAGTAAATATGTATTAAAAGAAACATGGTGGAAGCTGTTTTATACTGATGAGTACAGTTTTCATAACTCTATAGTTGGACTTATTGGACTAGATTAACCAGCAGCATACAGATAAACTATAATCACTCCATCGTCTTTGTCCAGAGCTTGGCTGCTCCTCTTCCTCCTCCTCCCACCAAGTGGTCTGTCAAACTGCACTCTGGAAATCCAATGCCTCCCTTTAGATTACAAGGAGGATCATTTAAAAGCTTTTAACAGATGAGTCTCGTGGTGAATTTGGAGCAGGGTCAATGAGGACTCATTGTCAAGGATATTGCTTTTCGTTATGGCCGCTTTATGGTCTGTGTGTGTGCACTGACTGCTGGATAAACAAATCAATTAAAGGACATCCTGTCTGCGCACAAACAGCTTTGAGTTGTAGCCCTTATCTCAGCACGTTGAGGTCACTTTAAACTGTCACGACTTCAAACAGCTCCATTATTATTATCATCATCTTCCTGTTCTTAAAATAGAAGACATGCCATGGCTCACAGTCCCTCTCTGTGCCTCCAACAATAATTAGACTACATCTCACACAGCTGCCAGTGAAGCTCTCATTAGCTGAGTGGCCCAGCCTGACGTGCTGCCTGCCCCTGACATTCATTCACAGCCCCGCTGCTGCTCGGACTCGAACCCGCACCGAGCCGCCGCGGACACAATGTCACGTTAACAAAAAAAGGTGGAGGGACACAAACCTTTCCTTGCTTCGTTCGGGCGCCTTTAAAAAAGCCATGACTGCACAGCATCCTCTTCAGAAACTGAACACGGAGCGGCCACTGTGGTCTGGACCCCGAGCTGTAAACACGGAAACTTACTCGGCACCACGTGACTGGATCTCAGGAAGGAAGCGAGGGCTCACTCCGACACTTATTCGGTGCACCATCATTGGCAAGAAATCTAGAAATATGGATAGATAAATCATCTCTGGGCACCACAAGCTATAGAAAACAGCTAATACAAGCTACAGTATAAAAAAAATAAAAGAATAAAGTAAAATAGAGGTATATTGACAATAATTAATTATAAAAAATAATGTATACATGTTTAATATGTCATATATTATAACATAACATCTGTAAAACAGGTGTTTAATATTAAAGACAAAATATTAGTAGATTACAGCTCTGATCTCTTGTTCTATGTAATTAACTTAATTACTATTTATTTGTTTTTTAGTTGCATGAGCGAGCAATACGTAAAAACCGCAGCGTGACGCCTCGCCTCAAACATAGACGATCTTCGTCTCCCAGCGTCTTGACGTGTCACCGGGGGACAGTGAGGGAAGTTTCCGATCTTGAAATTTTTTTTTTTTGGTCTCTATAGTTTGGAAACGCACATTTAAATAAATGTAGGGTTAAGATTCATCGGTGGGAACCATGTCCCCGTCGCGGCGTGTCTGCAGGTCAACATGCAGTGGAGGAGACACGTATCCGGCCTCGCTTTTAGCGTCATTTTCGTTGTATCATATTTCACTAATAAGGTGAGTGCTGAGGGGAGTGGACTTTGAAATGGCACTAGTTTGTAAGATGATGCCTATAAGGGCTAAATCTGATTAAATAAACTCTCACTGGGATTTTATTTACTCTCAGATCGCCTCATGCATTTTTGTTTTTATATATGATCTCCAGCCCACATGCTGAAAGGAAGCAGTCTGAACTGATGTGTGAAGAACCCTTAAAATTGCAGAAAATTGCAATGCAATCCTTATCAAACCATCAGCTGTTCAACAGAAGCCCCTTTCTAAACACTGCTGTCACTAATTCTGCCTCAAGCCTATAAGCAGCATCATGAAACACTCTTAAACACGATATAATGGCAGAAATAATTCCAGGAAGTTGTAAAAAAGGGGGTGTGCACTATGCCGAACTGAAGACTGAAACCCACAAATAATAAATAATACTGAGCTTTGTCTTACAGAAGAAAGAGGTTTTTAAAAAAGCATGAAAATCCTTAAATTGTAGATTTGTTAAATGGGGTTTGGTGCATGTGATGGAGCCTCTCCTGTTACGGTGAATTGTAAAAGTTACAATCATTGCACAAGTTGCATTTGATAAGTTCATGACCTTAACTGTGCATTCTCTTCTTCTTTTGTAGTTTGTCCTGTCCGTGTTAAAATTCACATATCCAACTTTATTTCAAGGGTGAGTAGCTGAAACTTTTTTTTTTTTAAGAAATGTAAACTGTGTGTGTTCGCTAACACAATGAAAATGCCTATTCCCAGATGGCAGACACTTATCGGAGCTGTTCTTCTCCTGCTATCTGGGAAGCTGGGGTGGGTGGAAATGAGCCGCATCACCAGGTAAGCTACTCCTCGCAAACCTAGTGCTGTAAGATTTAACCAACACACGGAGGACTTTGCCTGAAATGTTCTAAACGTTTCGTTGCAGATCTGCAGCTCTTTCTTGGCTTCCAGGCTCGTTCTTGTTTGTGGGAAACATATACGCCGGTTCCAGGGCCTTATCGCGCATAGTAAGGGACATAATGACATATTTCAGCTTCACAAAACACTAACTGAATTCTAAATAAAATGCCACATTCTTGTCGTCTTCTCTGTCTGTACAGGACATTCCTCTCTTCTTCACTCTTCAGAACTCCTCTCATGTTGTTAGTTATATAATCTTCAAGGCTGTCCACAGAGAGGTAAGTGCACTCACCGCACCGCTGCATGTGAATGTGTTCAATTACCTCCCTCTGTACCCTCGTCTTATTCATTAGAATAAAGGATCCGCTACTTCATGACCTTGAATAGTCAAAAGCTTAAAGCTGTGTCTTACACAAGCTTGAACCACTTTGTAAAAGTTTGATTTTTGTGTTCGTCAGCAGAAGACGCCAAGGCTGAAACTGATGAGGTATGTGTATTTCCTCTAACGCAGCTTTAAAACTGGCAAGATTTCATATCGGAAGTAGACAAAGGATTCAAGAAAATGTGGGGAAAATGTGTTTTTTTTTCTCCTACAGCATATGCCTCATGCTGCTCTCAGCCATCCACCTTCCCTTTTACGACCCTCAGGTGATAGTTCGTCTTCATTAAATGGTGGGTTTCTGATTGACACGGCAACAGGTCGAGTTATAGGTTTTATGTTTTCTTACTTTGCAGTTTGACTACAATGGTTACCTGTGGGCTGTATGCCATCTCTTCTGCGTTGGTAAGTTTTAAAAATGTATTGCTGGAAATGCCAAACAGTTAACTGTGAGAATTATCGGAGCCCCACGTCTGAGCCTTGAGGGACACCGCAGGAAATTAAAAGGGCGATAGCGATCAGTAGAGGCTGAGAGTGGGACGTAAACTTAAGACCAAAGATAAATATTAAGCTGAATGCGTATGAATGTTACAAGACTGTCGTTTTGTTTTCAGGCGCATACAGGGTGTTTCAAGTTCATAACAAGTCCACTAACCTGAGGTAAATCAAAGCACATGATGTGTGTTGATGGCAACAGAAAATCTAATCGGACATAATGTGAAGTAGCTCAGCTTTAAGTCATAACGGGCATCAGAGGCTGAAGACTGTACTTTGTGGTTCTGTTGCAGTGATCTTGAGCAGCAGTGCATCAACTACTTGTTCAGGTAAGAGTGATCTGAAACCGATGAACTAATGCTCAACCCTAAATCGCACATACACTGATCAGCCACAACATTAAAACCACTGACAGGAGAAGTTAATAACATTGACCATCTTGTGACAATTCAATATTCTGCTGGGAGACTTTTGGACCTGGCATTCATTCATGTGGATGTTACTTAGACATGTAGCACCCACCTAGACCAGACCAGGCACCCCCACCCCATAGCAATGACACTCCTTGATGGCAGCAGCCTGACACAGGCACACACACAAAAACGCTTTAGGAACAACTAAAAAAAAAACATGAAGAACAGGACAAGGTGTTGACCTGGCCTCCAAATTCACTGGATCCCAAACTGATCAAGTATCCGTGGGATGATCCACAAAGTCCCCTACCCTCAAAGGCCCCCCCACTAACAATATCCTGTTGCCAGACACCACAGGACACCCTCAGAAGGCCCATGTCCATTCTCTGTTTTGGAGGCACAAGGGTCGACCTACACAATATTAGGAAGGTGGTCATAATGTTATGCCTGATCTGTGTATTTTGACAGTGAAAGTGATAATTTACCTCGTATGTGAAGAACCATAAGCGTACACATCCAGAGAAAGAGTGGCATTTAAACACTTTTTAAGTTAAGTTATAAATTTATATATCTTTTCTAGTTAGTAAAACACAACAAAGGCTTAGTAGTAGACAGTTTTCTAAATAATATAAGTATTAACAGTGACTAATAACAGATTTTCCTGACTCTAAATCACAGTGTATTGCTGCTGGCCGTGGCTGCTCACCCAACAGGTACGTCCGACCCTTTAAAGTGCTATAAAACTATGACATGAAATTTATAAAACCTTGCAAATCTGTGTCCCTCCACAGGTGACCTCACGGGTGCCATGGAGTTCCCGTCCCTTCAGTCCCACACATTTCACTGCGGTTGCTGTGCCAGGTGAAAACAAAAAACAGTCACACTTCTTGGTTAATATAGGGGAAGCAGCACTAGGGCATTGAAATAGAGAGTGGTTTGAGTGCGTGTTAGTAAACCAATGAAGGCCCTACAATGCATCAACAACACTCCACCACCCCCCCACCCCCACTTCTATCAAACCTTTGACGGATTTCCCCCTCACACTGGGGGGATTGCACTTGTACATCCCCACAAGCACCTAGTAACCACGTGGGATCATGTGGTAGGTGGTTTGGCCATCGGTCTTACAGTAGGTTGTGTGTTTTTACTCCACAGTGCTCTGCTGGGGTTTTTGTTGCTGTTGGCCACGGTCAAATTGAAAAGCGGCCTCTCCCTCGAGCACGTCGGCGTCTGGATATTTTTGTCCAAGGTGAATATTTACTTTTAGATTCTGTTGGAACAAAATTCCCCAAAATAATTATGCTAACACCGAACAGGTCTGACCTGCCGCTTAGCAGAAACTGACTTTATCACTTGGATGCTGTTTCCTTTCAGGTTACTGCCATGTCTCTCTCTCCGTTAATTTTCTACATGGACATTAACCAGCAGTCTCTTCTTTGGTAAATATCCGTTTTGCATTTATTGTACATAGTGATCTAGTAGATTAATTCAAATGTATGTTTTTGAGTTTTTCTCCCTTCTCATATCTCACATATCACCAATTAAATCACAATAAGATAATTAATACACCTCTGAAATGCATGGTAAATATGATGACTCACGTTCTGCAGCACGTCCAAAGCGCCAAAAGCAACCTGGCGCCTGCAGCACTTTCATTTAGTGTGGTCACGTCCGTGCATCGATCACAACATTGCGGTCCTCTGTTCAAAGCTCCCACGTCTCGGGTATCACATTGCGTGCCGCACGGCTTTCAGTCCTGCATGCTTGGCTCAGTGTACGATAAGTTACAATCAATTGTTCCTCGTGAAACGCTGTTGCGGGAAAACTTCAGATGAGTTTGTAAAAAGAGTAGTCCCGATCGGCTCATAGAGACTCGTCTGTCGTTGCACGTTTCTGCACCTTGTGTTTGTGATCTCCTGGTCAGACTTACGGACGACTAAGCTGACGTGTTTTCGTCTATTCCAGTGTGATCGTCAGCCACGTTGGAGAAGCCCTGCTGGTTTATTCTGAGAGAGACTCCCAGCTGTGATGACAAAACTTCCAGCTTTCCAGACGGGCCCACATTTTGCACTTCATAATAAGCGTAAAGAGATTATTTTTTTTGTAAAAATATATATATTTTTGAAATTTCTCATGTGTTCTCTGACCAAATAAATCTTTCTGTATTTTTTTTTTGGCTGGTCTCATCTCTTCACGGGTCAGCTACAACAAAAGATGATTTCAAACTTTTTGAAAACCCATAAGCTCTGACGTTTGCATTCATAAATACTGGCGTGGAAACTTGTTAACATGTAAACTTTTATTTATCTATACATACTTTCTACAACAACAATCTGATTAAAAGTGTCTGTGGATACAAAAAAAAAAAAAAGCAGCACCAGAGGTTCAATGAAATGACCCAGTGTCGACATTCTTCCTAAGGTCACTGGATAAAACAGAGCGTCACTGTACTCCCAGTGAAGTTTTAACAGTAGCTCGTCTGTTGTTCGTACACAATTTTCAGTAAATAGGTCAATTCAAACAGCTTTGGCTCTCCTGCTCGTTTAGCTTTGGGGAGAATAAAGCGTTTAATGGCTGTCTTCTCCTTAAACGGGCCTGAGGATTCTTCTCTTCCTTGATGTAACCTAGGACAGAGGACGATTGTATCTTGAGATAGTACCGAATTCCATCGGGCATGTTAAAGTTATTACGGGATGTTATCACAATGCAATCGTTGTAAGAATGACATCTGAGTATGTTAAACCCTCTGGAGAAATGAGGGGGAGATAAAAATTGGTATATCACCTCTGTCAATGCACGTTTGTGTTGATGGGAATCCAACTTCCCAAAAGTTTTCCGGCGTACACGGAGGGATGTAGCGAAAACGGTGCCTCGAGCAAGCGGACAACTTTTTCTGTTTTTCTTCCTCTGGCAGATGAGCGTAGTACTATGAGAAGTCACAGTTGTTTAGAACCGTTCAAAGACGCCTTTCAGCTTTCAGCTTTCGAGCTCGAAAATACTCACAATCTCACATTCCTTGCAGGTTGTTCCCTTCAGCTTTCTTCTCTCATCTTTCTTGCGAACCACAGCCACGTGTGCAAAGGTCGGGATTCTGGTTCAGAGAGGGAGGGGAATCAGAAATCAAAGTTGTAGAACGTTAAATCCGTTGGAAATACAACTTATTCCCCCAACCTTACTGACAATAATGAATAAGAAAAAGATGACAGAGGCTGACCCATGTTATCACTGCCGCCGCACACTTCAATTCAGGCTTTGTTAATCTTTTCAAATAGTTTTCTGAACTTGAGAAATGCAAATCAAGTGCTTGCATGGTTATTAGCCACTCATATTTTCCTTTTGAATGGATTATCGAGGGTTTACTCTTCTCAGTCTGACTGAAACTTCCTTTAATTCAGCCAGTATGTTCTGACTGAGGTGAGTGCATGATACACTGAAATATAAAATACAAATATAATAAATGACCACAGTCCAGTTGGTTCCTCACAGGGAGGCGTTGTATAGTCTTATGGCCTGAGGGACAAACGACCTCCTCAACCTGTCCGTGGAGCTGGACGAGCTTCTCTGCCTGACTATGGTGTCGTGCAGACGGTGGTGGACATTGCCACCGATGTGGGAACTGTCCATCTAAATACAACAAGTGTCTGTGCTTTTTTCCTTTCGCTGTTACCTTTCAAGAGTTGGAAATTACTCACCCAGCTTTATTCCGACATGCAGTGGCTTCGTGAGGATCTTCTTCTAATGTGGAGAATAAAACAAAGAGATGGTCAGGAGTTAACATTTAGAAGCAGATGTCGAATATCAAACACAAAATACTTGTTAATTTAGTTTCCTTTAATGCCTACCATTGTCTTCCTCCTCCTCCTCCTCTTTTTCTTCTTCTTCATCATCATCATCATCATCATCACCACCACAGGGTTGGCTCTGGCTTAACCGTGAACTGCTGTAAGACTTGTACTCCCCGTAAGTGGTCGTTTCAAACAACATATCTAAACTGTCGTTTGCCTTCTCGCCGAGACCTAGAAAAGAGAACACATCCAGTTAGATATTCATTCATTCATTCATCTTCTGTAACCGCTTGTCCTGTGAAGGATCGCAAGGGGGCTGGAGCCTATCCCAGCTGTCATTGGGCGAGAGGTGGGGTACACCCTGGACAGGTCTCCAGTCTATTACAGGGCTAACACAGAGAAACAGACAACCATTCACATAATGAGCATGTCTTTGGACCGTGGGAGGAAGCTGGAGTACCCGGAGAGAATCCACACAGACACAGGGAGAACATGCACTCCACTGATATATTTTACAAACCTTTAATGTCTACTTTCCAGGTATCTGACCTATAGCATCCACACGTGTTAGCACCAACCAAAACGGTTCCATATGTAATCATTTAAAAAGCTGTGGTTTATATTTACCAGGAACGTCGTCTCCTCTGTCCTGAGCCTGAAGTAAGCTGTGACTGACCCAGGTGCAGTCGGTATCTACCAGTTCGTGATGCTGCTGTTCTTCCACGTCCTACAACACAGACAGACACCCATACACACAGAATAATGTCCTCAGGTGGACGTCAGTGGACGCAGTCCTTGTAATAATTCTTTTTTCAGACACTTTTCATATAGTGGTCTAAAAATTAATTATGGCGTACGGTGATGCAGAAAAACTACACTAATCAGCTCGACTGAGGAAGCCAGGTCACGTGACTGTACCTCGTCTCCTCTGCATTCGGTGTCATACATGGACAGGGCGAGCGCAGGGTCAATGCTCCACGTGGGCTCCGCTGCACGCCTCCTTTCAGCTGGAAAAGGTACGAGTTAGCCAGTCGTATTCAAGCCAACTGATGAGTAGCTGCACAACATTCACCTTTCAATCAGAAATAAGGACAAGACATCCACAAATGATCCACACTGCAGAGGACTCACGGTCTTTTGCTTCAGGCTGCCTCTGTGAAGATTTCATATCCTGCAGAGAGGTTCTTCTCTTCCCATCTGTGTGCCCGTTAAGCTTCACATTTGGTTTCTTGAAAGCTGGACTCACACAAGAAACATTTGGCTTTTGGCTGGACGTCCTGGTATGTTCTGACGGAACCTGTTAAATATTAAAGAAATCACACATACACATATACAGATTTGATCCTTACATGAAAATCTGAAAACAGTACAGCTTGCTTTCTCACACAAACACAAACACGTCTCTTGCCTTGCCGTCCAGCGGCTCCCTCTTGAAGCTTAGGCTGCTCACAGGTGTGGTGGGTTGCTTCTGTTTGCCCGCCCCTTCCTGGACTCCTATTTTGGAGTCTTCCTCCACCTCTGGGTCACTTCCGTCCTTCTTCCGTTTTGCCTTACAGATGGAGCCATCTTCTGAAAACCGTTTGACACGTGGGAGAAGAGACGGGGACCTTTCCGAGGTGGAGTCCGGACTGTGGATGAGCGTGGATGGACGGGAGGGGCGGTGAGGCCTTTGAGGAGGGACACAAATATGGTTACTGGAATGCTTTTCTTGGTTGGGAGTATTTAAAAACTAAATTAATTGAAATTTCACTAATCAGGAAGAGAGCAGGAAGTAAAACCAAAAGAACATGGACAACATCCTTAGAGGGAACAACATGCGTGGTTAAGCTGGCATCACTAATCCAATTTTTTCAAATGGGTTGAAGGAATATTGTCCAAGTAAATGCAACTAGCGTCTTTATGCATACATCAAAGTCTGTCTGTTATTTGTTAAAGCCACTATGTGTAGAATTATTAAATTTACTTTGAACGATCGTCGTGCTTCCAGGAGGTTTTTGTGCTGCCTTGCGGGCTTGCAGCTGTCTCCATTTCCTAAGGAGAGACAAGATGCAGTGAAAATAATTACCAATGCTGGACCTAAGCTAAGCTTTCATTATTCAATGCTACCACATTACTCTTATTATACGAGTGGGTCTGTTCAACCTACCGTGTGAAGTTCAAAGCCACAGGTTTCTGCAACGAACCTTTCTTCATTCACGTCTTCTAAAGTACGACAGACATGTTCAGCATTAGTTAAAAGCCTATTGCATTTCATGGTCGGATGCATTAATGCTACTTTTCTAATCAAATATCATGTGATGCTTCAGACAACAGACAAACAACATTGCAAAGGTTTCACTGTGTGTGTGGGTGTGTGGGTGTGTGTGTCTACATTTTTTCAGTGATCAGTTTCTATTCACTCAGTAGAGGAGTGTCTGACACGCAGAATTTAATCTGAGGCATCAGGGAGAGTTTTACAGCCACACCTCTTTCTGCGCTGCCCAACTGGGTGAACTGAGCTGATATGATGCGTGTGTTCATGTAGATACATATTGCTCATTTCCCTTCTAGGATTTCCAGTAACAGACAAGTTCTGATTAAACGGACGGGGAAAAAAAATCCAATTCCCTTTCTCTTAGAAACTAGAAATATAGTTCTTCCTGTTTTACTTCTTCTGAAATTATAATTGTCATACTTGAAATCTGCGGTGCGTCCAGTTCACATGTGTTGGGTACAAGCACTTCTGTTCTTCCAAGACGCTTTGAGGCGCCAACAGGATCTTTAATTAGCTCTTAAAGAAGGAAAAACACATGTTAATTAGAAACATTTCAGACAGGTGATGGAGGAGGACGCTGCTTGAAAGAGGACTGACCGTTGAACAGGGAGTTGTTAGACTGTAGCAGAGGCATCTCTGCGTAGCGCACACGCTTCACTTTGTGAGTGCTTTTACGTTTCTTCAGTTTGTTCACCACGGGCAGCGAGCTCGGCATGACAGGCGAGTCTGGGATGATGCTGTCTTCGTCTTCCAGGGAGGAGGTCTCCTGGGGCTCAGACCTGATTAAACAAAAACAACATTTGTAATTCTTAAGTGGGAACTGAAACTTCAGCTTGAGTGCTTATTCCTGTGGCAGAAGACCGCAAATTAAAAACTCTTGAAACCTGGGGCTGCGAACCAGACCTCCTATAGAGCAGTGAGAAACAGGGTATATAACATACATCCCAGACTGGTTTCGGTGTTAGAGGAATTAAATGAATCAAAACTGAAGTGAAACCACCATGGTAGATGTTCTTGTGCTTTTGTCTTGAGCAAGATTCACAGAACAGATGCTGCATTTAAAATATATACAGTTCAAATTATCAAAGAGATGAGCTTACCTTGACATCTTTAACTTTTGCAGTTCAGCGTTTAGTTTTCTGTTTTCATCCTCCAGGCTGTTTCTTTCATTCTCTGGGGAACACACAAGAAGCATTTATGTACCTACACTTCAGCATCACCGTTTACGTTTGCAGTCGGCCTCTGGTTAATCATTGCTCTCTCCCAAAGTAAAGCAGGAACATGGAATAAACTCACTTAGTTTGGCGATAAGCTTCAGATTCTGATCCTGATTATTTTTCAGGTTCTCCTCCAAGATGGCACATCGATCACACTCCCCCGTCCGCAGCCTGGAACGGTAAACACAGCTGCCTGTCTTACATGCCAACACTCTTACGGTTATTCAGCTTTAGGCGAAGGGACAAATAGCAGATATCCATATTTGAGGAGGTCACCTGTCTTCCAGGAGACTGATGGCATCCTGCAGGGCTTTGTTTTGCTCCTTGAGCTGCTGGTTGCGAGTGTAAAACACTTCAAGCCTCTGTGCATCGCTGTAAATACCAAACAACTTCAGTGCGGTTCACAGAGAGAAGCTGGAGTCATTCACAAACAAGTATTTTTACTTATTTTTAACAACACAGAGACGCAGTGTACTCACAGACAGCGGTCCTTCTTCAACTTGCTCACTTTTGCCTCCAATTCTACAAACACAAAAACAACAAATGCAATGCTGAGAGCAACACAAATCATTATAGTATCTGACTTCTACATGAAAACCAGCTTTAACTGGATGTGATCACACTCAGACAGCTCATCGTGGGTCACAGTTACCTTGCAGTGCATTTTGGTGACACTCTCCAAGTTGCCTCCATAAGTCTTCAAAGTGATCAGCTGCTTTGGTTGTCCCGCTGCTCTGTCCTGGGCTGCTCATCCTCCACTCCACACATTAAAAACTCTCAACAAGCTGCCCTCCCTCCAGTTCCTTCCAACACAAGAGGAACAGCGTTTATCAAGTTAGTTTCTACACACATGCAGGTCTCTTACTATAAAATTACTAGCTAGCTGCTATTAAATTGCCACTTGTCCAACAGCATTTGTCACCAGTCTCTACTACCATGAATATTTCTGTTGACGTTATTTTAGATTTGCCAAGTTGTGCATTAGAGGTGACTTTACTTTATACTTCAGTGCAGCTTTATTCGTGTGTTACAAGTCTCCAAGACAAGCTAGCCCTCGGTCCTTTAGCTTTAACTCACTACTTTTAACTGCTGTTAACTGCTAGTAAAGGTAAAGGTGGCGAAATGGCACGAGTGCGGATGCGAAGTAATTCAGACTTACACCAACAAGTCCAAGAAACGTTCACAATTTGATGAACATAACAACAGTTAAGCTAACGCGTACATATAATACACCGCTGCCATGTTTTCACTTCAAAACAAACTCCAAATTCGCGCGCCGAACTGCATTCTGGGAAGTCGGCGTCTTCCTTCTTCGGCTTCTTCTTCTTCTTCTTCTTCTTCTTCTTCTTCCCCGCTGCAACTCTGGTAACCCGGAAGTATCGACGCCCTCCTTTACTCAACTACTGTATACTTAAACAACAACTATTTCTACGAATAATAATAGTATACATTTAATACATTTTTAATCTGTTTTTGTTTACTGTCTGTTTTTGCTTTCATTTATTTCTCCAATTCCTCCTTGAATTTATTTATAGCCTTGTGATTATTTGCATCTATTTTTCTTTTCCTAGTGTTCATCTCTGTTTTGCTGTGCCATTTTGAAATTTTTCTCCACAGGGATCTATGAACTTACATCTTATCTTAACAATAATAAATGACAATTGTAGCTGCGCTGAATTTTAGTTTGCATGGTTAATTGTTTTGGCCTGATAGCCGTGCATGCGTCATGTCGGAGTACGTGTCCTGTATGATCTATTATATTATAGCTTGCTTCCAGTAATAAACTGCCCTCGCTTAGAGACACTTTGGTCAGTTGTATTCTTATTCTTCCGATTATTGAAAATGTATGGATAAACCTGATATATAAACACAATTATGGAAAAACAAACTGCTGTTCCCGTTTGATTGTTACCTGGGTAGGTGCCCTGCCCACAAACACAACATGAAACAGCTGTGGTTATCCTTATATTTGTTTTTATTTTTGGTCTTTCTTTAGAATACAAAACAGGAACCAAAATCACAAAATAACATTTACAAAACAGATTATTTAACTGAGGTGACTGAGGCAACATAGAAAAGCATGTCAGAAACAGTGATATTGGTGTGTTAGCCTGGAACCTTGAGGTAAAACAGCGAGCAATGTCAAAAGGTCAAATATCGTTACAAACAGTTTTTGAATTAGTGCCTTCGTTCAGTAGTGCTATTCACAAATGGAGTTTAACAATATCATGTTGTCCTAACATGCCCACAGTTAGCAGTGATTTTATGATGTAGTGCTTCAGACCTACTTAAGAGCAAATAGATTATAGTGACATGTAGGTCTAACATTCTTAGCATGTCGCACTGTATTGGCACCATTTTTAATGGTTTTCTATTTTATGCCCACACCAACACACAACACTGTTCCTGCTCATTCACTCTCATTAAATGGATGCAAATGATTTCTAACAACTCTCTCTACTTGTTTCCCACCAAGAACACTTCTGGCTAAAATAAGTGAATAACATCGATATGAACCAAGTGAGAGATGCTTCAGACTTTTGGAAAAATTGACATTTTTTTTTTATATATATATATATATATATATATATATATGCTGAAAGTAAAACACTTAGAATGGATAAGTGGTGGAATGGCCATCAGTCAGAGGCATAAACTCAAAGTCCAATTTTTTTTTTCCTAAAATACAAAAATGGTAAGACATAATGCATACACTGCATCACTGAAAGAAACAATAATCACTGACCTGAACACAAAGCGGTGAAGATAGTACAGGTTGGACTGCGCTTGATAGTGCAGGTATATTTTTGCATGAACAAACATTTCTTGACTTTTCTTTCACATTTAAGACATGGTCACTGGTGATTCAGCATTGCAGATTATTACTTCTTTTTTTTTTTTTAGTTCCTTTGGATGTGTGCCTTGTTGAATTTGCATCTGTCACAGCAGGTAGATTGAGCTAGCATTACTTCATATATCTATATATACACATGCATTCAACATCATATGTATCCCCCAAATTAAAACAAAAGAAAAGACTATTCCAAACTCCCTTTTCACCACTTAATAGTTTAAGCTATAAAATCCTGCATGACAGTCCACGAGAAGTTTGTATGGAGAGCGGTGCAGTTTGATGTGAGATATGCAGAAAGTTGCAGAGGTGCTGGCGCTGGGGGTGCGGCGTGAAATGCAGCCATGTTCCATTAAGAGGGACGATGGGGATGGGCCTATTCTTTACCCCCCTCCCTATCCAAATGGGCCTCTTTCTATGTAGTTGGGTATAAGATTCACATTATGCTGGAAGAAGAGTAACTGGTTGCAGACGCTGCCAGGGCAGGTCTTCAACACTGGAGTAGAGTGTGAATGCATATCTACCGTCTTCTTAGCTGCAGAGAGAATAGCATGCATGAATATAAAACCTAAATCTGCATGTTTTATGTATATTGATAGTTCACACGTGTCATACTCACGCGTCCCTCTCTTCACCACTGTGGGGGCACATAGCTGTAGCTGGGTGTGCCAGGGGGCCGATATGTTGGCATCGTGACTGGGTGAGGGGCAACAGGCGCTGGTGATGGAGTTGTCAACAAAGTCCCTGGACACAGTTAAGAGTTAAAATCCTGCATTTGTATTTAATATAATAAGATGAATGAATTAAGTCATAGACCGCGGTGGCTCACCAGCTGACATGGCCATGGTAGTGCCGGCTACCATTCCCATGGCGACGCCATTTGGGCGGGGAGGAGGGATAGGCGGGGCGTACATAGCTGCAGGCATCCCATTGGGCTGGACCACCGTCGTGTGATGGATAACATGAGGCGGAGCAGCATACAGTGGCTGTGTGTAGTAGGGGCCTTGTTGTTGTGAAGGTATTAACGCCTGGATCACACAAGAGAATGACTTGTTAACAGCTCAAAACAAAAGACTGAATAGAGTTCAATGAGGAGAAACAGGTAAAATAGAGATAAAAGGGAAACTTGCAAACAAACTGACCTGTGCATAGGGGTTCTGTTGGGGATAGGTGCTCCTGACAGGGTAAACAGCAGCAGGGTAGGGGTTTGGTGAGGAGGAGTAAGGTGGGACGGTTCCCGTGTTGGGAGAGCAGGACATTTTGAAAGGAGTGCCCGGAGCGTAGCCTGGAGTAGGAGGAAGACACAGCACGTTATAGTTTCTTCAGCTAATTTTATTTTGCAAGATTCCCATTTGCACAGGTGTTTCTTTCCCGCGTTATGCTTATAGCTCATTCAAATAAAATCAGCTGAATGAGATCATTTTAATCAAGCGCATTCTTAAGGTTTCAGTAATACTTTATTCTTACCACTGGGGAAGGCTGCGTTTGCTCCTGCGTACATATTGGCAGTGTATGCCGGGGCAGCTGTCGCATAGCCGACGGGGAATCCTGCTGCTGTCACCAGAAAGAGATCAAACGTTCAACAATAGGTTTCTCGTTTTTCTTGGCACTTCCTTGCAATTAAGATGTTCGCCTAAAGCACAACACATCAGCCCATCAACCCATCACTTTACCTGGGTAGCCTATACCCTTAGTGTTGGTGAAGGGAACCCCTGTTGGTGCAGGGCTGTAAACTGGATTCATTGTAGTCACGGATGCTGCAATGAAAGAGGCACAGAAAGCATGATTTTAAACGGCTGCTGCGAGGAGAATGATTTACGACAGCAACTTTATATTCGAAGCAGAGACCATCTGTGGGTTCAGTAGGTAGAGCGGGTTGTCCTAAAACCAGAGGCTTAGCAGCTCGATGCCTGAACTGTGGAGCACATGCCAAAGTGTCCTTGAGCATGACAATGAACCCCAAGTTGCTCCCTGTTCTTGGCACTAGTGTGTGAATGTGTGCACGGCTTGTGTGAACAAGTGAGTAGCCGCATCATTGTGGCTTTGAGTAAAACCCATAAATAACAATCGTCACATTTGGCCAATCAACACCACAAAAATGATTTCAACTTCACACATGAGCAATCTTAACAGAACAAACTCGGTGTGCTTGCTTTGTTTAGACAGAAGCTCTGTCTTTGTTAGCAACAACTCTATTAATAGAGCCGTGTTACTGTAGCTCTCCCGAGTGGAACCAGATAGATTACATCTCCAGCACTGATGCCAAGAGAAACCTCTACGTCTACTGTATTTAGTCCAGAGGTCCAATTACAGCGCTTTAGATTTTGAGTTTTTTTTTTCATGGATAATGGGAACGAAAATGATGATGATCATGCATTTCTCCTCAGTGACGGTTTGCAGCGACTTATGTGGAATGACCTTGACAGGTCATGGCCACAGCTGAGCAGATGTTTAACATTTATTTCTTTGTCCTCAACGTGCTTTCTCCAGATAACCATAAACTCTAAATACAACATTTTTGTTGAAGCAAATGTATGCATAAAATGTAGGAATGCACAGATTTATCAGCTGGCATCGGTTGATATTTGCCTTGTTGACAACCAGCGGCCCATCAGCAAATAAAATAACATTCACCGATGGTATTGGTCGACAATTATCTGTTGTGTAGCGTCATTTTTGCTGCGTTTGTTATTTACGATCCACCGTGGACAACCCTATTTATGTTTGTATTTATTAATTTTATTATTTGCTTTGCTTTGCATGTACATTTAAATACAATTCATTTATTTTTAACCAGAATAATTTCTGCGCCTTTTGGAAGCGCTGAAAAATAAATTCCTCTTACTTATTAGGCAGTTGTACAGTAGGGTGAAAAAGGATTTTTCAAACACACCGAAAACAAATTAATTATCATGTCAAAGGAGGGTCTACTAACAAAATCAAATAAATAAATAAAATACAAAAAAAATAAATCTTACTACTTCAACTTTAATTGTATTTTTTAGTTTTACTATAACATATATTATAGAAAACACTACCCTGTAAATTGCATGTTAACTTTAAGACAGTTTTGTGACATGGCTTGTCACATTTACACATTTTAAATTTGGTGTTTTAAGGATAATACAGCTTTCATAACTCAATTTTCCTGCAGAGGCCTCGACCTCCAGCTGTAGTATGCTGCTCCAGCCTCTGTGTCGCCCTCTAGCGGTGGCTCCAATATCCCTACATGACTTTACAAGTCAAATAAAACCTTTAAGCAGAGAATGAACTACGACCTCAAAATAATAAAACTGTGAAATTACTCTTGCCTTGTGCACATTAAAATATGATCACAGTGTGCATATGCAGAGATGGTAAAAACCCCATATTTATTTTGTAGCATGAGTCTTTATGAGGGGGGGGGGGGGGGGAAACAACAAAGCA
Organism: Chelon labrosus; assembly: GCF_963514085.1. NCBI lineage: Eukaryota > Metazoa > Chordata > Actinopteri > Mugiliformes > Mugilidae > Chelon > Chelon labrosus. The sequence goes on along the minus strand of NC_140351.1, from coordinate 7,697,322 downwards.
TAATAAAAAAATACATTATTAGGAGTAGAAAAACACCAAAACACTGTGTAAATCAATAATTCAGATGTGTTCATGTCATTTTTTGTCATCTTCTATCGAAAACACATTGAGGAAAACAGGGAAAAGTGTGAAGAAATGCAATAGCTTGTAAATCATCCTAATAATAATAATAATACTAATTAAAAACGAGTAAATAAAAACGGTGCTTTGATGGTAAGCTGGTTTTCAGCTGGTCATGAACATGCTCTTCGCATATTTTCTTAAAGGTGACGTTGCCCGCAAAAAATAAAGATGGCAACCTTTTTAAGTGGAAGAATTTAGAAAGGTGAACGCAGCGGGGCTTTGTTACCACTAGCTAGCTTAGCTCACAAGCCGTGTGGGCTGCACCACCCAAGGTTAGCTAAGCGTGTTCCCCTTTGCAGGTACGCTCCAGTGACCCGCTAATCACCTGTCTTGACCGCGCTAAACCGCTGGACCGTCCCCGGACAGCAGACAGATGGGGGGCCGCTTGTCAACAGGCCGCATAGCTCAGGAGAGGCAGGCAGCCAAACAGCTGTGTCCTGCAGTAACGCGCCTGTCCCGGCACCGGAGACGTAAACTCGCGAATGTCCCCGTCTCCATAATTAACGCAAAAAACAACTTACTGTTGACAGCTCTGACCGTCCGATAGTCTCCCCCTCTGGTCTTCTGGCGAAAAATGAAAATTAAGCTAGCTGGTGTTTTGCTCCCAGATGCTTTGCTTAACTCTTTTGAGCACCCCGCGTCACTTCCGTGTAGTGTCACGTGGTCCAGCAACATGAAATTATATATTTTATTTTTAATCAGATTATCCATTTTTATTCCTGTCGTGTGTTTTTTTTTTGTGTGTGTGTGTGGGGGGGGGTTATACATTAAATAAATTGTTTTACCTATTATATTTTTATTTATTTAATAAATAAAATCACCTTTTGAGGGCGATAATAAATCAATAGAAAAAAAATATAAAAAAAATAGCTTGCGAAAAATAATTTATTAGTAAATAAACGTGTCGTCTTTTGCTATTTAAATAAATTTTATACCGTTTTATTTCCGCGTTCTTTGACGTTATGTCAATCTATAACCAAAACACTGCATCAACTGCTACAATCCGTGAGCTCATTATTGTGTCTGCTCCGCGGTCCTTCAAGGCAATAAAATAAATTAGACTCGAACAGGGGGCTTCGCTTTATCCGACAGCGTGTCAACGTTTGTTTTGGGCTGCTTTCATGAACATGTAAAGTAAATGATAATGTTACTAATTAATTTTCACATTTCTTTGACAGCGGCGCATTTAGAGTTTTTCACTCTTTCAGGACCTTGACGCATCGCTTCCATTCAGCCATTGAACTGGGAAGAGTAGGGTCCATACTGTTGTGGTTTAACTGCGACCTATGCGCGGATTTACTGCTAAAATGTTGTTGTCTAACTTATACTAGGAATCATTCTACGGTGGAAGGTGAAACTATTGGCTCGGCTGGTGTCGTCGGTGAAGAGCAGGGGCATAATGTCTGGAGCGGCCGGTGGGGGAGGAGGCTCCTCCTGTTCGGGCGCAGCAGCGGCAGTCAGTTGCAGCTCCGCCGGCTCTCCCTACGCTGCCGCAGCCGCTGGAGGCGCAGGGGTGGCCGGTAGGTTGCCAGCGCGGGTCCTGGAGCACATCTTCTCCTACCTGGAGCTGTCCGACCTCATGCGGTGTTCGCTGGTCTGCTGGCACTGGAACAATATCCTGGCGGATGAAAACAGCGAGGTGTGGCGCAGCCTCTGCACCAGGGCGCTGAGCGACGAAGCTCTGCGTTCTGACATCCTGTGCAACCTGCCCACCTACAAGGGGAAAGTAGGTCTACCACTTCTATATGTATGCATATACGTGTGTATGTGTGTGTGTGTGTGTTACCTGGGTTTGACAGAAATGTGATCAATGACGAACTGCATTCAGGAATCTGCCCTTTTAGTGACCCCTCTGCTTTGCGATCACGGTGCATGAGCTGACAAGGCTTTCTTCTTCACGAATCCATAAAGCACACCACTACATGACAGAAGACTCCAGGGCTTCTCAACAAAGTCTTTTATAAAGGTGCACAAAGTGACAGAGCAGACGTGTGTACTTCCTGAAGTCACTCATTAAATGGGCAGATTTTTAAATGGAGTCTGGTCTAGTTTTGATTTGAGTGAGGGAACAGATTAGCTGTTGTTAGCTGGATAGTGGAGCTCTGTGTTACCACTGGATTCCATCTTTACTCTTATTGTTTACTAATGTGCTTGAATGCATCACATGGAGGGAAACAGTAGGCCCACTGAAAGTTAAATCTAGTTTTTAAAGCAAATAAACTAACTTAGAGGTCCCCGAACCTCACTTTGATCAACTTCATAGAGGCCAAATGCTTCTTTAAGATCCAGTTTAAGATTTTGAGTATGACCGCAATATGTTCTCAATATTATTTCCATCCAATCTGACTGTGAGGATGTTTATTAATTCATATTAAACAGTATTTTGTAACCAACACATACCAAAAGCTTCCAGCCCCGTGTCACTACCCGTGATGATCAATACATTGTCCTCCTCTGCAGCTCAAGTCCTACCAACATGCTCTGAGCTCCCACGACTGCTCCCGCAACGTTTACGTGAAGAAGAACGGCTTCACCCTGCACCGCAACCCCATAGCCCAGAGCACAGACGGCGCGCGGGGCAAAATCGGCTTTTCGGAAGGGCGGCATGCCTGGGAGATCTGGTGGGAAGGCCCCCTCGGCACCGTGGCCGTGATAGGAATCGCCACGAAGAGAGCGGCGATGCAGTGCCAGGGCTACGTGGCCCTGCTGGGCAGCGACGACCAGAGCTGGGGCTGGAACCTGGTCGACAACAACCTGCTCCACAACGGGGAGGTCAACGGAAATTTCCCACAGTGTAACAATGCACCCAAATATCAGGTAGGAGCCACGTAAACACACGCAATGTCTGCTTTCTTTAAACCTGTTTGTTGTCGCACTACAATGTGATTGTGCTTGTCCACAGATCGGAGAGAGAATACGAGTGATACTGGACATGGATGACAAGACGTTAGCCTTCGAGAGGGGTTTTGAGTTTCTCGGAGTAGCTTTTCGTGGACTGCCCAAGGCTTGCCTCTTCCCCGCCGTCTCTGCGGTTTATGGCAACACCGAAGTCACCATGGTGTACCTGGGGAAACCTCTGGACGGCTAGAAGCAGGACAACCCGTGCCGCCATTAAAAGTGCAGGGCTTTCTCCTGTCAACAGACCCTGTTTGTCGTGCCATGTCGAGGTCTGGAGCGGTCTTGTCTCTTCCAAACAACTTTATTCACGTAAACAAAAGAGAGGTGTCCGCGTTTCTACTACAGCTCAACACGAGCCCAGAGTCAGTTTTTGGACTGGACAGAACACGAGGGGGGGTGGAGGGGTGGGGGAAATGTGTCGGGACCGCCACTTTCATGTTTCCGAATCACAGTGGAAGCATCCACTTTTACACTTGAGCTGCTGGACTGTTTCTTTCACAGGACGGGGGAATCTTTTAATTCAGACTCACACGTGCTGAACATTTACTTGACGTTTTATGTGGGGTTTGAATGAGGCCAAAACTACTCTAAACCGTGGCAAATACTCTAAGGTGACCATTTTAACAAGCGAAACAGTAGTTGTTATCAGTGTTTCACGAGTCAACGGTAACAACGCATCGTGGGTTAACTATAATCTGTGACCGGATATTAATATTTTAAAGCCAAATCAATGTGACATGATGTTATATATTATTTTGACGTAGGGTAAACATCGAGGACGTGCGGACCAACTGTCCCGCATGTGCATGGACCGGGCCGTCTCCCCTTTTAGAAAAACTCACCTAGTGATGGTGGAAACTATACCTGTAACATGATGTTTGTCCTTTTTAATGTGCTACTGTAGTAATACACATTATTTATTTCTTGGTTTTATCTATGGTACTACAGATACTGTATAGTTATAAGGCCTGAAAATAAAGTCTACATGGTGCCACTCTTAGATTGAAGACGGCTTAATGTTGCGTAACACAGATGGCTTTGACGCCGTCTACAGTACGTGTTCCAAACCAGATTTTTTTTTTTTTTTTACAACATACGATAACAACGGATTACTATTAATCGACAATATAAACATACAGATAACGATAAGGTTATCTGGTACTGACGGCAGCCAAAGAACCAAACAACACAAGTCTATAATCCGCTGTCACACCATCAAATAAAAGCTGAAATACACAAGGACAAAAACAGTTCGGCTGAAATTTGAACGGAAATAAAATAATTTATGGCGGCACAGTGGCGAGGTGGTTAGAACTGATGCCTCACGGTGAGAAGGTCCCGGGTTCAAATCCATGGGCCTTTCTGTGTAGAGTTTGCATGTTCTCCCTGTGTCTGCGTGGGTTCTCTCCGGGTTCTCCGGCTTCCTCCCACAGTCCAAAGACATGCTAGTTAGGTTAATTGGTGATTCTGAATTAGCCGTAGATGTGAGTGTGAATGGTTGTCTGTCTCTCTGTGTTAGCCCTGAGATAGACTGGAGACCTGTCCCGATGACAGCTGGGATAGGCTCCAGCAGACCCCGCAACCCTTCACGGGAACAAGCGGCTACAGAAGATGAATGAATGAATAAAATACTTTAAAAATCCATTTGGATAATCTGAAAAAAGCTAGAGATATGTGTTTTTTCAGTCCAATAAACAAGATGAACACGAAGCACAAACGGTACATTGATCGCCGACAGTGTATATAGTATATTATATACACTATCGGCGTATATATGATAGAATATTAATTGCACGAAACGTATGCCGTTCACAGAACGTACAATATAACAAAGCTTTCCATTAAAAAACATACCCCCACTTGCCACTTCATTAGGTACACTAATACTATTGAAAACAAATGCATTCTAATAATATGACAGTCCTGTAGTTTCACATAACTGAGAGAGCTGTTGATTTAACTTTTATTTAGGAAGCTGGTGGTTTGTAGCGCTGTTTAATTGTATCACGCTGTACCGACGCATGTTTCTATTATTTTGACAACATCATTTTAGTCAGTGGGCTAGGCTAAATAATAAAAATGCGTTTAGTTCCATCCAGTACAGCCAAATTACCACTTTTTGGACACGGTTTCAACATCAACTGAACATTAGGACAGCCATGACGGAGGACTAAGTGCAGGACTGTTTGATGGTACTTCTATGTAAGAAAATGGAACATCATAAGGCTATATATCCAGTTTAGTTTTACAGGTATATAGCATTTTGAATCCAGAAATCAACCTTTGCTTTGATAGTAGATAATATTAGAAGATACACCGCGCTTCTTTACGGTCATTTAACCTGTTTTAACTATGCACACATTAGTGTACATTAGTGTCTGCTGGGATAGTCTCCAGGCCCCATGACCGTCTACAGGATTATACATTATGGATGGATGCATTAGCAGCACATATGCACATATAAATTAGGACAATGGCCTAAAAGTCACTTGCTCGACCACTTTTATCCCAACAATGACTATTGCAGTTTAATTTTGCACGGAGAATTGCAGCTCCTAGATGGTGAATCCTAATTAATCTGGTGAGCATTTCGACAAGCACCATTATCAGGGGTCAGCTAACATGTTAAAACCCCAAATGAACGAGGCGGAGTCTGATTAAGAAGAGGACGTTGCAGCCTGGATTGTCGGTGCATCACAATTACCACCAAACTGTACACAGCAACAGGAAAAGGCCTCAGAAATCAAGCAACATGTGGCAAAAACAGGAAAGGTGCGTCAGCGGACACCAACTGAAGAATTGCATCAGGATGTATCCTGGCCAAAAACAGTGTGTCCTCAAAATGGGACATTTCAAAGCTTCGACGTTTGAAATGTAACAGAGTCTTTACCGTCTATTAATAATAAAACAGTAGAACAGTGACTCAGCCGTCATTAGGATAAAAGGAGCATTGTACCATTTAGAGCTGCGAACAATTAGCGGCTGTTTCTTCTGGGAAAAAATCTTCCATTGGCCACGAAGAGATGCAGCTCACATTTCAGCCAACGCCGACGGCTGTTTGTTTTGTTAAATGTAAATAGAGAATTACATCAGCCCGACGCATAACCCTGGATATAGACGCGAAATTGCAACACCTCCTCACACAGCCAGCCGTCACCACGAGCACATGACGGCAAAGCACTGGACACGGTGTTCTGAGGGGAATAAATCATCGATTGAATATGTGCTGCCGTTGCCGAGAGCCTGGCCGCCTTGTGTCTGTTTAATTTGTCCTTCTGTCTTTGGGTTTCCCTGTCACAGCCATCAGCTAATACGCTCTAGTTTCTGAGCTGTCCTCGAGTGTCAGTCTCTCCATCCTTGATACGGTTAAATACATCTGTCTATATGTCTGTGTTTGTCCAACTAATCTGTCTATCTGTCTACGTGTCTATCTCTATCTATCTAGACTATCTGTCTGTCCGTCTCTTGGCCTGATATCCTCCATACTGTGTTTCTAGTAGCAGCATTAGTCTATCAGTCTGCCTGCCTGTGCCTTTTACTGCTCCATCAACCCTATGTATGTATAACAGCTCCTGTACTGACAGTAATTATAACCCAGCTTGACTTCATTCACACGTTTCAGTCCAAAAAATACATCCACGGATAAAAAACAATGAAAAATAAGCAGTTTCTTACGTTGCCTTCCCGTCGACCATGCAACTTTTGCCCCATTTCACTACTTACAAAGCCCAAAATTAAATAAAATCGCCTACCTCTGTATTACACAACCACTTTTCAACATATTGGACACTTCCTTGCAGAATTCAAGGGCAGTAGACCACATTTATTTAAAATAATGTGACGTAGAAACGTTCGAGACGTCTCACACTGACCCAGAGGACAATATAAGCGCTCAAGGCTTGTTAATTGTTCACTCTTTTGTGGATAATTTTGGATATTTGTTGCCAAATCGGGCATTTTTGTGCACTGTGACTTCATTGAATCCAACCTAATAAATTCGGAGTGTTGTCGTTGGCGTTTTACAGGTGAATATTTGTAATTTCTACCTAAATTTCCTCTTGTATACACCTCTTGCAGATAATCTTTAATAACTCTTTCCCCTGGTTTAAGATGTGCAGGCAACATCCAGCTCTTGCCTGTGGTATTTGTTGCCTTGCCTCATCTCTAAACACTCGAACCAGACGTCAGGAGGCCTCAGGAGCGACAAACAATTTTTCCACAAGAGGGCAGCGGTCGTTCTGTGCACGTTATGCAAATGGCTTGTACACCACAGGAGGGTCTGGTCATGTGCAGTTAAGAACCTCAAGAGGATTGAGGATTTCCTCCTTTCACCTTTTTTTTTTTTTTTTTTTTTTTGGCCTCCTGTATCTGTTCCTTTAAAACAGTAGCTTTAAATACACCGAAACAAATGATGCACAGAGATAGGAATTGTGGGTATGGTATTATCTATTTATAAATCACACAAAGGAGACTATTTTAAAAGACCGTTTAATATTCGAGGGCCGCTGAAGTTAAAGTCAAGCAGAAACTGGCAACCACCCCCCCTCCCTTCCTCCCTCCCACCCCCACCCATGGGACTTTACACCCCCCCCCCCCCCCAGCTCTCAGAAATAGCATGCAAATGTCAATACATGACATTTCTTAATGCGTCCTCAACAAGCGAAACAAAGAATAGTGCCCAAAATTCACACTTCAGCCACTCATGTTCGCATCTGTGCACGAGTCCGGCGCGAGAGCTGCCTTCCCCCAATCTGATTAGAACGCGAGATGAGAGAGTTAACGCCGCTTGCCGGGCTATAATTGGCGGTGAGCGAGGCTACTGAAGCTGTACGAAGCAAGCATGAGGTGTTTTATCTCTGTTGTGAAGGCACAAGTCAAGAAAGGCCACTAGAAGTGCAGCGCAGGTGGATTTAAACTCTAAGTTCACCTTTAGACTCCATCATTTTTGCACTGCGTGAGAATTAAAAGCACCCAACCACCACGTGTGAATTCTCTATTCAAACACCTTAAAGGCGAGTTCTTCTCAAAAACTATTTAAAACCTGCATATTTACATTTTGTCTTGCTGGCCGCGCTCGTGCATGCGCATGGAGCCCAAACGCTGTGTGCATTAGAAAACCTTGCTGCCACCATAGTCAGAAGTGAGAGCTAGAGATGTCCTGTGTGAAAACAGGAAGGAATCCCTGACCAATCGACTCTCCAAGGGCGGCACCATCACTTCCTGATTCCTAATTCCCCATTCTTGCACCCGTGGCGGACTGCAAAGGCGATGCAAGCTAACAAAGACAACAAAAAATACCCAATGGTGCATTTAGTAGCTGGACAACACGAAAGATTTGTAACACAAATAGTTTTAGGTATGGCTGCGGTATGAGTATCTCAACACTCATCTTGATTCTTTGCGTTAGACTATCGGGCCCTCAAGCATTGTGACCTTACACGACTTCCAGGTAGTGCAGAGTGTGTGTATACAATATGTGTTTTGGCTGTTGCAGCGGCAAGGCCGAAAATCAGGCAGGAAGGGCGTGTGTGTTGAGTGGTTTCCTCTCTCGTAGGTTGGCTGATCAGAACGAGCTTAGGGTGTGAGGGCGTGTTCTCACAGGGTTTTTGTGGTAGCAGTTGCGCTACCAGTTGTCTATTCAACAACACTGACGCTGTGGCGTTGTGAGAAGAAAAAAAAAAGCAGAGAGAGGTAGAGGTAGAGAGAGAGAGAGAGAAACTTCTTGTGCACTGCCGGCTGAGAGCTGTTGAGCCTGCACTCGCCTTCCTGTGGCCCCGGCTTGAGAACCTCTTTCTGATTGCAGCTTGTCCATGTGACTCGGTTTCCGTTGCCTGCCTTCTTCCGTGAATAGTAAAAAAAAAAGAAAAAAAGAAGAGGCATCAGTGCTTCAGCCAGAGGAGAGGAAAGCAGCTGAACTTCACACACACACAGAGTACGCACTCTGCAACGGCAAGTCAACCAGCGATATGGTCAGGGGATCAACCGTCAGTGGCTTGGGAAATCCACACCTAACCACCAGCGTAAGTTAACGCACTGTGCACTAGTTTGGTAGAGCGGCAACGCAAGAGGCACTCAGCTAAAAGGAGCAAACTGCACTGCACCGACTAAATTAAGAATGCTGAAGTTGAACGCGTTCGGCCGTTGGGTGCGTTTGAGCGAGACACTGTGCTGTGATCGCCTCTCGCTTTGAGCACGCCGTGGATCCTGCCACAGTTTTGCTTCTTGCAAAACCAAATGTCAGCGTAAAGGTTCACAGCACTCAGGTATCTAGTGGTTTATATATCTGTGCAGTCCATCCGCAATATGAGCGTGCCTTAAATTGCTCCAGGTTGTTATGCTGTGAGTGTACAATGCATGTTTTTATCCAGAAAGTGGCTGCATCATGTCTAGTGGGTATTCTGCAAAAAATAATAATAATAATTTTATCGCACCGGTCAACTCTTTCACAGAACACAGTTTAGAAATTGTGTATTGTACGTGATAATGTAGTTACTTATTGTGAGTTGTGCAAGGATACACCGTTTGAAAATAAGGTGCAAGTGAAATATCAAAACTGAAAACAAAGAAAGATGAAAATGTGGAAGAAAAGGTCGATATGTGTTCAGGATTCCTCCCACAAAACACGTCTGTGTCGAAATACATACGCCGTCAATGCACGCAAGCCAAACGGGAACACAAGGCCTCGGCGTTCAGTGTGTGTCACGCGGTGGGGTTGGAGTGAAATTTGGGAAATTTTGTGAGCAAAACGCAAATCTGCTGTCTCAGGATAAAAATGTCATTAAGAAAGCGGCTGAGACGGGATCCGAGTCTACGTGATCGATGTTGAGACACAGCGCGGACGTGAACAATGTGGGGTGATGTTGTAATTGTCAGGGCTACGTGGAGGCTTTAAACATGAGTAAATCGAAAGAGTGAGACGTAAAAATAAACTTGACTCACAGGATGAGTGACTTTAAAACGAGCTGGACACTGAAGCCCACGGCTGTTAAAATTAAATGTCCACGTCTCTGGTGAACCTTCACACTAATAACGGCACACTGACGCATAGCTGCTGTCTCCTCATCTAAGAATTCATTCAGCTTTCCGTGCACGGACACATATTTCCACTTTAAAGACGTGGTTCTCATTTTTTCATAACTGCATGATACCAGCCTGCTGAGCACTTCAAATCATGATGGTCTCCACTCCAACAAGAGTGGAGCCAGTGCAGGTTCCCATGAGTACATTCATCTAATACGAGCACATCGCTCCGTTTACCAGGCAACTACACTTTTTAATCATACAGAGCCTCATCGCTTTCTATTTGTGTCCTCTTTTCAACAGTAAGGATGATAAAATGTCAATCCACGGGCTCACTCCCATCCTGCTCTGCTTGTTGCCCGTGTGGAGAATCCTTACGCCAGTCTCAAGTCATCCACAACGCGGCCCGTGCTTGGTGGTAAGATGTCTGGGTGTTTTATTTATTTTTTTAGGCCCTAACATGAACTGATAAGTCTGAGAAGCACAGGTGGAAGTGTACAATGCATATAGTGTGAAAGAATGTGTACGTTTTTTACGTAATGTTAAATATCCCTATGGAAGATAAACTTTTTTAGCTCTCGACACACTGCATTCAGTGTGAATCAGACGTTCTGTACACAGTCTTATTTTAAGAGGATATTTTGTTTTGATGCAGGGTGATGAATTCGTCAAGTACTGTGTGAAAGTTTCAAGTCTCCCGAGAATATGAGATTTCTATCTCAGAGGACTTTCAGTTTAAGCAAATGTTCAAAAGATAGGTATTTATGAAAATCATCAAAGTGTTAGTCACTTTATCACTTTCCGAGGACAAACCGAATGCTGGGATCCTTCAAGAATATGCAAATCCATTTAGTCACATGTGAGATGTTGGACCTCGTGGACTATAGTAGTGTTAGTACAATTTGTTAATGACTTACTCACTTTCTAACAAGCCAAGAAGTGTTTAAATGTTTAAAAACACCTAATTCATTAAGCTAAAAAACCTTACTAAAAGCTGTAGTTAAATCCCTACTGTAGGGCATTAAGCGTGAATTTAGATTATGATAAAAAATAAAACAATTAAGCCTTCATTTACACCTTTTCGGATATGATATTTCTAGCTTATTCCATAAATACGTTGCTGCTTCTAACTCCTACACCTACCGTGTGGTGAATACTAACAAGTGCGTGAGAAACTCTTTTTGAGATGTCCCATGAGCTAAAGTGCAGTGCAAGTGGAAAATTTGCTGGTATTGCTTAGACGTGTTGAAATTTTGGTTATTTATGGTGAGGTCAACGAGGCTACAAGCCAACAGCTAACAGAGAACTTCTCCGTGAGACTGTAGAGAGCAGAGCAGAGCTTTGAGCTTTGAGCTAAGGGCTAACGGCAGAAGGCCCGAAATGGTCGCAGTGGCAATGCTAACATGCTAATGAATAGCAGGCAATTTTTCTAAATGACGTTTCCAAACAACACGCAAAGTGATTCAAGTATCTGGAAAGCATTTAGTTTTGCAGGTACTTACACAAACACCAAAAGATGTTGCCTAATAGTGAGAAAAGCATCAATTTGTGCTAGTGCCAAAGATGAAGTCAGGGGGTTTACCAAAGTAATTTCAATTCATTCTCTAGAGACTGTCTGGGGTATTGGTGTTGATGACGTATTTCAGACCGACCTCACCACCCGTGAAGCCGACCTGCTAGCACACTTAAAAACTAGAAACCTGAACGTCCGGTGGGCATAAACAACCCTTATCAAAAGGAACCTGACTGATAATGTGCAAATGTACAAAGGAGACATTTAAGGCATGTGATTTTGGTTAAAAAATGTGACTGAATGTGAATAAAAATGGCCATTTAGTTCAAATCAAGCACAAAACTTAAAAATAACTGCTTTCATATCCCCCGCAGATACAAAGAACGGCTATCTGCAACGATGCCAAGCTCTCGTCCATCCCCGCGAGTCTGCCGGACAACATCGAGGAACTTCAGCTCAACCACAATCACATCCAAACACTACAGGACACCTCTCTTCTTCGTTACCCCTCACTAAAGGCACTAGGCTTAGCTTGTAATAAATTGGAGAAAATAGAATTAAACACTTTCCAGGACTCAAAACTCTTAGAAAACCTCAATCTAGCAAATAACTATCTTAATATTAGTTACCAAGAAAGCAGCCTTGCATTAAAAAAGTTACCTAGTCTTAGAGCTCTAGATCTTTCGGAGAATATGCTTGACGAGGAAATGGTTGCCACCCTTCTTCAAAATTTAACATCCCTGGAGTACCTCAATCTTTCCGGAAACCTCTTGCGGAGGCTGGACGAGACCTCATTCAGCGACCTCCACCACCTCAAAGAACTGGACCTGCAGAGAAACATAATGTTCGAGATCGACGGCGCCTTCGACAGCAACCCCAAGCTCCAGCGGCTCAACTTGGCTTTCAACTACCTGCCCTGCCTGACCGACTTCCACATGGCCCAGCTGGTGGTCCTCAACGCCAGCCACAACATGATCGAGTGGTTCATCTCAAGGCAGGACCTCAACGACACTTTCCAGCTAGAGACGCTCGATCTTTCGGACAACAGGCTCCTCTTCTTTCCCTTCTTGCCCAGTCAGAGTCATTTAAGGAACCTCTACTTGTCTCACAACACGGTCAGATTCTACGAGCATCTGGCCGACGATGACATATTCCCGAACTCAAGTGCAACGGTTGAGTTCTACAACATAAATAAGTATGTGAAAAACGTGACTGCTGAGTTGTGGGACGACGGCCTTCACGGTGACGTCTCCTCTGTGGAGATTTTAGATCTGAAAGGAAACCAGGTGAAGTACTTCCCACAGGGGTTCGTCCAGAAAATGCCTTCTCTCTCCAGACTTCAAATGTGCACAAACTGCCTAGAAACTTTAAATCTAACGAGAGAGCAGTTCTCTGACAGCTTGTATGAGCTAGACGTCAGCAACAACAGACTGAGCCAGGTTACAGCAGACGAAGGTACGCTGTCCACACTCGGCAATTTGACATACTTGAACCTGAGCCTGAATGCTCTAGAGTGGCTACCAGGGGGACTGTTTTCCTCACTGCCGAGCATCCGGTCAGTGGATCTCAGCTACAACAACATAGACATTTGCATTTCTGAGGAAGCTGAGATCAGGACACACAATATATCAGACTGTGTAGATTGGAAAAACCTTGCATCCCTGAGGCAACTTTACCTCAAGGGATGCAACCTTGAAAGTATTCCAGTCTCTGCATTCACAGGGTTGTCGCTGACTCATCTGGAACTTTCCGATAATCCCGGACTCATCGCCCACAGATCAATACAAAGTCTCAGCAAAACATTACAGCATCTAGGTTTAGGAAACACTCTCATACAAGACTTTGACTTCTCCCATTTCCATAGTTTGAAGTTTTTAAACATTTCAAGGAACTTTCTCGCCCGTGTGCCCCCTTCACTTCTACATGTTGACCTGAAAGTCCTCGACCTGAGGGACAACAGACTGTCCACTATTCCCTCGGGCGAGGCGAATGCATTAGCCTCAAAACTTCAAACTGTTTTCCTCGCTGGAAATCCGTTCAACTGCTGCCAGACAGAGTGGTTCAGGACGTTCCAAACAACAGAGACGCTCAACATGGTCGGACGATCAGACATCATATGCGAGGACTTCGAAACGACACGCAGGATGGAGGAGCCGCAGCCGTTTTCGTGCGACGAAGACGGAGAATCTATATTCTGGTACATCCTGCTCATATTACCCATCTGTCTGTCTTTTGTGGGAGTTTCTATCATCGTTTTTCTCACCTTCAAGCCCAAAATGCTACAAAAATCGATAAAAAAGAAGTATTTGAAACCTACATCCTATTGATACTTTATAAATCCTAAACAAAACTAACTTCTGTACAGTATGTTATTGAGAAATATTGGAAATAAACTCAATGGATTTCAAGTGTCTATGATAGTGATTAAATAAACAAGGAGGTAAACTGCTTTGCACGCTGCCTGTGTATCGTTCAGTGAAGTGCGGTTTCAAAACCAGGCCCTAATCCTGATACCCTGATGTAAAAATGTGGCCGCGTTCTTGTGGGACTTGGTGTGTGCGCGAGTGCGAGTGTGGGTGTGTGTGTATGTGTGCGTTCCTGTGTGTGTGTGTTGAGATATGCAGAAGTAGTGTGATGCAAGCTGTAGCTATAAGCAGCAGAGGAAACATGAAATTTCCTGTTTTGCTAAGATGTGCAGCAACTGCCCAGTTCTGTATCTCACAGAGGAGGGTTTTGAGGTTTCCTTCCCATCAGTGACACTGAGATGTATCATTCTCACGAAATTCCAGCGTGCTGCTGCTTAAGAGGGTCGATTCTGTGTTGATCAACTGTGGTATCATCAATGCAATAAATTTAAGAACATGTGCAATCATAATAAACACTGCATGCACAGATAACGGACGGCAGTGCATTGCTCTGCCTTTGTGTGTCGAGTGTGCAGTTGCTCAGGAGTTGGGAGGCAGGTAGATCAGTGTGTAGCTATACCGAGTGCAAGAGGCCTAACCAGAAAGTAACCAAAATACCACTGTGGTGATGCTCAGGGTCATGGTGGTTGGAACATAAAAAGAGAAACCAGAGAGCGACGCCTAGTTAAAGCCGTGAACCATCATTATTTTTCTTCTTTTCTGCAAAAACTGCAAAACACCTCAACGCTGCTCACCTGCCTGGCAAGCAGGATTTGTTTTTTGAATTAAATAAAAGAAAAAGGTTAAAAGTTAGGAATTGAGGTCAACTCAGGTCAGTGGGTTTTTTGGTTTGCGTATCAGTAAGATGTTAATAAGAAGTGTGAATAATGACACATCCTGGACTTTTGGACCGGCGTCTTGAGATTAGTCTTACGAGAAACAAAACTGCTTGCTTTAGCGGTGTGAAATAAGGTGGTGGGTTTCTATCAGGAAATTGGCAGAGGGGTTAACGTCTTTTTCTGTAGATTAGAAGTGGAAATATAAAGAGCTTGTTCAGGCCTGATAAAATAGTCAGAGCCTGATGGCATTAGGAAAGGAACTTGTTGCCAAAAGCAAACGCATTTGCGGAAGGTACTTTGCCACTGGTCACTGTGTGTTGACCAAGAGCAATTTTGATTACTCAGCGATATTAAAATGGAAGTAGAAACACAGCAAGGGGGTAGAAGGCATTCACAAAAAAAAAATATATATATATATACCATAATAACATAGTGGGAACGTTAACGTGGTGTGTGAATGCCCTAGATTGATCTCAGACCACATATATGAAGTCGAGTTAGCAACATGTACATATTGTACTGCAAACCCACCTCGCACATCTCAATTCGTATTCGCAAAAGAGCCCAGCTGTGGTTATGGGGTCCGTACTCGAGGTAAGTTACCAAACACACACCACAGAGGCAAGCAAGTGTGGCTGAGCGAAAAAGATCTGTGTGCATGTTTATGTGTGTTTATTTTTCTTTCACATAGCGGCCACAGTTTCTCACAGATAGATGCGAATGCAAAAGAAGAAGTGAAATTAGACCTGGAGTGGTCAAATATGATTCATTTGACTTGTATTCTGACAGCAGGCGTGTACTGTGGTACAACTGATGATTATCCAGATGAAGTGTACCTGGACAAGTCATACCAGAAGTGGTTAGGGTTTCGTGTACCGAACATGTGAAGGTGAATGTCTGCAACTAACAAGATTCACACAGTTCTGCTGTTTTATCTGCAGTGTTTAAGTGAGTGATAAACTGTGAACTATTTTATATCACCTCGGGTGAACAGGTGTAGTGAGGTTTGAAGAAAACGTATGCAAGTGGAGGTTAAACCCATGTGGCTGTGCAGGAAATAAGGGACAGGATGACTACGAGTGTACGAGGCTAGCAGTGTTGTGAGGCTATATATAGGTGCAGGAGTGCTTTGAATGAAATGCTAACACGCTCACAGTTGAGCATGCTGAACAGGGTGATGTGTATGCACATGTTATGCCCCCCCACCCCATCACTTTTTTGCTAGCATGCTAACGTTTGAAAGCATTTGGTTGAGCCTTTGTGGACCACGAATGTTTGTTTGTTTTAATCTGTCTCGTGGTTACAGACTTACTGGACTGATTTATTAAAAACTTTGACTTGCTGGTGACTATGAGATCAGTAGGAATCAGCTTCTAAAGAAACACGAATGCCGGTGCTAAATCTAATGTCTTATAATGGTATTTTGCAAGTAAGTGGTCTTCAGCCAAAAAGAAAATGGAAAAACTGACTCACTAGAGGAAACTTTTAACCACTTTTGTCCTCAGGTGGTCTTGAACATGAATTTCTGCGGCAAATTCCACTGTAGCTTACAAGATAGTTGCTAAAATATTCCACTCAATGCCACAAATGTCAGCCTCGCGCTAGTATACAAATCAAGCAATCACTAAGTTAAGTAAAGTTAAGTCTCTGTGGACTAAGAATGCACTTTGTACCTCATTTTGTTCCAATATGTCTTTATTTTCATCTTTATCATCAGTGATGATATTAGCATGCTAACACCTCTGTGATGATTCACAGAGGTGTTAGCATGCTAACATTCGCTACAAGTGCTGCTGAGGTGGACAATAATGCCATTTTTAAAGAAACTGGTCATCAACAAAGGAAACTGGAAAAACTGCCTGATAAGAGGAAACTTTTCAAAATTACCACAATTATCACGGTTTATCCTCGGGTGGTCATGAATGTCTGTACCAAATTCCACTGTAGTTTATGAGATAGTTGCTAAGATATTACACTCAATGCCACAAATATCAGCCTCGCACTAGTGAACAAATTAAGCAATCATCAAGTTTTAATTTTCAAGGTTCAGTCTCTGTGGACTAAGAATGTACTTTTGTACTCTGATGTGTTCCAATCCATCTTTGTTTCTTATTTTCTCATCGTAGTTGTGTTAGCATGCTAACATTTACTACTAGTCCCTCTGAGGTTATTAAGAACGGCATTTTGAAAGTAACCGGTCATCGGCAAAATTAAAAAAGAGTGATTTACCAGAGGAAACATTTCAGAATAACAGTTTATCCTCAGGTGGACATGAATGTTTCACTCTAGTTTATAATAAGTTTCAAGGTTCAGCATCTGTGGACTGAGAATGTACGTTTGTAGTTTGTTTTGTTCCAACATGTCTTTGTTTTCGTTTTAACCATCATAGTGTTAGCATGCTAACATTTGCTACAACTACATTTGCTACAAGTCTTAATAATTGGTCATTAACCAAAAAAAACTAAAACAAAAAACAAAAAACAAATGGGGAAAAACTAGTTCGCTAGAGGAAACAATTGTCGGAGTTTATCCTCAGATGGACATGAATGCTTGTGCCAAATTACACTGTAATACATCAGATAGTTGCTAAAATATTCCACTCAGTGTCACAAATGTCAGTCTCCCACTGGTATACAAATCAAGCAATCACTAAGTTAAGTAAGGTTCAACCTCTGTGGACTATGAATGTACGTTTGTACTTCGTTTTGTTCCAACATGTCTTTGTTTTCATTTTAACCATCATAGTGTTAGCATGCTAACATTTGCTACAGCTACATTTGCTACAAGTCTTAATAATTGGTCATTAACCAAAAAAAAAAAACAAATGGGGAAAAACTAGTTCGCTAGAGGAAACAATTATCAGAGTTCATCCTCAGGTGGACATGAATGTTTGTGCCAAATTCCACTGTAATCAGATCTTTGCTAAAATATTCCACTGAACATCACAAATGTCAGTCTCCCACCAGTATAAAAATCAAGCAATCACTAAGTTAAGTAAGGTTCAGCCTCTGTGGACTATGAATGTATGTTTTTTTTTTTGGTCTTTTTTGTTCCAGTCCATTTAGATGCTAACATATTTGCCGAATTATTGCAAAACTTGACCCGCTGGTGATGAGAGAGCGTGATTCATCCTCCGAGGAACATGAACGTCTCAGGTAAATATGTCTGTGTCAGTCCGTTGGCCAAAAAGCTGATAAAACCTGCAGTTTTCTAAGCGTCTTTGACAAACTGATAATTTTGTGGCTACCTGTTACTGTATTACAGTGTGAACCTCTCTTCAGCGAACATCAATCAGATAAGCATCCGTACTTCACTTCAGTTTATCTTCACGCTTCACTTTCTCACCGTTTATCCCTGGTGAAAACAAAAAAAAAAAAACTAGGTGTTTCTGCACCTTAAGACATTTCGCTGGTTGTCGCATCCTCTGTAGTAGAGACATGAAAGCTTTGCTCGCGAGGGCTGAAGGGACTGAAGTGGCAGATGTCAAGAAGTGTTTATCTCTGCAACATCTGAAAGAAAGTCAGGTCTAATGAAAGAGGAAGTGCTTTTTCTCATGCATTTTATCATTCACCTCAAATCATTGGTTAAAGCCTGACTTAATCTATCTGGGTGGGGTTATATTTGTGAAAGATTAGATAGATATCTGTCTGTTTTGGGAACATAGAATGGCGTGCGACTTTGGTTACGGCTTTTTTTTTTTTTTTTTCTCAAGGACAAGTGTTAATCTAGTCAGTGTTAGTGTGTAGTGATGCTTCAGTTAGGTGTCATTTGTTCCAAAGAGCTTAATTCCACCATTCACCTCACATGATGCTCCTAATCTAAACTGTGTCACGGGTTACTAAGGTCTTTGCCTACGGAGTTTCATTAATGGTCGCATGTTGGAAAATGAAAATATTGTCCCATGCATTGTAATGTGACGCAGAGGCGACTTCTTAGTCAACCGGCCGTTTTGCAAACCTCCACTTCCTCTTAACCCTTCCTGTTCGTATGACAGGCAAGGATGAGGGCCTTTGTGCTGGACTTAATGCTCAAACAGGAAGAGCTTTCCACAGACAACTACAGAAGTTATCATAGAAAAATCTTACATTACTGTGGGGATTAGACTTTTAGAGGCTCATTTTATAAAGCAGAAGCCACAGAGGAGTAATAAAGACATCCGCAGTGAGTAATAGTTTAGTTTCTGCAAACCAGGATGTCTTTTGGTAATCTTTTAAATCATCTTCAAATGAAGAAATTCAACCAATCTGGGTCAGCATTGTGACTTATCGTCTGGGGATTGTGCTCCACAGTTGCTAGCGCTGCATGCATGAAGCTCCACTGGGAGCTGTGGATGTCAGTGGGGTAAAAAAAAAAGCCTAAAATAACACCAGCCCTCTTTTTTTCCTCTGGAATTTGTAGCATTTAACTAAATTGAGAATTCGAACATGAACTGTGCACTACGTAGCATCCTTAGAGGTCTATATATTAAACGAACCGCTTATTATTTTGAGTTTTGGAGCACAGCGGACAACGCTACATGAGTATTATTACTTGACCTCAAGTGACAGTCACATGACTACTGTAGCAAGGGTTAATCTGTGCTAAAATGAGGCAAGGAGCACATTTTAAATAATGTGTTTTCCACCTCTATGGGTGTTTTTGGTACGCTTATTAAGACCTGACTGAGAGTTCATGAGACAAAACAGTGTTATAGATATGTATTTGTTTGAGTAAGGAGTTTTATTCTAGAAAATGTATAGTTTTCATTTCCTTATTTTCCCCTCCTTACACTATTCTGATTGTTAACCTCACATTTATACATTCTTCTTGTACTTCTTCTTCTGATATTTTAAATTTACACGTATAAAAATAAAACAAATTAACACCTTTTACCCATTCAACCACTATATGGTTAGAAAACAAAATAAACATTTCCTTTTAGTACCAACAGTGCAACCAGCCACCTTTCACAGCTGACTGATCATGTTGCCTCTCCTGCCCTCTAGTGGTAATCAGAAGGCATTCACACCCAAAGCAAAAAGGCAAGCACTCATTTTAAAGCATCTCATTGTATTTTTTTTTTATTTTACAACCGTATGCCGTCTTTTCAGGTACACATAAAACAAAAAGCAGCGGCGCAATAATATACTTAAATCTCCCAGAACGTAACAAAAAGTTTTGGACACATAAAATGGCGACGTCGAGTTGAAACGCACAGTATCTGTTGTCTAATTCATGTATGTTCAACGGAAATGTGGAAGAGCTTTAAGGGTTTAATACTTGAATTTACAGTCTCAGTTCTGCTGGTGTAACAACAATAAAAGGCTTTTTTTTTTTTAAAAATGTGTTGTGATTTCATAAGCGCTTGGCTGTGATTTATCTCCGACGGCTTTGCTCGACAATCACAAGGCGCTGAAAGTGTTGAACTCACTCTCCAGAAAGGCCTCGTGTGAACATATACTGTTAAAAAGGAAGCACCAATAAAAGCTACTGCTTTATAAGATCACCAATAATAAAATAAGACAATAAAAATGATCAGCATCAATCTCTTTTTTTTTTTTATGCAACTCTTAGAAAATAATGCGTCCTCTGAATCACTACTCGCTTTACTAATGAGGGGGAGAGAATAAAAAAAAAAACTCAAAAGCATTAAAGTCTCCGTTTGAGATATACAGGTTGTAAACAAAATCAATTTTTTGGGAGATGTTCTGGCACATATTTCAGGTCGCATGGCATCAAACACAAAAAGCGTGGAAGCAAGTTTTTAAAAAAAAAATGTACTGCAAACAAATGAGGGGAATGGGTCCGTTTGCTTTCCCTTCACTCGGGTTTATTTACTCCAGCTCGAGTCTGCTACAGATGAGACTCCTCCTCCTCTTTCTTCTTCTTCCTCCTCTCACAAATAAAACTCATTCTGAAACGGCTGAATGGAGGGGAAAGTCAGGACACGGTATAAATATGAGATCACAGCTGGTTACAGAGGGCTGGAGGGTCTCAGTTGAGCAGCTCCAGGTAGGTGATTGGCACTTTGCCCTTCTGGTTACCCCGCTCGCCCATCAGCCAGTCCGAGTCCATGCCCGGGACACTGCTGACCGTGATCACCTGGAAGGACAGCCAGCAGCATTTACTGGATTAAATCTTACCGGTCAAATCAAATTAACAACATTCCTTCACTGTGGCATTGAGCTGAACACCAACTAACATACTTTATGTAGTAATCTTTCAACATTTATGGTGTAAATAAATGGTTATATATCCCGTTAGTGTAGAAGGCAGCTCAGGTCGCACAGTTGCTGCGCAAAATGAAACACCGGGCTGGAAAAATTTCCCTGAATGTAAGCAGTTGAGCGAAATGAGGTAATGCCGCTTCATTGTTAATCAACCACAAGCTTGTAATGGGCAGTTTAGGGCTATTCCAGGAAAGGGAGGGGCTTATTTTCCGCTGAGCTGAGGCAACTGTAAAGGAACTGCCTCAGTCCTGCTACTGGGGGATCGCGCCGTTAAAACTGCAGGGTCAGACAGTGGAGGAAAATTTAAATCTGAAGTCTGGGTTCAGATGAGGCCGTCTGTATTTTAGCAAAACTGGAGAAGAAGCTAGAATAAAAGGCAATAATGAACAAATTAACACAGAAATGATCGCTTTTCCCTTGATAGCTTCGCTCAAAAGTCATAAAATATAACGGAACAATGATTATTTTAAGCTCACCTCATCAGCCAGGAGAGAAAGTTCGCTGCTGCTGGCGGCGTCGTAGTCGTAAAGGACTCGGGCCTTGCGGCTGCCGTTGGAGCTTCGCAGCTCGTTGAAACCGCCCGACGCCGCGGAGCTGCCGGACACGCTGGGCAGGGAGGCGGACACCGGTATGGTGGGCACCGAGATGCTGGCCCCGCCCGACACCGATGACTGGTTGTTGTTGGAGAAGGACGAGGGGAAACTGGCGGAGGAGATAGGAAACAGTGAATGATACAGTCGTGCGTCACAGCCTGACGCGCCGGAATCGGAGCTACGCGTCACTGCAACGCACACGGCACACGGTCGCGATTGGTCCCGTCTCGCCCTGCCTCCGAAACTTCATCCACTCATATGTTTCTCTCGATTTTCCCTGTTGTAGTGGTTTCAGTGAAAGTAGTGGCTCATCCACATTTATCAGCTTCACTTCCAACACGAGCCGCTGAGTTCCTGTCGTCACGGTTGAAGAAAAACTCAACACAGCCGCGCACACAAGTATAAAGACTTAGGCCCCTACGGCGTTGGCTCTGTGCAGAACGGTTGCAGGAGTACGAACCAAGCTTTACTGTGGACTGCTAACATGAAGCAGAGATTGCGGTTAAGCGTCCTTCCAAACCAATGACGCCTACAGCTGTTTTGCAGAGCAATTCCGAGTCTTATCTCTCTTTAGACGCACATAAGAAGCTGACTTCTCCGTGACCTGCCGTCATTTTATCAGTATTAGTCACTGTGTTTTTTTCCCCACTCATAGGTGATAACTTTTTGCAGTCCTGCATCAACTTGCTCTTCTGATTTTATCTCACAACAGGATGATAAGAACATTAGGTTTTAGAGTTTTTGTTTACAGGAAGAAGTTCTAAAAGTGAGAAAAGTTACGAACAACAGAAAGACTGCAATGAATTGATGCTTCCTGTATATTAAAACAATCTAATAACATAAAGCAGGATGTTTTTCTGATGTGCCCAGATGCTCCTGCTCGTTCCTGAAAAGCTATGCAACCTTACTCGTTTTTTTAATTTTTATTTTAGAGTAAGGTCCTGCTAGATAATGTACTGCGATACCAATGCCAGTTGTATGGAGCTATTCTTGACTGAAGAAGTGAAAGCCAGCAGCGGTGCTTCACCTGCCAAGCTGCTTTTGGAGATCCACCATGTACTGGTAACACTGTGCGTAGTACGTAGTCTGGGCCTCCACGAAGTCACTCAAGCAGCGTAGGTGGTGCGCCTGGCAATGCGCAAAAAGACAAGATGCCGTCAGTCTCTCAGATAGGAACAAACAATCCGAATTAGTTTAATAATAACTACGGATGTTATTTGTTGAACTCAGTCGGGGCGGGGGCTACGTACATGGGTGCTGCTGACGCCTTCCAGCAGCAGTCTGGTGATCTCTGCCTGCCGGTCGAACTCACTCTGGGTCATCTTCAGCTCCTGCTCCGCCTGAGGAGGAGGAAGAGGAGGAGAAGGAAACACAAAAATTCTATTAATATCAGAGAATAACATGGCTGCAGAGATAACATACTACATGACGATAACAAGAAAAGTCTAGTTTCTTTTCTTCATAATGCATGCTTGTGATTAAGAGCGTGGTACGGAACAAAAGAAACAGATACAAGTGAAAAGGTGGGCAAGCAGGTGTTAACAGTATCTGAATAACATTTAATAAATTGCATTTGTAAGTAGTTGGGCTTAAAAATTATTAATTCAAACTGAAAAGTGATATTTTTGTATTTATTTAATGTTTACTTTTCCTTCTCTTGCACTTAAACGATAAGCTACTGCAAATTCCTCCACTGAGGGATAAATTAATTATCTTATTTATTAAAAAATAAATATATATAATCTATATCTGTGATTTTAACATGGCTTTAATGGCTCAGTATGGTCAGATGTAGCAAGACATGCAGCGGGGATGTGAATGGAGGGACTTAAAATGAAAAACAGGGAAAAGAACAATTGAACAAGACGTCTCCGTCGCGGGGGAAACGTTTCCTCTTCCTCACACTGAGCCAGATCATTCAGTGCAAGGCCTGCAGGAATAACGGCTTGTTGAGACTCGCTAAAAAAGGTCCAATAAACATGCGCACAATGGCCTCGCTGTCTAGCGCGCTCCACGGCTTACGTTAGAAGCCGAAACAAAAGTCGTGGAGGAAGGGAAGCCTTGGCGGGGTCTGCCCCTCGCGGGACTCGTCCGCAGGGATTCAAACTTATCCTCGACGCAGGAACAGTGCGTGTCATGGGAGGAAGATGGAGACGGGTAGAGTCGGCAGCTGCTGACACTACTGCCGTGGGTGTGTGTGTGTGTTTTAAAGTTTTAAAGATGGCTCCAACATTCCACTCACCTCTGTCACTTCCTCCGCTCACATCTGCTGCTTGGCGTTTTGAAAACAGTGACACAGTAGTTAGAGCTACAGCTGCTGCACAGACACAGCCGGCACAACACATCGTTACAATCTGTGTCCGTGCGAGAGCAAAACAGCCCTTTGACAAAACCGCACGACTGCGACAATTAGGCATGGCGAACATTTTTTTTCAGCCCCTCCGCTTTCATGCCATCGAACCACCCCAGATCTGTGTGTGACACCGTCTTCATGCAAGACTGGCTTTGCTGAAGATTAGAGGAGGACTTGCTGCTGGTGTTAACCTGCGGAAAATACTGTTTACGTCTCGCGTCTTTAGGCGGCAGGTTTACTAAGATACTGTTGACAGGACACAAAAGCGATTAAACACACTCTCGGCAGAAACCCACAAGACACCCCTTGCAATTTGGGAGCGCTAAATAAAAAGACTGAATATGTCGAGGGGAATAGTATAACGGCCCGTTAAAGAGGTGAAAATGAATCTCAGCTCGATTGTTTTCTTCCTGCAGTTGTGGAAAATTGTGCTCTGAAGCCACTAATTTAGTCTAGATGCTCTGATGCCTGCAGCCAAATAGCTCTGCTGGGATATTACCCCCGCGCTTTAATGACAACGCTTAGCGCGTCTGTCTAGCAGTTGTAGAATATCAACAGTTTAGCTGAGTACACGTCTAATCTGTTTCCTGACTGACACACCCATCACGTCCTGGAGTGTATCGCAGCTGTCACTGGGCGAGAGGCGGGGTACATCCTGGACAGGTCGCCAGTCTACAGTCTATAGGGCTTCACACTTTTGGCCAATTTAGAATCACCAATTAACCTAGCGAGCATGTCTTTGGAGGGTGGGAGGAAGCCGGAGTACCCAGAGAGAACCCACTCAGACACAGGGAGAACATGCAAACTCCACACAGAAAGGTCCCAGTCGGTCTGGAGTCGAACCGTCTTGCTGTGAGGCATCAGTGCTAACCACCGCGCCACCGTCCCGCCCTCAAGATGCTCATGTCGTCTTGAAAATATTTGTGTGTTTGAATGTTTAGATCAGATGAAGATGTAAAGGGAAAAGCATTCTCTGCGCTCTTTGAACTTTTATTTTAGTTTTATTTACTCGTTCCGCCGCTGATGGACGGGGGTCCCGACCATCAGCGGCAACAGCGCAGGACACACTGGCAACGCTAGGATCACAAACACCCACAGACAGCCCGACGCCAGAAAATGACTCTCAGCTTGGCGCGTCTCGTACCGAACACATTGTCAACCCAACGCTCAGTCTCAAAGACCATGTTAGACAAAGTGACTGTTAATATTTTTTGATGTAGACAAAATTAGGGCCAACATTATTGAAAAATGAAGCTCAACGTATTGCCACATTTCTGGGACAGGGGACGCTTTATAAACAAAACACTTCATCAGTCATTAGAAGGCCTCAAGCCCACACTTTGGGCTCCTTCGCACAAACTATGATGTTTCTTCAAACTGTTTATAACTGTGACACAAATGTGGCACAAAGATGAGAACTTCATCTGCAAACACACACGTCTTACCAATGAATCGCATTTTAATTGACTGACGAACATCAACAAAGACACGGGATATAAAATTAAGAAGAAAAATAAAAAAAGAGAGAACACCATAGCGAGAAGACAACTGAGAGAAAAAGGGAACTCTAAACTTCCCGTAGTTGCTCATGTGACTATATGCAAGTCACAAGAAGATAAAATGGTCACACAAAGTTGTGTAACCTAATGTCGCAGTTGTTACTTGTGTGACTTCATGCAGAGGGACAGCAGGACACGCCCTGATAGCTTCTCTTCCTCCGAAAGGAAGTTGGATAATGAGTTCAGAGTAAGCAGAATATCTGGTCATTAATCCGAATTAGAAAAACATAACAGGTCAGCATATGAAGTGTGTGATTGTTTTTTTTTGTGGTGTGTGTGTGTGTGTACTCACTGCAGCTCTAGCTTCAGCCATCCTGGCTTTCTTTACCCTGGTTTTGGCCGCATCCAGATCCAGGCGTTTGACCTGCAGTAGCTTCCGCTCTTTCTGGACATAAAATCACAACACAATAAAAACCGTCAGAGACGCAATTCTTTGCTCTGAACACATATAAGATAAAAAGTCTTCATCAAGTTTTTTACGTGGTTTGTGTGCACGCCCGACGACGGGCCTTTTGTGGTGAAATGAGAGTGAAACGTGTGATTAAAAGGTCTTATGCTACCTCATAATTATAAAGGTGGATACTTCGTGTTAGGCAAGTTTTGTTTTTATATGATATAAGAACGCTACAAACAAACAAAGAAAATCAAAGAGCAGACTTTAATATTTTAGTTTATAGACGACACAAACTAAAATCTATATCTATGCTAACGTTGAACCTTGAACTTCTTCTTAAACTTGCAAACGTGTCTCTACACATTTGACAATAAAAAGCAAGCCATTATTAGCTTTAAGGCTATTTTCTAAATTGAAGTGAGCGCATTGTACAGAGTTCAACGTTTGACCCTTTGTTAGCCTTCGGATTGGCCTGCTCACCACCAACCAGAGGGCTCCAACCTTTTGCCAAGGCCCTGTCTTCCTATGTTACTGTTGCTAGGTTAGACAAACAATAACAATGTGACATGTGCTACTCTGAAAAACATCTAAAACCAGTAGGCTTAGTTAGCGTGGAAACTCGTAATTGTGATTGAAATGAAAACTGGGGAAAAGACAAGTCATTTTTTCCCTCAATCCTTTTCTAAGCGGACTGACACCCACATTGCTTTTGTTTATCTAAACTAGCAACACTAACACAGGAAGTCTGTACACGACTAAAGGTAGCAAACCTCCGACTGGTGGTCAGCAGTGATTGGGACTGTGATCAAAGCTAAATTTGTCCACGCCGTGCAGTCACCAGTGTTGTGAATCAGTTCCGGAGAAAGGCTCCAAGTCCCCCGAGAAAAGTGAAAGTGATTCGTAAGCCAGCAGTCCAGCTCACCAGGATGGTTTTGAAGTCGCCCTCCAGAAAGTTTCTGAAAGGCGTCAGGAAGTTGATGGCAGCACTTTGGATTAACTCCCGCTCTGCCCCGCCGATCTGCTTCTCCGTCTCGCCGCATTTTATCAGAGCGTTTCCTGTAATGGTCGGAAGCAGAAACAAAAGAAACAAAAGCTAAAAACAACATACAGGAGGCTGTTTAGTGAGGAAAGGCCTGAATGCTTTAGTCTAGAAATCTGTTCTGCGTTACTAAAAGGCTATGGCCACAACTGAGGTAAAACGGGACCAAGAGAGTCAATAGCAAGGTCAGATCAGATCATAGTGATGCTTAAAATCATTACAGAAGTTGTTCCAAACCTGTAGTGAGTTTTAGCTTGCCCAACTACAAACCATAGGCATATAATGTATTGTATAAACTGGGGAACATCGTGGGGAAGAGGGTTGTCTGTCAACCAGAGTCGTACCTGCCATCTTCTTTGCAGATTTTATATCAGAAATGTTTCCAGGGCAACACTCACCGTACGCAGTCCCAGGACCAAACTCATTTCCTGACTCAATCATGGTCTGGCCCAGCAACTCATGGTTGTTCATTCGTGTGGGGGCTTTTTTCTCCAGCTTCTCGTACACAAATTCCTCTAGTCGGACATCTGCAGACAGCAACGGGGAAAACTCAATTACCAAGTCATGAGACTACAGTGAGGAAGCCAAAAGCAGTGAGCGACCTCGGGATTGTTCAATTAAGCTCCGACACAGCCCGACGTTTGTGAGCTCGAGCGGGGAGCTTTCATAACGACCGCCGTGACGAGATAAAAGTCACGAATCAGAAACTCGGACTTGATTTGTTTCATGTCACAACGTCACGTGAAGGGGGGGGGGGGGGGGACGGTGGCAGCTTATCTGTTGTGTGTTTCATGTGAACACAGGGAAAAGAATAAAACCGCGTCTCAGACTGTTACACAAGACTGCAACCGCCAGGTGGTCCGTCTGTGTTTGTTGTGCCTACTGCAGCGGTGCGACGTGAAGAGGATGCACAGCTGAGCCTACAGACTTCACAGACGCCCCTGATGTACACCAAACACCAAACATCACCTCAGAGACGTTAAGCCTTTTCTGTGCGACCCTCACTAGCCAACATACACACCTCTTAGAGTCAGACATTTCAGAAAGGTGGCAATTCGACTGTATGATCATGTTGCACGATGTAGTTTGTGATGCTGTTAAACTGGACTGAACTAAAGTGTTTCTGTGATTAAAGCCTAGTCCGCTGACTTAAACGGGATTGCCAAAATAATATAAAATCAACAGCTCTCTCTGTTACTTGAAAGCCATACCCTTCGCGGAGCTAACAAGAGCGCAGGACTGTTATGTTTGACTGCATTCATGTTCACCGGCGTGCCTAATGAACTGGCAACTGGGTGCGGGTTGTAAAAGCAACACATGCAGACATGATTTAAACTTCCTGAACTAATATATATCTGGTTACCGGAGTAAATGAGCATCAAGGTGGAACCTAAATACATAAATAAAAGGTTAACTCCCATAGATAATGGGTCTAGTGTGTCAGCATTGTTGTTGTTAGACAGGTTGAGCTCATTACAAATTAAAAAAATAAAAAAAGAAGTAAGATCATACTTGGGTTGGGCTGTAGTAAGACCTCTGTCTGCTTCATGATCCTGTCCGTCCATAGCTTGGTGTTCTCGGCTCTGACCAAAAGGTTCTCCAGGTGGGCATCCAGCTCTGTCTTCTCAGCCTGGCCAAGTTTCTCCTCTGTGAACTGACAAGAGACGATATGCGTCTTACACGGAGAGCTCTTCGTTTGCAGTTGGGAAAGTGACACTCGAGATTATTCACAGTTGAGGTGTCATGACATATATGAGGGAAAAGGTGCCAACTAATAATGTCAGCCAGCTAGCTTAGAAAGTAAAGTTCCTGCTCTCAGCCTAAAGCAGCTGTAGCTTTTTCTAATGGTTTCCGAGGCCTGCGTTGATGAATATGTTAAACAACTGCTATAGTGTCGAGAAGAGACGTTTAAATATACTGTAAAGTTTAACAACAGCTAATTTACTGGGAAACGAGGCATATTATCCGGTGATAACGGGCAACTTAACTACACAATAACAGCAACGGTAACGGTAACTGTTTTAGCTACAGAGCTAACTGTGGTTAAGCTAGCAGCTAACGTCAGTTAGCAACAGTTTCCACGACGGTTGAACTTACTTGTACCGCGCGGCTCAGGAAAGTACCGGCGTCTGCCGCTAACCGCTTAACATTAAAATCCATGGCACTACGGTGAATATAAACTCTTGGTACAACAGCTAGCTTGTCTCTCACTCAGGCTTCCATCCCTACAGAAAATGTCATTGAAGCAACTTTTTTTTTTTTTTTTTTTTGGTCAGAGTTCCACCCAGCTGTTGATCCACACAAAGTTAGTATGCTGACAAGATAAGTCCCCTACAAACCCTTTTCTGACAGCCTCTAAGGAAGTCTTGCGCATGCGTACGACAACATAACACGACGACGGGAGTCGACGATGAAAAATTAAATGTCACTGAATGTGAGAAAGGGCTTTAATCGCCGTGAGATAAACTGTATAGTCAAAGGAGAGTATAGAATCAAGCGTAATTATTAAAGAATACACTATCTTGTATGTTTAACCCTGACAGTGCGGGTAAAGCGAACATGGTAGTTAGATGGGAATTTCCCTCTTGGTCAGCGTGTTTCTCTTTGCTTCAAATTGTCTGTTGTTGCATTCACGTCACACGGAAATGTCGGAATCATATTACGAATAACGCGGACAAAAAAAAAAAAAAAAGTTATAAAAAACGAGTGAGAAAAACAAATCGGCCATTTTAAAATGGTGGTTTATTTAAGAAACAAAACTTTCTTCTTCTTCTCCTACTCATATTCAACAATTTATTCAAATATACAAATGATTCTTCCACGAAATCTTGTTTACATATGCACACAAACTTTTAACTTGTTTATTACAATTGTTTAAATATCACCTTCTTTTTCTTATTCTTATTCAAGTGAGAGCGATGTGTTATAAGAGTCAGATTCCTTGTATGTGTGTGCATACGTGGACAAATACAAATCATTGTAATTCGTGCTACTTTAAAAAAAAATATACATTTTGCTTTTTGCATTTCTGATGAAAATGGTGTTTTCTTGTCGCAAACACTTTATAGACTCAAGACATTTTCTCCAAAAACACATGAAGTTGTTTAATATCTTGAATCTTACAATTCCCAGCATAAACACTTAACAACTTTTCTTTTTCAGCAGCGTGAGGAAGAGGGGTCAGTTTGGTGGGACGGGATCATCCGTCATGGTAAAATTGCCCCCATCCATGGCTGGACTCCAGAGTGCAATCCTAATGAAAGTACACATTCGTGCCAGAAGAAAGGCTGTTCGGGGATTCCTTAGATCATCGCGGGTCATTTGCTCACTTTTCCCTCACGCCTCTGTGTTTATACACCCCATCCTGAACACAATATGTTTTGCAGCCCTTTCCTCTTTCTTAGAAAATGTCTTGAGGAAGTAGAATTTGGCAGATTTTGTAACAAAAAAACACAAAAACACCCTTCAGGTCTGGATGTAATTATGCCCGAGCGAGCCTGCTACCTGCTGTGTGGGAGGAAGTCAGGCGCAGGGAAATCGGATGACTTCCCCTTCATAGGCTTCCAACGCACCGTCAGCCACCACCTCTCCACTCATGTAAACCATGGACTGGAGATTTATCCATCCAAACATTTGTTCCTGTGTTGCATTTAGGCTGCACAACTGGATTTTTCCAGCTATGACATAAAGATAACTTTTTACTGCCAAGAAAACAAGCAATATAAAAAGATATTGATTTACAGTGAAATGTTTCAAAGTTTGAATATTGAACTGCTGCGCTATATATCATGCAAAAGCAGCTTCGGGGCTCCAACAGTAGCCTACACACTCCTTTTTTTTGTTTTATAACCACATACTGTGTCTAAGATATTAGGGCTTTGGCGATGCTTCGTGCTTGGCTAACTTTCAGGAGTGTTGGGGCGGCTGCTTTAAACATGCAAATATGGAAGTCAGCACTTTTAGGAAGGCAGAACAGCTCCTCTGAGGGAGGAATGGGTTGCAGTCTCTGGTTGTTCCAGTAGTAAATCTGCGCGTATCTGCTCTTTCGCTTCACAATAACAGAAAGTACTCGGAGGAATAGGAAGACAGAAACATGCTGAAATTCGACGTGGGCCAAATTGCTTTCTCATCAGTCGGGTTTCCTGTGATTAGGAAATCCCTGGTAAAGAAAATAACAGAGCAACACAGAGACGTTGGTAACATTTAAAAACTTTTATTTTTTCGAGAACTCAACCTTTTCTTACACGATGCCGCTTCGACCGAGCAAATGGATTCAAGTTTCATCCCTGACAAGACTTTAGAATGAAACTGTCATGTATAGCTGCGTCAAAGTACATCTGTAACTTTTGAGAAACTCTTTTAAAATATCTCTGAAATGCAATCCGGCTCCGTAAACACCAAATCAGCAACAAAACGGTCGGATTTTAGGCCAAATTAAAGCTGAACTACGCCTGCTGAGTCTTTTTGACTACTTTTTCAGCGAGCTCCAACAGCACGGGATATCGCAGCGTCCTCTTCCTCCAAGACTCCGGGATCCCCTGGAGGCCGGTCTGAAAACACATCAAGATGACAGTTGAAAGCATCAAGGAAGCACAAAGCCCTCTAAAAAAATAAATAAAAAAAACCTTCCTTGCTGTTGAACACATTAAAAGAGGATCCACAGATAATATGCAAAATTATGTGTTTTTATGTGCTGCTCTTAAATCGATAGAGACGAATGTTACGCCGGTCTGTAAGTTTTGCTTCAGACTTTTTGGTAAACAGTTTGACGCCAGAATGTGTCTCATTGGTGTCTGTGTGCTAACGTTTTTATTTTTTTAAACCAGGAATCCCCCAAACAAGGTTAGGATTAGGCTTGACGTAGGGTCATGAGGAAATAATACGATTCAGCGAAATTAAATGAATAAATAAATCTAATAGAACAATGAGAAACATGTAAAAAATAATAGGATTGGATCTTAGGGCCTGTTCCGACCTTGCATTAAGATCCAATCTGGATCTCCGGTCACGTATAAGACAGGTGTGAACACCCCCAGGACCCAGTGAGATTGTATTAGAGAGATGCGATCTCTGACCACATCTGGAGGTGGTCTGGATCACATGTGTCCACTTTCTTTGGGTAGTGTGAATGCTGTCTATACTCAACAGGGGTTGCATTATTCATTCAGAAAAAAAGAAAAAAACAGAACGCTTATATGTCAGTGATATCTTATTTAAAACCGTGCATGTGGCAAAAAAACAAACAAACACAAAACAAAAACCAGCAGTGGAGTGTCTTCACACTCAAGTGGTGTCACAGATGTGTAAGTTCCTGCGATTTTCTAAGAGCTATCCATAAAAAAACATTCCAGCAATCAATCTGGAGCGTAAAGCTTTCTCACGCCCCGATTGATTTTCATCAGTGACTAATGGATGTTTAATGTGCCTGACAGCCACATTCCTGCAGTACCTGCGCCCCAAAACAGGCTCCTATAAAGGAGGATCGGCTGGCGGTGCATCCCCCGCAGCGCATGGTGTCCCTGACTGCCTCGTCCATCTGGTTCAGCGTCAGGACTCCATGAAGCGCTCCCTGGAACGCACCGGGCAAAGCTGGACACAAACCCAGAATCAGCGTGACAGCAGCAGATATGTTATTGTGTTATCAACGCCATAAAAACACAAATCATTTTTCTTTCTTGTAAAATAGTAGGCCCTGTAAGCAGAACTCCTCACATGTACATTAAGCATCTTAACCTCATAGCCTTGTAAAAGTGGAGACAGTGAACTCAGCGGGAAGGGGAAAATGAAAAGGAAGGAGACCATTAGTGAGGACATCAAAGGCTGGAGGACCTCCTAGCGGATATACTGACAGGAAGGGTACGCCGCCAATGCCAAGTCAACAGACCTGAGGCCTGCTGCTACCCACTGGCTTACCTCATGTGTTTGTGAACACGGCAGGTATGAGCTGTTGGGACGGCTTGGCCAGGTTCTCCTTCACCTGGTGGATTTGCGCTTTAGCAGAGACACGGAAAGAGAGATAAAAGAAATACAGTGTTCATTGTTCAGCTACCGCTCTGACTTCACACTTCCTATACTTTATATGGAATTTTGCATTTGCAACTGGACTGGACAACACCCACAGATGTTCCTATTTAAGCCCCAACTCCCCACTAGTCTTTTAGAACTGAGGAAGCTGCTTGGATGAGTGGAAAACATATTCGAGACACCATACACGTCCATGTGCCCTTGTTGCAGCTTGTTTTCTTGAATGACTGAGAACCTTCATTGACATTAGTTTCTTGCAATTTCTTTCACATGTCCTGCAACACCTGCAGTTGGTTTCTGGGTTCGGCTCGCCTCGTCTTCCTTGGGCTTGTTTAAAGACGATAGGTGAAGAATAGTTTCCACTGCAAATTAAATCTACTCTTATGGAATGCAGTAAGCTGAATGTCTTGTTAGATGGGTTAGGGTTAGGGTTAGGGAATAGACGTCCAAATAGCCAAACGGCTAAGACCAATGTCCAAGGGTCATGAATGTCCTTCCCTGTTATTCACTTCGTCCTCCCTTCTTTCCTATCTTATACACTGTTCAGCCAAATTATTATCTGGAAACCCAATAGAGAAGTTTGCACAAAATCTGAGTCAGTCGAGACAAAGCTACGTCTCTACAAGAGGAACTTCTTTGTCCATTCTTTGCACTAAAGGCGAGTTTAACATTTTTCATTTCCACTACACAGCCAGGAGTTACACAATTCCAAAAGTGCTACTCAAATACTTAAGCTTAAGAAGAAGAGGTAAGTTGTTTAGCCTAGCATAAAGGCTTGAAGCAGAACAGCTAACTTGGTTCTCTCCAAGGGTAAAACAGCTGTTCATCAGCCACTCCAAAGCTCACTAATTAAAACGCTACATCTTGTTTGGGGCTCCCCAGCCGCCTGGCCGCGGATCCCGCTCGCCTGCCAAGGACGTTTGCCGAGAACCGCTCGGAGAAGCCTCAGCTAACAAGGTGGCGCGAGTTTCCCTTTCAGCTGTGACAGTTTCAAGGGGGACAGACGAAGCGGCGGAGGACATCAAAGCGCGGTTGTTGGAGGGACTTAATGAATCACTGTGGTATACTATCCAGGTCGACGAGTCTTCTGATGGGCTATGCTGCTGGCTCATGTCAGACATATATGGGACATCGAGAGGATGTGCAGGAGGATATTCTGCGTCCGCTCTCACTGCCAACTTACACAACTAATGCAGAAGTATTTAACTCTTTGAATCACTACATTTCTGGCTGCAGGGAAAAAAGGGCTCCCAATGGTACAACAATGTTTTTATGTGTTCATGTGAGGATGGTACGATGCTAAACCATCACCAAAGTGAAATATTATCCAAGTCAGTTGATTTTTGAGCCTTGGTGTGAGTGAGGTGAGTCTTTATGTAAAGTAACAGTTAATCGGCTAACCAACTCTTGGCTCTTCACTATATATTTGACAGAAGAATGACTCTGGGAGCCTTGAATGAAGCTTTAAAACCTTACCAATGACAGCCCTGTCCAGATCCTGAGGGTTCTGTCTCTTGGGGTCATTTAGCTGAGCCAGAACTGCATCCAGAGCGTTCGGATCCGGACCGTTCAGAATGAAATGCTCCAAAAACCTGACAGCACACGTGGAAGCAAAGTCAGACAGAGGTTCAGGATTTCCTCCCCTTTATCCAGATATATGCAGAAATGGACGTTACCTCGCTGCGGCCAGAGTCACAGCCACGCACATGTCGTTGTTCTGGGTGACCCGTACGGCTTTCTCCACTTTCTCCAGCATCTCAGGTCGCCCAGCGTACATGGCCACCACTGGGGCTAGCTTAGTGACGCCGTCCATCTGACAGTCCACGTCGCAGCCTCAAAAACACACGCACAGAGATCACAGCCTGTAAAACATAAACCTGGGGATGTATTGTTTTTCAGCTGGAACCAGAGATCTCTACCTGTTTCTTCTTTGCCAGCGTCGACATTTCTCATGAAGGCCTTCAGGCTCCCGTTCCTCCAAGGACCATCGATGGGGAGAACGGCTTTGGGACCTGGCAAATTCAACAAACAGCTGTTTTTTTTTAGGGGAATGTGAACATCATGGAGCCAGAGTAAGAATAGCAAAAGGGGACATTTCCATGCACTCTCTGTTGTAGCAGTTTAACTCTCTGCAGGTGGAGCTCTTTTCTTGGTCGTGTTGGCTATCACCGCCCCTCATGACACAGCTACGATCCACGACATAAAGCCGTCTGCAGTTTACTGTACCCAAAGGTGACCTGGGGTGTTGCGGGGATTTACTGCAGCACTGTATTTATATGACATCCCGACAGTAAAAAGAGCATAGACTATTCAAAGTGCTTGATACCAGCCAAGAACAGGGAAGTCTGTATGTATGGAACATTTTCATGGAGAGGGAAACTCCCTCCAAACAGCAGGTAGAAAAAAAAATAACTCTAAACCCAGCGCTATCAGGCACTAACAGAGGCTCCTCGTATAATTTCTGGGGCCGTTAAGCTGATGATTAACAAATATGGAAATCACAATAATGACATGCTCTGTCACTGACAGTCACGGAACAGCTGAGCGGGCACAGTACCTCCTTTCTTCCTGTAAGGATCGTTGAGAGGCAGATCGTACACTGTTCCTGGTCCGAAGAACTTGTAGATGCGCTTGGTCAAATCTTCCACATCAACGTCTGCCAAAACATGACGCACTGCATCGTTAGGGAACATGTCACGGTTCAGTTTTATCCACATTATCCACTTTCTTGCCGAGATTCAAGCTAGGTTTATGCTTATGTGTCCGATCTAGACTAGAGACTAGACTCTAGAAATCCTACTACGTGTTGTGGCAGCAATCGGAGGCGATTTAGAGTCTTTTGGAGCCCTAGGCAAACAACAGAGCTAGACACACGCCTCTGCTGGCTAATGCTATCTGTCAAAGAAACAACAAACCAAATAATGCCATGCTAGAGGAAGCAGCATTAATTTGGCTGCTGTATATTTAGTATCATTACTAATCATCTTTATCTACTTCATTCACCACCGTCTTGCTTTCGTTTCTCCTCTTTCTCTTTCTTTTTCTTTCCTAACCAGAGAGATGACTTCTTTTCGTCTGTGCATTTTCAATTGGGTGCCGCTGTCATACTTACAAACTAGGGTTACAAACTGTTTAAAGAGTCATGCACACGACGTGTAATGGAAGTGAGTGTGCAGAGTCAGAGGTATCCTACTGTTGACAGAAAACGTTGCCACTTCTGTGGTTTTAGCCCACTAAACACAACAGGTCCGGGGCCCCACACAATTGCCCAATTTGCCTGTTGACAAACTGCGCCACTGGCAGAAATTGTGTTTGGTTCCAAAATGCATTCTTTTCTCTTTACCCTGTTGCTGTGGCTTTGGTAAAAGTAGCTGCTGTTTAACATTTCTTAGCTTCAACTCCGACAGAAGCCTCTCAGTTCCAGTTGCCATTGTTCGAAGAACATAGCGGCATCGACATTTTACTGTAGACCGGCATTTTACAGCAGCTAGCACAAGAATAAATGTTCACAACGGCATAAGCTACAACGTATGATATGAGTGGATGTGTTGCAGAAGTGTAAACCGAGCCTCAGACGTATAGACTGACTTGTTAAAACATGAAGCTAAAGCCAGTTAGCTTAGCATTATGAAAATCATCATTATTAAGCTGCAGGCACCATGTGCTGGGCAGGTTCTTGTTGGCTTCATGCTAAGCTAACCACTTCCCTGCTGCTGCTTCCCGTTTCAGAGAAACTTGACAGTCTTTCCAATTGCATGAGTCAGTAGAGACAAAGAGCACATCTTGAATTGTCGACATCTTCGAGGAGGCATTGAAGCAAGGTTCACTTGCATTTCTGGGAAATACAAACCTATTTGAAAGGACAGGTCCTGATAAAACTGCATGCATTTAGAATTAAGCTTTGCTACCACAACACGTTAGCAGGCTCTGAAAATACAGTGCTTGCGTATGACACATAGTTGCTGCCTGTCTGGGTGAATTTCAGTACCTCCGCACTGACTCAGTGACTCCAGCAGGACGTACGCCTGGTCTCCGTAGCAGGTCTGCTCGCCAGTTGTCCTGCGGTAGAAAGGATTCGCTGACTGAGGCCGAAACTCTGGATAGGGCTCCAGATCAGAGAGAACTTCTTTCAGCCTGTCTGGGTTGTAGATCCAGTGCATAGGCTGGGCTGTATAGGTGAGACACACATACACGTTTTTCATCTGCTGCATATACAGTCTGCTCATGACATATAAAGAATCCAAACCTATTCTGAATCACTACCTGTTATTATTATTATTATTATTATTATCACCAGTGCAGCTGGTGCAGAAACACTGCTTTCATAACGCTATTTATGAAGTCAGTATGACTTATAGAAATGATGGCACCACTCCTCTTCCTTATCAGCGTGTACAGATGTTGCCTATGGAGAATTGTACCGATAACACTTGTGCGCAACAGAAAACGATGACACAACGGTTTGAAATGTCATCCCGAGTAACACAACACATTTAAATACATTTATATACAAATAGCAGAAAATAAAAGGATATAATGGATGAAAACTTGCCTCATGGAACATGTATACAGCATAAAAAATAAATAAAAGGCCTCTGAAAGTGTTGAAATGTGCAACAGGCCTCTGAATTATTAGTATACTGTGGGATATGGGAACTAAAAACGCTCAAAACCCTGTTGTTAATTAACTCAGTTCCGTTATCTGTATCACATTCAGTTTATCTTACCTGCCGCATCTGCCACTGCCGCCCCAATAATGGCCCCAACGGCTCTGTCTGCCACGCTCGCAGCCATCTGCTTTCATAACAGACAAATGAGAAACACTGTGAGGGTGTCATATTATACCAGGACATAATCATTAAGGTTGTTTCTGGAAACCAACAGGCTGTAATTTTCATTAAAGATATGGAAACCTCGCTAAGTGCTGTTGTTGGATGTGTTCTAATGTATCCGGTGACTAAAATACTTTTTCATGCTGAGTTTTAATTCAGTGTTTGTTTTTTCTCTCTGTGATGAATGGATCATGTAGAATATCCAAATATGACCACATCTGTATCAGTGTGTTCCCAAACTTGTCTCCATGCAGTTTCCTACCATTTATTTTGATAGGAAAGGGAAGTTACCGTGTTAACTTATACAACACGGCGCACTTGATGCACAACATCTGCTAACTAGATCAGAGAGTTGCTCTTCCTGTATGTATACTCAAGACTTTGAAACCATAGGCAGAAGGTTTTGCTGTGTTTGTCCTGTAACATGATCAGAATATTAATGTGCGTGTCACTCATTTAAAACCCCAGATGTTCTTAAAACAATACGGTACTTTGCGGAAGAAGAAATTAGATTTTATGTTAATGACAAATACAGACGTGTTCATCCTTACCTTAATCTTCCTCTACTGCGTTACCACTTGAAGTGCGTTTGTGTCACTTTGCCGATGAGGGGAGGGGGCCACGAAGCCAGAGATAAGCACACACACCAATCACAACCCAGGAAAGATTGCAGTGCAACGAATGGAGGCCAAACACAAGAATAGGGTTAGGGTTAGGGTTAGTACCGTAACTAGTCATTCTGGGCTAATTTTATCCTCTTATAGTATTAAATGACTAGGACTATTTGTACTAAGACTATTTGTCTTGTGGGGTGCATGAACAGCACTATGATTTACAAACAGTCCAGTATTTGTGGAGATTTTTCACCCAGAATCATGAATGTCAACCATCGTGGCGAGCCCTCAAAGGAATATACCAGGATATATTCTCTGGGAACCATGAATTATGTCACTATTCATCAGGTTATGTCACCCAGTTGAAGAAAACTTTGACACGCGTGCTTCAACATTAAGCGAAGACATTTAAAGATTAAATTCAGCTTGTTTTGAATGTGCAGACAAGAGATCAGCTTTGAACTGAGGGGTGGGGAGGGGGGGTGTTGGCTGACATCCTCACCCACTGAGCTCGGGTCCCCCGTCCTACATGCCGCTCTTGCATGTAACCCCATGTGTTTAAGCTTGAAGCAGTATCAATAAAACCCTTCCCATAAGTCTAAAAGGGACGGACACTTCATCTATTTGTTTATTTGCACTTTTTACGAACTCTGCTTCGTCACCAGAGGGCAAATTACAATATGATGGAAAAGGCTTTCATGGACTCTCTTTGTCATTTTGATTTGTCATGCTCTGTCTCTGTATATCTTCCACTCCATTGCCTCCATCCTGACCGTTCATTCCCCAGCTGGTCCCCTCCGCTGCTGCAGTCCTGATGAAACCCTGCAAGGCCTGGCCAGTCTCCACTTATCCCAGGCCTCTCATGGGTATCCCAGGCCATCGATTTCTCTCCCGGCCTCCTAAAAAAGCCAAATGGAGTGCTAAGGGTAGGGGTCAGGCAATCAATAGTAGTTAGGAAACAATGAACAATAACTGTAATGGCCGCCTTCAGTGTTACCCTTGGATTAAAACTGAGAGGTTAGCTGCACTGTTTACTGGAATTTCATGTACGTAGGAGGAAATGTGATGAGCTGCATTAAAGAATAGAAAATATTATATTCCCTATATTCCATCTCCTTGTATGAATAAATTGTCAAGAAGCCAAGATTTGAATAAGGGTTGTTTAATGAAAAAAAAAATACATGGCATATAAATTTATGTAAATATATTAATTCACAGGTACACTTGGCAAATAAATCTTCATGAGGCAAATTTGCAGGATATGGAGAGCTTTTGATTCCTCCTCCGGCACGGAGATAACATGCCCTTCAAAGAGGGGATGAAAGAGCCGCACAAATAGATCAGCCGCCGTCACCGGATAAAGTGACACAACGAGCGGGCTGAAGCTCTCTAAATTACTGCCTGGCAGAATTGCAAGACGAGATCGGTGGAGCGTGGACGGCGTGGCGATGGCCGCACGCACGTGGGGTGCTGATCCATGCCTTGCAGGCCTCGGAGGCACGGATCAGCTGGCAGGACGGTGGGGAGTGCAGGGTATGCCACTATGTGACTCGACGCCAAAACTGGCAAAGCAGCAGCGGAGCATGATGAACGCCTATGGGCACAGTGTTGAGCTGCACTTATTGCTGAGCAGGAACACTTTTATGCAATGCTTTAAATGATTTTTGTTGGTTTTGGGTGTTTTTTTTGTATGTGAGGCAGATATGAAAAAAAAAACTGTGCACTATTGTAGTGCTATGAGCTAAATGCTAATGCAGAGGCAGCTGGTTATTAAGGAGTCATGGGGTGTGGTTACCTCCAACCCCCTTCCAAGAAACACTATATAAACACAAGAACAAAGTAATTATCAAAAAAATCTGCTTTAGGCAAGCCAGTCTGGTAATATTAGGACGATATTATGTCCTATATCAAGCAATACAAGTAGACATTTTGTGGTTTTGGTTTGTTATTTCAAGCTGACAAATATAGACTACTGCCACCTGCTGGTACGGAGAGTTATTTCATCAGAAGCAGGTGCAGAATACACTGTACAGGGTAGTTGTGCAGTATATCTGCTATCTCTGGCCTTTGTTGTCGGTTGTTTTTTGATGTTCTTGGTAAAATGACAAGCAAAAAATCTTAAAATTATCCGTGAAATGTTGACACCGTGTGCAGAAGTTGCCATTTTTGCATGCAACACCAGGACGTCGTAGACTTGGGGTTAGAACAAAGCAGCACTGGCTTTGCGTTCTTATCAGCACTAATATTGCATTAGAGGAAGTCACCATTTATACCCAAAAACACCTTCACGGCTCAAAGACTTTTTTAAGTTATTACATAGTCAAATTAAAGACAATTCAGGACAAATGGCACGCTTGAGGTATGCGGAAGATCACATCTGAGCACACAAGTGAAACCTTGAAGAAGATGGGCTACAGCGACAGAAGTTCGTGTCAGCTAAGAACAGGAAGCTGAAACTACAATTTGCAAGAGCTCACAAAAATTGGACGAATAGTAGATTGGAAATACTTTGCCATAAGCAGCATGAAAGTGTGAAAACTTGATGTACAATACAGTAGATTGTTTTGCAGCGCTTTCAATTCCCACGCTTCAGTTTTTAGTATCATGTATTTATTCTATGAGTGTGCTATTATTAATCACTCATGACACTCATCACCGTCAGCCGAGGTTACATCTTCACTAGGTGAGAGTTTATGACACTTACTTTGAGCAGGTGTTTGTTGCAACTGTCACATAGCCCTGGTTTACTCTGAGATAAAAGTGAAACCCGACCTTATTAGAGGCTAACAAAGCACTTTGAACACACACACACATACAAGTGAGACCAAAGCTGCTGATAAAGCTTGGTATAAAATGTAAAGGCTTCATGTGATGTATTTGATTTAGTCTTTTACCTTGTTTTCTTTCCTTGACCTTGTTTTGTTTTTGCTTATCTCCAAAGGCTCAGTGAGCATTTTATGCGACTTTAATCATGTGCCGTGACAAAACAAAAACCCTGGCAGTCAGATCCCGTCTGCCATATGCGTCCAGACATCATCACGCTGTTACTTGGACGCTCTGGTCAGTCATTACCTTTCAAGTTTGGTCACATTCCAGGTGCAATAACCTAGAAATAGTCAAATGGTTCATGTGTGCACAGAGAGTAACGCCACGCTTTGATGCAAATGCAAACGGCGCTGGAAAAACATCATAAACCCACGGGCTCTCGAGGTCTTGTGCAAGAACATTAGTTGCAGTGTTGCAGTTTCAACAACAACTTCACAATTAATGTACACAACATCAGAACCACTGACAGGAGAAGTAAATAACATTGACCATCTTGTGACATATTCAGTGTTCTGCTGGGAACTGTTGGACCTGGCATTCATTCATGTGGACGTTCCTTAGATTTGTAGCACCCAAATAGGCCAGACCAGGCACCCCCACCCCATAGCAATGACACTCATTCGGTTTAGGAACAACTCAAAAAAAACATGAAGAACAGCACAAGGTGTTGACCTGGCCTCCAAATTCACAAGATCCCAAACTGATCAAGTATCTGTGGGATGATCCACAGAGGCCCCTCCCGTCAAAGGCCCCCCACTAACAACAATCTGTTGCCAGACGCCACAGGACACCCTCAGAAGGCCCATGTCCATTCTCTGATTTGTCACAACTGTTTTGGAGACACAAGGGAGGCCTACACAATGTTATGATCGGTGTATATCCAGTGTGATAAAGAGTGAATATCTACCATGCAGCATCTGCTATTACCCAGGACAATTTAATTCAGGGCTATGCTGGTAATTGTCAGGGTCTGTTGTTGTCCAGTTTGGGAGATAAAGTTGAAACAGGAGAAGGCTGCAGAGAGGTACACAAGCGTCCGGTCACCTCTGCTGTCATCTGTGCTACATCAGCCTTGGCTGAAAAAAAAAAAAAAACAATAAATAAATTAAAAAGCCGGATGCTCAAAACTGAATCACACAACCCGATGCATGTTAAATTTTCTTCGGCTGAATACAATGTGGATCAGCAGTAGAGAAGACTCCCCCGTTCTGACACTCATCCTAATCATCTGCACAAATATGAAGAGAAGAAATGAAGAGCTGAGACGCAGAAGGAAGGAGGGAGAGCGAGGAATTCGGGGCTCACGGAAGTGTTTACAACTGCAAAATGCTGGAGACTAATCTTGGCAGTGTTGTTTGCGCAGGCCCGCGTCTTCAGTCTTTGTATGTAAATGCATTAAGCAGTATTCATCAGCACACATTCTTTGCAGAGATTGCCTTATTTATTTTATTTATTTATTTCTTTTCCCCCCATCGAGGTTGGTGCCTGAGTATCTTATGTAAATGTAAATCAATCTGGAAGGTGTGCGGTTCATCTCCTCTATCTCCCGTCATTTCTCCACATACTGGAATAGCACCCTTCCGTATATCACCGTTAATGTGATTACCAGCACTTTCCTCTTAGAGGCTGTATTAGTTTTCACATACTGGATGTCTCGTACGCTCCTGCTTTTGTTATGTAGTCCGGACAGCAAATGTGGAATGTTTTTATCATGTGTTTCCGTGGCAGTTTATTCTTCTTCTCATTAACTTTTATTTGCAGAACTTCCTCTATAGTCTCTTTGTAGCTTGCTGTTATCTCGTCTCATTTGTGTTGCAGGTGCTCTCACCTGCTTCTAATCCGTGCCTGGAGCTGCTCGCTGCAGTCTTTTACTCTAACTTTGGAGCTCCAGTTGATGAGATGCAGATTAATTGCCGTGCTCGAAAGATTTCTGCTATCACTCAGTCGTGGACAGATTGTCTCAGTCAGTCTTTTGTGTGCGTAGGCGCCAACCACAGTGTAAGACTACATAATCATCTAGCATGTGGCACAGATGAAAAGGCAGCTTGCACTTTCTCTAATACCCCACATCCTTTCCATTTCCATTACCGAGCAATATAAATCATTTAATTTGACGCCTTTAAGTCCAACCAAAGCAGCCGGCATA
Source organism: Chelon labrosus (assembly GCF_963514085.1). Classification (NCBI taxonomy): domain Eukaryota; kingdom Metazoa; phylum Chordata; class Actinopteri; order Mugiliformes; family Mugilidae; genus Chelon; species Chelon labrosus. The sequence continues at coordinate 7,653,935 of NC_140351.1, read as the reverse complement.
CAGCTTCCTCATTTTACGCACAAAGAAGCTATAAAAGATAAACCCAGCTACAGTTGGCCCATATATTGGCTCAGCCATGCCAATCACGTTCTCAGCGGCTGCATTTGGTAAATGAATGTGCAAGAAATTTGAATGTTTTGTACTTTCGAGGAATAGTTTATGTTGTATTATATTATATTTTATATCCACCCCTTTACTGGGGTATTCTACAGTGGAAAAATGTAAATCAGACAAACTTAATTTGTTTTTTACAGGTTGGCGCAGTTCAATGTGCGTCACAGATGACCGATAAGCTTATAATGAGACAAAACAAACATGGGGCTACATAGGTTGACACCAAAATTAATTCAGAATCCTGAGAGTGAAGTACGACAAGAGCCAGAGCCAGAGGACCTGAGGCCTTTGTAGGCTGACAATCAGGCATTGTAAAACATGGTGTAACGTGTTCTTTCCTTCTGGTTCTAGTTATTTCTTGCATCACAAAGTTCTTAATCAAGTGCAGTACTTTGGGTAGAGCATTGTATCAGTCCAGCCAGCTCGATATCCAGACATTCATACAACAAGTTTCTCAGTGTGACTCACAGAGGGAGAGAAACGGTTGCACTTCAGGGATGTGCTGCAAGCTGCTGGATGGAGACAAATCCCACATGAACCCCAAAGTTCAGATCTGAGTCATGCACCACACCAACATTTTTTGGCTTGTTTACTTGGGTTTGGTCCAAGGGAGTTTCGTTATTGTAACGGTTTTCTCTCTGAGAATTAGAACACGCTGTGTGACTACAGTTTCTGTTTTATCCAGATTGAGCTGTAAAATGTTTTGTGACATCCCAGAATTAGTGCATGACAGTTAAAAGAGAATCGGTTTGTCCCGTGTGATCAGGAGACACTGGCAGATAAACCTGTGTGTCGTTGCTGCAGCTATGGAAAGGCATATCGTGTGTCGTGTTAACATTACAGAGGGGTTACATACAGTAAAACATGTGGCCCTAAAATCGATCCCTGTGGTACCCCATTGGGTAATTTGGAAATGTCTTGCGCAAGAACATTTTAAATGAGTGTTGCAGTTACCAAAATGTTTGACTTTCAACAACAACTTCACAATTAATGTACACCGATCAGCCACAACATTAAAACCACCGACAGGAGAAGAAAATAACATTGACCATCTTGTGACAATTCAGTGTCCTGCTGGGAAACTTTTGGACTTGGGATTCATTCATGTGGATGTTACTTAGACATGTGTTAGCATCAGAGAGGGGTAACATACAGTAAAACATGTGGCCCGAAAATCGATCCCTGTGGTACCCCACTGGGTAATTTGGAAAAACACATGTAATCAACAATAGCAGCACTCGGATTGAGTAATACTGATACCAAAGGGGGCGGCACAGTGGCGAGGTGGTTAGCACAGCGAGAAGGTCCCTGGTTCGAATCCATGGGCCGACTGGGTCCTTTCTGTGTGGAGTTTGCATGTTCTCCCTGTGTCTGCGTGGGTTATCTCCGGGTACTCTGGCTTCCTCCCACCGTCCAAAGACATGCTTGTTAGGTTCATTGGTGATTCTAAATTGGCCGTAGGTGTGAATGTGAATGGTTGTCTGTCTCTCTGAGTTAGCCCTGAGATAGACTGGCGACCTGTACAGGGTGTACCCCGCCTCTCGCCCGATGACAGCTGGGATAGGGTCCAACAGACCCTAACATGCTAGTTAGGAAACTCCTAACTACTTTGACTAGGTTGTATGCTAGGATTAGCCCCACGAAAAACCAGTTGCTGGTTACCACAAATACTAAACACAACTATTCCGTATATTATTATTATTATTACAATATTCATGAATGTTTCCATCAAAAGCTTCCTCAATAGACTTAAAACAAACAAAACTTCAAATGTCAGTTGTGACTGTTTGATGCCATAATGAAGTATAAAAACCAGAAGTATTTCAACTTCCATAGAAACAGAGGAAGCAATGCAGGTAGTAGGCCGAAACTACCTTCTTTAATCCTTGATTAAAGAAAAACTGACAGGAGCAGACGTGAAACTGAAGAACACGAAGTTGCATTTTTAAACATAACACATCAGCTGCAGCACCACAAAAACCTACTATGTTAAGGTTTTGAATACCGAGTTTGTCTTTAACTTATTAAACGTCAGTAGATGACACACGTCTACTGTTTCTTCCCCAAACCAATGAACTCGTCATGCAGGAGTCATAAAAAGTAAGCAGCAATTCAACATAATACATTGCAACGACATCACTCTATCTACTGTATGTTGTGGTCATGCACAAATCAGGCATAACATTATGACCACCTTCCTAATATTGTGTAGGTCTTCCTTGTGCCTCCAAAACAGTTGTGACTCATCAGAGAATGGACATGGGTCTTGTGAGGGCGTCCTGTGGTGTCTGGCAACAGGATGTTGTTAGTGGGGGGCCTTTGAGGGGAGGGTCCTCTGTGGATCATCCCACAGATACTTGATCAGTTTGGGATCTTGTGAATTTGGAGGCCAGGTCAACACCTTGTGCTGTTCTTCATGTTTCTTGAGTTGTTCCTAAAGCGTTTTTGTGTGTGTGCCTATGGGCTAAATCCTGCTGGGGATGGCTGCTGCCGTCAAGGAGTGTCATTGCTATGGGGTGGCGTTGCCTGGTCTGGTCTAGGTGGGTGCTACATGTCCACACGAATGCCAGGTTTTCTAGCAGAACATTGTATTGTCACAAGTCGACCTATGTTATTCACTTTTCCTGTCAATGGTCATAATGTTGTGGCTGATTGATGTATATAAAGTAATGAAATATAGAAGTTATTTCTTATACTTTAGATATTCCAGAGGATGTTTCTAAAATAAGATAAGAATGCGATCCGAAGTTATTAAACTACAAAACTACTCTAAACTAATATCAAATGGTGCTTGACTAAAATAATCAGTGGGTTTATTAGTTATAAATCCAATGTAAAAGTGAAATATTTTATAAAAAATAGTGGCTGTGATGTATAAAAGTCAAAGTGTATCTCAGAAAGACACTTTTTCACTCAGTTTAATCATGAATTGACCACCCCTGTCTTTTTACTCTCCGTGCAGCTGCAGATATTTTCACACACATGAGAAGAAAATGGTGGTTAAAATAACGTAACCGGTGATTTAAGTGTGTTTGTAGGATGCATTGTAGTTTTATACAATGAACGTCGCGCGCCTTGGGTGACAAGCGGAAGAGGTGAAGAACTGGGTGAGGGGGAGGGAAGAGAGACGCTGAGAGAGATGGAGAGAGAGAGAGTATGAGTGAGTGAGTGAGTGAGTAAGAGAGAGAGAGAGAGAGAGAGAGGGAGGGAGGGTGAGAGAGGAAGAGTGCAGGGTGCGCTCCATCCACAGCTTCAGTCAGTACACCGGACCGTCATCCTTGGAGCGGCCGCCTGCATCTCCACCGCGGTGCACTTTCTGTTTCCATCGGGTTTCACGGTAGCGGACGTGGCATGGATACGATTTAAGCCGAAGGGTACCACCGAACCGACTGCACTTTTCATTTTTTATTTTTATTTTAAAACGTCCCGTTATCTCTCCTCCACGGCTGAATAATAATGATGGAGTACTGGAGGCAGTGCGCGCTGTGGCTGATAAACTGCAAGGTGCTCCCCGCTAGCCACCGGGTGACATGGGAGTCTGCTCAGGTATTCGACTTGGCTCAAACCCTCCGGGATGGGGTCCTCCTGTGCCACCTGCTCAACAACCTCAAGCCCCAGTCCATCAACCTGAAGGAGATCAACCTCCGACCGCAAATGTCACAGGTAAGCGACAGCCCTCCTCCCCCCGGCGTCTGCTCCTCGCTCCGACGCCAAACTAGAACTTAGCCACCGGTGCAGAGAGCGCAACCAGACTTCGTGAGATTTACGCCGCTTTAAAGATTCGCCGCTTTTCAGCTACAATGACATAGTTTCCAGAGCAAAACGAAATCGTATGTTATTAAATATAGCCAAATGTAAAATTCGGCACAATAAAATCCACAAATTAGCAAAGGTTTTCACGAATTTTTCAACTTTTAAAAATCTTGTTTACCCCTCGCTACCGATGCCCATTGCGTGGTTATAGTGGCAAGAACACAGTATAAATTAAATATCACAAAACTGTATTAGTTGAAAATGTAGTCGTGCTTGGGTGCGGGATATATGTCAGAAGGAAAATGTTCTCTTTCCAATATGTATAGCGTGTAATTGTTGTTTTATCGCACTGGTATTAAGAGTTAGCAAAGATTCTCTTAAACCGGAGAAAATTTGAACAGAGTTTGGTGGCAATCCATTGGGCCAAGTTTGTGGTATAGCTTATAAAAATCGGGCTATATTTTGATTTTAAACCACTTAGACAACTTTTTCTGACTCTTTTACTTCATTTAACAGTTTAAGTGACTTATAGCGACACTTGTCACTATTACACAATATTGTTTAGCAATAAAGCAGAGCCTCTCAGTGTGGCATATAGGTGATGTTGAAACATGGTGGATAAAGGTTAGGCGGTGATTGTGCTTATAGGATTTTGGATATGTTTGAAAGGAATAGCCACAGTGATAAAGAAGAATTTGTTTTATTACAATGTCGTTTTATTGAGAAATCAAGCAGTTTGCATACTTCTTAGGTTTGTATAGATGGACAGACAGATATAAAGCTGTGGCCACATGGCCCTTGTTTGTCAGATACCATCTGCTTCAATAACAGGACAGCCTGAGCCAGGACCAGATTAATATTCGCCTTCATAACAGAGAATCTGGGAGTCTGGCTTGCTGACAGCACACAGCGAGTTAGACGCTCACCTACTGAGTCTGCAGACCTGCTGTAGGAGTATCAGACTGTACCTGCGAAACGCACACACGGGCTATAGTGTATTACCTTCTAATGGGTCACTCGGTGCTCTCGTATAATGCAAATTAGGTGATTAATATGTAGATATCAGTACTGTGATGTCCTCTGATGGAGAGGCTGGATTATGCTCGTTTCCTGGAAAAAAAAATAAATAAAGCACTCCAAACTCCAGCAGCCAATTGTCTTTCCGCTGTACGGGTTGTGCACGCAGGTCAAGTGGACAATTTCAAAAAGCACAGAGGATTTTAATGTCATCACAGGCAATGAAAGTCCACCATCTCAGGATCTGTTTACCCGGAGATCTCAGTCCAAACTAGATTGGGGCTGAAAGAGGAGCCTGTTTCCAGTGCATTTGCCGCTAGAAGCCATACTAGAACCAGTATCGGCGCCAATAGAGAGACATCAATAGCTCAGTGTTTTCAATCAGTCATGACATAATGACATACAACAGAGCCGCCATGTGTAGAGGGGTTATGAACCGTACTTACGCTCAGCGCCCGGCTTGGCCCGGCCCAGACTGGGTTATTTATAGGCAGACTTTGTTTTATGCATGGCTGAATGGCTTACTCACACCGAGCCAGTGATGAGGATACATTCAGAGGCAAATTAGCATCCGTAGTAGTAGCAGCACAATCCTATACATTTACAAAGTGTGTTTGTACTTGGGTATGTTACGATATACTGCACAAAACTCCTACTTTTGGTGCAGAAGGCTTTCTTTGTGTTATCTGATACCCAGCCATTCCTTTGCCTAATCAATCATTGTGATTGTAACTGTTGTGCATTTCTGTAAAATACCCTAGAACGTACAGTGCATTACTTCCTCTTTCACATCGACATTATAAAGTGAAAAACCTGTCACAAAATGCATTTAACCTCATGACGATGCTGCTCCATTTGTTAAATAAGTATTAAAATGTCCACTTATAAAGAAATGGTTCCTCTGAATAAAGTTTCTATGTATGTCAGTAGATCATGGCTGCCCCATGAGCACATCACTGTTAAAAGAAAAATGGGCATCGGAACAGAGCCCCCTCAGCAACTTTCCTCCCCCCCGTCTCCTCGAAGTTAAATTTACATAACTGAGGGTGGAGTTGCTTCCCTTTCATCCTGCATAATTCATGAGAACCGTGGCAGCTACTTTGTCATTGGCCAATAATAACACATGGGACGCCGCCGCGGCCTCACCCGTGGGACCTTACGAGGGGGAAAGACAAAGGCAGTGAAAGGACAGGGCTACAAAGAGTCTGTCTGGCCTCCGCCGAGGCATCTCGGAGGACATAAAGGGACCTGGAGGGCTGGCTTGCCGCTGTGCTGGGGTTGGCTGCTTAATTAAAGTACAATGCCTCAGTGGCTCTGGAGACTTTCACATGTGTGATGTTGGCATCAGGATGGGCTGCTTCTCTTTTCTTGCAACATTAATTGTGTTTGGATGATTTGTATAGGTTAGGTAATGAGGTGGTGCCGTTGTTAAGGGCAACGCAGAGCCAGGAAACTACTTGTAGGAAAAGCTGTAAAATGATTAGGTGAAGTCGCTGCGATCTGGGGTCTATTTACTGAATGAGCAGGGGGTAATGGACGATGTCCATGCATTTAGCAAATATTGGATGACTGCAGATCCCATGTTTGTTATGTGTATGTATGCAGGAAGCTGCATAGTTTATGAGGTGTACTTTAAGTGTTTAGACAGACAGCTCTCTACATTATATTGTTTGTTGTCTTTGGCAAGAACTAGGGTGTTAAACATTGACTGCAGGTGTGTTTAGGGGTGTTTATTAGTACAAAGATCTTTGGACTTGCGCACTTGGTAGTGCGGACTTGACATGATAATGGAAGTACAGACTTTGGACGCACTACAGTCAATCTGGGATTAGAAAGGTATTGTTCTTTAAGACGCCACTGGGATACCTGGCTGTACTCAAGTCTACACATGTTACCTTGAGATACATCCTCAGTTATATACAGTAGGTGGGGCAAGAACACAGCCCGGTATTTGGACTGTACTTGGACAGATGCGTACTTTGAGTTGGACGAGAGAACGCCCTAGAGTTCCTTGAGATATAGAAATCTCCTAGAAATCTATATGCCGATTCAAATCGATCTTCATTAATGAAGTGGATTCCATTTCCTGCATCCGCTCATCAGAGATCCCTCTAGTCATGCGAAACCGGTCCAGACTGTGCAACGCGATTAGCCCTAGTGCGAGGGGGATACGGAACCTGACAGGAGCTACGACTCTTGAGGCCGTCGTAAAGGCCTGAAAGCTGATTTTAAAAGTACGACGACAGGGCAGAGCAAAGCCGTATGCAGGATGCGCCACACAGAGGAAATACCTCCAAAAATAAATGTGGAATCACCACATATGTCCGAAACTATTTCTGATGCATCATGTATCCAGGCCTTGTGAATCGTAATCGATTCAGGAAATGAGTAGTGATAGTACCTTTTCAGTACTGCTACTGTATTTACGTAGAGGTGAGCTATGTAAAGAGCAGTACTGTCTCCACAGACACCCAATTTATACAGGGAGTTTCACATAATCACATAATCTCATTGGTGGGTTGGCTGACACACTTACATCATTTGTTGATCGACAGTGATTTTTATTGAAATGAAAATCTTTGAAACTTGAAGGGCTTAAGAGGAGCGTAAAGCCAACGTCTCAGCCTCTTTGATCGGAGCTTTACAGGGCAGCAATGAGCCATTAAACGGTCTACAGTCTTGCTTTTCGGCCAGAGAAAACGCCACATAATCATTAGTTGGTGTTGCTCTCGCTGAGTGGAAATCAGGAGCTTAGCTTTAAGAGGAACTATGGATTGCTTGTCATGATGCAACCAACAGACTGTGCGGTCAAATGTGCAGCATGCACTCTTTCCATCCTTCTGTGTCTTGAAACTTTTTGGGTTCTGTTGAATCAAATGTGTTCCCAACCCTTGCTGAGTGAGTTGGCGGCAGGGCACTTTGTGTACTCGTATGGGTGTTTTCTTTTGTCGTAATGAAAAAAAGTGCTAAGAACCAACTCGCGTGAAAGGGGCACTGCCTACGGTGCACTTCAAAACACACAAACAACCGCCCGAGTAAACAGCTGGGGGTTAAAAAAGGTGCATAATCACAGAATTTGATTGAAATTAAAATCCATAACTCGTTAGGCTAGGCAGCCGCCTCGTTTTCCATGACACATCTGCTCGGAGCCTTTCACACAGATCAGCCGTGAGCCTCGACATGCACAGGAAATCAGGAAATGGAATAGAGGAAGGAAGTGAAACTGAGCATGCCCTCGATCGAGCCCAGACCAAAGCACCGAGATGTCAGAGACAATGAAGAGAAAAGCCACCTCTCGCTTCACACAGCAAAGAAAAAAAAAAACAACAACCCACTTTGCTCTTCACATGGTTGTCTTCAAAAGATTTTCAGGGCCCGCTCTTCATTTATGGAAAGTGAAAGTGAGAGAAGGAGGGAGTGTTACGTCTAGTTTTAGCTAGATTTGAGAAGCACAAAGTTGTTCAGAGAAGTGTACTGACACACGGAAACGCTTCACATTACAACATGCAGCAGATGTGCCATGATGACATGACACATTTAAGAGATTCTTATCAGTTAAAGTAATGCAGAGTGATGTAATGTTATTAGATTCCTCGCTTTCCCCCTGATATATTTTAACAGGCATGCAGCAGGTGCGTCGCCTCAAATGGCCCGAATTTGACTCCCGGGTCCCTCGGCAGGTGTATTACATTTGTACACATCGCGCACTTAAGAGGAATACCGCTCCATTATACATGGTACATATGTATATTTGATCAAACTCGGAGCCGAAGTTCGGTGATGAGAAGCGAAAGAAGAGAAGCGGCGGCCTCGCGAAGCAGCAGCGCTCCCTGCAGCAGGCTTCAAAGGCTCTGACGCTCGCGGAGACGTTAGGCAGAGAGAGTGTGGGAGAATGAGAAACACAGAGAGGGGGACGTCTTCATTTTCTCTTTTTGGGCTCTTGCACAATGAGGCAAGTGGGTTTAGCAAACGGGAGCCGCGTCTGCACATTGTTATTCCGTGTAAAAAAGGAAACAAAGGAGAAGAAGATGCTCCAAATGTTGCATGAAAATGCTTTATTGATTCCCAATGTAATTGCAGAGGCTTATTGTGGGATTGTCACGGCAACTGAGACATAAGTTACTTGATAACAAGCCACAAAGATGAAGATAAGTGAACCACCAAGAGCAATGTGTTAAAATTAGACTTGCTCATCTGATCACACTGTACTCGTCCGCTGCCATGCTCTTCATTGTGAATGAACTGAGTGTTTATCTCGTAAACACACTTTTTTAAACCTTCGATGGCGTTAGTTATGGTAGCCTAGTCTGCTAATTCGCATATCCATTAAAGTTATTTCCCTGCACTTTCCCTGCTACAAGGAGAGGAGGGGTTTTTGAGATAGTGTTTGATAATCATCCGCCGACACCAATTTTTATGTATTACGTAATCAAGCCATTACAGTACCGAGCTGATACTTGAAATCTTCCATTATCCTTTTTTTTGTGGAGATAATAAGCTGATGTTGAGTTTTATGCACTCACGCTCAGTGGTGCATAGGGGGATGAAGTTGTTGAGATGTCCGCGTACGATCAGAAAAAGTTTGGTCCTGGCCTCCAAATTCACTAGATCCCAATCTGATCAAGTATCTGTGGGATGATCCCATGTCTCTGATGTGTCACAACTGTTTTGGAGGCTCAAAGGAGACCTACACGATACTAGGAAGGTAGTCATAATGTTACGCCTGACTGCTGTATGCATCTTCTTTGCTACACTTTAAATTTGCATTCTAGCATTGTGCGTACTACAGACTGCACGCCCTTAGTATGCAGCATGCGAGTGTTCACACAGTCCCATGATGACCGCCCCTGACTTGCTGTAGCTCTGCCGCCCTCGTGGATTCATTTTGAGGAAAGGATTGCACCTGTCAGGGTGTAAACACCGCATTACTGCAGCCGGGCATGCCTCGTCGGCGCGAGGCTCCGCAGCCTCCTATTTGCCATTCCAGCGCGGCGTCAAGCGTTCGCGCTGGTTTCTTCCGCCGTGTCATCGCGATAATGTGCACGTCCGTGCGCAGCCTAATGTACGCCGACGTGGACGCAGATACCTCGCAAAAGACAAGATTATGTTGCAGCACACTCGTGCGCGCACACGTGCACAGAGCGGACTGACCTTTCATTCCGTCACCAAGGTAACAAGCCTGAACCACAGCCAGCCGGTAAAGGCTGTGCTCCAGTGCACATTAAACTATAGGTAATGTATATGCTGATTTTATTAGGAGATATGCAGTGGTGGAGAATGTGCTTGCAATCAATATTTATTATGGAAGTGAGTTTTGGCGTGGAGGCGTCAGTTAATCACCGTTGAGTGCTCTGAAAGCTCTCAGAAAGTCAATACTATCTATTATATTTACCGGCAAACAATCATCATCACCGTCATAGTTGACATTTCGTAGATAGGGGCTTTCTCGCGTCTGAGGACACCTTCAGATTACACTACAATTATGAGCAAACACAGAGTAACATTCACAAATGGCAACTGTCATTATGCCCCTATTTTTTTTTAGCTACACGGAAATGTCAAGATGCTATCTGCAAGACATATAAGGAGTTGTGGATGTATATCAAGATATATTAACCTACAGTTCAACCACAAACCATGGTCGTAGCCAGCAGCGGCGCGTGTGCAGTCTTTTCTGTCAGGCTCAGCGTAGTGGAAACCTGTAAGTAGGAGAGGCAGATAACACTGCTGTATGACGCTCTGCAGAAAACTAATGGTAAGACTTTAGAAAGCCTCCATACAGTACTGGAAATGAACGAATGACTGCATATAGCTGTTGTGTACGTGGTTCATCTTTGTGCTCGTGTGTTGACTTGGATAAGACCTTTCCTCGGCAGGAGATTACCGACCCTGTGTCTTTTCCAGTAAAGACAGTTCCAGGATGTGTAAGGCATCCTGTGCTGACTGAGTCAGGGTGGAAATGATGGATGGCTGTTGTCTCTTGGAAATTGGATGGTCCTTATTTGATCCTTGTGTAATGGAGACAGAGAGCGAATAAAAAGAGCACCTGTAGTAGATTAGGAGCATTCATGGCTGCATACACGTATAACACGGCACATATAGGGGATGAGGACAAGGTATAGGGTCATGGAGTATGTCGGCCTGCTTTGCAAATAAAAATTTGTGCAAACTAGGGTTGCAATTAACAATAATTTCAATTTCAATTGATAAGTTACACCGGGCAGCCACAACATTAAAACCACTGACAGGAGAAGTAAATAACATTGATCATCTTGAGACGATTCAGCGTTCTGCTTGGAAACCTTTGGACCTGGCATTCATTCGTGTGGATGTTACTTAGACATGTAGCACCCACCTAGACCAGACCAGGAACCCCCACCCCATAGCAATGACACTCCTTGATGGCAGCAGGATGCAGCCTGAAACAGGCACACACAAAAACGCTTTAGGAACATCTCTACAAACATGAAGAACAGCACAAGGTGTTGACCTGGCCTCCAAATTCACTAGATCCCAAACTGATCAAGTATCCTATGGGCCCCTCCCCTCAACCCATAGGACCCAAAGGCCCCCCACTAACAACAATCTGTTGCCAGACACCACAGGACACCCTCAGAAGGTCCATGTCCATTCTCTGATGAGTCACAACTGTTTTGGAGGCACAAGAGAGACCTACACAGTATTAGGAAGGTGGTCATAATGTTATGCCATGTTTTGGCAAGAAAATGCGCAACTGTTCAGTGCATTACTCCGAAAATATCACGTCCACATCAGTCAGACCCTACCCTACACCTGAATGGACACCAACACCTGCACGGGTCAGACAGCGCTTGGCTTCGCTCTGTCAAGAAACACAGCAGAGCATTAGTCACACCTTTTTTTTTTTTTTTTTTTAACACATTGTTCCAAGAGGTAGAAAATCACAGACTGTGAAAGGCCGAGGATGAGAAGGAGGAGAGAGATGCTGCCTTCCATTCATTCCATTTCATTTAGTGCGAGGCACAGTTTACAGGGCGTTCCCTCCTTTATCAGACGCTATTTTTTTCGTTCTTCTTTTGAGGCAGTCTCACAGACTTAAGCTGAAGCTGCTTGACCTGTGTTGCCATAGCCAAGAGGTTTCATATCTCACACAGTAGCACTAATTCAATTCCCGTATCTGGTTGGGGGGGATGGGCTAAGCTTTGTGTATGTGTGGGGGGTCACTGGGGTTAAAACCAGGATTTAATGGAAAATGGCTTCTGAGACACTTATTGGTGTTGTGGGGGAGGTACAAGGTTTCCCCTTATTGCCTCATTGTCACAACATAAAAGGGACAGAGAAGCGTGGGGAGGTATGTGTTTAGCCTTTGTGTTGTGCAGATGATGCTTTTGTAGTGTGGGCAAGGAAATCAAAGCCTTTCAAAATCGTATCTAGCAAAAATATCCGGATGTTTTTTTGTCAACTGCAGTTCTTCCTGTGTTTGTTCACTGTAAATGTCGGTGAAGCCGATGAACGGATTAGTTTTTTTATTAACCTTTGTGCGTGTTGATGTTGTCACTTTGCGAAGGTATCCTGTTGTGTTTCGGAGAACAGTACGGAGCAAGTTATGCTTGTAGACTCACAGGAAGAAAGATGAGAAAGAATCTGTGTTTTTGTTTATTTCTTTCGCCCATAGCGTTACATACTCCGCAAGAACAGAGAAATTTGTTCGTTTCCTCAAGGTGGCAAGAACGAGAACAAAGTTCGTTCTGGCCGGGACGTTTATACGTCACGAGAAACATCTTTTGCGACAGACGTGCTCCTCTGTGCACAACGTCAGGGCTACGCTTTTTTTCCCCCGCATTAACCACACCCGCTTCCAATTTCTGACCAATCACAGAATAGCTGTCGGGCACCACTCGAGAAAAAAGTTCTGCCCAGATGATGTGTCGAGAACAAGCTGCGAGAACTCCCAAACTGCGAGAGATTATGTAACAAGATTCACATTCCATCACCTTATAAAGATGATATTAGGAATTTAGCAAACGATTTCCTGTTTACACATCCAGAATTCTGGGAATGGGAATTAAATCGTACAAAATAAGTCCAATATTCGCTTTCCTTTTAGCTCTGCTTTGGTCTCCACCTACTCATGAGGAAAATATTTTGCTCACCAGCTTGTTACTTAACTTAAAGCAGCGTGTACTGGCGTTATCAGAACATTTGTGTTGAAAACAACCGCCTTCTGCATCTGGAGTTTAGCTCGATGGGAGCCAAATCAGGAACGCTATGGGCTGTGAAACCAAAACAATCAACTGAAAGATGCTAAAACGCAGGCAGGGTGGAAATGTGTTGTGAAGCATTAATTCAAATTCCAAGTTCTCATAATCCTTGTACAATTTCTTTACATACTGAATGGGACAGTTAGTAAGCACGCAGAGCTACAGCTAGAGCTACTTCCCAGCCAAACGTCTACTCACCTACACCAATCAGCCACAACATTATAACCACTGACAGGAGAAATGAATAACATTGACCATCTTGTGACAATACAATGTTCTGCTGGGAATCTTTTGGACCTGGCATTCATTCATGTGGATGTTACTTAGATATGTAGCACCCACCTAGACCAGACCAGGCACCCCCCCACACCCCATAGCAATGACAGTTCTTGATGGCAGCAGCCACCCCCAGCAGGATGCAGCCTGACACAAGCACACACACAAAAATGCTTTAGGAACAACTAAAAAAAACATGAATAACAGCACAAGGCGTTGACCTGGCCTCCAAATTCACTAGATCCCAAACTGATCAAGTATCTGTGGGATGATCCACAGAGGCCCCTCCCCTCAACCCATATTACTGTCACCAGACACCCTCAGAAGGCCCATGATTGAGTGTTAACCAGTGAGCCTGAAAAAACAGTACAGTCACTTTCCGGGAATCATGATGAGATAAAGAGGTGATAAAGCGGTCGTCGCTAACTAGCAGGGCATATTCAGAGTCATGAGCGACTGGAAAAAGTGACCGGGAAGTCCGTGTGCATGCAGTGTCACTGTTTTTTCAGTCCCCTGCCGCCGTAAACCAACACTCTGCACTCAGTCAAGAACACCTTTAAATGCGATACGACAGCGTATTTCTCGAATGAAAAGCTGCTGACTGCCGCTTCGTGTTGACAATACTCTATTAAGATAAATAAGATGATGAGCGTCTGGCCTGGCTGTCCTCGGTGTCTGGAGAGAGAGAGAGAGAGCAGTGTTTTTGTCAGTGTCAGCAGACCATCGCCTACCTTCCACCTCCCATTTCCTGGCTACACAGCTGACAAAAGCTCCGACATGACACGGATGTGACCTGACCGCTTGGCTCATGACTCAAAAGAGCAACACAGATGAGGTGTGCGCATGACGTGATTCACACCGGAGGTTTGAACGTGATCGAGTCATTAGTAACTCTCCTATGCGTATCATGGGTTTCCTCTTTGTCATTTCCCCTTTACTTCCTGACACTGCTTTTAGTGCACACACACAAGCTACACAGAGGGCTTTTAATACCCAGATCTGATTCCATCTCGGGCTCTGATTCCCTCTGCATTTGTCTCATTGTCATTAATTGAGGCCCAACGAGGTTTAAGCGGCGATACGGCCAAAACTCTTATGTGGCTGCGCGTACATCATATGAGAGAGCAAGATTTCATTAAGCAACACAATACACGCAGGGGCCGTAAAAGGCTCCAGCTTGTTGCTATGGAGCTTTGACTTGTATGAAGGAATACATAAGCAGAAACCGAATACTTATTGTGGATCCAGAGCACGGCCGGGCTCATATCAAAAACACAGTAGCGAGACAGCTTGTCTTACAAGATTTTTTTTTTTGCGCCTCGTATTCCACATGGATGGGCTTAGAAATGAAATGCACTGGAGGGATTTTAAACCCCCATACCATGTTTTTTTTTTAGTATAAACTATGCACTTTTATTCAAACCATGTCAGTTAGTGTCCTTGGAGCTTGAACCTCAGACGTTGTAGCTTAATAATTCCTTATTCAACATAATGAAGTGGCTTGTTGGTTTCATTAAATTACAAGAATAGGTACACTAACATTATTGGTTGTGGTTCAGTATCACTCGGAGCCTGACTGGTATTTCAGGCTGATTGTCATCATGAACTCATAACACAAACAAGAACGTTCAGTAAGGATCCCCTACACCAATCAGCCACAACATTATGACCACTGACAGGAGAAGTAAGTAACATCAACCATCTTGGGATCATTCATTCAGTGTTCTGCTGGGAGACTTTTGGACCTGGCATTCGTTTGTGTGGATGTTACTTAGACATGTAGCACCCACCTAGACCAGGCCAGACACTCCAACCCCATAGCAATGACACACCTTAATGGCAGCAGCCATCCCCAGCAGGATGCAACCTGACACAGGCACACACCATCAAAAACTAACCCTAACCCTAACCCCAAATTCACTAGATCCCAAACTGATCAAGTATCGAGTGAGCCCCTCCCCTCGACCCATAGGACCCAAAGGCCCCTCCTCTATCAACATCTTGTTTCCAGACACCACAGGACACCCTCAGAAGGCCCATGTACATTCTCTGATGAGCCACAACTGTTTGGAGGCACAAGGGAGACCTACACATTATTTGGTCATAATGTTATGCCTGATCGGTGTATATGCATTCAGGGGACAGTGTTTTACGACCCACGAAATGTTTACATTCATTAGAAAAACTCGCTTGCAACACTTGATCTGGACGTAAGCAAGGAAATGTTTAAGTGAAACAGAATGCATTCCTTAGACGCTTAATCACGGCGACGCTAAAGTCAGCTTACTTGGACGCAAAGGCCACTTTAAACAGCGGAACTGATCAAAATCATACCGTTTGCCATTTTTCATGGCCTGATCTGGCGTCACCCTGCAGTTAACAACTACCTCTAAGTAGCTCTGTGGTTTTGTGTTCGTGCCTTCCCACGTCGTATTCATCATAAGCCCAAGATTTCCATTTGACGGCAGCGTAACTCTCACCAAGAAAGAGGGTATTTCCCAAAATGTGAAAATATTGGTTTAATATTGAATGCAGCATAATTGAATCAACTTTTGACGTTTCCTCTTGAAGGTTGAGCGCTTTGCGTACGCGTGTGGTTGCAGCATGGGAAATGTTGTAACCACCAGCTCAGTTCCACTTGAACTAATGCTACAGATGTGGAGGTGTGGAATTCAAAGTGTAATTGATTGAATTTTAAAATATTACTTCTTATTTTTATCCAGAACACAGTAGTTGTCTCTATATTTCTTCCATATTCATTATTTTATTACATGTTGTCTTCATATGAGTTAAACTGCATCTATGCATCTATGCCGTATCCATGCATCTGCAACAAACTCACACATTAGGCCACTTACTAACACCGGAGAAAAGCAGCCAGCCTGCAAATGGTCATCCGGCTTCACTCTTGTTAGCACAGCCCCCACCCCACCACCACCACCACCACCGCCGCCACCGCTATCTTCGGCTCAGTGCAGCTGAAACACTGTCTTTCATATGTGCTCTGTGAAGCTGCTTCCCTCTGATAATATTCCGAGGTCCTCTGGGACACTCCAGAGACTCCAGGCAGACAAGATGTGCTTGTCTGATAAAAGAAAGTGATGTGTACAAGTGTAAACATTCAATATTATTCACTCAATGCCGGCTTGCCGCTCCACTCTTATCTGGAGCTCGCTGGCTGGGGGGGCTTTTCTCCCTCTTGTGAACCCATCTGTAAACCTAATTCAATTGGAGTGGGGAGACATTTTACATTTGATGCATGCTCTGTGCAGGCATGGCATGTTTTGTTCCCCCGCCATTGGGGGCAAAGGTGTGCCGCGCATAACAAAAAAAGGTCCTCGGCCGAGCTCTTTGTTTTCTGAAATCACGCAAATCGTCAAACGTAATTATAGCCGAGCGGATGAGTATGGACTTCGCATATTAGCAGCACGGCAAACCTTGTGCTCTGGTTACGAAACAGGAAACGGCTAATGAAATCCATTTCCCTTTTAACCTGTTACCCAAGAAGAAAAAGAAGAAGGCGATGGTGACAAGTCATTGTGATATGGAAACGTATCTCTGGAGAGAATTTAGGTTAGATGCATGGAAGCAGTGACTGTACTGAATGGCATTTTGAGTAGTGGAAGGAGGACTTAATAATAAAAATCCCATGAAACTAAACTGTGAAGCTAAACCTTACATGAAATCTTTTATTCTTTTTTCAGGATTAAAATAATATTACGGTCTTTTTCGGCATTTTTCCGACACGTGGTGCCCATGGGCTTTGAAATAATGCCTGTTTGTTGCATCTTTAGCTGCCATTTCCTCCCACTCTGTACGTACAACAATGCGGTGTTTCCACTTGTCTGTGACCAAAAAGCTTCACTGCACGAAAGCACAAGCCACAGCCGTGCAGCTGGTCTTGCATGATGAGTCTATGGTGGCTATGATGACTTGCTGTTAGGGATGACAGAGTCATGATCACGAGATCGCTATCTGCACCAATCTGAGCATTTGTTTTAAACGAGCGGCTCGGTATAGGGCTTCAGCCAAGCCTGACCTGTGATATTTTAGGGGTGCCAACCAAAACCACATCCTTGCAGCGTCAAAACGCCTTATTCCTCTTTGTTGCCTGGCATCAAACCTGCCAAAACATAAACATAGACATAATCTGTCTGCTGAGAAATGTATATAATATGCAATGTGGATGTTTGATGTGGTGGTAGCAGGTGATTGTTATTCAATACTACCAGCCCATTACTGTAGTACCACGATATGAGCTACTGTCGCCTACATTAGCTTTGACAGCCCGTTCATTGTCCTTGATACAGTCACACGGTGCACACGTGGTTTAGGAGAATAGGTAAGGTAAGAAAAGCCCTTATGAGTCTCCAGGGGAAGACTTTCAGTATATATAAGATCGGATCGGGACTCAGATCAGCCGATACTCAATATTAAAAGATCGGTATCAGATCGCGGGGCAATGGAACTTAATCGTAACGTCCCTGCTTGTTGCATTTGTAACCCGTATGTCAAAATCCAATTTCTTGCAGGTGTCGTTTTGCAGCACGTGACTGATAGAGTGAAATAGCAGCCTCCAACGCTCTGCACAGACACCCTGGCTAGAACAAAAAAAAATAATGGGCGGGTGTGATATTAACACATTTACAACACATTTAAAGATTAGGTCATCAGTTAAACCCAGTCCCAACGCTGTGGTAGACAATTTTGTGGCCAAACTGTATATTCTCTTCATTCAGAGCCATTTTTGCTTCTTCCTTTACGAACTGCAGGAAACCTAGCAGGCACGGATGCAGCATGTTGGCTAACTACAGCGTGCTGACACGTTCCCTTTCACATAAGAGTGATAATCATCTCAGAAAACTTTACTTTGGGCTTACTTAGAACTTCTGGCCTCATTGATGTTTTGTAATGTTGTAATTTCTGGAGCAGGGCGGCACAGCGGTGTGGTGTTTAGCACTGATGCCTCACAGCAAGAAATTTCTGGGTTCAAATCCACCTGTGTGGAGTTTTCATGTTCTCCCTGTGTCTGCATTGGTTCTCACCAGGTACTCCCGGCTTCCTCCCACCGTCTGAAGACATGCTCATTAGGTTAATTGGTGATTCTAAGGTGTGAGTGTGAATGGTTGGCGACCTGTCCAGCCTGACGACAGCTGGGATAGGCTCCAGCCCTCCTGCGTCCCTTCACAGAACAAGCAGTTGCAGAAGATAAATGAACGAACGAATGAGTTTCTGGAGCGAGCCTCATTAGGGACATTAGGAAAAAGATTTAAGTTGCAGACGAGGCAAAAAAAAAAAAAAAAGAAGAATCCCCAGTAAATGACCTTGTTCATTAGTAGAGTAACTTATTGATCATTTGATTTCATGTCTCAAGGTGCAGCCTCGGCTGTAATTAAGGTCACAGTGTGTGAAAATTAGCTTTCCTGGCCTTTTGTTTTCATTTTCCTTGGTGTACATTACACTACTTTATTATTGCTAACTACCGGGGGGAATACAGGCACAAAATTGAGCCCATATTTTGTGCGATTACAGAATTTTGTTGCTTGCACCTGTTATGTTGATGGAGGCAATATTCTTTCCCATTTGCCATCCCTCAAAGCTGACGTCCGACTTTATCAGCGGCAGTAAATAAGCCTTTATCTCCCTGCTCTGTGGAATTATCCCTTTCTAATTACACACCGCTACCCTGCCCTATCTCAACAGGAAACACATCGCATTAATGAAACAAGATGCCCTCATGGCGCTCATAAGCACTGATTCATCCATCTTTTAGAGCTGTCCTCGGCTGGCGGCAGTGAAACCTCGCAGGCAGAACAGAAACGCAGTAGTATCTGAATCCTTTGAGTGGTGCCAGCAGAGGCCCACACGTAGCCATATGAAAATGAAATCGAAAGATAATTACGCCTCATATCCTTTTCCGTGTATGTTGTTGTCCCGACTGTATTTCGACGGCGGCTCGATCACCGATGAACGTTTTCTGTCTTTCCCAACACAGTTCCTGTGCCTGAAGAACATCAGGACCTTCCTGGCGGCGTGCAACGAGGTCTTCGGCATGAAGAAAAGCGAGCTGTTCGAAGCCTTTGACCTCTTCGACGTCAGGGACTTTGGAAAGGTAAGGCAGAAGCAGTTGGAGGCTTGTTTTTTTTTTTTTTTTTTCTGGTAACGACAGCCTGCATCCACCCTCGCTGTGCATGCCAGCTGTCCCCAAAGAGTGCGCTGAATTAGTCAAACGTGCTTCTGCGCCCACTCTTGCCTTTGTGTGGAACTTATACTCAAAAAATATTTATAAAGGAAAGAGCTCACTTTTATTCAGCTTGGATTTTAAATTATAATGATGTGTAAAAACCCAGCGCTCCATTTAGTAAAGATTTATACAAGCCTGACTGATGCAGCAGCCAAGTTTTGGATTATCTTTGTCATTGTTACGGCAATTTCAGCTGCTTTTGTTTCTTATCTTGAGTCTATCATTACAAGTGCTAATAAACAGTCTGATGCCACATTGCAGCTTTCCTCTCTTCTAAATTCGTGAGCCAAGGTTGAAGTCGGCAGCATGACCCAGCAGTTTAATCGCTTCCTCTCATTAAAGCGAAAAAGCCTTGTCGTGCCGACTTTACGAGGGGTTAAAAGTCTGGCCTCGGGTTCATTACTTTGATAGGGCTCTCGGCCCGTTGTGCTTGCGGCGGCTGTGGAAGTGTCTGCGGCTCCCTGACAGCCCTGCTGCTGCTGCCCTCAAGAAGTCCCCAGGAGGTTTAATTAGAAATCGCAGCCTTGAGCAGAGACAGAGTTCGGTTGGCTCCTGATTGACGTGATGGGCTCGTGAGGCGACAGGGTCATGTAGCCGTAGTAGTCCAAAATGGGTGTGTCAGAGCGAGAAGCTCATAAAGGCCGGCGAACATATTGACTGATTTGTCATGAGCCTTAAAATCATTTATACAGAACAACCACATCACCTGAAAAGAAATGACCATCACGTAAAGCCACTTCCTGTGTCTTTCACGGTAAACATGAAGAAGAAGAGTTCTTTTGAACTTCCCTTTTCAAGGCAAACAGGTCAAGAGACTCTTCCAGAGAAAATTATATTAAAGATAACAGTTTATGAAATGAAGACTTCTTAAACTGCAACTATTAGCTGCAAACTTTTGTTGAACCAGCTGTGTTGCCCTCCCTGCTGAATCCATGTCCACGTCTGAATTGAACTTCCCAGCTTATCTGCTCATTGATTAGATCGTAATGAGCAAAATCATCTAAGTGGCCCCAGTGGTGGCTGGTAATTGGCCAATATCCAACAGAAATACCCCTTTAATGAAGACTCTGACTTATACGTCTCTATGAACCATTAATAATGCAGCATGTTCAGTTCTTTGGGAAAAAAAAAATATATATATATGACCCTAAGAATTAAATGAAAACGAGAAAAGAAATAGTCACCAGCACATTCTTTATCTCTACTCGAATGTTCTTTTACTAAGCTGAATTAAGTAGCTGGGAAAATTAAGTCATCTATTCATTAAGTCATTTATAATTTAAACACATTTGGACGAGGCAAGTTGGCGAGTGTCTTTCTTTATGCTGGAAGGGGGGAAACATTTTCATTAGCTTGCAGTGGCTTGGTGGATGGGGATATGCAAATATAAATCTTTGTCCTCGCTCCGGGGAGACACACTCAAACTGCTTTTGAGGACTTACTCGGGCTTGTGATCTTTCATTCTTTTGCTTTTCTCTTGGAACTTCAAACCCAGTGTTGTTTTCTTGCAGTCGATATCAATGCTACTCTCATGTCTGTGTGCTTAATATGAAGCTACAGCTTAGCTTAACTTAGCTTAGCTTAGCTTATCTTAGCGACAAAAAATTGGGGGGCAAGTGGCCACTATTAAGTACGTGTGTTTACACCTGGTGATCTGTGTGCAAATATTGCATATAATTTGGGGTTCAGTAGAATATCTTAACAGCTCCTGTCTCTACTCGATCTCTACTGTTGTTTCAGAACCATGAACAACACTGTTTTTTATGTGTGCGTCACGACTTGGGCACAAGTTATTGTCTACTCATCTCAGACCTGATGCTAGTTATTTCTAGGACCTGCACAAAACTCAGATTACACCTTGAGCCCTGGAAGCTTCCATTTGCAACGTAATCTGCAGCTGTAAAAGGTAAAGGTGCTTGAGCAAACACATCATAACATGATCACGTCAGTAATCAAACCACATGCCGATACCTTATTTAAAGACAGAATCACACACAGTGTACTCACATTCAACAGTTTCCTTTGTTAATCATCGTTTACCCCCGTCTCCAGTCTCTGTGATAAGTTAGCTTGTTAGCTGCTAGCTGTAGCATGGTGTGACGAAGGAGGGCTAACACTGTCTTGAAATCGGGTCACGCTCACAAGTTGTGATGTGTTTACTGACTTGTTCAGAAATTGTTGGAAGTGGATGGCGAGTAAATGTATTGTAATTTAGTCTTACTAAGTGTCAGCGTCATCCTGCTAAAATATTAGCCTCAACGTCAGCAGTTGCTAAGCAGCAGTTCTCACGACTTTAACGCCAAGCACTTGTTGTACATGTGATTTCCATGTTGTAATAATAAGCTCAAGATTTCTATTAGAAGGCAACGTAACTCTCGGCAAGGAAGCAGAGCAGGGTATTTCTAAAATATTTTTAAGCCCAAAATGAAATTAGATGCCAAGTACTGAATGTTCTGTTTCTCCATCTCTCTATCTAACTTACGCCCAGTTAGGCTTTTCACTTTGTCCCCGGCCAGTTTCACCTGACACTCTCTTTTCAAGCGCTGATTTATTTTCAGTATTTGCAATTCTTAATTCTGCCCTCATTTCCCTGCAGCAGTTTCACTTGACTCTCGATACCCAGTATGAATCTCACATCTCTGAAATTAGACTGCAGGCCGGTCGGTAATCCTCGCCCGGCTCGCTTTGCAGAGGTTATTGGCGTAAGGGGAGAGAGAGGATGAAGATGCCATTCGTCTGCAGCACTAGTATTTTTGTTGTTTTTTTGGCTTTGTTTTAAAAATAGCTGCCAGACTGATCATGAATAAAACATCCGTGCCCGTAGAATTTCAGACAGCCTTGATGGAGTCTGGGAGAGACACTGTGATGGGCTTTAACAGTCACACTGTGTAATCTTAAGTTCTTGACTTCTCTACCTTAAGAGCTGAGAAGAAGAAGCAGCAATGCTCTTAGAAAACATGACCAGACTTAAAAATAGAGTGTTTCAAGAATTTACTGTAACAGCTTTGGGCCGGTTGGATTAAAACTGTAGCTGCTCTAAAATACGAGGAAAACATAGAGACAAATACAGCAAGCCTGTGTGTAGCCCTTCCTCCTCGGCGAAAGAACATCTGGTTTGCACATCTGTCTTGTAGACACATGAGGGCTGGTGGGCTCTGTAGAGAGAAGAGAAACTTGGCTGCAGAGGCCATGCACTCATAGTGATACACACCTGGCAGCGGGAGAGAGGGGAAGGGTGAGAGAGCACCAGAGTTGATGGCGTAAAAGATTTACAGAGGACAGAGAGCAACTATATCCATGCGCTGTTTTAAGTGTAAGCTTTTCACCGTGTATCAAGAACAAGTTGTCTGGAAATTGTATTTCACCGTCGGCATGACAGCGCTTTAACATATCATATCAGGTTTCTTCACTGAATCCAACGTTAAAACCACCTGCCTTGATATTGTGCAGGTCCTCCTTGTGCTGCCAAAATGGCACCGACCCATAAAGAGGCTGACCTCTGAGGGCTGACCTAAAATGTCTGAACCGGGACATTGGCAGCAGATCCAATGTGTCCTGTGGTTTGTGGGGTAGGACCTGCTTGTAAATGGTATTTGGCACACAATGAGACATCTACTCATTCATTCACACGAGGAAAACACACGTTCTCACGTCACTGTTGAACCGATTGTACCACTAACCCTCCGGTTTTGTTTTTGAAGCATCTGGCATCGGTCAAAGTCCAGATCAATACTAGGACCCAAAGTTACCCAGGAGAAAATTGTTGTTGTACTAGCCTTCACCTGCAGGGGTTTTAAGATTTGGCTGATAGATGATATGGTGATGTACACCGATCAGGCGTAACATTATGACCAGCTTCCTAATATTGTGTAGGTCTCCCATGTGCCTCCAAAACAGTGTCCTGTGGTTTCTGGCAACAGAATCTTGTTAGTGGGGGGGCCTTTGGGTCCTATGGGTTGAGGGGAGGGGCCTCTGTAGATTAGGCTTGTTCCAGTGCATCCCACAGATACTTGATCAGTTGCGGAGCTAGTGAATTTGGAGGCCAAGTCAATACCTTGTGCTGTTTTTCTTGTTTTTTTTTTTTTGAGTTTTTGTGTATGTGCCTGTGTCAGGCTGCATCCTTCTAGTGATGGCTGCTGACATCAAGAAGTGTCATTGCTATGGGGTGGGGATGTCTGGTCTGGTCTAGGTGGGTGCTACATGTCTAAGTAACATCCACATGAATGAATGCCAGGTCCAAAAGTTTCCCA
The DNA here is from genome assembly GCF_963514085.1 of Chelon labrosus. Classification (NCBI taxonomy): domain Eukaryota; kingdom Metazoa; phylum Chordata; class Actinopteri; order Mugiliformes; family Mugilidae; genus Chelon; species Chelon labrosus. Next base: position 7,630,041 of record NC_140351.1, on the reverse strand, counting down.
GCAGAACACTGAATTGTCAGAAGATGGTCAGTGTTATTTACTTCTGCTGTCAGTGGTCGTAATGTTATTCCTGATCGGTGTATATAGTTGATCGGCATACATGCAGTCAGTACAATGTCATGGTCAAACTGAATCTTGCATGAAAATGCACCTAAAATGTCACGACAAGTGTTGATGTACCCAAACACATAGATAGGAAACTGTATTTTTTTTTGTTCCGTCAATAATTCCTTTGTTGTTTTTTAACTCCAAAGATGGCTACCACATGTATGCACCACCTAGATGGATCAAAATCTTTTGAGGCTAAAGGCATAAAAACCAAAGCATGATGTGCATACAGTGTGGTGGGAAGGAAATACTGAGAACAAGGAACCAGAAGCTGAAGATGTCATCCAGCTTTAAGTGCGCTCTCCTGGTCTCGTGTAAAAGCCGTCACGCATCTTTGGTTGTGACATGAATGAAAATATATGCTGCCATCATCATCCCTGGCAGTGATTGACCAACCATCTCACTTCTAGTTTATTGCTAATTCCAGCTTGTTTCAAAATAGAATCAAAGTGCTGACGGGAGCTTTCCATGCTGTCACATGATGGACAGTTTCTCAGTACTTGGAAAGTAGAGTTGTTGTCAGGGGGATTTTGTTGTTTGACTGTTTTGTGACAGTCATGCCGTTTCCCTTACAGTACCTTCATATAGCATGAACTCACTGACTCTTAGCAGGAATGCAAAGAAGCATTTTCCAGACTTGCTGAAATAGTCATTTCTTTATTATTTCCAAATAATCTAATATTAAATATAGATCCTACACGAAGGCCATAGGCAGCGGAGACGCAAAGCACATCTGGATGCTTGATGAACACTCTGACCTCACATCGTCTGCTGCGTTCCATTCTGTGGAGTATGCAAATCTTTGCCGTGTCTTTACAGGGGCCAGGAGGTGCCACACCTGCATGTCTTCAACCGTAAAATATGTAAATAATCTAGTAAAAATGAATGTTGCGTGCTTTCGCCTTGCAGCTGCATCCAATTCATCCATCTGCAAAGAAATCACCACGTGTTTACTGTAGATGTCGAGATGCCTCATTAATCAGACAAGAGTTTCTCCGTTTCCTGCCACCTATTCAGTCTACGCGTATTTTGAAGTAGCCCCCTTTACAAATACCGCATCAGTTCAGCACTTTTAGGGTCTGCTCTACTTCTGTCTTCTTCCGCTGCCTTTGCATCCTTTTTTTTTTAGGCAAATGAAGACGTTGATTACGTGTTGTGCTTTTTTAGTGAAGGGTGGAAAATGACACACAGGGGTAAGAAAAGATGCAAAGTAAGAGGGAGGCAGACGGAAAGAGGTTATTGATTAGTGTCTTCCTCCTCGGTTGACTGTGATAAATTTAACCGTGGAAACCTACTAAAAGCTGATGCATCTCCTGGCTAGCCCCTTTCCCCGCCCCCCCCCCCCCCCCCCCATCATTTCTCCCTCTCTGTCTCTTTCCTTTGTCCTTCAGCTGTGCTCTCTCCAGCAGATCTGTGTGGTCAGATATCATATGTCTGCAATGTGCTAATGGGTACTTGGGGTGTATCTTGGTACGGCAAGGCTAATCTGCAGGAACAGCGGTACGCAGTTGCTTTGGAAGCACTTTTTAATAGCTGCCAGTAGGGTTTATCAGCGTAGCATGTGATCAATATATTGACTTGATATTGGCCTTTTATTTAAAAAAAAAAAAAAAAGTGTCGTCATCATCCCCCTCCTTGGATGCGGTAGAGATTCCGTCCCGATCGTTGCTAACGCCAAGTGGATTACCAGAGGAGTCTTTCCAGCAGGGTGTGGGAGGTTTTTACTTTATAGCTTTGTCAGTGTCAGGCGGTTAAACCTGCAATTAAACCGTCAGTCTAATGGAGCCGTGCGCCCGCCTACAACAGATTAATTGGTCTGGCTTTTAAAGCACGGCCTTATTTTCACACTATCGTCCAAGGGCTTTTTTCTGATCTGAGACAAACGCAACAAAAGAACCGCTAAATGTAAGAAAAGCTGAAATTATGTAATTTTTGGACTCTAAAAACGTGGCCCGAGTTGGCCTCTGCAAAAGCAGTTGGTTCGATTTTATTGGCCGACAGCTGTGGAACAGGCTTTAAGCTGCGTTAAATTTAATAATGACCACATTCCAATTGTATTGTGCATGCAGGCTCATTAGCACGTCAGCGTTTAACGGAGCCATGTTTTTCTGGCATTAGTCTGTCTGTTTGTGACAACTCTCTCTCTCTGGACTTCAGGAATACAAGGGTGTCGTCTGCATACGCGTTTACATATAGAAGGACTGACGGCCAGACATTTATACCGCTGGAAGTCTCAAATACACATTTACTTGCAATAATTGGGCTATGGGAAACTATGTTAGAAAGGAGTCCATGCTTGAAATCCAACGTATATCCTTCTTGTTGTGATGCAACATGATTTCTTGCTTTAGTTGGTACTTTAAAGAAGTCTCCACAGTCTGGTTTCTGTGGAAATTGCGTCGCTAAATAGTGTCCCAGTCTCTTTTCTTGAGAAAAGCTCCTGGCTCCTCTTTCTTTCACTCGCAATGCATTTGAACTTAAAGTTCTCTCCAAAACAATTTGACAGAACCTGCTGGGATGAAGCTGTGCTGAAAGCTCTGTGTATAATTCACGACGTCCCAGTGACTCACTGCATGGCAGCTGCTTCCACTGGAATCATACGTCTCATGTGAACTGTCTTTCTTCATGTGTGAATGCGCGCACTCATGCAAAGAAAAAAATGTCACACACACACACACTAAAAACCAACCAAGCCCAATCATGGCTTACCGAAGATCACTCATCCTCAGAGCTCCCTGCCTCTGCGCTCGCCAGCTGCAGAAAAAAAAAAAATGGATTGTCTCTTTGATTGTTTCAGGGTGTCGGAGAAATACTTCTTTGATGATTGTGGACATCTGTTTGATTCCTGCGTGAGCTAACTGGATGTCTTTAGCTGTGGCGCTGCACACACACACTCACACACACCTAGAAAAGCAGAAATGTCCCTCTTGCTATGGGGAGCAGGTGGCTTTGGCTATGAATGTAATAGCTGCGGTCGAAATATGTTTCCAAAGGCATTTGTAACCCTGAGAAAATCTCTGACTACATACAGCACACAGCTATAAGGTCAGTATCCTTAAAGCAGCAATACAGATTAGGGTTTCCCCGACATTTAGTCCACCCTCATGTGGAAACCAGACAAAATGATTTGAGTTTAATGCTATTTATGGAAAATTAGCAGAAACCTGATATTGGCTCCAGCGTGACTGGAGTGCACTCATCTTCAACATGTTGTTACACTCATACAAAGCTATAAAAATGATTCTTCTGATTCTGATTTTCTGACGTTTAAAATGCCACATGGACCATTTTAAATGCCTGCTTATGAGCGAGTGTGTGTTCTAGCGTTTGCATATGTGTGTCTCTGTCTGCGTCTGTGTGTGTGTGTGTGTGAGCGTGCATGCTAGAGCGGCTCCCCTGTGGACGGACTCATCTCAAGTCTCAGTAAGCAGCAGGAAACAGGAAGAGGAAACGGTCACCGCAGAACCCCTACGGAGGGTTGTTTCTTTTTTCAGCGTGAACACATTCAAATTCTAGTTAAGGTGTAATCGGTGTGTGGGTGTGGGTGTGTGTGTGTGTGTGTGTTTGCGTGCGTGTCTGTAGACGTGCAAAAATACATCCCCTGATGTGTTGTATTTCTCACCAAGGCCTCATGGGGCCAACAAGCTTGTCAAGACCTATATTTTGTGTGTGTGTGTGTGTGTGTGTGTGTGTGTGTGTGAGAGAGACCAAGAAGGTTGGACTTCCCCTAAATTTCTCTGGCTTCCCTCTGTGTTGTCCTGTCAGAGGCTCCATCAAGTACTTCCTGTGACTGGGCCCCCGGCCCCTGGAAGTGGAAGCGTTTGTGTGAATGTCAGAGACTTTATGACACACAGAATTTGTAGGGGGATTTATATTTATATGCTTAGTCGTTTTTTGTGGTGCGCGCGTGTGTGTGTGTGTGTTAACAGGGTGTATTGTATATCCTTGCCAGTTCAAAGGGAACCTCCCAGTGCGCGTGTTGCACATAAACCCCGCATGCAGCCGTTCTGTGAAAAGACTAAAAAGGATCTTACTTATTTAAAAGGTTAAAATCCATTTGAGCCTTTCCAACTGCAGATAAGCGTCCATCTGTATTTTTTCTGTGTACAAGTGTAATACACCAATCAGGCAAAACATTATGACCATGTCCCTCCAAAACAGTTGTGACTTATCAGAGAATGGACATGGGAACTTCTGAGGATGTCTTGTGGTGTCTGGCAACAGAATGTTGTTAGTGGGGGGGGGCTTTGGGTCCTATGGGTTGAGGGGAGGAGCCTCTGGATCATCCCCCAGATACTGATGGGGTGGCTGCTGATATCAAGGAGTGTCATTTCTTTTGGGTACATGTCTAAGTAACATCCACGTGAATGCCAGGTCCAACCGATTTCCAGCAGAACATTGCATTGTCACAAGATGGTCAATGTTATTCACTTCTCCTGTCAGTGGTCATAATGTTATGCCTGATCGGTGCATGTCATAATAATAATAATAAAATATTTCTTTATTGTAATCTTTTCATCTTGAATGGTAGGACTGACATCATATTGATTGATTGACATAACTCAGCATATCATATGTAGTCGCATGTGAACAGTCAGTCAGCTTGCAGGTTGCATGTCAGTGTGAAGGCTGATGCTGGGTATTGAGGTTACCTGGCAGCGCAGGCATGCCTGATATTTATAGGCCACCTTCGAGTCCGGGCCAGCGAGAGAGCATGTGAAGTAAGCCACCGTGGCCACGATCAAATACGACAAAAGACTGAAGCGCAGGTCTGCACACCAGCCCTCCTCCCTTCGCTGTCCTACTTTCTGACATTTTTTTTTTTTTTCTTCCCCCAGATTCAATACCGTGTGCTTTTGCTACGTATAACTACAGGGGAAAGACCTACATCTCACTGTGGCTAAATGGTACAGAGCAGAGATGGACTGATGTGTTTGTTAGAGGTGTGATCTGTTAAACCATTTTGACCAGTGGTGTTATTTGATTTTTATTCAACAGATCTTTTGACACTTCCGTTTCACAGACCCATATGTCATTGTAGTACACGTTTTGTATTACTGAATATATTCCTATATATATATATATATTCTGTCGCTTAAATAAGGAAATATTAACACTGCATTTCATATACACACATTGTCTCAGCAGTCTTGTTGCTGGACTGATGGCGGCTGCTTGGAATATTTGAACCTAATCCTAATACCACATCAAAGATACTCAAAATGTTAAAAATGTTGTGGTCTCAGGGGCGTAAGAGTCGACCTACTTCTTGGCCTGATGAAGGTTTTTTTTTTTTGAAGTCCTGTTGACTCTTCAAGGTTGACTAGCAATTGATGGCAACTCCCAGAGAAGGCTGTGCATGGCCAAGGAGTATCACAACACCTCGTACGACTTGTTTTCCGGCGCTTTTGTAGGGTGCCGTCTGATTAGTGAGCTTTAGAGGTGCTGGTATGCAGACTTTGCCGGGCCTGATCAGTTCCCAACGGAGTGACTCCAGACCAAAGCTGGTCTTCTAAACTTCGATCTTCTAAACATCTTCTTCTTCTGGAACCGCTTGTTCCTGTGAAGGGTCTCGGGGTCTGCTGGAGCCTATCCCAGCTGTCATTGGGGGAGAGGCGGGGTACACTCTGGACAGGTCGCCAGTCTATCGCAGGACTAACACAGAGAGACAGCCATTCATACTCACACCTACGGCCAATTTAGAATCAATTAGCCTAACAAGCATGTCTCTGGACAGTGGGAGGAAGCTGGAGTACCCGGAGAGAACCCACGCAGACACAGAGAGAACATGCAAACTCCACATAGAAAGGCCCAAGTTCTAAAATGTCTGTAAACTTCTACTGACTGCAGTCTGTTGATAATAATACAATCAGATATTTCCACACCAGCTTCATTCATACCTGCTAAATATCTAAACTCCACTCTGCCACATTGATGCTGCTTTCAGATGACGGTACGATTTGAATTTATTCAGAACATGAATTGCCCATGGTCAGTGTTCTCTTCCACTTGGGCAGCCATGCGCTGAGATGAGGTAATGTTTAGATTCTGCATGTTTATTTCACTCTCTTCAGTCCACTTTTTCACCACCGTGCAACCGGTTTCCCTTAGGCGTCTACCGGCTTCTTTTGAAAAAAAGGAGAAATGAAAGGGATTTTCTTTCACACTGAATCCCCGACTTACGCATTTTTAAAAACTTTAAAAAACATCTCATAAGATGCTGGAGGCAACATCTGTCACTTCTGTGTCTGAGCTCACGGCAACGAACTGGATTTCGCACGGGCGTTTATGTTCTTCTGATGTCACTGAGATGTTTCTGTGTAATGTAAAGATCCTGCAGAAGCCATTGAGAGAACTGAATGTATGTCGGCGATGCTTTTTCCAGATGCTGAATACTCCAGCTAAGGAGGGGGTTGTGGTCTTTTCCTCTCTGAATCGCTTCCCAGAGGTGGAGGTGGAGTGGGTGGATGCGCTGTCATTCAGAGTGGGGGCAATTCTAAAAGCTAATCGCCATCCTCCGCACTCTAAGACATTTTATCCGACCACCTCGCGGTGCAGCCGTTCAGAGTCATATAACATCCAAAAAGGAGCAGTTTTGCTGAGATCACATTGGCAGTGAAGAAGTTTAAATTCATGCGGTAGATGAAATAATACATGGATTGAGCCTTGTGATTCATCTTACATGAAAAGATGTGCTTTGGTTTCTGGTTCTCTGGGCAAATATGGGAAACATTCTTGTGGGGATTACAGCAATACAGTATTTATCACGGTGTGGTTATTTAATGAGAATTAACCCACAAATAGTCGATGTATTTTCTGAAACGAGAGCAGTCTGTTTGTGGGAGGCATCACGATTTAGGCTTTATTTTAGCAGCATTAGCACACTGCACGCAACATAAGAGTACTGCTTTAGTTTAAGAACAAAACCACACACTCAAGTTTTCAAGTGGGTGTGTATTTTATTTTTTTTGAACAGCCTTGGTCAAATACAAAAGAAAATCCTGTGGTCTTTTTCCACACCGTTTAACCAGCAATGATAACCACAATATTACACCGATCAGGCTTAACATTATGACCACCTTCCTAACATTGTGTAGGTCTCCCTTGCGCCTCCAACTGTTTCGGAGGCACAAGGGAGCCCGGGCCATCTGAGGGTGTCCTGTGGTGTCTTGTAACGGGATGTTGTTAGTGGGGGGCCTTTGGGTCCTATGGGTTGAGGGTAGGGGCCTCTGTGGATCAGGCTTGTCCCACAGATACTTGATCAGTCTGGAATCTAGTGAATTTGGAGGCCAGGTCAACACCTTGTGCTGTTCTTCATGTTTTTTTGAGTTGTTCATGAACCGTTTTCATAAACCGACTGCTGCTGCCATCAAGGAGTGTCATTGCTATGGGGTGGGGGTGTCTGGTCTGGTCTAGGTAGGTGCTACATGTCTAAGTAACATCCATGTAAGGCAAAGCTTTCAGCTTCCCTGTCAATCTATGTACCAACCTTCATTTATCGTTGCGGGCTTTGGATATTGACCGAAAGAATGGCATTGTAGATACAATTGGCATTAATTAGGTTCCTCTGTGTGGTTGCTGGATATAGGATAAGGAGCTCAGACTTCCAGAGGGAGCTCGGAGTAGAGCCACGGCTCCTTCGTGCCAAAGGGGGTCAGTTGAGGTGGTATGGGCATCTGGTGAGGATGCCTCCTGGGTGCCTCCCCTTCAAGGTCTAATGGGCACGGGCAGCTGGGAGGAGACCCTGGGGGTAAAACCAGAATTCACTGGAGGGATTACATTTCTCGGCTGGCCTGGGAAAACCTAGGGATACCTCGAGAGAAACTGGAATGCTTTACTAAGGGAGATGGCCTAGGGCAACTAGGGTCAGGAATTCCAAGCTAAGCCTGTTGCTATGAGACCCAACCTTGAATAAGTGGATGAAAATAGATGGGTAGATGAGTGGATGCAGACTCAATAGAGAAACATCAATAACCGCTCAAAGTGGACATTTGGTAAATAGTCTCTTGGACGCAGGCTTGTCATTAGCTTTATGAAATGATTTCTAATGTTTCTTTTAAGATACAATCTATAGCGGAAGATAACGCCTGTGTCAATCACTTTTAATCACACATCCATACCCTAACTTTCTGCGCTATCCCTTTACGTTGTGTCAGTCATACTCAAACACTGGCTCTGAAACCTTCGTCCATCATCCAGCAGTTTTTGGAACAGATTTAATAGGAACTCAGTAGCTAGAGCGGGTTGTCCACAAACCAGAGGGTTAGCAGCTCGATCGCCCGAATGTGCCACATGCCAACGTGTCCTTGAGCAAGACACTGAACCCCCAGTGGCACTGATGTGTGAATGTGTGTGTGCTCGTGTGAGCGTATGGGTAGATGTGTCTGTGACTGTAAAGCGCTTTGAGTACCAATTGGTAGAAAAGCGCTATATAAAAACAAGGCCATTTACCGTTTACCATTTAGAGCTGGATTGTTGAATTTTGTTTTTTTAATGTTTGGTGCTGGTTGATATCAACATTCAAGACCTTTATTTGCCATGTGTACACACACACTCACAGTCAGGTCACATAGAAATTCTTGTGCGAACCTCAACTGTCAAACATGAGGAGCAATAAATACTGTAAAAAAAAAACAGGAGGCTGGGGCCATACCCGCCACAAAAGGGGGGTATAAATACTATATAAAAAAATACACATATGCTCAGTAGAATATTGGAATAACTGCACTTGTCCTTGCTTAATTGCACTTGAGGTTAAAGCGTAGGCACGAAAGATTTTACATGAAGTTGAAAAAGTTTTGCACATCAAGGTAGCCAGAGGTTGCACATGAACCAGTGACTTCCTCTAAATAGACCTTGAATGCGACTTCAAGGACTTAATGCGCAAATGCCATGCAACCATTGAATAGACTTTCAAATTTACGGTAACAGCATCTGTTAATGCACCAACATTGTCTTAAGTTACTCTGGGCCTTTGCAATGCATAGATAAGCGCCATATTTTACTTTATTGCATTCAATTATTCACTGAGAAATACCATAACAAGATTGCACACAGCTGCATGACTAATGTGCTGTCCCTTCAGCGTGATTGAAACAGCGTGTATTTAAGTGCCCGTGATTACAATGGGAACTCCTCGGGGTATTCTAGATGATGCTAACCCACTTATGCCATATAGATATGACAAGCCGGCTATTTGTGGCCGGAGCTTTAGCGGCAACAGAGACTCAAAAGTGGAAACACATCACAGAGGTATTGAGTTAGTGCGACTCTTTCTGCTGCAGTTTCAAAGTCGGTTTGGGATTTCATCAGTGGTTTTGATGTGTCACGTTATGCACATGAAGAAGGCCTCGCACATTACCATAACTTACATCAGATCATCAACGAGTGACGCTCTCCTCTGGAGTCCTGCTTTTGATCCAGGCTTGATTTGATGAGCTGCTTTTAACAGATTCATCCTGTCTTACAGTACACAACACCGGATAATACAATGGCCAATAAAAGCCAATAAAGGAGACATGTCTGTGTCAGCCAGGATTTACCACTTTGGGAAATGGTATTTCTTCATTTACTTTCAGGGCTTTTAATGTCTTGATCTCATATTAGACACGTCATTATATTTACCTTATTCCACGGAGATTTGGATTTATTACACCATCTCCGGGAGGATTTTGCCTGTTATGGCTCTGGTCAACACCATAATCCAGCACCGATGGAAAGAGGTGATAAAATGCTCGACATGTAAACTACCATGATGAATAGCACGGCGAGGTCCATCAAGATGGATAACCACGGCTCAGCCTTTGTTTACCTACAGCCTGCAGTTGTAAATCAAGAACAAAAGCACAGCGAAAGATGCCGTGTCTTGTTTTTCTCTCGTCCATAAAAACTCCTATATATGAGCTCCAGGGGATTGTAAATGGCGAGGCCCAGGCTGATTGATAGAGATCATTCTCTTTGTGTTTTGATTTATATGAAAAGACACCAGCGCTGCGTTTCTCCTCTGAACTTAACTCCCCACTGAGTGCTCCTCAGTTTTGGCTCTCTGGAGCAGCATAGACCTGCTGCATTTCTGACCTTAACAACTTAACTACATTCACCCTGTGTCCTGAGTGTAATTTATGTCTTGATGTAATGACTAAAGTAAAAAATGAGCAGGACTTTGAACTTTATATTTATGTCTCTTTGGCCACTGTACTGTAAAAAAAATAGACTCTTTGGATGATTTATCGTTTCAATATTGTAAGTGTGTATCAAATGAAAGGTCTCATGTTTTTAAGGCTATGGAGGGAGCCCCAAAATGGTCACAAATTGAGATGAAAAACAGCACAAGGTGTTGACCTGGCCTCCAAATTCACTAGATCCCAAACTAATCAAGTATCTGTGGGATGATCCACATAGGCCCCTCCTCTCAGAGGCCCCCCACTAACAACATCTTGTTGCCAGACACCACAGGACACCCTCAGAAGGCCCATGTCCATTCTCTGATGAGTCACAACTGTTTTGGAGGCGCAAGGGAGACCTGCACAATATTAGGAAGGTGGTCATAATGTTATGCCTTTTTACCTTTGACATTTACCACAGATTTATATACCTTATACAGTAGTCAGTAATTGTACATTGCATAAGAATTATGACTAGCTTTTATGATAGTGTTAGTAGGTCAGTCTGTCTTTGTTTTGCTGCAATAAAAATGAATGACATGAGATAGCTTAGGTACCAACAAGGTTCAGTTTAAATGCAACTTGGGAAAGCCACGGTCACAGGCGGTTGATGAGGTGGTTGGGAGTATCTTGTCTAGTAAATAATCTGGTTGTATTTCGTTTACAAAGATGTAAATCCCCCGAACTCACTTCAGCATTCGCTGTCCGCTCCTTTTGATGGCGTTGTCCCATGGGGTGCAGAGGCCTCACTGACTGACAAAGCAGGATCAAAGGCTCCTTAAGGAAAATAAAAAATCCAGAGGAATGTCCATATGGATTTTCACAGACTGCCTTAGGACATCATTAACAGCACAGACAACCCACTCAAAGTTGCTCTTACACTTTGGTGGCTCTTTCAAGCCTCGGATCCCCGAATGAGCCCTACGAGGACCTGAAATGTGCAGCTTGTAAACCATGTCCTGGTTGCTCCACTACAGCGTCTGTTTGAGTTTACATTTTCGATTGAAAGACCCCTTGGGGAGAGAGATTTTCCCCATATGCTTCATTTCATCCTCAGTTAACTGCGAGATAGCGTTTCAGCGGCGAGGGAATGAGACCGTCATGTCAACCTGATGAAACAATGGAGATTGTGTTGTAGATTGCTCCAGGAGTGGGCGGAGAGATGAGGTTATGTCTTTAGCACGGCTGCCTCGATGGATTCAATGATAATAACAGCAGAGAGCGCAAGAGCGAGAAGCCCTGGGATGTGTTGCGCTATCTCTGAGACGGGGGATTCTCCTTGAAAAATTCATCCTTGAGTGTGTAAGCTTAATTATTACGCGATAATTGCGGGATGCTGGGATTCATTTACAAGCCGCGTACGCAGATGGGTTATTCAGAAGCATGATATGATTTAAAGCCGCTTTTCAGTAAGTGAGTAATGTCGATGTAGGGAAAAAAAGTGGGTTAAAAAAAAAAAAAGTACTTTTATCTGCCATCTTTTATCTTCAGTTTCAGTTCTACTGTAGTTCTACTGCATCTAGTGCCTTAAGGGGCACTGCTGAGGGGTCTGAACAAATATAAATGTGGTTCCATAATCCTAACCCTGGCGATGTCATTGCCAATTTGTGAACAAACTGCAGACCTGCCTGAAGGCTGAAATATGTAAGAATGTAAGGAGTACATGGTAGAAACAAAGGCTCTGATGGGAACTGTAATCTAAGAACTAAAATTGAGGATATCACCGACTACACAGCTTTTGTTTCTTTCTTTTCTTTTTGATTATTTGGTATTAAAAAAGAAGAGTAAAAGAAATGTGCAAATTGAGAATCACACTTTCTTTAAGTGTGACGTGTGATTATCAATTTGCATTTCTTATCCAAAACCTAAACAAAGTTAATGTTTTACACAAATTAATCTGTAAACTTGACTATTGTCACTTGTATTAATGAGTGAACACAGTCATATGATCTATGCCAACACCATAGGTTGGTTGCACATAAATTACTATAGGGTAAATTACTGAGATTCAGTCAAGAAAATCAACTAATAGATGTGACTGTAGCACATGCAGCGATGGTCGGCGTGTAGGATATTGAGGATTTTTACTTGGGAGGCTGTGAATGCGTATATGTGCTTGCGTGTCCTGAGGGGCTTCAGTCCGTAGAGGTTGATGTGATTTACCTGAACAGTGAGAACGACCTTACTTTTGACCTTTTCCTGTAGAGATGGATTCAAGCTTTAGACAGATCAGATTCTTTGAAGTGGGGTTAGCGGATGGGGTTCGGCATGACCCCCGGTTTGAACAAGCAAGCAGAACCAGCACAGAAGCCAAGCAGAAGCAGGAGTCAGCTGTAAAACAGATTTAACGACCAAAAACAAGGACTGCCGTCTTTAGTTTGCATGATGTTTATTGCCCCAGCTTTTCCGGAAGAGATATATCAATGACTTTGCAAGCACAGGTTAATGACAGCATTGCATGCGAGTTGTTTAATGAGGTCATCCAGCGAAATCTGTCAAAATGACAAACAGGCAGTCTTTATCATCATTTGTGTGTGTGTTGACCTTAACAACTTCAGAGGTTTGTCAAACACTTAAATCGTATTTTTGTCATTTTGGGCCAGAAAAGAAATCCAGCTCAGAGTCTGTTTGTAGGCAGTTTATAAAGGTTGCATGAGATGACACTGTCCATGAAGACAAAACCCCTCCATAGCTCATTCCATGCCTCATTCTGCGACCTTGCCTTGCGTCATAGCGTGAGATAAAAGGAAGTTGTAGAATTATGGATAATCTTTCACCCTGCAGGGAGGATATTGGGCTCTACATGGTGCATTTACACATGGCTAAGAGCACACGTTGGTTAAACCGTGGTTTTACATCTAACACAGTCTAAATATGCAGGCAGAAATAATGAGGTCAGTTAATGGGGTGGGTTGTTCTCAATTTACAACGCTTATATTGTTCAAAAGTGTAAAGTGTTTGATGAGGGGAGCGCTGAGCTAAAAGATGCAGGCAATAAAGACAGGGGGAGAAAGTCGCCGACGTGCTCTGCATTCCAAACGGCCACATGTATGTATATGCAAACACGCTTATTGTGTATTACGGGCCCTAATGAGCCATGGCACTGATAGTCAGACATTAGCTTGCCTCTCTCCCAGAGCCAATCAGGTTTTTATTGGCTCTTTATTGGATTGAATTTTCACGCGCCGGCCGCCATCCAAAGAAACATAGATATGCGGGTACGTATTGACAAACAACAACGATCTATCTCATGTGCAACAGCACACACGTATGACACAGGAAGCAAACTGAAATCAATTAGAAAGTAACACACGTGCTGCTCACCTCGACATCCATCATCTATTACGAACCAACGAGCATTGTGTTTACTTCCTCTATTGTGTATTGCAGTGTAAATCTTTTCATCTTTTCCGCGGAGGCTGTTGAGTATTCATTTGTCTCCAACAGCAGAATGGTTTAATGGTAAAAATGTGTCCTTCTGGTTTCTCCCTGAAAATACAAACAGGATTTTACTGGTTTACTAAAAGCGTCCTACTTTTTCATAAATGTTTTATCAAGCAGGCCTTCAAACAGTGAGGCTCTGGCATTAGAAGGTTCAGGAACATTTGGAAAATGGTTTTGCGATTGATTTGATTGAGGGATATCGGGTACTTAGGTGTGTACGTCTTGCAGGACTTGTCATTGTCCTGTCACATCAACACAGTGGTGAAGAAGAAGACCCAGCAGCGTCCCTACCACCTCAGTAGCTCAAAGGTCTTTAAACTGCCCTCTCAGGTTTCTAATGACCTTCTACTCTTGCACCACTGAGCGCATCCTGATGGGAAGCCTGGTTGGAGAGCGGCACCATGGAGGACAGGTGAGTTCTCCAGAAGGTGGTGCCATCAGTCGAGCAAAACATCTGCACTGAGCTCCCCAGACCTGGAGCAAGCTACAGCAAGCTGTGCTGGACCAAAGCCAGGATGATAGCGAAGGAAGTCAACCACCCGAACAACGGACTCTTCTCTCCGTTGAGATCGGGGAAGCGTTTCTTCTCCTTGAAACCAAACACAGAGAGAATGATACGTAGTTTATTCCCATTGACCATTCGAAACTTCTACCACTAAAACACCTAGTGCCTGGATCCTTTCTAGATCCAAATTGTAACACCCAATACTTCAGCCAATCATGCATCTTGCACATCTACTATTTCATATTTTTCTAAAGTTCGCCTACTCTAATATGGACACATATATTCTGATATTATAAATTTCTCTGCTAAAGGAATACACAGAACATCTGTGGATTTCCCCGATCTCATCCTCCTAGGTCTTTGTGCAGAAAAACAAATACAGGATGTGAGGACACTTCAAGAATAGGGAGGACGGCTATCTTTTGAAACAACCGCAGCAGCAGTCAGTGAGGAACACAGCTGATGCTAACGTGTTCTGATGGTGCCTTCACACCTGCTTGTTTGGTACAGCCATACCAACCCCCTGAGTTTTCCTCCTGGTTTATCGTGTACGCAGTGGGTTGAGTAAACCCTGAAGGCAGTGCTCACCAAACAGCTGATCCCTGGTCAGTCACACACAGACAGGTTTCATGTGAAACCTGGAGCTATTCCTGCAAATATATAAGGGACCGATCAGATATTTTGAATCTGAGTCGGTGGATTCTGACTTACAGCGCGACCTGGCTTTTACAAAATCAGTCAAAACTGACTCAAATTCCTGCTTTAATTTACGATTCAGTGATTAAACCACATTTTGTTGCACTCATTTTCTTTCTTTCCAGCGGGTAGACGACCTCAATTGCATTCTGCGCTGTGTTGGTTCCTAAAATCTTCATGCAAAACATGTAATGTGACCAGCTGTACGTGTTCCAGAGGATTACCTAACCGGGTTCTTATTTTTAGCTGGTGATCAGCAATTTAGAGGAAAGCAAAAAAAAAAAAAAAAGGAAAGAAAATAAATAAAAGGAGCCACAGAAAGGAGGAGTAAAAGCAGAAAACTGGGACAGCACGCAGGGTTGTGTGAAACCATAAAAAATGTTGACACGTTGCATCTTCAGAGGTGTCCTCTGTTGTGGAAAGAAAGATAAAGAATAAATTATAAAGAAATGATCAGAAGTTGGCTTAGTTTTTATTCCGTAGATAGATATTGTGTATGTAGCCTCCCTATACAATCTGATGTGTGGCATCATGGTGTATACTGAGGTTTCAGTGTCAAAGCTGGTGTAGTATATAATTGCAATGCAGAGAAACTGAATTTGCTATAAGAACACCGTGCACTGTATACATTTAGCCACCCACCCACACACATGCTGTATGCTCGTCTCTTTCTTCTGGCCAGACACATCCATCGCCCTTCTTTAATTGGCCTGGCGTGAACGTCTTGATCCAGCGCCGCGGCCGTGGCCAGACAGGGCCTCCATTAAAGAGCCTTCATCGTCTGATTTATGTTCACACACTCGACACCACTTCTAATGCATGATCTTTGAGCTTTTTTCCACTTAGATGTTGCCCGCTTGTGTCGGCCTCACTGCACCGTGATGCACTTTAAGCGGATTGCAGATCTGAGAACAGCAGAGGTCGTCTGCATTTTTGCCTCGCTGACCGGTGAAGTCAAAATTATGTTTATGCTTCTCAAACCTCTCATTTCCTTCGTGGAGACCTTCCTGACATTTCTATTACTGGTGGTACTGCTGCCGATGGATGTCGAGTATTCAAAGAAATGGCTTTGCAGATGGTCAGTTTAGTTTTTCTCTGACTCATGTGTTCAGTGAAGCCAGGAAGCACAGCGCTTCACGACTCGTCCTCCCCAAAACTTGCCTGCCAGCAACAACTGGAGAGCCTCCAACGCTCTGTTGAGCGCGCTGTGGATCCTCTGCTTTTGGACACGTTGTACCTGCCAACTGGCCTCCGGATGTCGTGCCCTTGATTCATTATTCTAGACGCTGCACCATCAGCTCTGTCTGATAACTGTGTCAGGACTAATAACTGGAAGGAGGAAGAGTCTCCCTGAATATCTGACGATTCAATTAGAAACTGCCTTTCTGTGTCTGCGCTCAGCCTCATCCGCCGTTGTTTGGCTTTTGCATTCGCGAGTGCACGCCGTTTTGCTCGAGATGATTGTCAATGCAAGGCTGACATGTTGCAAAAGCGTCGTCTGATCAGTGCATTAATAAGGTGCACACGCATCGCAAACGTGTGCTAGTCCTGCTTCTCGTTTCTGACACGGTGTGCAGAGAAGGTTCCTGTGTTTCACCGAGCATTTCTTCACGTGCCTCACTCTCTTGAAAATGACATGCCCAAAATAAATAGGCTTTTTTTTACGATTGTTACGTGGCAAGAAAGGTAACACTTCTGAGTTCACTGCGTTAGAATCAGCACGTATGCTACTGGGTCAGAGTGAACAGAGATGGAGTACCGCTTAACAAACGGATGATGTGGTGGCAACCCAAAACCTCCATAAAGACACAGCATCTTACCGTTACCTGCTAATAAAGCAAAGAACTTTACCCCAGCTTCTCCATGGTTAGTGGGTATGCTACACCTATAGGTTGCTATGTGGTTAACATGCCCCTAGCGGTGTTTGTTGCCGGACGCGCAGGCTCTTCAGGCTACATTGCAAATGAATGTGATTGGTGTTCTCGTTCCAGTCAAAGAAATATTACAATTCAAAATGAACTGTACTCGGACTGGGATTTTTGCCCCTGGGTTTAATTGTTTCAGACTAACTTTACAACTACTGCATCCACAATAAGTGAAAGCGCATTTGAACTGCTGAAAAATGCGCGTCCCCTCAGAGCCGGAAACTTAAACGGAAGCAATGTGCTTTGAATGCTTATTTTTGCCCTGGATTCTGTCTCTCAGGCTACGTGCAAGAAGTCGTACCT
Source organism: Chelon labrosus (assembly GCF_963514085.1). Classification (NCBI taxonomy): domain Eukaryota; kingdom Metazoa; phylum Chordata; class Actinopteri; order Mugiliformes; family Mugilidae; genus Chelon; species Chelon labrosus. The sequence goes on along the minus strand of NC_140351.1, from coordinate 7,612,897 downwards.
TATTTGTGGTGGTGTGTGGGCTCTAAGGGCAGCACCAAACCAATCTGACATCAGAAGCGTTGCCTTTGTCTTGATCAAAGTGTTGCACTTGTCCACACCTTAAAGACCGCAGCAGCTGACACTAGTCATTCAAAAAGTGAAAGAGAAAGGTCTGCAGCACTGCATCCACAGTATGTATGCATATGAACCACCATGCAATCATACATTGTTTGTTCTAGATCGCCCTGTCTTTGTGAAAATATATCAATCAGATGAGCTCTTTTGTGACTTCTATATCTCTTCTCGTGCACTGGTTTGTTAAGCTGAGCAGCCACGCTCACAGAGAGGCTGGAGTAGAGAGGCTTGAAAGCCGAGGGGGCCGACTAGCGCCAACAGCCAATTTGGGAACCACCACAAAAACTACTGCCAAAGACGCTGACCAATGGTCCGACACTGGCCGGCGGCTGACCGTTGGCTCGGTTTGCCGACGCATCCTTCAAAAAAAACCAACTTTGTTGCCTATTTGAGCTACTTACTGTAAAAGTGTTGCTGTAAATTATACGGTACTTTATATTTAAGAAGCCAGGAATCCAGCCTGAACATCCCACATCCACAAAATTTATATGAGGGTTAAGTTGGTCTGGAGTTGCTCCTTTGGGAAGTGATTATGCCCTGGCCTGGCAATGATCTGCTGGACAATCCAATCATTTGGGCGAGCCTTATACAACAAAGCCTAGAAGAGTATGTCGTCATACACATCGTCTGAGCTCCATTGAGTTGAATGTGTTTATAACATAATGGCTCTGATTGGTTCTAGGACTATCTAATGGCGTGCACAGGTATCTTTTCTCTGTATCAGTTGAAACACGTCCCAGTATGGCTCAGAGTTAAAATATCAGCCACCTGCCACTCTTCTCATTATTTCCCATTTGCCGGGTTGATTTACATGTTTATAAGTGGGTGTCTGAAACCCCATCACCTCCTCTCACCCACAGCCGCAGAGCTGCATGCAAACACACGACGTCCTCCCACTGTTTGGCTTCTCACGACTTAATATTTCCCTTTGATCGTTAGCTGCGGCGGCTAATGAACTCGGCATCACTTTGCGAGTCACGGCGTTATTGATGCACTGCTGCCTCCCGATGCCGGCGCCGGTGATTAAACGCTTTGCCGCGTTCGTGATTTGAGAGATTTACGAAGTGTCAGTCACTGTCACCCACATCTGATGTGATGGATGAAGATCAACACTAGTTTCTTTTTCGACTAGAGATCCTTAATGCTGAAAAAAAATATAATGCTGGTTCTAAAAGAAGCTAAGATTGTACGTATAGGTTATAGCTTAAAGGATGAACAGCATGTTTTTGTGTCTCTGTCCTTTATGTGCTACTGATCTGTTCTTCATACTAGAGGGGGAAGGGAAAGGCCAGTTGTGTGATCAATATTGATCTTCGAGAGCTTCTGCTGCAGGGCAGATGTTACATCTCAGATGCGTTAGCGTGACTGGGAGCGTGTAGGAACGAGCGTGCCATGAAAAGAGGGTTTGTGGGCCACTTGGCTTGGCTGCAAAGTGTAAATTAACTGCAGCTCCCTGCTGAGTCTGGACTCGTGCAATTAAGCTGCATTCAGCAGGTGAGTTGAGCAGCGATTAGCCAAGCAGGCCCGCCGCTCACGTCACACGCTCACACGCGGAGAGGGTCAAGGGCAGTGGCAGGGCTGAGCGCAGCGGCGTGAAATTACATGTCATACTAATAACAAACATGTCAGCCCATGCGGACACACGGCTAACTTCACAGCGCTGATCAATTACTGATCAGGTCACGTGACGCCGTCTTGCCGCTACTGTACTGCTCGCTTTTGATTAAGTGTCACCCCCCCACGCTGGGTGTTCTAATTTTAGATGCAGTGCTGCACAGCGTATGCCTTTTGAGGATGTTAAAAATAGCAAAAATGAACATGGTCTCATATATATTTAATAAAATATAGAAAATGTGTGTGTGTTTCACAGAAGCAGTGATGTCAGGATAAGGGTTTGAGAATGCTGCCCTCGTGTGTGTCATCTTAGAACTGCAGCACCATGAGAGACCCAAACAAGAACGCTGCATATACACTGATCAGGCATAACATTATGACCACCTTCCTAATATTATGTAGGTCTCCCATGTGCCTCCAAAACAGTTGTGGCTCATCAGAGAATGGACATGGGCCTTCTGAGGGTGTCCTGTGGTGTCTGGCAACAGAATGTCTTTGGGTCCAGTGGGTTGAGGGGAGGGGCCTCTGTGGATCATCCCACAGACACTTGATCAGTTTGGGATCTAGTGAATTTGGAGGCCAGGTCAACACCTTGTGCTGTTCTTCATGTTTTTTTCTTAGTTGTTCCTTAACCGTTTTTGTGGCTGCATCCTGCTGAGGATGGCTGCTCCCATCAAGGAGTGTCATTGCTATGGGGTGGGGGTGCCTGGTCTGGTCTAAGTGGGTGCTACATGTCTATAAAACATGTACATGAATGAATGCCAGGTCCAAACGTTTCCCAGCAGAACACTGCATTGTCACAAGATGGTCACTTCTCCTGTCAGTGGTTTTAATATTGTGGCTGATCAGTGTATGCCTTGACTTTCTTCTGCTTTTAAATGATGTAATTAATAAATGTAAAATAACATATCCCATCTTTCTGTTCCAGGTTATGGACACACTATCTAAACTCTCCCACACGATGATTGCACAACAAACTGGAATCAGGTAAGCTGAATGAATGGTGCAATACAAAACTTTTCACAATGTGAAACAATATGAATGAATTAAATGAAATGAATCCATATGCTTTAGTATAGCATGAGATCTTAAGCCTTACACAGAATGCTTTCTGTTTTCTCATCACAGGCCATTTCCTACAGAGGAAAGTGTTGTAGACGAGGACATCTACAACCACCTGGAGGACCTCATAGAGTACGTTTCCACCTCTCCTCCCTTTTCCATCCACAGTTACATCTTTCTCCTTTACAGATTTTTATTTAGAAAGTCAGTCTCTGGTTTCCATTCAGTATAATTTAAAAAATAAATACTACACACTCTTATAGATGCATCTACCATTTCTTCCATATTTGCTGTTCACTGGAACCCAGCTTCATCCTCCAAGGCTTTCAGCACACTTTTTCTTAGTTTACCACAGGTTGTGTGGGACTGTGAATTAATCATCTGTTGTTCAAGCCTCAATCTGCAAACGAAATCTTTGCAGATTTAAGCGACAGATTCTTGTGCGTAAAAATAGCTTTAAATATTCAATATTGAGTAGCTGCTGACATTTCAGCTGTGATGTCAGCTAAAACCATCACGAGATTGCTGTTCTCAAATGGTCTTTCAAATATTTTTTTTTCCTATCAAAGCAACAAATAATATGTTTTTTCCACTTTTCAATGTGAATAAAGACATAACAACATCATTACATAATCCACCTCCGCTGGAAACTGGGAGTCCTGGCACAATCCCATGCAAAGCCTTTTATCTAAACTCAGCGCAGCAGTGAAAACAGTTGACAGTGGCCTCTTTAATATGGATTTTTCAATGTAATGTGTTTTTTCTTTTTTTTTTTTTTCGGACTCAGTTTTCCAGTTGCCAATTTATGCACATGTTTTTTTATCCCCAATCATTTTCCATTCTCCAGCACAGCATTGCATTGACGTCAGAGTGAATGACTTTCCCTAGTCACCCAGCATAGATGCCTCTTAACGGTTAAGGCTTATATATTTGTCTATTGTTGAGTTATATTTTAATTTGCCTGGGTTTAAGCAGAAACTATTAACAAATGATAAAAAAAAAAATAATTAGGCAACTTGTGTTGTAATTGGAGTCAGTGGAGAGAAATAATGCTACGGCCTTGAACTGGCACATTGGTCTGGTCTATGTTTAGCGCTGACAGCTGACAAAGAGGGAAGCAACCCACTAGTGGAAGCGATAGAGGAAAACAGCAGCCCTGACAGCAGCCAGCTGAGGACGGGAGGTTTGATGTAGCAGCTTGGATCTCACCGTGTTCGGCTCTCAACTCCCATCTGCTGGGGCCGTTCAGATGGACGTGTACAGAAACACGTCATTCCACACAACAAGAAAGCCTCCTGTCTGTCAGCAGCTAATATGAAGAAAGTACACATTCATGTCTGCAGTGAGGATTTAGAATCACCAATTAACCTAACGAGCATGTCTTTGGACGGTGGGAGGAAGCCGGAGTACCCGGAGAGAACCCACGCAGACACAGGGAGAACATGCAAACTCCACACAGAAAGGCCCCGATGGATTCGAACCCAGAACCTTCAGTGCCAACCGTGACGATTGATCTGATTGGTTGAAGTTAGCCTGTGATACACAGACAAATAGTGCCAATTACTCTTCTAAAAACGTGCCTGCTCTTTTCCAAGCAGTTTCCAAGGACGACTTTTTGTACGGTTCTGTGTAGTAAACCATTTACTGTGCCAAAATAACACAGAAATAACTGAACTACCAACAATTCATTTCCTTTCTGTCATTGGTCATTTTATTGTTGCTGTATTATCCCATCTTGTTGGTTTCCTGCATTATTTCAGGGTTGTTTCTCCACTTATATCACCAGAGTACAGTAACCCATAGAAACACAAATGTTAAATATTCCTTATGTTCCTGCCTCATAATGCTCGCGGGCCCTTGTCGCTCCATATATCGACCATTTCTTAGCACAGCAAGTCTTTATCAGGGACGTATGAATTGTTTATTTGCCCACATACGAAAACCTTGGCGCACTATTAATGCATTCTGTGAGGCTCGTTGGTGTAAGCACAAAATAATTTTCAATGTCAGTTTTATCTTTTAAAGTCCACCGAGTGCACTCAACCCTCACCCCACCGTCTATTCTACACCCTAATAAACCTGCACTGTTCCAGGCTGCACCATAGACGTCCCTTTATTCAGAGCTTTCCCCTCATGTTTCTTTTCTTTCAAGGACAAATGTGGTTCTCCGGTAAAAATACATGCCCACTCTTATGTCACATATTGTTAGCCCTCCTTCTCAGGTAGGGTAATTGGCTCGGATGCGAGCAGTCAGAACAGGCCCGTGTCGTCACACATAAAAGTCTTGGCCTGTGTGTGTGTTCCTGAGCCACTTTCACAGCCACGGATTAAGTCTAACACGATTTGTAGCCCGGTATTAAAATCCACGTCCGTAAAAACCAGAACCGCAGGTGTTTTTTTTTGTGTGTGTGACCCTTTCATGTGGTCGTCATGAGGAATAAAAAAAACTAAAAAAAAAACACTGCCCACTCACAGTGAAATTCAAACAGCTGTGTGATGTAATGTCATGTCACTACCATATCCTGTCCTGTGTGCTGCAGTGAGAACGGAGTGGAGGACGAGGAGGATCTGTACGACTGCGTGTACGATGACGAAGACGGGGGAGAGATCTACGAGGACCTGATGAAGACGGAAGCTGTCCCTCCACCGGTTAGTCCACCTCTGCGTAACTTCAGAAGTGTTAACACAGTTTAGCACCTACAACAATGTCCTGCCATCTGTGTTAAAAAATAAATAAAGACTATAACAGTGCACGTTCAATTTCTTGCCAAAGTACAGACAAGATAATGTTAAGAAGAATATGAAGCTAGCTGCTGATTAGCCTAGCCTAGCATAAAGGCTCTGCATTAAGAATCACAAATTAACACTAACTTAACACACAAACCGCAGATTCTCATTTAGTTTTTGTACAGACTAAACAATTTAGATATGAAATGTTAATTTGTGACCTTTAAACTTTTGTATACGACGTCAGAAGTCATGTACACAAAACCTTTTGGCATTCAAATGGCAACAACGAGCACAGGTCGCTAAGGAGACCGCTGCTCGGCAACCGTTGGCATCTGGAAGCCGCTGAGGCTAACAGTTAGCAAAGGCTAACAACCAGGTCACTCAATGTAGGAAATTTAAAAGGCATAACAAAAATATATTTATAGATACCACACAACTGCAAAGAAACTTCTATATAGCTATAAATTAAAATGTGACATCTTACCATTCACTTCCATAACATGCCACAACTCGTGAACTCTGACCTTATCGAACATTTCCTACCCCTACATTTCCCCAAGGTAGGGCTAACTACAAGATGCCGCCTTTCATGTGAACTTTTCTCATTAACGTGCTAGACCCGACCGCATTTGAAGGCATCATTAAAGCCGAGCTAGCTGTGTCCTCCATCCTTATTATGCTAACATTAAATATTAAATTTTTTATGTAGCCTATGTATCATGGGAGGAAAACTATTTTTTGTTTTGATAAAGAAGTCAGGCAGAATTCAGAGTGAAATGCGTTCAATGTGAAGCTGCAACAGTAGAAAGTGATTGGTTTACACCAGCGGTGATCTCTGAACCCCTCAGCTGGTGTCTGACTTTGATTTGTGTTTCTGATTTCTGATTGCCGCACAGGCACCAAGTTCATAATAATGAAAATCTGCACAGTACTCTAATGCAGTAGGTCATAGGCTTAATGAAAATTATGTTTCCTTATTTGGTGATAGAGAGAGAGAGACAGCGTTTATTTTATTGAAAGCAACTTTAGGAAAAAACGACAGTGACAGTGATACCAGCAATATTCTCATCAAATTCTCAACAAGAAATACAACTTCTATGTAAAAACAAAATTACACACTAAAAGGATGACTGTGTATTGAAAATAAATCTTCATTTTGTTTTGATATTTAGCTTTGCAGAGCAAGAAATGAAAAGCTGGATCAACTTTGATACCTTAGTCTCTGTGTGCCTTTGAAAGGACCAGTGTGTAGGATTTGGTGGCATCTAGTGGTGAGGTTGCAGATTGCAACCGTATGAGTGCCCCCTCCCTTGGCCCTCGTGTTCCTCCAGTGGCTCATTCAGGCTTCCTCTTTAACTGATAAATGTGAGAGGCCTACTTTAGGGCCCAGCGTTTGTTTTGTTCTTTCTCAGCTACAACGAAAACATGAACGGCCTCTCAATTAAATAGAAAGTGCCCATTATTATAACAATGCAGAATAACAACCTAATAATGAATACTAAAGTCTATTTTGTCTAATAAATCTCTCTGCAACCTAAACACTGGTCTATAAAGCGCTAGATTTATATCCTGTAGATACCAAAGAGCTAATTTAGAGGCTTAGTTCATTATGTCACACGTGCTTTGTTCAGTGAGAACACCTCATGTACTCTGATAATTGGCAGACAGTTTATCCAGCATGTGTGACGCTCTGACCTTGCTCAAAGGGTTGGGTTGTTGACTACATCTGGTTGACGACTCAACAGTTTGTCAGCCCACAGTGCTGACATGTCCGTGTGTGTGTGTGTGTGTGTGTGTGTAGGCGTTCCAGAAACAGGCGGAGACTGACATCAGGAGTTGCTGTTTAACAGAGATCAAGCAGACGGAGGAGAAATACACTGAGACCCTGGAGTCTATAGAGAAGGTAATCTGATCTGTGTTCTACGAGTGAAGAATTCACATTTGTTGCAGATTATGTAATTCAGATGAGTGGCTCCCATGTGTGCCTCTTGAAATGCAGTTGGAGCAAGCGATAACCATGTGAGTCCTCTATTGCTGTCAAAACTCCAGTAAATCTACACCAATCAGGCATAACATTATGACCACCTTCGTAATATTGTGTATGCCTCCCTTGTGTTTCCAAAACAGTTGTGACTCATCAGAGAATGGACAAGGGCCTTCTGAGGGTGTCCTGTATTGCCTGGCAACAGGATGTTATTAGTGGGGGGGCTTTGAGTCCTATGGGTTGAAGGGTGGGGCCTCTGATACTTGATCAGTTTGGGATCTAGTGAATTTGGAGGGCAGGTCAACACCTTGTGCCTGTGTTTTTTTCAGTTGTTCCTATACTGTTCCTGGCAGCAGCCATCTTGCTGGGGCTGCTGCCATCAAGGAGTGTCATTGCTATAGGGTGGGGGTCCCTGGTCTGGTCTAGGTGGGTGCTACATGTCTAAGTAACATCCACACGAATGAATGAAAGACCCAAAAGTTTCCCAGCAGAACACTGAATTGTCACAAGATGGCTTAAATGTTATTCACTTCTACTGCCAGTGGTCATAATGTTATGCCTGATCGGTGTATTTGGTGATTGTTGTGACTAGAAGGAGAAAGTATAACCAGCTCTCCTGTAAATTTGCACGAGTAACAAGCTCACCTGTGGAACTGTGGCAGGAAGCCAGAGCACCCAGAGGAAACCCACACAGGTACAGAGAGAACATGCTGCGGCCCAGAGAGGCCCCATCTGCCCCCAAGGTTCAAAGACAGAAACCTTCCTGTTGTGAGGCGACAGTGCTAACCATTGCACAACCCAGTGGCTCAAAAGTGAAAGCAAACTTTCTTTGAGTACAAGCACTAGAAATCAATTTGGCCTTTTATTACCTGCAATATGAGAAACTTTCAAATTGACTCGTTGTAGTGGCCAGTTTTTGGGGTGTAATGGAAAAAATAATGAGCAGTGTAACAATCTTTTCTCGCAGAGAGAAACAAGCTGAAAAATATATTTTTGTTTCTTAAATTAGCAGTGGGCAAAGAGTAATCCCAGCAGCCCTGACAACAAACTGCTCTGTAAGACTAGAAGTCTGTGAGAAGTCCTTTTCTGGAGGATGTTTTCTACCTTACCCTGCACTTTCCCAAGTCTAGAGGAGGTCTCTTACCCCCCAGCTACAGCTACTTGTCTTCTCCCTCTTGTGTACGTTCACGTCTGCGAAAAGCCCTCGCCTGATTTCCCAGCGGAGAATCTCAGTAGATGACTTTCGATATGAAGTGGATGGTGGAATCTAGTTTGTGCTCGCTCGCCCGCTCCTTTGAGATGTAGAGGTGACTATGCGCTGGGAGTTTTCTGAGAGGAAATCATTAAATTGCAAACTCTGAAAATGAGATTATTGTCGTGACCCAGACGGCCCTCCTTGTTTTTGCTGACTGCAGCTCTTTACAGCTTGGCCCCATAATATAATAGCGTCTCTCGCAAAATGACTTTCCCACTCTTACTCTGGAGGAACGAGCTTTATTCTTTTGCATTCTCTCACTCTCTCTCTCTCTCTCTCTCCCTATCCTGCAGCACTTTATGACGCCGCTCACTATGTTTTTATCCATGGCCGAGATGGATAAGGTGTTTGTGAATATACCGGTAAGTCATCGTCTCTCACTGTGGACAACTTGGGGTCACAAAGTTTTCTTTATGGCTTAAGAACAGTTGTAAATAAACAAAAACTAATGATGCATAGTTCCACACTTAAATAGCATAATGTATGTTGCAAATGAAACAGCTTATGTTGAGTTAAATGTTGTAAATGCTGTGAAATTAGTTACAAGACATAAAGTTAGAGCTGTTCTCGGAGTCCCACAGCAGTGTTATTAGCTAAATGCTAACGTTTACATGCTAACATTCTGACAATGGCAGTGCTAGCACACTGATAGCTAACATTTTCCAAGTTTCCTGTTTTCCAAGTTAGCATGCTAGCTTTAGCTAATGTGCACAAATAACTTACAACTTCTTACAACTAAAGCTGCTGGGACCGGCATTAGTTCTACCCTAAAAAGTTGCCACACAAAGACAAACTATAGTATGAGCTCATGCTTTCTAGCTTTAGGCTAAATCACATAAAGTTGTCCCGTTAGCAGAAGGAGAACCTCAATTACAATTTAGTGTCACTTAAGTCAAATATTTCTATCACACCAAACATTGATGTCCTTTGTGTTTCTGATGAGTTAATTTTATTGATTTCTAAGACATATTGACTCACGAATTTGCAGATTATTTGACAGGGACGGTAATCATTAGATGCAGCCCGTAATAAAACAAAAACCAGGAATTTGATGATTTTTTTTTGCTGTTTTATTTCAGGAACTGGTTAAGGTCCACAAGTCTTTACTGCTGGAAATCCTAGACTCGATCCACCACAGAAGTGCCCAGAATCTTTACCAGATCTTCGTCAGTTTCAAAGAGAGGTACACAATTAATACTGTAACACCTCAGTTTCTTGTATTTATTCTCTTCTGTTTCTCATATAAAACCTTGAAATTAATTTTCTTTGTACTTTGTTTTGCTCCTGATTCTTTTTTTTTGTCCGAATTAGTAATCACTTGTCAGTCAGCTTTAGCTTGTTCACTTAATCCATTAAGTGCAGGTGTTGTTCTTCACGTGCTCAATCTACGTTCCAGGTTGTTGATCTACGGGAAATACTGCAGCCACGTGGAGACGGCCATCGCCTCCCTGGATGACATCTGCAAAAACAGGGAGGACGTACGCATGAAGCTAGAGGTGAAACATTTAATGGCGCCTTTTAATAATTGATAAACCGGGGGGGTTATTTACAACCGCAGTGACAAGCGCTCGTTTCTCAGCTTCTCAGAATGGTCAGAGAATGCCCTCAAGTGTGCACCGGAGGCATTGCAGGCTGCAGAACGACAGTTAATTACTGAAAAGCTTAAATGAGACTCCTGCTTTCACTGCACTTGTTTCTATGAAGTGGGAAAAGTCAAATTAAAGCATTATTTTTGGCAAACCAGTATAATCTGGTATGTTCTGCAAAGGACGAATAAAACATATGTGCTATTAATTCTTTGTCTTTGTGCAGGAATGCTCAAAGAGAGCCAACTATGGCAAGTTTACACTGAGAGATCTACTAGTGGTTCCTATGCAGCGAGTCTTGAAGTACCACCTCCTGCTGCAGGTACAGTACCTCAACCTATCCTGTACCGTTTCTGCTGTATTGCAAACATAATGTTGATGTCAAACAGTCTAATATTTTGAGGGATTATCACAAAAGATCTGCCACAGTTTCTTGTGAAGCAGGACCCAAATGCAGGGCACAAAGGGGAGGTATGAGTTGAAAACAAAATGACTCTAAGGAAAACTCAAAAACCAGAATTCAAGGTCCTGCAGGAAAGGCAAGGCATCAACTATAAAAACAGGCAAGAACACAAGAAACAGAACGACAAGACAAACAGGGTGACATCTACAAACAAAGGGAAAGGCAGGGCTATATATGCACATGTGGGCAGAGGAGCTAACGAGACACAGGTGAAACTGATGAGGGCGGAGCACACAATGAGAAACCAATCCAACAATCAGTAGTGGGAAGTAAGGTTAAGTCAATTTACGAGGAAAAGAAAGATGCCAAAATACACATTTTATGCTTAGTAAGTTGACAAAAGAAAAAGAAATGAACGGTAGAATCCAGATTGATAAAAATTGTTATTTTATTATGACCATTTTCTGGTTTAGCTTCGTGTTCTTTGTGAAAACATTATAGAGCAAAAGTGTTATCAGACCTTATTTAATTTGCTAAATCCTACAGTTTAGGAGCATTTTACATATTTTACTTTGCATATTTACTGTACACCAATCAGGCATAACATTATGACCACCTTCGTAAGATTGTGTAGGTCTCCCTTGTGTCTCCAAAACAGTTGAGACTCATCAGAGAATGGACATGGGCCTTCTGAGGGTGTCCTGTGGTGTCTGGCAACAGAATGTTGTTAGTGGAGGCCTTTGTAGTTGTTCCTAAACCATTTTTGTGACATCAAGGAGCGTTATTGCTATGGGGTGGGGGTGCCTGGTCTGGTCTGGGTGGGTGCTACATGTCTAAGTAACATCCACATGAATGCCAGGTCCACAAGTTTCCCAGCAGAACATTGAATTGTCACAAGATGGTTTACTTCTCCTGTCAGTGGTCATAATGTTGTGGCTGATTGGTGTATATTCTACTGAATATACAAGATTTTAACTAAATTCCTACCTTGTCGTGTTACTGTTTTTACTTCACTAAAACTGACTTTATTTCTTCCGTAACCATCTGTGGATGTAAGCTCTCCACATCGATGCATCACCCTGCATTAGCACCAAAACTCACACTACACTGTACATAGTGTTATATTGATGTTATGGATGCCTCTCTGCGAACGACAGAATCCCATCAGGGAGATCTGGATTCAGCAAGGCGTCCATCATTGCCAATAAGACTTTATGAGCCAGAGGACTCGCTGCCCTTACTCCATTCCTCCACCGGAGGCAGCGTTGACCGTGTTCCTCTTCCCCCCTTCCCCTGCCTTCGTCCTTCAGGCTCTGAGGCTCCTCTCGTCTATTTCTGTAGCCCCTTTATGACTGTGAGCCTGAAATGACCCGAACATAATTGTCATCTGATCGAGACAATCAAGGCGGCGGTGAGAGGAAATAGATAAAGCGGAGCGTGGACTGAAAGGAGAGAGAGCCGCAGACAGAACAAGAGAAACAACGGAGAGAAAAAGAAACAGACAAAGACGAGAGATGCGAGAAGTGTTTCTGAGGTGTTGATAATCTGGGAGTCAGCCACGAGTTGCTAAAGTGTCACTGAAAATTTAAACAATCCAAAATAGAAGAAGTATAGCCATGCATTTAAGAGGAAATGTATAGAACTTGACAAATACTATATTTAAATACTGTAATATAGCTAAATCAGTGTTTGTGTGCTCTGCCTCCTTGCTCTACTGGATCAGTCATATATATAAGGCCTTTGGTCTCACTACTATGGTCTCAAGTTTTATTTTTTTTATGATATATTTATCCTTCATTTAATTATCTCCTTGTGTTTAACCTAGGAGGATCAATGAATGCAGGATAACCCCTATACGGCAAAAAAACACTGATAACTTGAAGTTCGGAGGTTAATTCTGAAAATATCTTACTTTGAAAAGTATTTTATCTTGTTGTTTCCCCTAATTGAAATTCATTTGAGATAAGTTCAAGTTGTAGCAAAAGGGGGAAAAAAACATATATTCAAGGTTCCCAAATTCAATTACAAGTTGCTTGTAAGAAAAACCTCTGTAGCCTTTGTAGTTGTGAGGCACAAGATTAGTTGAAATGCATTTAATAGAAGTATTACTAATAAATGCCAGACGTGTTGTCTGGAGGTAGCTGGGAAGCGAGACAAACTCTGCTCCGGCAAAGAAATCACTTGGGCGGGTCATCAAACCTCTCGTCTGAGTGCCAACAGAATGCCTCTGATTGGTTGTAGGACTATTGAGTTGCGTGCCTATATCTTTATAAGTTGAAACACGCCCCATAATGAAACCTAAATGACTTGTTACGACTCATATTCTGATAGGAATTGAGTTGGCGCCTATAATTAGAGTCCGTGCATGTTTAAATCGCTCATTTACTCATTTTCTATGCAAAGAAATCTGCAAATTCCAACAGGGTTTCCACAAAACCTCCTAAATTATGCTCTCTGAAACCCTCCTCTCATATAAAAGTAAAAAATATCTGTAGAAACAAAGCGATTCTGTCGTGTCAACGTGGTCCTAGATCCCCACGGCACAGCCGGATAATAGCGAGCTGCACTGAACAAAGCATCCGCTGGGTTCCCACATGGTGACAGCCAGAATCTGTACAACTAATGTCTTGTCTCTTCCTCTCTCTCCCCCCTCAGAGTACCTCTCTCTCTTTTTTTTTTCCACCGATTCTTTCTCTCTTTTTTGGTCATCAATCTTTCGCTCTTTCTTCCTCACTGCCTCCGCTCATCATTTCTCTCTCCAACCCCCCCTACCCCGAACCCACAACAACACAATTCCCTCAATGAGTCCATCTTGTATGGTCCCAGCTATCAGCGTGACCACTCCCTTCCTCTCTATCTCAGTGGATGTGTGGAGGTGGGAGCAAGGCTTGATAAATAGGCCTCTGTCGTCTAGCTGGTGATAATAAAGCCCAGGTTGAGCTTGACTGACACCGGGGATTTGAGCAGTAGCAAGCAGACATATATATCTCCCTTAGTGGCTCAGTGTGTATATATATATATATATATATATATATATATATATATATGTGTGTGTGTGTGTGTGTGTGTGTGTGTGTTTGTGGGGACACAGGACATACATGGCATCCTTCCTTATCCTCCACTGCCGAGGCCTAGATGTCTTGTTTACGCTGCGGCTAGGCACCGGCAAGCAATTTCAGATACACACACACACATAAACCTGCAATAGACGAGTGCACACACACACACACATACACAGTATCTGATTTATTTCAGGACAGCGTTTTCTTTTTTTTGCAGCAATCTTTTTCATTTCATATCTAGAGCCCTAGCTTTACGTGCACACGTGCTCGCAGAAGTATTCATGAATATTACATGCACTGTATATTTACAGAAAGCCTTTAATTCTTTTTTTTTTTTTTTTTTTACATATTCTTTGTTTTGTTTGTGGGTGGTTAGCACTGGTTCTGGGTTTGAATTCATGGGCCTTTCTGTGTGGAGTTTGTATGTTCTCCCTGTGTCTGCATGGATTGTCTCTAGGTACTCCGGCTTCCTCCCACCGTCCAAAGACATGCTCCTTGGGTTAATTGGTGATTCTAAATTGGCCGTAAGTGTCAATGGTTGTCTGTCTCTCCGTGTTAGCCCTGAGATAGACTGGCGACCTGTCCAGGGTGTACCCCGCCTCTCACGCGATGACAACTGGGATAGGCTCCAGCCCTCCCACGACCTTTCACAGGACAAGCGGTTACAGAAAATGACTGAATGAATATTTCGTTTTATTTTTTTTGTCTGTCTAATAGGAGCTGGTGAAACACACTCATGACACCACTGAGAAGACTAATCTACGGACCGCGTTGGACGCCATGAAGGTACGTCATCAATTCGTCCAGCTTCCATACTTTCATCCCGGCACGGTGTGGGGTGGAAGGTCCATCGCAAGGCCAGAACGATTTAAACCAAAAGCTAAACCAGTAATTTATTTTGAAATGTGCGAGGAGGTACATGTATGCACCAAGACGCAACCTTGGATTTTCTTCAATGACCACCCGAGGCGGGCTTCAAGAGCAAGTCGATCCCTGTTGACGTCCAATTTTACAGCTAAAATAATCATGTTCAGTGTGTGGGTCTCCACAGGTAATTTCTATATTCTTGGTTAGTTGGTGAATTTCTCTATAACTCACCCGTTTACATTATACAATATCAAGGCTTAAAGTTATACATAATTGAGGCTACTTTGAGTGAGGTTGCTTGCTCTCTGCCTTGCTGCCGGCTTCCCACCTTAGCTCCACTCACACTCCACCTCTTGAACCAGTTTTGAATTAGTAGTTAGGGGCTGTCCGGCAATGCCAAGATGGCGACACACAAGGCCACCACACTGAGCTTTAATCCCACTCTTAAGGTCATTTTGACATACATACAACTGTAATGCAGGAAGAATGAAAGGGCTTTGGTCTTGAAAATCTGTGCAGACTTAGTTAAATAAGCTAAATAACTAAAATACTCAGTTAAAATAAGTAAAGTAAAGTGCACGGTGCCCTTCCTGGATCAGATCAACAGTTCAGCATTCTAGCAGCTTGTGGAAGAAAACCGTTGATCAGTCTGTTGGTTCTGCTTTTGATGCTCCGGTACCATTTGCCTGATGGCAGCAGATCATAGAGTTTATTGAGAGAGGGTAAGAGGGGTCTCTGAATGGTAATAATGTCTGGAATAACAGGAAGTCACAAAATAACATGCTACCTGTTAAATGAAGTGAGAACTTTCTGGAAAGTGGCCGTAAAGAACTGCACTTCAGTGCAAATCGTTGCTCCCTGACAACTTTTTTGACCATGCACTATGAATAAACAAGCCTTCCTCTGAATGCAGCGTTTTGCAGCCTTGAAAAGCAGTTGAGTGAAGCTGAAAGCTGAGACTCAAGTTTCAGACAGAACAAGAACATTGTCATATATTGTTAGAGTTCACAAACCCACATCAGCGGGGGTTATGTCTGAAGAAAACAAGAAAAACCTGCATAAAGAGAAACAAAATCTGTGGCACAGCTGGAGATACCGTGCACTGTGTAACTAAAGAGATGCTTTATTGTTTTTGGTGTGTGCAGGACTTGGCCCAGTACGTTAATGAAGTCAAGAGGGACAACGAGACGATGCGAGAAATAGACCAGTATCAGAAATCCATCGAAAACCTGGTAAGCCAAACATTTCTTCCGAATAATGAGCAGCTGATGTCATTTTTCACAGTGCTTTAGAAACTGCTTTTTTTATCCCTGCACCAACCGTCTCTTTTCTCTTCTTCTGCAGAACCAGCCCCTGAGCAACTACGGGAGACCCAAAGGTGACGGGGAGGTGCGCGTGGCCTCGGTGGACAAACGAGCCAAACAGGACAGGTGAGATGTCGGGCTGACACGCTGCTTTGACTAAATGACTGAAGTTAAACTAGAGTCAGGTGCTGTGGTTGGAAAGCTGCCAGGGTATGCATTAGTCCAAGCCAAGGTGTTGTTGGAAACTAAGCCAGTGAATTTTGCACAAAATAAAGCGATTGTTAGAGAGTTATCTCAATCATCAGTGCACAATGCATGTCATTCATTTGGCATTAAGCTGAATAACAACCAGTAATATAGTCACTCAGTGATATAGAAGGTTAAGCTGCATTTGAGAGCATTGTCACGTGTGGGTACGAATACTGGGTTTGCACAGTAATGCTTACCACCTTTTTCCATTTGACAGATATTGCATTGTTAGACACATATCTGAACTGTCCGTATCTTGCATCTAGCTGCAGAGGCAGACCTTTTTTAACAAACAGCACATGTGCAAAATATGTCTAAAGCCTTGGTAAAAGTCTTTTTTTTTTGTTATGTCCACACAGATGTCAATACAAACAAACACAAACGTGCAATAAATCAGATTCATTGCTATTGCTATTACTACGTCAGGTATTATGCATGTAGCTTACGGTTGGTGGATGCATCTCAAATAAAAACAAAAGCCATCGTGTACTATTTGCTTGAACCGCAGGCACATCTTCCTCTTCGACGCCGCCGTGATCGTTTGCAAGCGGCGGGGAGACAACTACGAGATGAAGGAAGTGATCGATCTGCACCTCTTCAAGATCACCAACAACCCCACCTCGGACAAGGAGAACCGAAAGGTCTGCAAACACGTACCCTTTGTGACTTGAGTCAGTGCTTTCCCAACAACGTCTTTCCAGCCAACGGTGGGGGAGACAGTGGACTAGGGGTTAGAGAAACAGTCTTGGCAAGTTGCCGGTCATTGGTTTAAATGCCCTCTACACTGATGAGATCCACTTGAGCAAGGCCTCTAATACCCAAAACTGCTCCTTGAGTAGCTGCCCAGTTCCCCAAGTGTGCTTGCAACTCTTTTTGTGTAAGAATAGACAGTTGAATGAGAACAAATTTCCACACTGTGGGTTAAAGTAACAGATCTAATTATATAAATCTTGCCTGAAAGAGTTTTTCGTCAGCCACAACAGAAGATCCAAGATGTCTGCGATGTGTCCTACACACAGGCCGAGGGGTTTCTAGAGTATCGTAGAGGTTTGGGACAAACGAGGGGACGTATAAAAACATTTTACAGATTTACCACATCACAGAAATAGATCACACACCAGTGCTCACAGAGGAAAAACAATGTCGGATCCGTGCCGGCTGGAAGCGTTCAGGTTCTATCATGGAAAGTCCTGGAGAATTTACGGTACAACTCAACCTACACATGAGTGGATTCCCCCTTCCACCATGTTCATGCCAAGGTACATGTTTTTCAACTTTCGGATCTGGCTCTCACCTTTGGAAAAGATATTGGCACATCTCTCACTTATTTCAGCTTTTTTTTTTTCCCTCTCATCTTAGCTTTGGCAGCAGCACATCTCTTCGTGAACATTTCATTTTCGGTTCCAAGAGAGTAACTCAATTCCACTTTTGGCGAAGCCACAGTGACAGTGGTGGCGTTTTAACTCCAGCTTGTTGAAACATTAGCCTCAATTAAATTATTTTATCTGCCAGCCTTGGAGAGTACATACATTATATGGGATGAAGCTGTCAGGACAATTTGTATGCTACATACAAAAAGGTAGAACTTTTAACAATGAAATGAAATATCCTTGAATTTGAATGCACAAAAAAATGTCAGGCTTCTTTTGATTTTTCCTTCATATATATACAGTCCCTGACAAAAGTCTTATAAGGACATAGTAACTTAAAACAGCATATAACTTTATTTCTAATCATTCAGTTGTTACAATTAATGGTTCATTTTAATGTAAAGAGCCTTCGCATTGGTAAAGCTTGGTAAAGCCCATAACATCTGTTTTTGCAAGGACAAAGGTCTTGTCGTGTCTTTAAAAGATTCAATGAATGACAGATTAGAGCTTCACCTGTGACAAATACTGGAATTAACACATCCCCAGGTGTGTATAAAAAGGACCCCAGTACAACCTGACCTCTGACAACATGGCAAAGATTCAACCACAAACCAAAGTGCAGATCATCAAGAGCCTGAAGACCAAGTCTGCTGCTGAGGTGGCAGACATCTTCAATGTGTCCAGACCCTGTAAGACAATTGTTTGAGAGGACCGTCAGTCCAGGACCTTTTTCAACTGCAGCAGAGCCACATGAGACCTGGTCACCAGAAACACTTGTATCTACAAGAACAGTTTGTCAAACGCTCTCACACAGTGGTCTCCATGGCCTAATCAGTGCTCACAGACCAGCATTAAACAGATGACAACTAAAAAATTGTGCTGCATTCGCCAAGCCCCACAGCTTGCAGAAAGGATGGACAGTGAGAAAGTGGCCAAAGGTTGATTTTTCTGATGAATCATTTCTTGAACCTCTTCCCAATCGCTACACATACAGCAGAAGACCTATTGGAACCCTCATGCACCCAAGATTCACCCAGAAAACAGTCAAGTTTGGTGAAGAAAAATCATGATTTTGGGGTTACATCCAGTATGGAGGAGTGCGAATGATCTGCAGAGTGGACGGCAACATCAACAGCCTGAAGTATCGAGAAATTCTGGCCGCCCATTACATTCCAAACCACGAGAGAGGGCAAATTCTTCAGCAGGATGGGGCTCCATCTCATACTTCAGCCTCCACATCAAAGTTCCTAAAAAGCGAAGAAGGTCAAGGTGCTCCAGCCCAATCACCAGACATAAAGATTATTGAGCATGTCTGGTGTAAGATGAAGGAGGAGGCTTTGAAGATGAGACCAGAGAATCTTGACAAACTCTGCGAGTCCTGCAAGACTGCTTTCTTTGCCAGATGACTTCATTAATGAGGCATTTGAGTCATTGCAGTGACGTCCGGATGCAGTCCTCCAAGCTCATTTTTCCCAAGGCACCATGACTTTATGTTCTGATGTTATTGTAGCCTGTTTGTTTATTCAAAATAAAGTGTAATTTCTACTGTACACTATTTGTGTATGCGACAAGACTTTTGTCCGAGCAAAATCTGACCTTTCTGTCATAATTAAATGATAAGTCAATGAACGATAAGACTTTATTTTAGTATAATAAGAATAATCTAGAGGCCTTTGCCTTTCATATGAGCCATTTCCGATTCCAATTGATCAACTGCAAGTCTACAAGTTATTATTTGTTGTTCTTACAACTTAGATAAGCGGCAAGACTTTTGTCAGGGACTGTAACTATAATAAAGCAGCCTCTGTGGTGGCGAATGATGGGTGGTCTCACTTCAGATTCATCACTGATTCACTTCATTAACCGAAAGAGAAAATATGTCACGAACATTTACCTTTTAATTTTATGGCACGTTATCGGTTTCAAAAAGCAATAACCCACTTTAAAGCTGTGATTTACGGGGATTTTAGATGACACTTCTCGATGACTTTTAATTTCACCCAGGGCGGTGAGCCACGCGGTCCGGCTTCAGCAGGACTAGTAGTGAGTGTATTCTGCGTTATAAGCCGTCGCTGTATCATAAAGCACGTAGAAGTGTTAAAATAATAATGAAACGTGCTTATTAACGTGCTGTCATATAAAAAAAGTACAAAACAAGCATCTCATATACCAGCCCGTCAGCTATAATGGAGGCGAGTCTTGCACTGTTGAGCACATTATTGCCTCTTTATGACCGAGTCAGCAAAGCTCAGGAACCATGTTGGACTCCTGACAAACCAATTAACAGTGCGACTCCTGCCTAATGAGCAGCCATAACAATTTATCAGATAAATGCAGGTTCATAAACCTGACTAAAAATTTAGTTAACTTGCTTCTTGACAGTATATTATAAGCACCTGTAAGAACCTGCGCTCCGATTTTCATCCGAACCGTGCCGCTAAAATGAGCTACATGCAAAAATCTTTCCGGCTCACAACACAAACAAGAAGATAATCAGCAGAAAGGAGTCTTAAATAATTTGGTACACGCTCGTTCCAGCACATGTTTTACATTGTCTTGTTCATTTATACTGAAACAGTGTCGGGGGTAGAACAGTCTGCCTCCTCCCAGATGGTGTTATCATTAAACCTCGCTTTGGGCCTGACTACACACAATACACACTGTGAATACTAAGTGCCAAGTGGGGAAAAATATTGCCAATCATAATGAGGAATGATATCTAAGGCGTGCCAGGAAACAATGATTTGGGTAATAATGATGCTGTAAATAGCAGACATTAGTAAGCTTAAACCCATGTGGGATTTTATTGTTGTATTTTAAGAAGCTTGCAGTCATCTCAGAGTCATTCATTTCTGACGTGATGGATCTAATGCGGTTTGTTTGATTACATTTTTATGTTAGAGGTGATGAGAAGACAGCGGCTGTCTGAAAAGCAGACGCAATTAGAAACGGAGGCAGCTTCTGCATTCAGGTCGTCTGGGATAAACGTATAATCGAGGCCACGTGCATACAGGATGGAAACGTTGGTTCAGTTGTTGTCCTTGTACTGAAATCATTTATTTTTTCTTTTTTTTTTTAAATGCTACACCACATGATTTTAGTGCTAACAACAAAAAGTAAAAGATCAAATAACAGTGGGCAAGGTGGAAGGAACAGCTTGTTAGCAAAGCAATGTTTTTAGTGTCTTTTAAGCTCATTGTTTTGGTTTAACATGCACCAGCCACAACATTATGACCACACAGGAGAAGTGAATAACATTGACCATCTTGTGATAGTTTAATGTTCTGCTGGGAAACTTTTGGACCTGGCGTTCATTCATGTGGATGTTACTTAGACATGTAGCACCCACCTAGACTAAACCAGACACCCCCACCCCAAAGCAATGACACTCCTCGATGGCAGCAGTCATCCCCAGCAGGATGCAGCCTGACAGAACAGAAAGAACAGCACAAGGTGTTGACCTGGCCTCCAAATTCAATAGATCCCAAACTGATCTGAACAACATCCTGTTGCCAGACACCACAGGACACCCTCAAAAGGCCCATGTCCATTCTCTGATGAGATACAACTGTTTTGGAGGCACAAGGGAGAGGGAGGGTTTTGAAGCTCAGCTTGGCTCCTCCTGATTCACAGCTAATTTAAAAATTGGCAGTTAATGAACTATAACTCCAAGTGGTAACGGTCTAAACTATGCAGGACTTTAACCTTTGATATAATATAAATAACTGGGTTTCACTAAAAAAAATCATCTTCTGTCATGATTTGAGAATAAAGCAAAAGTAAAACTGTTTTTTATACCAGGTTGTCAACATATTTACTTCTTCTTTCACTTGGAGAACTGTAGGGGCTGACTTGCTTTAAGAGCCAGACATTTGAGGAACTACAGTGTTTGTTTTTTTTTTGGTTTTTTTTTGGCACTTCAGTTTTCTGCCCGGAAGCCTTCACGGTTATGGTCTAATCTCTCATCTCTTCTCATTTTAGGCCATGGGTGGCTTCTATTTTCATTGAAAAAGTGAGAATAGCTGACTGTATGTTAGCTGCCTTGCACCAAATGGCAGATGGATAGAGACAGCAAGTAGATAGAAGCTAAAGAGCTTTAAATTTCAGTCAGTAGTTAGGTGAAGACCAATAGAGAGCAAGAGGAGTTGAATTGATTATAGTTATATTTGCCAGACTTAGGATGAAGTGTCTGCTGGAGGCATAAACAGCTAGCATATGCTTGCAAGTTTGCTATATCATCTTAAAACCTAATGAGTACGTCTGGGTTATAAATGATCAGTGTGAGGGAAAACATAAGCATGGGTCAGATTAGTGTAAATTCAGAGAAGATCCAAAAAGAGAAACATTATCAGCCTGGGTGTGCAATCCCTTTTGTGTGCTAGCGATGAACCGAGCAAAAAAGAAAAGATGAAAAACCGACAGAAAGACAGACAAACACATCCTCCTTCTCTTTACAAATTGGTAGCTAGATGATATCTTTGCTGAGCTGAGTCTCGGTGTCCGCTGGGAATGCCTCTGCAGAGAGCGCTGCCTTCCCTTTTCTCCTTTCATTCAGCAGAAAAGATGAGCTGCCGCGCTCGCTCCCTGACAGCGCCGCCAGTTTGGCTTGTTTTTAGCCTTCAGAGCCGAGTGCTGGAAGTTCAAAATCACGACGAGGAGCCGTAAAAAAGTGCATCTCGCAAAAGCGTCCGCTTAGTAATGCTGCCTGGAAAATAGACGCCTGCGTTGACACCGAGGCTAATGGACTAACGTTTAGCCTTTGAAGTGGATAATGGTGGCTGATTACAGGCCCGCTCACGACTTGGGTCTGTGCATGCTGTTTGATGCCCAGCAGTTATATGGCACAGCTACTTCACACTCGCTGTCTCCTCCACGCTCTTCTTCTGTGTTTTGTCTCTGTCTGTCAGTTCTTCCGCCCTCCAACCCTTCAGCCCTTCACTGTTTGCTCTCCCCGAGGCATCCCTCTTTCATTTTGCATCTCTTTGTCTCCATCTGTCTCCATTTATTTATTCACCATTGTTGTACTTTCTGCCTCAAACGCGTGAATATATATATATATTTTCTTTCTCATTCCTGTTGCAGTGGTCCCACGGATTCTACCTCACTCACAACCAGGGCCAGAGCGGCTTCGAATTCTTCTTCAAGACCAAAGAGCTGAAAAAGAAGTGGCTGGAGCAGTTTGGCATGGCCATGTGAGTGTGTATTTCCCTTGTGTGTACGCGTCCGTCCACGCGTGACGGACCGATAAGAGTGCGTCTCTTCGCATCGGCGGCATTTTGCCACATCGTCAAAACCAAAAAGGCCCGGCTCGTCCTGTTATTCGAGTGCGGCCACTTGACAATTTATGAGAGGCACGCAACGCTGTAACACGGAGATGAGCTGGTAATGAGACACTAAACTAGACACGCAGTTGTCTGAGGGTAATTGAAGCGTTGGGCGTACGTTGTCAAACTGCAACAACCAGTCCTCATCCTGAACTGGATCCAAAAATTCACTCATGGTGACTGACACCCTGGGACAAAGAGTGACAAGTGGAACCAACAGAGCCAAGATTGAAGATTAACCGACTGATTGTTTCACAAATCCTCTACCAAGTGTGCTTAAGTATTAGATTTATGAATATATTTCTTTATCATATGATTGACATGACACAAGCATTCAGTATTGCAACGAAACACAGTCCAAGACATTGGGTCCTAGCTCCAAATTCTCCATCTTGTAGCGTCGCTGAGGTTGATGGTATTTTCTTTTCAAATGAGAGAGCATTTGATTTGATTGATATTAAGAAGAGCTAGCTCTGATATTTATGTTCTGCTTTGGAAACATTTGGGGTAGGGTTGTGAAATCAAGTTATTATCTAAAACTTGGGCTGCCCCAATAGTTCACATATTCAACTGTGGATATACACCAATCAGGCATAACATTATGACCACTGACAGGAGACCATATTGTGACAATACAAAGTTCTGCTGGGAAACTTTTGGACCTGGCATTCATTGGTGTGGATGCTACTTAGACATGTAGCACCCACCTAGACCAGACCAGGCACCCCCACCCCATAGCAATGACACTCCTTGATGGCAGCAGCCATCCCCAGCAGGATGCAGCCTGACACAGGAACACACACAAAAACAATTTAGGAACAACTGAAAAGATGTTGACCTGTCCTCCAAATTCACTAGATTCCAAACTGATCAAGTATCTGTGGGATGATCCCAGAGGCCCCTCCCCTCAACCCATAGGCCATAGACACCACCACCCACCTAAACCAGACAAGGCACCCCTACCCCATAGCTCAATGACATGTTCTGCTTTGGAAAGACTTGGAAACATTTCAGACTGTAGGAAATATACAAGAGAGGATGTGTAGGCAACCAGAGTCTGGAAAGTCCACTAGTGACCAACTGTCTGCTATAAAGAAATGGTAGTCGACAGGTTTTTACTCCAATGCAAGTTCATTAAACTCAAGAAATTAGACAAAAGCGTGTAAACTATAATTGGGTTCAAAACGACAAAAGAAACAAGACGAAGATAAAAGCAGGTGAGCAGTGTTTAGCCGCTGTAGCAGCCAGGAGTCACGCAGTTTAAACTCTCTCTTTAAACCATGAAATAAAACTGTGATTCCACTAATTTAGGATTTAATTTGTTCATCCGTCAGTGCACATGAATCCATTTTATGGAAAGAAAGACAGAGGAGAGTAGAACTAATGGCTCAACAGGTGCTTTGGAAGAACTTAGATCAGTTTTCTACTTTTGGATAAATTAAAGGATTATCTCATCTGATTTATATATCAGAGTCAGGTTACGTGTCGGAAGGGGAACCACTCAAACAGCTGTACAATATTCTCTTTTATTATATTATAGTTTTGTCATCCAGCCCTTGTTACAAGTCAAAGTTTGAAAGATTCTCCCATTTTCCAATTGCTACACATGTGGTGGAAGAGAATGCATTTCTAAAACTAAATATATATCATCAAAAGCTCAATAATTGTATCACCATGCAATGAATCTGTTCAAGGTGTTTTCAAAGGTGTTTCAGGTTCCACTCTTCTCATAGATAAAAAGGGGTAGTATAACATTCTTTGATTAAAACGTCATTGGACAAGAAATATCACGTTCACGATGTCAAATACACCGTGCGAGACCTGGAAGAGGATACATTCAACGAGGTCTTGTATTCCAGTATCTGCACAAGACTATAACAGTGATACCACGATGCCCATCTGATTTCAATCTCACAGATATACTGTTATCCAAGCAAAGCCCCTCTGATGACGATCGCTTTCGGTTTTTGCCGCTTCAGTCCCTCACCCCTAACCTCATAATTCCTAAAAATACAACGGACCAAAACTAAATCCCTCCTAGCCCCACTGGATCTTCTCCGACGCTGAGCTAAGTGTTATTGGATTAGGTTATTGTTACGCCTATGGTAGCTGCCAGTGACAGCAGCAGCAGCAGCAGCAGCGAGTTAAGAGCAGGTGAAATTCAAATATAAGACATTTCAAGCCACAAGATAAGCAGCGCACCTTAACAGGAAGTGAGGACGGAGTAAGAAGGCGAAGCGTCGTGTGATGCGAGTCTGAGAAAAACGGATCTTTGGTTGATTAACTTTCAGGGCTGGATTAACGAGCTATGGGATTAGAGAGGCAGTGCCGAACAATCGCATGCTCCCACAGTGATGCTTCGCAGTTGTTATCGGCGCTGCCTTTATTTCCAAAGCAACCACTGTTTGCTGCAAATGGAAACGGTCCAATGTAAAGAAAAAAGGAGGCTCGGCGGAGTTTATGCAATAGTCTATGGCGTCTTTTTAGTGGTATGCAATTTACAGCCAATAACAATCACTGAAAATGTGATATGTTTCTCAACTCTGCTTGTTTTTCCACCAAGCATGTTGTAGCCCTTCAGTTTGCCTAATTATTAAATTTTCCAAACTAGCAGCTGTGCATAAAAAGCAAAAAACAATATCACTGAGTGGCTGTTGAAACTCTGAAAACACAAGAAAGACCTCTCAATACTTCCTTCCTTCTTTCTTTCTTTCTTTCTTACCTTCCTACACACACACACACATGCAACCATGTCCCAAGGGGCCCGACAACACCTCTTGTGTTCACTTCAAGCAGACCTCGGCTGTCTACTTGCAATTCTCCTCTCCCCACTTCAAAGAACCGTATCAGTGAAATGCTACTGTATCCTCGGAAGAGTTTGTTGGCTGCAATTATAAATGAGAAAAAAAAAAAAAAAGGAAGCTTTGTCTTTGCTTTGAAACTGACGTTCTCAACAAAGAGCACAGCTGTTTGAAAACCAGAACAAATTGAGCAACAAGCACAAATTCGTTTTCATTTCAGTAAGTTACTGGAAGGTAAATTGTTGTGGAGCCACCGACAGTGGTCATTGTCGGATCCTTGTCCAATGATTAGGAGCAAAAACCTTGTCGTGAATTTAAATATAAGTGTGGATTTTTAGAAAGGACATCAAGTTATTGTCTAGACCTAGGGCTGCCCCAATAGTTCACATAGTAAACTGAGAATATGCACTGATGAGCCACAACATTATGACCACTGACAGGAGAAGTAAATAACATTGACCATCTTGTGACATATTCAATGTTCTGCTGGGAATCTGTTGGACCTGGCATTCATTCATGTGGATGTTATTTAGACATGTAGCACCCACCTAGACCAGACCAGGCACCCCCACCCCATAGCGATGACACTCCTTGATGGCAGCAGCCATCCCCAAAAGGATGCAGCCACAAAAACGGTTTAGGGACAACTCAAGAAAACAGGAAGAACAGCACAAGGTGTTGACCTGGCCTCCAAATTCACTAGATCCCAAACTGATCAAGTATCTGTGGGATGATCCACAGAGGCCCCTCCCCTCAAAGGCCCCCCACTAGCCACATTCTGTTGCCAGACACCACAGGACACCCTCAGAAGGCCCATGTCCATTCTCTGATGAGTCACAACTGTTTTGGAGGCACAAGGAAGACCTGCAAAACATTAGGAAGGTGGTCATAATGTTATGCCTCCGTTTGCACTATGAAATAAAGGCATAAAAACTGTACTTATAGCATCCAGTTCATGTTCTGTAAACTGTGTTTCCAGTTACTTCATGTCTGTCGTGTGTTCCATCTCCTTCAGATCAAACATTCGTCCTGAGAATGCCAACAACAACTTCCACGAGTTTCGTATGCACACCTTCGAAAGGATCACCTCCTGCAACTCTTGCCACATGCTGCTGAGGTAAGAGGCCACTTATTATCCGTACATCCACACACACACACACAGTAGAAGCAGTGCAAAAACCTTTTCAAGGCTATCGGCAAACATAAAGACCGAGGACGAGACGCGGGCCCTTTCCCTTCAAACAACTGTCAGGACTTCTTTGAAAGACCTCCGCTCTTCCCATTCCTCTCCGGTGTACCCTAACAATCTATTCGTCACTTTGCCTTTACTCCCCTCTCTTCCTCCGCACACACGTGCCTCAGTTACACAAAGTTCCCTTTGAATTCGCTGAATGGTATCTGCACCCAAAGGACCGCTCCTCATGGTCTCTCGCGCAGCGGGAACGACTGAGCGGCTTCACCTAGCGAAGACGGTGAAGAAAAACGTCTGTCACACTTCAGCACTTCTTCAAGGCGATGGATGGGGACGGGGGACAAGATTATTGCGCTGTGAATATACAGAGCCGGGCGGCGGATTCACCGACACTTTGCGGGGAGGAAATAGGAGAAAAACAAGAATAAAGGAATGTCTGAAGTGCAGTTCGTCTTCTGGAGAGGATTGCATGTCTAGCTTTTCTCTAAATAGAATTGTTGCTTCGGACTAATGCGCTGTGACTCCTAGAGCTCTTCATTTGCAGGGCACTGAAACAGAAACTGAGCTTCTGATCTCACAGTCAGTGATACAGTCACAAGTTTATTAAGATTATTGTCTTGGGCACTGATTTGTGGACTTTTGCATGCAGGAATATGCATCATAGCTAAAAAATTGTTCCCCTCAGGAAAATATTCGGTGAACCTTGATGTGATTTCACAACATGGAAATTCTATTGTGTTTTTGCCCTAATGTCCTAAGGGCTTATATTCACAGTTTCTTGCTCCTCGCTCTAAAGCAACAAACAAAAATAATAGTGTGTTCCTGCATTTTGAACTCTGCGCTAGTTTTTCTGAAAGAGGTTAAACCGACAATTAGCTGGAGAGCGGCCCTTTGCTTTCATGCACTTTTAATAAGGGCCTCCGAGAGGGTTATGCAAACAAAAACACACATTCAGGCTCTATATGTGTGTGCAAATCTTTTACTTTAAGATATTTTGCAAGATATTAGTGTGGATTTATTGTAGATACAAGCTGATTTACAGCAGCTACATGATATTGATCAGTTTGCAGTTTGCTGCATAATATCTGCACACTATGAATTTGGTAGAAGTCCTCAGTAATTGTGGCTAGGATGCAGATACAGAACAATCTAGATTTGAAATCACTCTAGGATTAGGATGATTTCTCAAAGGAAAAAACAAAGGAAGCCTTTACACCTCATCTGGAGAGGGGACCAGAATGTCTGCCGCGATATTTCATGGCAACCCATTCAATAGCTGAAGAGACAACACCACAAATGTCAGCGTTACCCGAGGGAAAGTAAAGGGGTCACCAGTCGGATGCACTGCCTTATGACCCAAAATGCCCAATTTCTTGGCGATCCTGCTTACACGGCAAACCTGAAGCACACCGCCCGCGCCCTCAAACAAGATAAATTAACCGTTCGGCCGCCGCCGCCGGTCCTCCCGGAGCCGGTAGAAAAACTTTCGGTTCAGATGCATTGTTTCCCTTAAGGATCAGAGCAATTTTGTTTTTCTTTGCTTTCTTTGCACTATTACGACTGTGTGTATTCTATAAAGCAATTTTTTTTTGATGCATTTTCCTCCTTCTCGTGTCTGCAGGGGCGTCTTTAATCAGGGCTACTTGTGCTCCAAGTGCGGTTTAGGCGCCCATAAAGAGTGCCTGGGTCGCTTCGGCTCCTGCGGAAAAACAGGTAACTTTCAGTCACGTCTAGCGTCTTCTCTGTACAGCTTGTCCCTGAACAATATGTTTTAGACAGATCTTAATTGAACAGACAGATACTTTTTTTTTTTTTTATGGCAGCATCAACGTGATGACGGATGACAATCAATCATGCATAAAAGCTAATGAGCGCCTCGTGACAAATTATGGGTTTGGCTGAGAGCTGATGCAGTGGGCTTTAAAAAAGCTGCACAGTGACATTCTAAAACTAATCACAACTGTGGGAATTAGGGTTTTTTCCTTTAGATAAAATAAGAAGTCCTTGGTTTCCTTTAAACCAAGGTCATCCAAATATTCGATCAGCGCTGAAAATATTCATTCAGAAGCTTCTCCGCTTCCCTGGGTGGTTCTGACACTTCACAGCTCGTTAAAGGCAATGTCACTGTATCGTTGCGTACATCCCCGAAGCCCAAAGTTTCAAGAAAACTCCTGACTTTATTATTATGCCCCTGTTGTGTGTCTGTCACTCAGCTCCCTGTGCAGGAGCACTGACAGCTCTGAGAGAGATGGAGGGGGGAAACTTCAAGACACGTGAAAAAAAGAAAGAAAGAAAGAAAGAAAGAAACCAGCTTAGCATGTCTTCTGCGTGTGTGTTTGTCAGAGAGGGCGCGAAGAGGTGAACAAACTAAATATACACTTTTTGTTTGTGGAAGTACACGATCATGTTCTCGGGAAAACTCTGCGCAATATCTTTTTTACGCGCCAGCGAGCGTGCAAGTTCAGCTGTTACAGCCTTGCACACACTGTACCAGTAATACAGCGTGTCGCAGTTGCGCGAGTGTGTGTGTGTGTGTGTTTGTGTTCCCTGTGGCAAGCTGCCAGCTCCTGTTGGACATGGCATCTGTCATGGTGCTATCGGGTCGCAGAGGCAATAACGCCGCTGCCAGGCCCACCTGGGCACAGTGTGTACCTCGGTAGATTGGGGCGACACCGGCGGCAGGAGAGCACGGAGCTGTGAAGGCTGGGATGTTGGTTTGAATTTGCCCTCTCATTACTCCACATAGCACTCACCCTCTGCTGGTGCAGGAATACATGCACGGGTGCAGTAACATTTTAAGACGTCTGCAAGTTTTACCGGCAAACTGAAACTAAACGCGCGCAGTAAAGTTAGGCGTTAGAATTTGATACGTGCTTGCTCCACTTTTTTCCTGACGTCTGTTCGGCCAGAGCATTGCTCTTTGTTGACTCTAAAGCTCAGAAAGCCATCCCAAGAAATGGATTTTGTCTGCATGTACAAACACAATCACAGCGTCTCAGTTAAGGCTTATGTGCGTGTGTTTTTTATTTTGTGTGTGTGTGCGTGTGAGAGAGCGAGAGATAAGCCATTGTTTACTTGCATTCGTCTCTGTTATCAGCTCTGTGTTTGCGCAACAGGTCAAAGTTCAAGTGCAGGCCTGCTGAAAGGTGCGTGTGAATGTGTCTGCGCTGTAGGTGCAGTGCATATATATTATGTGCATGTTTCTGCCAGCTAGCGTGTGTATGTATGTGTGTGGCGGTATGTGTGTGTTTATGTAATCGTTCTGTTTGCACAGGTACAGGAGTGTGTGCATAGGTGTGTGGCTGTGTGTGTCTAGGGGGGTGTAACCCATCCCTAAGGGAGCCAATGAAAGAAACTGGTGGAGCAAAAACCACAGGTCTGCCCCCCCCTCCCCCCACACCCATCCCTCTCCACCCACCACCAGCCTCGTTACCTCCTCTATCCCGGCTGTCAGGTAGTGGCAGCGCAGCAAAAACAAAGCGAACGGCGGTCAGACACGAGCGTCCGCCTTCTCCACTAATGAGGGAGTGTTGCCTTGTACCGATGAGTGCGTGCAAGTGTTTGCGTGCACCCGCTAACCCGTCATTCACTATGCCTGTTCTCAAACTTCTTTCAGATTCCGGCTCCGTCAGAACTCAGGTGAGCTGCTGCCGCTGCTGCTGTTGTGCTCTCGTGTGTGTGTGTGTGTGTGTGTCCGTGTTGGTGTGCGTACTGTCTGTCTGTGTCTGCTGTTCGCCTCCTCTCCAAAGCTTTGCTGCACTTTGAAGACTGTTCTCTCCTGCAGCTATTTGCCAAGGAGCCTCCAATTGACTTTAGTTGCCGCAGCCCTGCCTGACTCCAAATCTGAAAATGTTTTTGGAGATTTTTTTTATCGTGAGTTGTCTGTGCTGCTTCTGAAATGGCTTTGTGTTTTATTGATACAACGCTCATAAGTAACTCTAAGCAGGAAATTAGACATCAGTCCCTATGTAGTATGTCAATAAGTGAGGCTGAAGCTGCACCGCTGCAGGTAAGGTATTTGTGCACATACACTGGAATGAAACTGAGAAGTGGCTTTGAGTGTCTGACTTTATAGAAACTAATGAGAAGTGTTGTCTTTGCACAAAACATTTCTGCACAAACCTATTCTGATGCAATGCACGAACAAAGTACAGTGTTGCTGTATCGTTGTTATTGCCGTAGTGAGCAGCAGTGTAGGGGCATTTGACCAATCACAGTCACATTTTTGAAAATAGTTTGCAAAAACTGTTTCTTGCATCATTAAAAATGGCGGCATTTTGTCATTAAACAAATAGTTTTACTGCTCTGTGTGAAATATTTCTGCAGCAGCATGGCAGTGCTCGCCCATAGCAACACTGCATGCTAGTACATGCACGGCTTGCTGGTTGCACTCATATGGGGCCTGCATGTGGGAGACAGCAGGTCACGTTGAAATATCAATTGCGCGTGTGCAGCTAATAACTGATTTAGTAGGTTATCAGTTATTAGGCTTCTAGAAAGGGACAGTTATTGCGTATTGCCCTGTTTATGTAACGTCTGACCTTAAAGTCTTAGCAGACAAATAAATTAATTTGTGTTCGAAACTGGATTTTAAAAAAGCAACAACTTTTCTCTTTTTAAAAAAAAAGAAACTTCAGGTTTACACTGTACGTGCTTGTTTGTTTGTGCCTGTTTCTGTTATTGAGAGTGTAACTATGTGTGTGTGTCTGTGTGTGTATTCACAGGTCAAAGATCGAGATCCAGGTGAGAGATTCAGAACATGTCCCACTTCACACGCATGTTTCTCCTTTTTCCATCCTCTAGTCTAGTTTGTTTTCACTGGAAATTTCATGTGCACACAAGAACTCTGGCAGCGACGGCACAAATACTGATTGGTAACTTTCTACGTAGCTGCACAAGCTTCATGAACACTGCCTTATCATGCAGAATTGGCCTGAAGTTATTTGTTGTCAAAAATCGACTAGAACACTGACACATAGTCAGATGAGTTTGATGCAGTTACATGCATCTTTTTAGGGACGTAACTAGGGTTTTACTTTCACTGTGGGTTAATCTGCTTATTCTTAATTAATGAATTACTAATTCCGTCTAAAATTGTAATAATAGGAAAAACATTAAGAGAGCCACAGGTGACCTCTTCACATTGTTCATTTTGCCTCCAAATATTCAGTCTACAGGGATATAAACGCTCACATTTTCACTGTGTCGCTATTTTCACTCTGGTTTGCTATTCATTTTCTGCTGCACCCGTTTATACTCACTCTGTTTCTGTGCCCTGAGCCTTTTATAATTTACTTCATATGCCACTATCAGAACTATCTGTAGTTATTCTGCAGGCACGGCATCATATAGTTTTATAGCTGGTTGTCGTTGACTGCTTTTGCTACCACAAACAGGCTCAAATAAACGGTTTCATTGGATAAAATCCATTGCATGAAAAGCCAGCCAACTTTCTCTGGACACGTACAGTAAATAGAGCCACCGTCTCTCTCTCTCTCTCTCCTGCTTTCCTTTCTCTCTCTGCAAAAGTACACGACTAACATACAGCATCCTCTCCAGCTGTGTGTGGCTACATTGCACAGAGGGCCTTTTAATCTCTTATAAACCTGGCTTCAACACTCATTTTTCCACCCCTCCATCCATTACGCTGCAGAAAATCATTTCTGACTGAAGACGCATTAAAATCAATAGGCATTTGATTGCCCCAGCCCTCGGCGCTTCATAATATTTCAGCGCTGCTCTCTTTGTCTATTTTCAAAGGTGCACTAACACGTGGCTTGTCCTTGTGTGGCTGGGAATGCAATTCATGCCCCTGAGACTCAATTCTCCACGGCCCTGTGTCTTTAGAAGTTCTATTCAGGCAAGATCGCACATGTCAGGCTGCCAGCCACGGCGCTGCGGCGCTGGAACAGATTCCGAGAGAGAAGCGAGGCAGATATAGATGTATTAGCTTTCAATACAACGTTGTTGACTTTTTTCTTGTTTGCCTTCAGCTTTACCTTTTTTTTTTCCTCTTTCGTTCTCACATTATATCGCTGCACAACGCCGTCTCCCCGCAATGCAAAGAAAGATATGTGCAACTGTG
The DNA here is from genome assembly GCF_963514085.1 of Chelon labrosus. Taxonomy (NCBI): domain Eukaryota; kingdom Metazoa; phylum Chordata; class Actinopteri; order Mugiliformes; family Mugilidae; genus Chelon; species Chelon labrosus. Next base: position 7,579,895 of record NC_140351.1, on the reverse strand, counting down.
TAAAGATATGAGATATGAAGTCTGGATTTGATTGCTTGACATGGGCGGGTGCTGCATAATGAGTTATCTTAATTCAGTTGGAGTGTGCTATTGGTGGATAATGGCAGCAAATACAGCCATTGTGTAAAATCAGATAGCACTGAATGAGGTAATTGCTGCAAATTCAGCTTGATTTGAAGGCACTTCTATGCACTGCTGTGTAACACATTACTTGTGGAGTGGTATACCTTTGTTAGGCCCTGCACTGGTAATTGCAGCAGGTGTAGAAAATGCACTTTAATGCAGAAAATAAAAACAGTGAGAGGCACATGACCATTTCCAAGCAGCATAGTGACAAACAGCAGATTGATATGCCTTTAATTCTTTATTGCATATGAGTAAAACTGGTTTTCAAGGAATCTCAGCATAATATTGATGCCTTTGATTAATTTTACTTCATTCCCAGAAAGAGACCATTCATCATTCTGTGTACAGGGCTCACTCCTGCTTATCTCGTATCTGAGCGCCCGATAGCCAGACATGCACCGGAGTGCACCGTTGCTTATCTGTAATATGATAATGAATAATGGCTCCGGGTGATTTGCAAGGGCAGTGCGCTGCTGACGAGGCCTGTGTTTGTGTACGCGCGACATTATACAAACATCCCTCCCGTTAGCACCTGTAACGAGGCCCGTGAATAGTTTAGCGGAGCAACGGCCGCGTCTTTAAACGTGAGGTCAGACACACGTGAATGAAAACTCAAACGTGCAAATCATGAGTCAAGGAGGTTGGGTTGGATTTCTAACTCTTGTTTCCTTTTAAAGCACGGTTGACTCTAATGTGCCACCTCAGTTTTACTCACAAAGCAACTTTATGACACAGAGAAAAAAAAACACACAGGAAAAAGCAGCTCTCACACTGAATTGAAAACGTAAGGATAAAAATCAATTGTTTAAGTGTAATACCAAATTTAAAAACAGGCAGCATCTTGGCCAGCTCATGGTTTTAGGGCTGTAACCTGAAAAGGATAATCTCTCCTTTGAATTTTGGACGCTTCTAAGTAACTTGGAATTAACTTAAACTCATTAAAATCTCATAATTGGGTTGTATAAGGTATGTTTATTTAAAATTTTAAGCACCACTGGATCATGCATGATTGCTTAAAAGCAGGTAATGACAACTGTGGTTTAATTTCTGCTCAGGTAAATATTGAGGCAGTGAAGCAAATCCAAACAATTGCAGAAAAACCGGCACAGGCTAGCTTCACACCAGCTCCAGGTTCCCGTTATTCACTCTGAATGTCAATCAACTTCAGTCTTCTGCAGTGAGCGCCCGTGTCGTTCCGTCCCGCAGGTCTGCCCAAGATGCTGGTGATCAGGAACTACTTCGGCGTGCCGAGCCCCACTTCCGGCCCGCCGCTCAACATCCAGACGGGCGACATCATCGAGTTAATCTGCGCCGACCTTCACAGCCCCTGGTGGCAGGTCAGAGGTCACGCTATCTCTTAATCGCTTATTTAGCGATCAGTCCTTCTAACCTTTACCCCCATGTGGTATTTTATAATGTGTTTTAGACTGATGTTATCAGGAAGTCAGCACTGTTACTAACCAGCTTGTTTTATGAAACAGTTTTCATGATATACAAATTAGACATTTTACACCCGTGTTTGCATCTGGTCCGGTGTAATCCCTGTTTCTTGTTGACAAGCTGCATGAGCAAATGAGATTCTTAGCAACAGGTTGACCCCCACAGACGATTATGCACACAATAAAGCTCATAAGGAAGTAATGCATTATTGTTTTTATGTGGAAAAGCATGTGTAGTTGCCAGAGGAGAAAAGATAAGTTGTTTCTTGGAAATATGATGTATCGTCGCCACTTAGCGCGCACGTGTGACGGAGAGAGGTTGAAAAAAGTCGTCGGAATAATTACGCGAGATGTAAGAATCCACCTCAGGCCTGAGAACGGTTCTGTGTTCTAATCTGGTAATGAGGAAGCCAACAAACATCCCACTACATTAAATACAAAACAGATAAAATAGATAAAGAATTCAATTAAGCGCGCGGTGAAAGCTCCACTGGAGGCGGCTACGTCCCCGCAGTCGGCAAACATTCAATATCCATCACCTTTGTAGCCAGCAGACCATAATCATTTCTGTTCCGGGGGTGTGTGTGTGTGTGTGTGACAAATAGAATCGATCAGCGTAATTTCATTTCATTCAGCGGCGACCATCTGTTTGCTCTGTCAATGTTACCAGCTATAATCGTTATCAAACTCCGAGCGAGGATGCGGCGGAGAGCGGGACTTTGCTCAAGGACTCTGTGGCCAAATGTGTGGCGGCGACGTGGCGGGCGGTGACCGGGACAGTGACTAAACAGGCTTAGCGTGGGGTGTGAGATCATGGCTGGGGCCTGAAATATCCAATAAAAACACTTGTCCCCAGCTGCCTCAGACCGTTACAGTAATTAACACCTAGCACCTCACCCCCCCCCCCCCCCCCCCCGTAAAACATCAAAATCTAATTGGGAAGGCGGCTGTCAGGACGGGACAGTCACCACGCAGCTGCATGTTTGTTTTCTTACTACAGATATAGTGACATCGTGTTTTTATCCTTTATTTTTCTCAATAATTATGCTCTTTTATTGAAGGTATATATGAAACGTTTCAGGACTTTCAGCCATAACATTATGACCACCTTCCTAATATGGTGTAGATCTCCGTTGAGCCTCCAAAACATGGGCCTTCTGAGGGTGTCCTGTGGTGTCTGGGAACAGGATTTGAGGGTTGAGGGGAGGGGCCTCTGCGGATCATCCCACAGATACTTGATCAGTTTGGGGTCTAGTGAATTTGGAGGCCAGGTCAACACCTCGTGCTGTTCTTCAGGTTTGAAGGTTTGAGTTGTTTCTAAAGCATTTTTGTGTCAGGCTGCATCCTGACACAAAATGCCACGAATGCCAGGTCCAAGTATTGTCACCATACGGTCAGTGTTATTCACTTCTCCTGTCGGTGGTTTTAATGTTGTGGCTGATCGGTTAAAAATGTACTTTAAGTCTGATTGCTTTCACGGTGGATACCAGAGCCGGGCTACCCCGCAACGTTTAGCTGCAGCAGACGCACGTGTAGCTGAGGCACTGAAGCAAGTAGATTAGTACGTGAGCAAACAGCATTACTTTGTGTGCAGCTGTATCATTAGACATGAACAGACATGACTAAACCTAGTGTGATTGAAACCCAACATTATCCCATTTGAGCGAGCGAGTGAGTCACATTGTCTGCACTGATGAGGACAATGATTCATTGCCACTTTGATCAGTGGCAGAAATAACATACTGTACTCTTATCACATTACGTTAATACAGTAGTCACGTAGATGCCGGCCTTCCACAGCGTTGATGGATCAAGGCCCTGATCTTTAAGAGTCATCACCATGGGAGGAATAAGGAACTCTCTCTCTTTTTTTCTTTCTCTTCCTGCCAGGCAGTATTTCAGCCGTAGTTAACTGCTGCTTTAAACTTGTGCTAATTGTTCCTGAATTGTGGAGACATACAGTAGTCGGCCAGATGTGCGTAACGCAATCATCTCTCTGTGGTTTCAGGGCAAAATCCTGTCGACGAAGGAGATTGGCTTCTTCCCAAGCGATGCTGTGAAGCCTTGCCCGTGTGTAAGTAGCATTTCCTTCTGGTCCTGTCTGCAGAAGCAGCTCGTATTAGCGCATACAAATGCAACGTGCGTTTCCCCCAATGCGGGGTTGGGGAATTCCTGCGGGGTAGAGGGAGGTTCGTAATATACCTGGTAGAGAAAGAAATACAGCCCCTGGGTTTTTTTTCTGTTCCGAGCACAAGGAAATTGGCTTGTTTTGTGAAGTTAAGGCAGTTCACTGTGTAATTTGTTTATCAAAAAGAAGGAAATGATAGAAGAACAGTTTAGTTTGCATAATATGAAAGTCAAGGAACAAGGAAGACCTCCTGTTATACAAAAATAAATACAAATAGAAAGCTTGGAAGGAGGGGTGAACTACGTATCTTGCTTGTTTTGTTCAGTTCTCCGCTGGATCGTCATGTCCATTAGATAAAATGAAAGTCAGACTCTGCTCAGCTGCTTCAGCAATGCGATGCCTCGAGTAGATAATAAACTATTATCACCACGTCTCTCTGTTGTAAAGATAAAAAGAGCGTCAAGCTGCTTTTATAGAGGCTGTACAGGGTAAAAATCATGTGTTTTTTTTATTTTCCTGAAGAGAAGAACATCAGCTTAAAACGCAGTCGCTGCGGAACTGGTGCCAAGCTTTGGGTTTTATTGTGTATGTCATCGGATAAGCCTGGTGAAAATAACAAAAGTCCCTCTTTTGGTCTCTGCTCCAGGTCCCGAAGCCCGTCGACTACTCCTCTCAACCTTGGTACGTTCACAAAACATCTCCTTTTGTTCCTCCATCACAGCTTATTATAGAGGGCAAAGTCTTCTCCAGGCTCATAAGAGATTTAAGAAATCGCAGATTTATTTGTAGGAATAAATCAGATATAACCTGGAAGCGTAGGCAAATTTAACAGCTATCACACCGGGCCAATGCCATCAAGGTACGGTATGAAGATGGCCAATAGCTCCAGAGTGTCTCATTCAAGAACATAATGAGTTTTAAATCTGCCAGGTTTAGTTTTTTTGCGTTTTTACTGTTTAATTTCTTGCTCTTGTGTTGTAGGTTTGCCGGCCCCATGGAGAGGCTCCAAGCAGAGGCGGAACTCATCAACAGGGTCAACAGCACCTACCTGGTCCGCCATCGCAGCAAAGAGTTCACAGAGTACGCCATCAGCATAAAGTAAGTGAAGAGGTTAATGTCTTGGATTTAACTAATTTCACTTAAATATAATCTATGAAAGTGGCTACGAAAGTAATATTTAAGTAGCATCACGAGCGTGTCCATGGTTTTCCTGCTTCTCTGTGGCTGCACGGTCTGTTAGATTCATCAGATGCCTTTAGCCAAACCACAGTATTGACCAGATGTAACTCCCGGCTGTACCACATAGCATGACTGACAGATTTACAGCAGGCTGGAGAGGTTGATGTGGTCCTCCTCTGAGGCTTGGAGTGCGGTTAACCACAATAGTGTCTGACCAAACTATGCTAATCACGGTGCAGCGTCTCACTCCCGGCACGCGATAGCATTCATTATAGCTTGACCTAAAACCCACAAAAACAATCTTAGCGGGTTATTATTAGAAGCACTCGGCCATTTTAATCTCGCTAATGAGGAGTTAACAAAGAACCTTGGTTTGCCAGTGACCCCACCGATCTTTGTGACTTATCTTTCGAAAAGAGAGCCGCCGTCTCTCACTGAGCCGGAATACTTTTCCTCCACGAAGAGTAAGCGTGCTTCTCCGCAGGCGCCCCAAAACATTCCTTTAAACTTAATTCAACTTTTTTTTTCTTTCCCTCTCGCGGAAAGGACCGCTCGCAGCGCCTTCATGTTCCATCTGCGCTGAAGTCTTAATTGCATGTGTGCGCGCAGACTTTGAGCTCTGAATGGAGGAGAAAATTAATGTGAGACTGTTCAAGGTTATTAAAACCTTCCCTTGAAAGAGAGAACGCGGGGTAGAAAGAGACACACTACGCAGCTGTGGGAACGATTATTTGAAAAGTGGAAATGTCCTCTGCTACGTTCCCCTGTCCGCCGTAGCCGAGGATTTTTGATGGTGTTGTCCAAATAGCCACGAGTCTCCAGTTCTCCAAGAATTAAGCTGTTGCTTTTTAACTCGCCATATTCTCCAAGCGCAAAAGTAGCCACACACATTGTCCTAGCCACGGAGTAGACAGTATATTTAGCTCTTTAAAAATTTAGAGAAGACCTTGTAAGAGATTTAAAGTAAGTCTACATGCATACATCTACAGGTTGTCACAACTTCAACATTAAGAAAATGGTTTAAAATTTAGAACTTCAATTACATTTCGTGCGTCAGATGCTGTATTTTGTTGATGATTAAGAAATGTTTTGAGAAAATCCAGTATGTTCAGTTGCTGTGTTGCTGAGAATGAAGAGATGAAGAGGCTGATACGGCTCTATGACTGCATGACAAATATGTGGCTGCAGCCGGGGCAGATGTTTAACCAAGCTTTGCGTAGCCTTAAAGGGGAACTACTGTTTTTTACAACCTGGACCTTATTTCTAACATTAAATACTCACCCACATAACTTTGGTGTAATTTGTAGTCGTTTGGGAGATATTTAGACCTGTGTATATCCATATAGTGGGAGTGACTGGGGCACCGAAACGCAGCCTCTAAATAACGCATTATCTGCAGCGAAACTCGTTCATTTCACCAATATTTTGTTATGATACACTAGTGCTATTCCCCGTTGAGTCCGGAGTTACCTGTTATCATCATCCAGGGTCTGTAGATTGACCTACTAACCTCTGACCTGGATGATGTCATCTCATAATTTGCCACTGTTATGGTTCGTCGACAACCTCAGAATTTGAAAAATATTCAGCCATGTTGCAAAAAACTAGCAGTAGCAAATTACAGGTAAACAAGCCGACCGTCGCGGGTGCTCTGGACTCAACGGGGAATAGCACTAGTGTACAATAACAAAATATTGGTGAAATTAATGAGTTTCGCGGCAGATAATGCGTTATTTAGAGGCTGTGTTTCGGTGCCCCAGTCACTCCCACTATATGGATATACGCAGATCTAAATGTCTCCCGAACGACTACAAATTACACAAAAGTTATATGGGTGAGTAAACGATTGTATTTTATGCCAGAAATAAGGTCCTCTTTTTGACCTTTGACCTCTTATTAGGTCTAAAACGATTTCTTCTCGGGTCTAAAGTGTCAGGTTCTCCGCAGGTTAATCTGTATTATTTTCATCCGAGCACTGCTGCATTTCTAAAAAAAGAAAAGGAAAAAAAAAGCCCAAACACAAAAATAATAGCAAGGATTGCACCAATTTTCACCTGAGTTGTGACACATTCAACAAAATTGCTAGATGGAACAGAAAAAGGCGTATTGTTGCAGCAGTGTTGCTGATTAAGCAACACTGAATGACGAAACTCCTAGTGTTATTCCTGCAGCCCAGGACCCCCATCAGCCTCCCTGTTAATGCAAACACAAACATGTAGCGCCAGTGAATGCCCACATGCACTCCTGACCACCCATCATTCACCAACCTTTGGGAGCCTATGCATTACTGCAGTGGCCGGGCTCTCCACAGGGGCCAGGGGCCAGCCACCGATCGATGGCGGTGATCAGAGAGGGAAATTACACTCATAACTTATTCAATGGCCCACAGGTACAACAACGACGTGAAGCACATAAAGATCCTGACCAAGGAGGGCTGCTTCTACATTGCAGAGAACAAGAAGTTCAGGAGCATATTAGTGAGTCTTTTCAGCCTGTTTTCTTTTTTTTCTTTTAATATCCACCACTGCAATTCATAAATAAATCATCATGTTGACTTAATGAAGTGTCAAAACCGGAATTTTACTTTAGAAATGTGCACAAAAATAGCCATGATTAGAACCAGGTTTATACTGGCCTGAAGGCTCCTGCATTATAGTGAATAGGTTCAGTTTATATTGGAAAGATGCACTATTTTTTAAAGCCAGGACTGTATTTTCTTTACTCAAATTAAAATTCTGCTGCATCTCATTAGAAAGTGCGAAAGAAATGTGATGGTAAATAAACTCAAATGTATACTCAGCATGTGAAAATGATTTGTTTTGCAAAGTGCTTCCACACTTAGAGGAAATTAAAAGCAGTGGGTATTGCAGTAATAATTAGATTCAAGCATGCTCCTCATGATTTGACGGATATGCAAATGGTACAGATGTTTCATGACGACAACTGTCACAACAGCTGAAAACAAACATTTATAAATATGTAATTTTTAGCAGCTTTCCAAACTGATATTGCTAGAGTAATGTGACATACTGGACAAACAAATGCAAACGACTGCAAACTTGTTTTTAAATGCATTCGTGTGTATGTTTGTGTACGTGTTTAGGAGCTGATTGAGTACTACAAACACCACTCCCTGAGAGAAGGTTTTAGGAGTCTGGACACCACGCTGCAGTTTCCTTACCGGGAACCGGAGAACGCTGCTATGCGCCGCTTCAACCGATCCGGTAGCAACAGTAAGTGGACAAAGAATCACTGAGAATAGAAAAAAAAAAAATCCACCAAATTCCTTCAATTTAGAATACCACAACTGGATGGTGACAGCTTTTGTCTTTGTTATCATATCTCGCTTAACGTTTAGGTATTTATGTTTGATTCCTTAAAGCTGGTCGGTAAAGTTTTTGACCACTAGAGGCGCTGTGGAGCAATTTTTTAAAGAGCAGGTATCCTAGTGGTACCTTTAAGTTCCCAGCATGACTGGGGCTGCAGCTATTTTTACAACCGCATAATATGCACAAACAGAAAAAAATAATTAAATTTGATGTTTGCCAATGAAGTTTCTGTTTGACTAAACTGAAAGTTATACATGTAGTAAGCCATTCCCTTCTTTGTTAACAGTACTGCTGCTTCTAATTGTTGCTTTATTTTTTGTTTTTCCCATCTGCCATCCTTCCCGACTCTGCCACTTACAGCTTTAATTCACTTCGAAGCATCTTTCGCTGACTTGAAAGAGTTGTGTAGCTGTTTGTTAAAAAACAGTCCAGCGTCCTCTGACATTAATTGGTTTTGACTCGACTGTCAGACGGTGGCTGGAGAATCCACTGAGCATATCATTAGAGTTGATAACACTCTCTGGGCGATTACTGAAGATCAAATCGAATAGATTTGAGGGTGAGCAGGACAATCTGGTCGGGCATCCACGACAATTTATAATCTAACTTGATAGAATCCAGTTTATATTATCATCCATTATTATATCCTTTTTTTTAATTTAACATCTGACTTGTATTATTTTGCACACTTAATTAGTTTTATTAAATGTTTAATTTTACTAAAAAGTCAAATTTACACATGATTTAAGACTAATTTTACTGCCACTGTGAGTGAAGCTCAATTATTCTTTTTAAATGTATCTGGTCACTCACATTTTTGGTTTATCTACTTATTACGTCAAGGACTATGTAATATTCCCTCGGCTGAGTGTGTATTTTCTCATCATTAACTTTGAAATGAACAAAAACTAGGCAAAGCATAAATGCTTGTGACATTTATGCTAATGATATACAATACCGCTGCAGAAGTTATTACATTAATTTATTAGTTAAAGCTGTGCAATTAATATCAACGGACATCTGTCAGTAGGTAAATCACCCTGTATTTCACAGCATATCAGTTTTAAATGCGTCTGTGGTGACATTTCAGCACTGGTAGCGATGTGATTTGCATCAGCCAGCTCTGATTGGTTTGCCACAGCTGAAGACGGATTATGCAGGAGTCTACAGCAACTAAGAGAATGACTGAGGCTGCTGCGTAAAAAACAAAAGCTACAAATATTACACATTTTCAATGAATGTCAGAGTCAATTATAGTCAAAAATTAATTAAGAAATGACTCAAATGAACATTGAGGCAATTAATGTGCCTCTTCAGCCGATCTGGCAGATAGAAACAACCCACAAACAACCCCTCCAAAATAACATGTTCCTTCAATTTACCACAACTGGATGAAGACATTAGCTGATGATTGTGGGAGTTTTTATATAAATTCTATTTATTGAATTTTGCCTTTATTTTTGGGTGTCTATGTTCAGTTCCTTAAAGCTGTTCGGCAAGGTTTTTCACCACTAGAGGCGCTGTTGAACAATAATTTGATGAGCAGGTTCCCATATTGTTTGTGAACTGCACCAAAATTAAATAGAGGCATTAATGATTTTATAAAAATTGACATTTTTTTGTTAATTATTTATGTATTAATTCTCCTACTTACTTTCCAGTTTAATCGTCTATTATAGCATTAATCGCTACATTTTTATTGTTTATGTATTTATCAGTGTATTTATTTCTTTGTGCATTTCTGCCTCATTATGCAGATTTAAGTTCATTAACTAATTCATTTAATGGAGAGTGCTCAAAGAAGAGAAGTTACTAACTGGATTGTTGATGTACTCGTGTGTCAGCAGTGTTTGTGTAATTACCATTGCTGCCAGAAGACGTTTCATTCTGTACCTTTAATATTACTATCTTAGACCGTTCACAAGAAGACTCATCATACACTTAAGTTAAAATGATACTGATGCGATATTACTGAAATGTCAAGTCTCAACCTTAAATCTTGCAGCCAGAGCTCCAAGAAGTTGCGATGTTGAGGTTTGCTATCATTCGGTTTTTAGCGCTAAGATTTAAGCAGCGCGATTTATTTTTTTCTTCCTTATCCCGTGTTAAGACTGAGCTGTTTGTTCGGTTGCGAACGAATCCGCAACACCTCAAGACAAAGCGGCTGTTGTCGCCGACACTTCTGAAGGGTAAAACTGCAGTGAAGCACGCCGATGATTATTTATGCATGCAGCTGCTGTTCCCGCTCGACTCTGCGACTTTGTCAGTCATTACCGCTACTAACCTGATCCCTCTCAGCATTCACATGTTATTTATTGGCGCTGAATGGAAGTGAGATGTCAGATGTTTTTTTTTGCTGATGTTTTTTTTTGCTTTCTGATTTGGAAGTGAACAGGTGTGGAGTGTTTGAACTGAGAGCTTAATGAGTCAATGTTTTGAAGTGGAGCAACAGATAGAATAGCAGAGCATTGTCAAAATGCCAACTCAGGGGTGAATATATACATTTCAGTGACAAAAAAAGTGTTTTTTCTAGTGTTAGTTTGTGTTGAAAGGTGTTTCTAAGGAGTAAAAAAGGCAAAAGGTGAGAATATATTCATGTCGTTTGAATTCCTTTTATTTTCTTTGTTTCATTGACTTGCCTGATAAGGATTTTCAGTCATATTCCTCACAAACAAGAGGTTTAAATGCCCAAATTTGACAGTGCTCAAGTTCTTTAAAAGATACAAATTCGCCCATGTAAGCTGACTGTTTTAGTATCAAATCCAGTCTGTCAGTAACATGTTCCTTAATAGAACATGTATGACATATCGCAATTAGTTGTGAAGTGAGCTTTCTTTTTGAAGCCTGCACGCCGCTGCTTGTAGTGGAAAATAAAAGCCCCTGTCTTGCAGACGATTACGTTTCAAGCAGGAGAAATGTGAACAGATTGCACGTCGCTGCTGCTGCTGCTGCTGGTTGTTCTAAAGCGATGCCTGTTGTTCGAACTCGGCTTCAAAACACAAGTCGAGACAGCTCCGATCCAAATTTGTTTTGTTCCGCCGAGGTCCTCTGTCTTGTCGGCAGCCTGCTCCCGGTGTGCAGGCTTCATTTTCTCCCTTTTCACTTTTAAAATGACTCTTGTTTTGATTTCTGTCTTCCCAGAACACTGCGGGGAAACTCCCAATTAACGCTTTTTAGACAGCTTTGACGATGACGAAACTAAATGATAGTCAAAGCAACATTACCGAAACATAAATATATATGGAACAGTCTCAGCTAAACCCTGTGTGTGGGACACTGGTCTGCTGATTGGATTCTCATCTTCAATCTCTTGTGAAACGATGCAGCGCATGTGTATGCGTGAGCTCTCAGTCTCCTCGATTAGTCGGGCCGCTCACATTGTGTATTCCGGTGTGGTCCACAAATCAGATTTTGCAAAAATGAAGCATGTAAAATGCAGCTGGTGTTTCGGTGGCTGTTTGAAGTGGAGGGCGATCCCTCTTCATATTGCTCATACCTAGACACCATTAGGGGTTGCTGAGCTGTCTCTCAGTGCGCTGATTAGTATTCATTTTAAAAACCACTGGAGCTCTGCTCTGCTCGCAGCATATCAATAACCCAGGCCAGTTAACTTGCCAGCAGTATTGTTGGGAGCGGCGCAATTTTTCATAAAGTTTGGGCATTTATCTGCCATTGTGGGGATTAGATTTTCTATTCCCTGTGGCTGAAGCGCAGGCTTGTATGCAGGGCTGGATTTGGAAACGTCTGTGGGGGTAGACTGGAGCAGTGCTTTAAGGAAAGGAGCAAATCTCACAAATAAAATAAGTTATGATAAATTTAAAGTCCTGGTTGTTGGCAATAATGGACTGCACATAGCAAACAATAAATGGTTTATTAAGCATAGTAAATCAAAATAAACCACTTTATTCTAACATAAAACAATATTGGTAACTCCACTGTACAATAACCAATACGATGGAGGATGTTTATAGTCGCCTCATACCAATTTGTGTCAATTTGGTATTTTCTCGTAGTTCTGCAACTTCTTGTAATCCTAAAGCTTCTTTTTCTGTCTTATTAATCATTTCAATTGTTTTGCATATGTTAAATCCCTTCCAAATACAACACATCAGGTTTCCATCTGTTTCCTTCACCCTGGTTCAAACTTTTCTGGGCAAAAATAATTCACTGCCATCCATTTAAGCCAGCTGTCCTTATTGAGCTCTTAGCCTCATCTATATTTCTACTCAGCAACACTATTGAGCTGAAGCTTTTGAGCATCAGCGGTTTGTCCCGACTGTACTCCTGCCAACCTTACATTCCAAAATAATCCAGTGGACTCGAATTGATGCGCGACAACTAAGGTACTAATACTTTCAGGGTTAGAGGTTCTATTTCCCCGGTGCAAGGCACTCGCACTGCCAACGTTGCTGGAACCGGATCAATGCCTTTAGCTTGTTCCTGTGCCAGTGCAAAGTAACTGGAAGACAGATAGAAACACAAATGCAGGGTCTCTGATGGGTTGTTTTTCAAGCTGAATGCAGGACAAAGGCAGTATAGACAAAATCCCACAAACAATTAACATACCATAGGAATGTAGCGTGTTAGTGGAATATGAAATAAACTTCTCTGATCTCTGATAAGATATAACAGCTACATCATCGTCTTTATAAATATACCAAAATGAAACTGTTGCTACTACTACACTGCATGTTCTCTGTCATCCTCCATTAACAAGCAACACAAGAATGTTAATGAAAAATCAAGAAGTTGTAGCAGCGATAGACGAGAAAAGCCAAGATGAACTGATCTCAGCTACAGGTGGGACTGATACTGTTGATGCAGTTGACGTATACTGATCAGGCATAACATTATGACCACTGAAAAGAGAAGTAAATGACAATGTTCTGCTGGGAAACATTTGGACTTGGCATTCATTGATGTGGATGTTACATCTAGACCAGACCAGGCACCCCCACCCCATAGCAATGACACTCCTTGACACAGACACACACACAAAAACGGTTTAGGAACAACTCAAAACAACAGCACAAAGTGTTGACCTGGCCTCCAAATTCACTAGATCCCAAACTGATTAAGTATTTATGGGATGATCCACAGAGGCCCCTCCCCTCAAAGGCTCCCACTAACAACATTCTGTTGCCAGACACCACAGGACACCCTCAGGAGGCCCATGTCCATTCTCTGATGAGTCACAACTGTTCTGGAGGCACAAGGGAGACCTACACAATATTAGGAAGATGGTCATAATGTTATGCCTCCGTTTGCACTATGAAATAAAGGCGTAAAAACTGTACTTATAGGAACAATTTGTAACTAAACATGACAGAGAAACACTTTATAAGGGTTTAAACTAAGTGTGAATGTATTTTTTTGTTTTTTTATTCGTATCATGTACATTTATGTACTGATGATAGAGTTTAAACAGCAGCAACCGGTAAAACACTGAGCTACACGAGACCGCAGACGTAAGGCACCAAAATTCCATCTTTTAATTTTAAAGACGTCGCGCTTTTGATCCCTCGTGTTTGAGTTAAAAATGTGTATTTCTAATTAGAGTGTACCCGCATTACGGCAAACTGTGCAAATGCTCTCAGGGCCACAAATTAATTAACCACATCGGCGACGGAGCTGCTACCAGTGGCTGTAGATGAAGAATCACTCGCTGGCGCTCCCCCTGCGCCTGTCGCCATTTATTTTTTATCAAGCTGCGACTGTGTCCTTTATACATCTGAAAAAAGGATTTTTTTCTTTTTTTTTTTTTTTTTACAAAAAAAACATGTTTTATTTTTTCTCCTTCTTCTGCTTCTCTCTCCTCTTCTACCATCCCTGCCCCCATCCCCTGCCCTGTCCCCTCTCGCATATCTCCGCCGCCCCCCCCTGCCTGGCCTGCCATAGCCCCATTGCTCTGCGGCCTCTCTCTTCTAACTCCTGCCGGCTACAGCTTTGTACCTCCTTCCTCTGCTCCCTTCTGGTCAGGTACAGGTATCGCTTCTCTCTGTCCGTCTCTTTCAGTACCGTTTCTTCCCTCCCTTTTATGTCGGGGGCTGCTGTGCATGCTGGCTGTAGCTCAGTGCGTTTCACATCATCACATGAATCTCAGCCTTGACATCCTGTCATGTAGCTTCGTCCGCACCGCACACCTCCCCTCTTACATAGCTGCACATACATGTCACCTCGCGTGTGGGGAGCAGGTGTGCTGTGTGTTTTAGTCATGCATGTCCGTACGTACGGTGTGTGGGTTTGTGCGTGTACATTGTTGCATGTGACACAGAAACATTTTCGAGAAGAGAGCGCCGTGTGAGATGTTTTGGGGAGGTTTGTGCGGCTGAGTCTGGTTGTGTTCTTATGTGTGTGTGTCTGTCCGTCAAAAAATAAAGGTGGAAGTGTCCAAATACACAGAGCTCCTCTATATTAGATATTCTATCCCCACGGCCAGGTTGTAGAGGTCTGACATTCCATTTCCACCTGTCAGCTCGGCCCAGTCCGACCCACCAGTCAGCGTCTGGAAAGGAAGGAAGCCGGCAGGGTGGGATGGAGCAGTGGTAACTAGCTAACCTGCTCCACATCTGTCTCTCACAGTGCCGTCTCCTCGACAGGAGACATCTAATCTCACACACGCTGCTGTCAGAACACTCCGCTGCTTCAAGTAAAGCTGTGGGCTACACAACTATATGTTGTAAAGGGGCTATACTTCTCTTTTATTGTTAAGAATAAATCCTGCACTGGTTTTTAAGACAGAGTACCTGGATTTAGCTGCTGATGGTCTGATTAGCAGTTAAATGATGGACCATCCCTTAGTGGATGTAATTTTAGTCCTACAATGTAAATCTTTTAATAAATTTCAACATAAAATCTTCCATACATTCTTCAAACTAGCTCATATGTACTTTTATTTGTAATGCATTTGTTGATTTGATGCTCTAAAATCCTTTAGAGGCAAGTTATGTGTTGTGTATCTTTGGACATTTCTTCCTTTTTTTGTTTTAGAAACCCACAATTTCCAATATGTTTCCAATATATACTTTAACTACAGAGAGCAAAAGCATTATTAATGTGTACATACAGCGATCAGCCACAACATTATGACCACCGACAGGAGAAGTAAATGACATTGAGCATCTTGTGACAATTCAGTGTTCTGCTGGGAAACTTTTGGACCTGGCATTCATTGGTGTGGATGTTACTTAGACATGTAGCACCCACCTAGACCAGACCAGACACCCCAACCCCATAGCAATGACACTCCTTGATGGCAGCAGTCATCCCCCAGCAGGATGCAGCCTGACACAGGCACACACACAAAAACGCTTTAGGATCAACTAAAAAAAACATGAAAAACCTGGCCTCCAAATTCACTAGATCTCAATCTGATCAAGTATCTGTGGGATAATCCACGGAGGCCCCTCCCCTCAACCCACAATCTGTTGCCAGTCACCACAGGACACCTTCAGAAGCTTCCATGTCCATTCTCTGATGAGTCAAAGCTGTTTTGGAGGCACAAGGGACACCTACACAATATAATGTTTTGGCTGATCGTGTACGTTGCAGACATCATGACAGTTTTGTTGACAAATAAGGAGTTCTTGCAGTAGTTCCTTGACTGCTTGGTTGCACCAGTGGTTGCATTTCTTTGGCCGTCAGCAGTCACGGTATTAGACTTCGGAAATATGACATTTGTTCCATCCAGCTGTTTCTATACCAGTGAATGGAAACTAATGATTATGATCACGTCTGTGTCAAGTAATTGCCATCAGACAATTATATAATAACTGTGACGAGGCTTTATCATAACCAGACACATTTAAATATCTAATTATATCATCATGTGTTAAATATCAATCCATCTCTGTGTGTATGTGTGTGTACTTTAAATGTGAACCTGTTGTTTTTTTATTCTCATCATAAACCTAGTCAACAAAATGTCATGTGTTTGTTTTTTTCAGTGTTTACTCCTAAAGTGATCGGCGTGGCGATAGCGCGGTACGACTTCAGTTCACGGGACACCCGGGAGCTCTCGCTGCAGGAGGGGGACGTGGTGAAGATATACACAAAGTCGGGAGCCAACGGCTGGTGGAGGGGCGAAGTCAACGGCAGGGTAAGTGGCAGTGAATAGTGATGTGTGTGGGGGAGACAAAAAAATAAAAATAAATAAATAAAAGTTCTGGCTTCCAGGTTTAGTTTCAGAAGTTTTCAGACTAGCTGTGTTTACTTGGAAATCCTTCTGGTTGTTAAATTCTCCGATCCAATTTTAGGTTGCGCTTAAAACAGGCTTTTTCAGAATAATAACAGATTTGGCACATATTTTTGTCTGCAAGTACCTGGAAGGAAATCTTCAGATTTAGTCTATTTTTTCATTAGTCTGTCCTGTGCAACACTTGTGTTTCCAAGTATCTTCTCTTGGAAGGCTTCATTTGCTGCTCCTGTATCACTTAAATGCATAAATTACCCCCGCCGATGCCAAGGACGCTCTATAATCGGGCGTACAATGTTTAGAGAGTCCAGGTTCTAAATGCAGGGAAATATATGTACTCACTCCCACTCAGAGGCTGAATGTGAGTGTAAGTAATGTGCCTGCGCTGTGAGTGTGTTTCGTGAACAGCTGTGGTAAATAAAGAAGCTTTTCTCTCTTACTAAGCCCCGATGTGTGTGTTGATGCGGCTGAGGAGAGTCTGCGGAGAGCTGTTAGTCTCTCTTTAGGGCCATCAGCCAATAAAAACAATTGGTTCTACTTGCTGGGAAGAAAAACAGCTGCCTCTGTCTATTGAAAAGCACTTTTCTGGAGTTATCCATATCAGACCGATAAAATTTGCAGTTAAACGAAAAGATATTATTGACCCAACTTGTCAGGCTTTCCCAACATACTGATATTGGTTGGGGCTTTTGAATTTCATCAGTTTATATATTACGCATTAGTGTCAAGTCCTCGTTGCTAATATGTTTAGTTGATCGTTCAAGGTTTAAAGTCAAAGGGCTCATAATTGAATTATTTGACCCAATAACTAATTAAGCTTGTGATATAAAAAGGTTGTGCCAGGTACAAGATTTTTAAGCTAAGGTACGTCACATGAGGTGACTGTTGCAAGGAAATTACACTGTAAAACAACCGTTAAAACACATTTAATGATAATGCTCATTTGCATTTCTGTGGGTTACATATAACTTTGGTCTTAAATAAAATATCCCATGGCATTCATTGTGTCCTTAGAACTTACAGCGATGTGCCACAATATTATGACCACTGACAGCAGAAGTAAATAACATTGACCATCTTGTGACAGTTCAGTGTTCTGCTGGGAAACTTTTGGACCTGCCATTCATTGGTGTGGATGTTACTTAGACATGTAGCACCCACCTAGACCAGACCAGGCACCCCCACCCCATAGCAATGACACTCCTTGATGGCAGCAGCCATCCCCAGCAGGATGCAGCCTGACACAAAAACTGTTCAGGAACAACTCAAAAAAACATAAAAGAACAGCACATGGTGTTGACTTGGCCTCCAAATTCACTAGATCCCAAACTGATCAAGTATCTGTGGGATGATCCACAGAGGCCCCTCCCCTCAAAGGCCCCCACTAACAACATTTTGTTGCCAGACACCACAGGACACCCTCAGAAGGCCCATGTCCATTCTCTGATGAGTCACAACTGTTTTGGAGGCACAAGGGAGACCTACACAATATTAGGAAGGTGGTCATAATGTTATGGCTGATAATACAGTCACTTGACTTTAAGTTCTACAGTGAAGGAGCCTACTTTTAGTAGCTAATAATCTTCATTAGCCTAACCTGCACTCGTTAGCGTCTAGTGCTAATTAGCAGCTGTTAGCAAGAAGAAGGTAACGATGATAAATCTCGTTAGCATGCTGTAATTAGCATTTAGCTCAAATCACCCAGTGACTAAATACAATGTTAAACAACAGCGAGCCTGGATGTTAATGCTTATTAGTTTTCATTATGTTATCTCCCTCTACAGGCTGTTGACACTCAGTTAAATGTAGGAAAACACAAGTAGAGCAAGCTAAAGTACGTTGAGGTAATGCTATCAGTCAAATCCTTTTCGGTGACTTATTTCCATTTCTGTTCCCTCAGGTGGGCTGGTTCCCATCCACATACGTGGAAGAGGGCGAAGAGTGAAAGGTCCGACATGGGAAGAAGAGCAAGATTTAAAGGAGAACGGCAGCAGTGGACTGAGCAAACGTGCACATACAGTGACTGAACGAGTGAGCCGCTGCACTGCTGCAGTGTTACTTCTCAGTGCAAAGCAGACGGCTTCACTCTCCTCCACTCTCCCATCGCCCTGTTGCCTAAAACCATCCCTGAGGCCTTTGGGCGAGGAAAGGGCTATAGTACATTGCAGATGCGAAGATGCCCAATCATTCCTGGTTGACTCTGTGCGGCTAAGCGACTCCACCAACTAGCAGCTTGCCTGTCAGCGGGGCACGAGACCTCGCCAGACACCCCTCCTCTTCCTCCGTCCATCCATAATTCATCCTTCACTCCCTGGCCCAGCCTGCTGCTGCTCCAGCCCCCACCTCCTCCCCCACACCGCCCCACACACACACAACTCCCACCTGTTTCCGCTTGCCAAGTCGACCGTCGCCAAAACTGTCAGAAGCAGATACTCAAATGGCGCTCTTCCATTCATCCGCTCATCCATTCATCCTCCTCAACACTCAGCGTGGGAACGGAGTCACCTGAGAGCTGGAAGAGACCCACACTGTAAACTTGTTGTTTTCTTTTTCCCTCCATCGCCTCCTCACTCGGACGAGGCTCGAGTCACTTTTCGACCTTGCCCTTGTATGTTTGTTCAACTAATGCAGGTGGTTATAGATGACTCGATGACCCGGATTCATGCACGCCCACCGCCCACCTCTCCTCTCTTTCAGATTATGATCGCCGCGTACTCACACTCTTACAGGAGGGAGGGACAGAGAGGGATAGCATCGCTGCACACTTGCCGGCAGTTGATCGCTGTTGTTCCTATTTTCCTTCCACCTCCTACATTCTTTATCTCCAGACCAGCCTCTCGTGTTTTTAGTTGTCTTGAGCGCTAGCGATCTTCTGGTCTTATCGGTGGCAGCTCTGTCAACAAGAGCCCGGTCGCGGAGGGTTTATCTTATTGGAGGCATTAGAGGCTTGTCAGAGCGACGTGGAAGCCACCTTCCCCCCTTAACCTAAGAAGAAGATAAGAAAAGCAGTTGAAACACAAGGCAGATTGTTTCTTTTTGTCTCCATATTCCTCTGAATTATTTACAGGAATGATGAATATAATGCATTTGATTGATCTGTGCCTTCTTACGATACTGCACCGAGAGGCGATAAAGTCAGATTTGCTATTTTATTTTTCTCAAGATTATGCATCAGAATAATTTATCAAACTTTTCCCGGCTCTTGGTAGAGACTTCATCTCTTCAGCTGTAACTGCTGTTCATGAAAATATTCTTTCAAAAATACAGTTTTGACAGAAACTTTCGAGCACTTCTGAACATTTGCTTTGGCAAGAAACCCAAATTTTAAAAGCATTTTAAGTGAGTAAGTACGCTCGAATCTGAAAGGACTGACATCGGCTTTCAGAAATCTTTCTCTGCTGCTCGTACGTTCCTCCTTCCCTCCCTTTTTTATTTTTTCTGCCTTCCGCCCTCGCCTCCCGTATGTATGTATATATATATATTGTGCACTATGTCTCCTTAATCCACAGTGAAAGAGGATTTTCCCACACTTGAAGGAATAAATACTTTTACAGGAGAACACGGTGCACTCGTGTCAAAAAAAAAAAAGGAGGCAGGTCCAAAATAGTGAACTATCAGAAGCTGGGAGGTGAGACTCCTCAGCAGGTGGCATCTGTGCAGCGATGCAGGGACTCTTTCTTTGCTGCAAAACCAACTTTTCAGACCATCTTCACTTTAAATATGTACATACTGAACGTTTTTATTTAATTTATGGTCGGCGATACGTGTCTGCGCGGTGGGCAGCAGCAGGAACCGTCACCTGATCACTGAGCAAAATCCGGTTTCTGTGAAGTTGGTCAAAACACTACTTTGAACTGGTTCTCTGAAATCCTGAGTTTAAAGTTGTCTCGTTTCTCCTCAGATAACACACAGCAGTTTGTTTGTTTGTTTTGTTTTTTAAATCGTGCATTGCTTCACTTTTAATTCAAACTGCTAATTTAACGTGCAGTGTACATAAAATACGAGAAGTGAAATATAGAGAAGCAGCGTTCCCTAGCCGACCACGTCGTTCGTGCAGCCTGCAACCCATCCGGTCAGAGCTCCCCCCTCCTCCCTCATGTCTTTCATTATGCTGGTACCGCTGTGCATTGTTGCAGAAATATATTTTGTGAATCAGAGTACGGATGTATTGTAAAGATATGCTTTTCTATGCTCTTAATGATGAAGCCATTATGTTTGAAAATCATTGACAACCCCCCACCAGCCCTGTCACCCCACATGTGAGACAAATATTATTATTTTTTTGTACTGTTTAACTTCTGGACTGAAGAAAATTGTCAAGTTGGGGTCATTTTAAAGCGGTTCTGTATCGTGACGCCTCCCTGTTCCACCATCCTACAATCAGTGTCATTAAGTGACCACTAGATGGAAGCATCCTAAACACAGCTCTTCCTCTCGGAGCAGTCACCTTGCTGAAGTTTGGAGATGACATCATCTGATTAGGAGGTGAACCATATTTAAGGAAGCAGCAGCAGCAGATTTAAACATGTTTCTGTGACTGTGCGGGGAAAGGAGAAGCGTCAAAGATGAGACCAAAGTACACAAGATTCAGGTTTTCCTTCTTGTTAAAGAAATTACAGCCACCACAATATCTTTCCTGACTTTCGTTCAGCATTTCCAATATTCAGGGAACTTTGTGTGCACTAAGAGGATTTCTCTTCCCCTCCCGCTTCCCACAATATCTGCCACAGTCAGACATTAAACTCGTAACGTCTTTAGGGTGCGATCCAAAACCAGCCTCTATCTCTATCCCATCTTGGGGGAACCGGAGAGCCGGAGTGGGCTTCTCTAATCGCACACTCCGGTAATCCACTCCCACTCACCCCTCCTCCGCCCAGATGAACCCTGACAGCGGGGCCATTTACAACTGCAGGCCTTCCCTTCTTCTGAGGGCGCCTCCAGACTTTTTTATTTTATTTATTTATTTTTTTTAGCGCGCG
The DNA here is from genome assembly GCF_963514085.1 of Chelon labrosus. Lineage (NCBI taxonomy): Eukaryota > Metazoa > Chordata > Actinopteri > Mugiliformes > Mugilidae > Chelon > Chelon labrosus. The sequence goes on along the minus strand of NC_140351.1, from coordinate 7,558,521 downwards.
TGTGTGTGCGCGCAGGAGGGACGGGAGGAAGGCTCAAGGGTATCTGTGATCTAATCATTACACCATCTCCTCACCTCGGCGACCCCGCTGCATCCATCTCTCTGTCGGCTCCCCTCTCTCTCGCTCTAGCTCACCGTGTCACTTCCCTTCTCTGCCGCTCTTTACTGCTCTCTTTCCCCATCTATCTTTCATCCAATCTCTGTCCTCTCCGCTTCTCTCTGTATTCTGTCCCTCACCTCCACGCTCTGTAGGCTGTAGCCGCCGCCGCTGTACGCTGTATGCTGCCGGGAGGAGAATGGTAGCTTTAGGAAGGAGGGAGGCTCTAGTCTCTAAATAATAATTTAATAGACATGATAACAGAATTAATTAAATTTCACTCTTGCCCTTGTGACCTCATGCAGCTGCAAGGATTCAGTGCTGAACGGAGGTGAACATACATGCAGAAAACATGCCGTGACGACACACCTCCTTTAATTTATTTAGCTCCCGTCTCTGTCTCTGTCTGTGTCTTGTAACCCCGATGAAGCCAAAGATGTACGCTGTACTCGCTGTACGCTCAGTGTTATGTCTCATAACCACGGTACCCGACCGCTGTGGCCTAACTCTAAAACCGTGCAATCCTGACTGTGTAGCATAACCGTGTATTGTTGCTGTATCATACTGTAAATGATGTACATAGCACATAATAAAAGATATACACTGCTTCTTCTAATGAGCTGGGCTCTCAGCGTCGTTTATTGCGCGTTTAACTGAGTGCATTTCCTCAAGTGCTCCACCTATAGAAATATAATTAGAGGTACTATCCATCAACAGAAAGTAGCACTGCAGTACAGATTAAGATGTTACGCACAAAACGCAGTATTGCAAACTGCCCCAGCATGCAAAATGGTTCAAATTAACAAACTAGACTCAACACAAAATGCTCCTTCAGACTTAAACAATACAAATGGAACACGCATTCATTTATTTCCTGTAACCGCTTGTCCTCTGGAGGGTTGCAGGAGAGGGGCTGGAGCCTATCCCAGCTGTCATTGGGCTAAATCTTGCCTAAAGTACAGTACCATCCAATACTCATGTATTTTTACACATGGTGGTGTTTGCAGTATTTACTGAAGCGTCTGAATACTCGAGCAAAACACGCCCGACGGCCACAGAGGGAGATAAAAAGGAAAAAAAAGGCCGAACACGCAGAGAAGCAGCAACATTTCTTACTTTCTTTCTTTCTTTCACAGACAACAACAACAACCCGTATCACTTCAAGGGTAAATTAAAAATCAATATACAAAAACCATAAGTAACTAGAGAGCACAGTGTGCCTGCAGGCGTCACTTTTAGTTTAGAGCGAGGAGAGTAATTTTGAGTTTATGAATAGTTTTAAATGAACACCCTGTCAGGATGACTAGTACTTGAGGCAGGTGCAAACCAACCAGGTTATTACTCACCAACAGTGATCAAGACAAAATGACAGACAAAATGCATAATATATATTTACTTCTCTTTATTTCTTGTACATTTGTTCATATGCATATGCAAATTCTTTACATTTTTGCTCATACTATTTCATTTTATTTTACTAGATTTGTACGTTATTTCAATTTTTCTTTTCACTTGTGGTTCTCAAGAGTGTTTTGTATGTCCAGCTGAGCCACTGTGACCAAGCAATTTCCCTATTTCCCCTAAGTCTAAGTCTAAACGAGGTCTCAGCAGAAGCTAGTGTCTAGAATATTTCAGTCTGGGTTCATGTGGCGACACCTGCAGTCGTTGTTATGGCCCCTACCATTTCTGTCGGCGCATTCACAGGTGAGGCAGATTTCCCCCGGGAGACTCATCGCCACGCCCCTGGAAGGACTGATTGGTCGGGGGACTCTACTTAAAGGCTGTGCTTCCGTCACTCTAAAAACTTGACACTGGTGTGCCCATTTGTTGAATCTTTGAATCTTTGAATCTGTGCTTATTGTTCTGTTTGACTACTTCCAAAAATACTTAGCCTGTGGAAACCTTTTGAATTAAGCACTTGATTTTGTTTGCCTAAGAGCTAGACTTCACATTTACACATATGTTGGTTCACTCTGGCTAGTTTCTGTTTGTGTATAGACACATTTAGGTTTGGGGTGTTGTTTATTGGTGTGTTTTGAGTTTGGTTAAGGAGGTAGGATTTTCATTTGAGATTTTATTTCTTAGAAAGGACTTGGTCTATATGTTTAGTTTCATTTTGTTTACTAATTGGTTTTACCAGTAATGTTACGACCCGGCTCTGGTATGGCAGCAGTAAGGCTGGACAAGGGGGTGTTAAGCACAGTCATTTTAACTGCAAATGCAGTTTAATAAACTATTAAACTAACTATTTTTTAATAAATCAGTCAGCCTGTGATCTGATTTTACGCTGCACACAGGCAAAAGAGTCAAAGAGCAGTCACAGTGAACAGCACGGTATAGTAAGTCCCTGAGAAGTTGTACAGTTGGTGGAGTCTGTGGCCTGCAGCTCTTCATCTAACAGCTCAATGCGGCTCCATTACTCCCGGCTATATTTAAACGTTACTGACCCAGACATCCACTGCATTGTCTGTTACTACTTCATAGTAAAAGTCCAGATATCTGTTTGCAGAGATTACATAAGCAGCTCATCATGATGCAAATGTATAGACACTGCAATACTTTCAACATATGGCCTCAGTCATCATTATCTTACACTACTCAGCAAAAGGTCGCGACTTAATAGATATTTAGATGAAAACCTTGAAGATTGCCAACTTAACTTTCATCCCTTCTTGGCTATCCTTCCAAATCCTACCAGTCATCAACAAACAAATAACGACAAGACAATTTCACACATGACATTTAATCCATTGTCTTAAGGATAATGGTTGATTAAGGAGAGGTATGCATGTCTTTCAGTTTAACTCTTTGGTGTTAGGTGGTACCTTTACATGGTGTTCAGGGGCCTCTCCAGGGACGCTTTTGGTCCAAACACTTAGGAAAGGAAATCACTTTCTTTGTGCAGATACACACAGGTTTGTGCAATATCTTATTTCTAATCAGAATAACCAAACCTGTCAAACTAAACAGTGCCGTTTGAGATGAAGCTACCAAGTCACATATATGGAAATATGGCAGACAATAAAACACATTAAACCTCTGCAATTTTGTGCAGTTATTTTCTTTCCCCCTTTGCAATAATAAATAACGTGGAATAAATGTGCCATGTTTTCCTGAGCCATGAAAGTAGTGAAGAAGGCCTTCATCACACGTGTATAAAAAGACAATCGTGAGATGGACTCCAAGGCTAAACTGCACATTACGATTCTGATCCTGAATTCACAAACAGCTCGAGTAACTGCTGGGTCGCGCTGAGCTCATTACGTGCCACACCTGACTCTTTAATGTCAATAAATCACGAAGAACCGAAGGACATGAAACAGCCTCCGGACTTCGCCGTGGTCAGTGTCGTCTCCGTTAGCTCGGCTTTCCCCCGTCACTGAAATTGGGATTTAAATTTACGCAGCTTTCACGGTGTCACCGCTGCGCTCTGTTGCCGTTCCCTCCGCAGGACTTAAATAACCTGCAGCCGGCGGGGTGCCGTTTCTCACTGGCATATTGGCTAATAAGTGTGAATGAATGTGGGGATAAACAGCGAGACTTGTTGCTGTGATCATGCTGACGATATAGGCCCAAGTAAACCGGACTTCTAAATATAGCAGGTTAAATAAACGAGGAAAAGGTGGATGCTCGCGGTGCAGTGGGTGTGTGAAAACATGCAGTTAATAGTGAACTTCTTGTAGCTTCTCAGTCGGGTCTTGCGCCCGTGTGTGGGTGGTGGTCTCCTTGGCCATCTGGCGCCTGGTTACCTGCCGTTACTGAAGCTAGACCGAGGCTCTGACACCAAAAGGATCAATGGCGCCGAGCTGTAGCGCCACATGGGCTCCTGGCACCGCAGGGGTGGCGAGAGACGGCGTACTAAAGCCCACCAGGCTGGCTTTGCCTTTGGCTGGGCCAGTCTGGATCACACCAGGCCACTTCCAGCTGAGGTTGGACCACCAGCGTGACAGATGGCTGGTGACATCAGCCGTCTTTGCAGTTCTGAAAAAAAAAAAAAAAAAGAAATGTTAGGCCCAACTTTCTGGACTGGTGCAGTCCTGTTTGATATGATATTTTGAAGATTTTCCCTGACACTGATGGAACAAGAAGCTCCAGTACTATAAAACCAGGGGTGGGAGGTCCTGTAGTTCAGATCCAGCTCCTGGAATCCGTGCAGCAGATCCTGTACAGTGTAAGACCAGAAATCCAATAGAATTAGCAGTTCATGTTGGTATGAAAGTTTGCACCTCTGTGCGAACAGACTGTTAAATGCATTTCACAGAGAATAATTAGTATACATTCAACTCTGCATGCAAGCTACCTGCTGTTGTGCTAAAATAATCTTAATGGGCCGGTGTTTTACATTTAGGGGTGAAGCTGCAGGTGAACCTTCTTCAACACAGACATCTTGACTCATCACGGTTGGAAAAACGTCTTTATTAATGATTTCTGCAAAGCACGGAGAGGAGGTTTACTGGGAGATTTCCCTATTGTGGCAAGACACGATGTGTGGAGTGAAAAAACTATGACTATGACTAACGACTGCACTGAATATGTCAAATGCTGAGTTTATTTTTAAATTACATTTTGTTATTTGGTAGGTGAAACTACAGGTCAAAGTTTGCATGTAAGATAAATTTTACCGTTGCCGTGGTAGCGTTTGGTTTGTCCATTCAGGGCTACCGTAGATGTCGAAGAGGATATCTCCATATGTAGAAATAGATTTTTCATTTGGATAAGATAGGATAGGAAGATAAGATAGGACTTTATTTATCAGTGCAAAATACAAAAACAAAACAAAAAAAGGAAATAAATAATTATTTACTTATTTATTTGATAGGGACATTAATGAATATAGTAGGCAGGTAACACAATAACATAAGACGGGACAATAGATCACAATAAGAGCACATCACAAGACGCGCATTACTAAGAAGATGAAAATCAATGGTTACAAGACTGGTTTGCTTTCAACCTCTGCTTGAGGTAAGTTTTGAACGTTTCTAATGTGGGACACTCCCTCTGTTCCAGATCTTACTGGCATTTACAGAAAGAGCATTCTGTCCAAAGGCTCGAGTTTTTCTTGTGTGGGATCTCACTGTCCTCTCTAGAGGAGGCCCTGGTCCTGACACCACTGTGATGCTGTTTTTTTTAAGAAAGTCAGACATGGGAGGTGGAGCAAGTCCATGTAACACCTGGTACATCAAACAAATTAAACATTTTCCTCTACCACTTAAGATCAAGGAACCATATATGGTAAACAGTGTGGTAATATAACCACATGCTTCTCGACCTCACTGAGAGGCACAGGGACGCAATTTAAAATGTGTGCCGAAGTTACCAAATATGAATCCTTGCCCCATAAAAGGGTTAAATAATCTTTACTGTAAAACTTTATGACATGTGTTACTGTAAGATTGTTATCCACCATGCCATGTCATCACGGAGGCATCTGATAAGAACCACTTTTTTTTGATAACTGATAAGGTGCCATAAATCTCTTCTTATTAAGGTCATGCAAGCTATTCTTACATAAGACAGTATATTTATGTACTTGGCGCAGGTACAGGCTTCCAGTCTTTTCTTCTTCTAGCCAACACAGTAGGGTCTAAGGTTTCTTAACGAACCAGCCACAGAAAATGCACAAACTGTAACGTGCCTGTAGATGAACATCCATGGATGGATAGATGGATGGATAGATAGATAGATAGATAGATAGATAGATAGATAGCTATGTACAGTTAGTTAATGGGGTATTTTATTTGGTGCCCCTTGGCAGAGGGGACTCCAGGCATAATGTGTTCATTTCCAGGCCAGGGATCTGTATCTGCCACCACATGGGACATGTTATTGTCATGTGCTGTAACAGTGGACAAGAACATTCAAGGAAACATCTTGAATTAAAATGACAAAGTCCTCAGCTCAATTCTTATAATATGTGTTTGGTAGCGCACTGTTAGGATTTCATTATGGGGCGTGCATTAACAGCGATGCTTGCAATTGAATGGTCCTACAACCAATCGGAGTCATTTTGATATGAATAAGTTTAACTCCATGGTGCTCAAATTACTCTTCTGTCCCTCACAGCATAAATGATGCGTTCCAGGAAACTGGGAGGTCTGAAATTTCAGAGCTCCTACTAGGAAAAGTTCTCCGGAATGCCAAGTTGGAGGTCCAAATAGAAAAGTCGAGGCAAATCGATCTACCCCAAGAGCAGCCTGACATCACAGAACAATTGCAGCGCCCATGGAGATGCACACTGTGAATGTTCATCTAATAACTTTATGCAGAGAGATTATAGCGACATATCCTCACGCAAAAGTCATGCTGTGTAATAAGATGATGTCTATTATGACCAAAACAAACAGATAAAACATAATTTACTTGACTATAAAATGCATTTAAGTGCAGCCTAATGTAGTAAGTAAAACAACGAATGAGTCTGACAAAAAGAGAGGTTTGCTGAGCGTCTACCTTTAGCCTTCAGCACAGAGAGAAGTGTTTTACCTATTGCTGTTGGAAAAACGTTGGGAGACCTCAACTTCGATCATTGTTAGTAACTTCAGAAACAAAACAAATGTCATCTTATCGCGGTCGGCCGTGTTGGTTGTTTATGTTCAACTTTGTTTCTCCTGGAACGCTTTAGGGTCACATCTAGTACACTCCAAGTGAGATAAATCCGACATCCCAGCTTTCTGGAACGCAGGAAAAGTCTCCCCAAACTATTTGTTTGGCCCAGCAGATTTTTGCAGGAGCATAATCAGTTCCCAACGGAGAGACTCCTGACTACATTTAGTGACAGGGGTAAGGTAGTGTTTCAACAGCTCCTTTTCTTCCTGTCAACACTGATGAGACCCCGATGATGCCTAGCGGTGGTCCATGTATTATTTATAGCATCCTACAGAAACATTCTAGTCCTGATGTATAAAGTATTTTTTTTTTCATTAGCTATCAACAATAATAAAAGCTGAACAACAGTAAGTAAGGCACACTGACGCAGTTTAGCTCTGCAGCCATTTGTCTACCTTCCCCTCTCTCTCTCTTTCATTTTTTCCAAATCCCTCATAAAAACCTGCCACGTTTTGACTTCTCCGACTGCACTCCACATATCCCCGTCTATTTCTCTACTCCGTGTCGCTCGCTCTTTCCCTTGGTTTATTGCTGTCTTTTGGGGCCATGAGGGAGCCATCATCATTGCCAGACGGCGTGGTGGCTGCTGTGTGTAAATATCAAGCAGCAACCCTCCCCTGTTTTCCTGGAGACCATCAGCGCTGCATAAACACCGACGCGCCGTCTACGGAACACACTCAGACACCTCATCACCATAAATACACACCAACCATCATCCATCCTAAAGCACTCACTCACACACACACACTCGGCCGTTGCAGGCATCTTTCTTTACCGGTTGCAGCTACGTTATTGTAGCCTCTAGCTTATTCTCTTAAAGTAGTAACTCATCCGGGGCACGTATCTCTTCTATAGCGCCGTGTGCATGTAGACATGGCTTGGCATTGCTCAAACTTATGGACTTATTCCAACAGCGTGAAATACACTCATGCATTCTCGAGTGTCTTTTTAGACTTCGGTTTCTCTTTTATTCACACATACAAGCACATACTCTGTACGTGTCCCCACACACGTATGCATGCACACACTTTGCAAGAGATGGTGGCACAGAAGTAGAATAAACCATCATTATGAAACTGGTTAAACTGACCCTTATAAGATTAGCCATGTTAAGCGGTTTCCTTGGTTTCCGCGTGTTCAACCAGCAGCAGGTCTACGCGGAGCTGAAACCGACAGAGTTTCGCGCAAACCCACGTGCAAACGCATTCAAATGCACAAACGGGGCTCGACAAAAGACATCTTCAGAGGCGTCACATGTACGGCTAATACTTGCAGTTATATTCAGTCTGTGCTGCAAATAAATACTCGGGTGTGATGACACCCTGTATGTCGCAAGAGCTGAAAAATAAAGTCGAAAGGAGAAACTGGGAGAAGGAGAGTGTGTGAATATCACACCTGTGACCCAGTCACATGTACGGAGCTAGAATAAACTGGCCTGGAAGTTGCGAGAAAACATAAAGTCATAGCATACTTTCTACTTTGTAATTCTTTTCCACGTCAGCATTAACTAATTGGGTTGGCTCGTCAGTCATCACAAGAAATTAAATGTTATTAGCTGCATAATGATGATTTCTGGAACAACGTACCCAGTATGGGTTTTAATCTGCATCACATTGCACTTGGTATTTAATTTAATATTACAACACTTCATATCATTTGTCATGACTCATACTTGTCGACATTATTTTTGAGCTGAAATCCTACAGATTGTCAAATCGGAGTAGAAGGAGATTGCCTTTTTCTGTGGTGGAATCCACCTCAGCCATTCAAGCGGCGTGCCCAGTCGCAAGGGTAACGGTGAATCCGTCTGGGGGCGAGGAAAAGCACACAATGCCATTTGCTGTTAGATCCTGATCAGTCCCGTCTCCACGCAGGTGTGTAATAAACTCAGTCGAGGGGCTGCTGCTGAACAGCATGAAGCAAAAAGCGCAACTTCAGCTCCTGCTAGCATTTCCTCAACAGCCAGATTTCATCCGTTATCGGCGAGTCGCATTAATCTGGCCTGTTTCAGAACCTTCATCGCGAATTTATCTCGCGGCGATATGTGAAATTATGCAAGGGGCAAAACTCAGTTCCTGCAGAGAAGGTCGACCGAGTAGGCGCTCAAATTCACGCTATTTAAAGAATGTGGTCGTAAGAAGCTCCGACCATCTCCAGATGTGGTCTGAGAGGTCGGGTGAGTCCACAGCTAATGGTTTCCAGCCTGAAAGCTTTATAAAAAAACAATACGCCCACAATATTAGATTGATGTTTTGTTTCGTACTTTAACCCCCTATATTACTTCCAATCATACACCGATCTGCCACAACATTAAAACCACTGACATGAGAAGTGAATAACATTGACCATCTTGTGACAATTCAATGTTCTGCTGGGAAACTTTTGGACCTGGCATTCATTCATGTGGATGTTACTTAGACATGTAGCACCCACCTAGACCAGACCAGGCACCCCCACCCCATAGCAATGACACTCCTTGATGGCAGCAGCCATCCCCAGCAGGATACATCCACAAAAACGCTTTAGGAACAACTCAAAAAAACATGAAGAACAGCACAAGGTGTTGACCTGGCCTCCAAATCCACTAGATCCCAAACTGATCAAGTATCTGTGGGATGATCCACAGAGGCCCCTCCCCTCAAAGGCCCCCACTAACTACATTCTGTTGCCAGACACCACAGGACACCCTCAGAAGGCCCATGTCCATTCTCTGATGAGTCACAACTGTTTTGGAAGCACAAGGGAGACCTACACAATATTAGGAAGGTGGTCATAATGTTATGCCTGAGTGGTGTATATGCATGTGTTTCTACAGAGAATTAATCAATTAAAAAGTGGCCTGTAAGATAGGAGGCTCTTTAAAAGCTTAAAATATGAATTACACCAAAAGCCTCCGTGGTGAGTTAACTGTTTGACCTTAGTACCTTCTATTATTGCGTCATTTAAGCTCCTCCACCGTCATCGACGTACACGGATGCGTTCAAACCCACAGAACTCTAATTGAATTTGTAATCAGAATCCCAAAGTTTCCAGAAGTATTAAATTCGTCACACTGCGTCACCGGAAATTGTTCCTAAGAAGACGCATAGAATCCAGCATTTCATGTAATGGTACAGACTTAAAAATATGATTAAATAAATCTGAATATTTCCCTCACTATAAATGTAATATTTCTCCCAGGCACCACTGGGACACACAGATAGAGGAATATATATTTATATATGTGTGTGTGATCTTAGTTAACAGTGGAGAGAGTGTTATCTAACTTTGAAGCAACCTGAGGGCAAATTTTAGAGAAATATTAGGAACGCCAAGTTTAAAGCGAGTAAATGAACTTTAATTAGCCTCTCATATTTACTCCAGCAGATTGGAAATGTCCGTCAGTGTTTTGACTCGTGCTCCAGTTCAAGTTCACCGCAGCAGAGGTACTAACACGTGTCCAGGAGGAGATCCTGGAATCCTCTCCTCCCCCGAGGTTTGAGCGCGGAGGCCGGAGCTAGCGCCGATCCTCTCCAATTTGGCTGCAGGGGGAGGATGAGGCGAACTATCACTCCGTATGGCGAGCTACTGTCTCGGTTACATTTCATTTGCCCCTGTCTTGCAACTGCATTAGCCCCGTCGTGTCTTGTATTATTGAGGAGGGACCGGGAGGATTTTCCAGCAGCATGAAACTCGTGTTACAGGATCCGGACCGCTGTAGTGATTTCAACAGACAGGCAGTATGGCGTCACATTAGTTTGTTCACTTCACTGTTATGTTTCTATTCTGGTTCGAGTGTTTTTGGATTTTTCCTTCTGGTTTACAATATGTTTGTGTGCCGTATAGGTTTTTAAATTCATGGCACACTATTCTAGTTTATTCTTTTCCTTCAGTGTGTAGCTCAGAGCACAAAAGATAAAAGGTAGTTGAATTAATACATGTGCAGCTCTCTACATTACTTGGGGTATGCATACCCCTACTCCCCGCCCCACGGCAGAGGGATGATGGAGATGTGGGAGGCAGAGCTTCTATTTCAGGGTCTCTGAGTTGCTTTGCCTCCCTCCTTCCCTCCTAACCTCAACTGGCAATCGTGGCATTCGCAATGTGCCCATTCCCCAGTGTCCCCCGGAGCACCTCCACATGTATTCAGCCCCCATTTGTCATTCCTGGGAATGTGGTGGCGTCAGCAGTTATGTTCCAACCTCCACCGACGGCACCACACCTACACTGCGAGAAATCTCAGCCCCGCCTGAGGTCACCCCACTCCCTTATTACAGTTTTACATCTTCGGCGTGATGGATAATGATGCCGCCGTTGCCCTATTTAGTCTGCTGTGGCAACCGGGCTCACGCATGAATTGCTCATTCAGTTGCATTTCATTTGTGTTCTGGCTCACAGAGCCCTTAGCTGCACCTGCGCCTGCAACGCCGGACCTGAAGGATCTAGATTCTGTTCTTGCATTTCTGCCTTATAACCAGTGACGTGTTCAGCGCATGCAAACACCATATGTAGGAACTAGATATATCATGTAAGATACGAGTCTCAAAGAATTAATTCTGCTTCTATACGGTGTTTTAGTCACACACGCATTTTCTACTGTTGCACATTAAAGCATCTTCTGTGGAAACAGCTCTTGTAGTGGAGCTGAATTTTCATATGGTGCAATTTATAATATGAAAATTACAACTACACCTAATTGAGGTTAGCATATCTTAAGTTTTGTTTTGCTCATATAGAGGGAGTTTGTGAACATCAAAAGGCAGATGGCGATTAGGAAAAGTATGTTTCAATCTGAACTTCAGGGAGACTGCAGACCAAAACTAACAAAGAAACATGCCCTTGCTAGAATTAAGGCCACAGCAAAATAAAAAAACACTAATCTGCCCTGCTTGAAATCCAAAAGCCCTGTTTGCACGGGATTAGTTTTAGTTACTTTTACAAATCCTAATTAATAATAAGATATATCTTTTTAAAAATCCCCGGGGAAGAAATTACAAACACATTAATGCTTGATTTAATAATTTCATCCGCCAAACTTTGATTTGAAGCACATCCTTTATAATTAAGAGACAAGAGGCAGAAAAAAGACACAAATCTAACAAAAGGAGCTGTGTAGTAGTGGTTAGAGGTGCGGCTTGGGACCGAGGTTCCTAGGTTCGCCCCCCGCCATGTCCATGGCCGAGGTGCCCTGAGCAAGCATCTAACCCCCAAATTGCTCCCTGGGCCCGGTCCTGAGAGGCTGCAGCCCACTGCTACGACTGTAAACACTACTGTGTGAACGACTGGATGGGTCAAAATGCAGAGAGATAATTTCCCCTTGTGGGATCAATACAGGATCAATTTATTTATTTATTTAAGACTAACAGTGCCGACATGGCACGTGGTAGATTCGCACGGGATTAAGATCACAGACGACCTCCGCTATTGTTACAAATTACCGGAGGTCCCCAGGTAAAACTTAACCCGTGGGTCTACAGGGCTAAAGAAAAACACCAGTCAAAAGTAAGCAAAACTAATTTAATAGCGTCCCTAGCCACCTGTTGAATATGGATCTAATAAACTTGGAAAAACATAAAAACTCAGCTCTGATTGTCTGATTTGTGTCATGACTGTCTTGGTCTATAGTGGCCACACGTGGCCATTGCATTCTGCTGGTGGAAAATAGCAAATTCTGCCTCTGGCAAAGACACGTGTCCTATCCCCCAAGCCAAAATCTGGCATAGGTTAGAGGGAAGGGGGACCCTAGGTTGGTTTGGAGTATTGTTGGTGGAGCCGGCCTTCAGAGTTTTTTGGTTGTCATTGCAAAATACGCTTTCTATTTTTCCTTCCATTGCTTGGTTTGGCCATCTTAGGGATTCACCTGTATCATTCACAAGGTCTGACGTTCAGCACCAACTCCGAGTGTCTTCAGTTCAGTAGTTCAGTCTATTCTGAGTCTGAGCTGAGTATAAACTAGCCAAGGACCCCCAAACCGATGAAGAGATGGAGTGGGGACCCCCTACTTATGTATATGTATATTTAAAGACATTTAAATTTGTGGGAAAAATTGCGGGGGCGGCATACCAGACAAGAAATATCTAATCAACCAAAACTTTTGCGACCCCCCTGCAGTACCTCCACGGACCCCGTAGGGGTTGCGGACCCCCTGTTGAAGACCTCTGAACTAGCCTATTCAAGCTCCTCAAAGCTGCAGATTCAGATAATTCATCACCATGAGCGACACCATCGCGTCTTCGACATCAACCATCTGATGATTCTTGCCAAATATATTCACCAAAAACAAAATGTGTGCAATAAACATACTGACTGATCTGATGATATAGATTACATGCAATTTAAAATAACAGCAGCAATATATTGGTGGCATATATATAAAGAGTGCAGCCTTTAATGAGGGAAAAAGCTTAAAACTGGATAAACTGAACTATAAACAAGTTACATCTCCACAAGAAGACATTTGTTTTATTCATTTGATCAGATTCCGCTCACAAAACCAGCGAGGCACCGTTTGTACGAATGGATCTTTCCATAATGAATCTCAGTAGCTACTGTGACAACATGTTGAGGCCTCCAGTAACTTGTTGAGCAGCGAGCACCGACCCTCATTTGAAACGACGCTGACAGCTCGGCTCTCATCCCTCGTAGCTACAACGTTCACCTACGGAACCACAAAGGCCCAGCGGCACCATACACCCACGCCGGTCTAATAAATTAAACTCAATTAATTACCATGTTTAGCGTAATTCTGGAGTTTAGCAAAGGGTCTTTGTGGTGGATGTATGCATTACAACAATTATTCATTTTGACGAGCAGGGATTATAAATGAGGCAATTAACGCGCTGTCAGATTGGAGGGGAAAGGCCTTCACTGCTCATTCTCTGAATCCTATTTTTTTTCGTGTGTGTAAACTGCAGTCTGGAGTGCAGTGGCGGCTGGTGTCAGGCTGTCAGATGGGCAGGGTCGGGGGTCAGGTGGGCGCTGGACTGACTGGGACAGCGGCGGACAGTTAACCCCATCAAAAACACGGGGCTGCTGGGTTTAAAGTGGAAATGCTGTGTCCTTCCATCTTCTTCTCTGGTTAACCTGATTTAACTCAGCAACACACACAGACATGCAAGCACTCGCACACACACACACACATACACACATGCATACAGGCTGCCAGCAAGTGAAGTCCCCAGGCGAGAGCTGGGGCTGCAGAGAGGGGGAACACATTAGCCTAATAAGGGCCATCTGGTGGCCATTCATTAACTTGACCATCCTTGAAGTCCCCGACCCAAAATGTCATTTTTCACTTTGCAGAGGAATCCGTTAGGTGACAGGATGAACTTGGGCCAAATTGCCAAAGATGGAAAACGTGAGCGAGACACGAAGACGGAGACTGAGAAGGAGGTGGTGGGATGTGTTGGAGTGAAGGTAGAAGGGAATGAGCGGAGTTGAAGCTTCAGTGAAGTGATCCTGGTTGCACTTCCCTGATTTAAACACATTCTGATTAGATTCCAGTCTAAGATCAAGGTGCAGATTCATTTTATTGTCAGTGGAAGGTGCATACAATGGAATTCAGGTGCAAGATTCAAGATTTTTATTGTCACGTGCACTGTGTAGAAACATGTTTGCCTGCACAATGAAATTATTCTTTTGCCGTCCGCCCAAATGCCAACCAAACAATATCAAAGAGACAAATCTAGTGCAAATATTAGTGTGCAAATATTAGTGTGAACAATGAACTGAAATGTAAACAGAAACTGAAAAAGGGAACAGTGCATTGTATGGCATGAAGTAGGTCATGGTATTAGTCCACGATTATGGGCTCCTGTCAGCTGCTAAAAGTCTGATGGCAAAAAAAAAGACTTCTTCAGTCTTGAGGTCCTGCATGTCACACTCCTGTACCTCCAGCCTGAGGGGAGGAGTGTGAACAGTCAATGTTAGGGGTGGGTGGGGTCCTTGGTGATGGACTACCAGAAAACAGTGCATAAGAACAAAAGAGGGAAAAAACACAAACATGCAGCTCATACACAAATACAAGCATCAAGAAAGTGTGTTGCACTGTTTTCAAGGACATTAAATTATAATTAAATATAGTATTGCAGGGCTGCACAGTGGTGTAGTGGTTAGCACTGATACTGTATGCCTCACAGCAAGAAGGTTCCGGGTTCATATCCATGGGCCGACTGGGCCTTTCTGTGTGGAGTTTGCATGTTCTCCCTGTGTCTGCGTGGGTTCTCTCTGGGTACTCCAGCTGTGAATGTGAATGTAAATGGTTGTCTGTCTCTCTGTGTTAGCCCTGCAATAGACTGGAGACCTGTCCAGGGTGTACCCCACCTCTCGCCTGATGACAGCTGGGATGGGCTCCAGCCCCTCTGCGACCCTTCACAGGACAAGCGGTTACAGAAGATGAATGAATGAATGCATATTATTGCATTTTTGAATCATGCAAATTGGTTCTGCCAGCTGTGGATCATCATCATCAATATGACATAATAAGTTTGTTGAGAACATTGAATTCATTCAAAAGAAGGTAGATCCATGTTTCAGGGTGCAGCCAACATCATTTCTGGCTTTGTCCCTACTGAAGACTTGCCACGTCACCTGATGTTTAGTCCAGGTTGGACAAACACGTGTAGAAAGGTTTGTTTAGTTCACAGTCGGCTCAAGCATTTACACGGTTGTTAGGGGCTCATATTCTCCTTGAACGCATCATAAAGAGCTTTACACCGACCCTCACAAATCAAAAATTCCTTTGGATCAAGACTGAGGCAGTTACATAAAGCATTTTTATTGACTGGGCTTCTACTCTGACTAGTGGAGTACTGCTGTACATGTAAGAGCAAATGTAAGTGATGCATTAAACAGTTGAACACACACTTAAATGCATGGGTGCATTAGTTTTTTTCCAATACAAAATAATATGTAAAAATGTACCAGTGAATGTTATTATTTGAGAAACTCTTCATTCCCAGCCCGACCGTCCGCCGAAACTCGCTGGAAACGTTCTTGGTGGGAGGATTAATGAACAGACACTGTGACGGATACCTTTGTAGTGCATCTCAGACCTTGACTGACACTCATTGACTATGATAAGTGATTCTGAAATGAGTGTACGCTCACACACGCGAGCTGCCGCCGCCCTCGTGCAACAGGGGGTCTGCGCCGCTTTAATCAAGCCGTCTGATTAGATGCCTGCGCGGAGGAGCACCTTTCTGTCTCGTACCAAAACACTCCACAAGGTCATATGCAAATGCTCCTATTATTTCTCACCGTCTTAAAATTCTTTCAAGTGGCTCTGTGACTGATCTGTTTTGTTTCTTACTTTTTTTTTTTTTTTTAAAGCTTTGGTGCCAAGCGGTCATTTCTTTTTCCTCTTTCTTTGCAGCTCCCAGACAGGATCTGTGTATTTTTATTTCAAACGGCCCCTTGCTATCTGTGTCCAAGGTTGTTTTAGGTACAGCAGGTAATGTAGTGTTTGGAGTATGACAGTTTATTTTTGATTGGAACACACTGAGCCTTATCCAGCAAAGATATTCTCTTCTCTTCCCTTCCCAGCGGGCAGGGACACACAATCTGTCTCTTGAAATGGTGCTTATGGAGTCATTTTTTCCATATTACTAATGTATACATTAACATATGACGTAAAAGATGACATTATCTTGGCTCAGGGCTAGTGGCAACACTCTGAATGAGTGAGTTTCTGTTGTCTGGGCTAAGGAGTACATCCTGTGTTAATGTTCTCAGTGTCTCTTCATTGCCTTCCACTTCCAGTATCGTCTCTTTCTCCTCCTGCAGACCAAATAGAATTGGCTGCCTCCTCCTGGCTGCAAGATCGAACCCTTGTTCGTTTCGGCCTTCCCATGGATTGCATGAGGTTAGATTGTGATGTAGTGAATATAGGCTACAGTCGAGGGTTAATTTCACAAGTTTAGCCACTCTTAGAAGAAACTGGAGTTACTCTTTGTGGTCCTGATTGTGTGATGCAATGCTTTTAGACAAATGCAAGTCAGCTAACATGCAAGGTTAGCAGGTGTAAGGTTTTGCTGAAACTAGCAGCGAGTGTGGGCCGTGGTATGCATTGCCGTTCTGCACCCTGAGAAAAATCTCCTCCTGTAAACATATACGCTCACGTTTATAAAAGTTCATTATGTGACGGACTGTCTGGACAGTCTTCAGTGTTTCAAATTGATTTCTTATGGTGCTTTAAATACGCCTCATTACTGGAAAGTCAGACTCATCGTGTCATTGACCTCAGTCTGCAAAGTTTAAACAAAACAACACGCAGCTTTGCTTCGTTTCTTTAATTGCTCATCAAAAGGCATGTAGCTTACGTAACTGAAGAAACAGAATAGTGAAAAGGCAAATTGTTTATTAGTTTATTAGATCAAGGCTTACACAAGAATGAGTGTTTTGGCAGTGATGATGTACAATGCAGAATTAAAGGTTAAAAATCGTAGGGAGGCTGAGTAGGAAATTCAGCTTTTGATTTTTCCTGAGTGAAAAGGACAGAAATTTCAACCAAATGTTTTTACCGCTCTTCTAGAGGGAATGACACAAACACCATGGAAATGTATTAGTCACAGACTGTATAAAGATGGGCAGCAGAAGTGCTCCTCAAAAGTGAAGCCAAAGCAAGTAGAGCTCCCCCTGGTGGCTGGCTGCAGTATAGGCCATAAGCTCCACCTCCTCCATGTTAGTGAACAGTACTAAAACAGTAAAATACATGTCAAAGAAATGTTTTTCAAGCATAGTTTCTGACATTTTAGGTAGTTAATGTAAGGTTGATGAATGTTCAAGTGTCACACGTTTGGTTTTAGTTAGTTATTTGACGTGATAGAAACAGGATGTGACATAATGGTGACTACCAGTTGCTAACGGCTCCGTAAAGCGTAAAAATAAAAAATTTAAACAAAAACGTGAGTGAGTCTGGAGGAAGTGTGGTCGGGTCATCGATGATCGACAGTCTATGGTATTAGTTCAAAGTTCCTTGAAATAGTTGGTGATCATTAATCTGGAATAATCTAGATTAAGATCTTCACTGCCATTTCAATATAGAATAAAGTGCTAAAAGGGTTGTTCAGTCTCTGCTGGCTACCTCTATATCCAAATCCATTTTTTTTTTTTTTAATAGCAGAAATTACAGTAAGTTTCAAAACACAAGCTTACATTATTTTTACCCGTTTTCATTCTGACACTGCTTTAAAAACAGGGAATGTCAACCAACTGTCAGTAGGTTAAGCTCAGTTATTTTTATATCGGCACAGAAGAAGCAGCAAACCAAAGCCATGTGAAAGACTTGCCATGTGTAATTATTTCACTCACACCTGTTTGTGTCCTTCGGGACATGCAAAAGAAACAAAAAGACAAGGAGAGAGAAAAAAAAAAAAAAAAAAAAAAGGTATTTTCTACTGCTTCCTTGATGAAGCTCTTCCCGGGCAACAATCTAGGTTACTGAGTGCATTTGCTCATCAGTGGAAAACCAGACGAAGAAGAGATTCTCAGCTCGTTGGACACGGGTATGAGAATGGAAACAGTAAGAAAAAAAAAGGATAATGAGAGAATACCTAAGACTTATTGTGTGAACTTCAAAGAAAACAATGTCACCCGTGAGTCAGTGCCTCCGTGCACGGTCTCTAACCTGAGTTTATCCTTATACATACATGAAAGCATTTTACTCATCTGTCTGTGAACTAGGTGCAGCTGGATCAAGGGCACTTTAAATCTGGTAGATCAGAAGCAAAGAGGGAGGGTTTTTATTTACTTTCCCCGGTTGTAGCGGTCGAGCTGCCAAACAACACGCTGTGCAATCCAAACCCTGGAGGTTGCCCAGCGGTCCAGTTGCCAGGCCGAAAGACTTTTAGGCATGTTTGTGCCTCTGCCATCCACTGAGCTGCTTTAGTTTGATTCGTTGCCAGAGCTTTGCAGAGATATTCCCATTAGCCGAGCTGGACCACAATACAGCTGATTATCCCATCCTTGTTAAAGCTGCAGGGATGCCAGCAGTGGAGCAAACTGTATTTACAGCACCGGAGATGCTCTTTTGTTCTCCCAATAAAGAGGAGATACAGGAATGTTGGCTAATGATGGCACAGATGACCATCTTGGCCCTCATTTGTAGTTAGCAGGCATCATTCTCTCCCTCAGATCGTCACCTTTTTACTCCCGGCTCCCACCACACGCCGTACCTGCAGGAACATCAAAGATGGTGGGAATTAGCCCGCCTCTTTGAAAGGGAACAATGCTGCAGCGATGCTAATTCTCTAACCTCCGTCTCCTTCTCTTTAAAGAGAAAAAGAAACTTCAAATGAAAATATCAGAATGTCAAGTGCTGCCTCATTTTATTCCTCAGAAATCTGAAAAAACAACGGGTAAAAGGAAGGGGATTATTTAACTTACATGCCCTTATATGTAAACATCGAGCTATGACTGACAATGTCATTGACTGAATCATAAATTAGCAGCCGGTCCGGCTTCTGTTTTCTTTTTATCCCCTCAGTGCGGTTTGCCAGAGCTAAAGCTGTGAGTCTCACATGTCTGAAAATGTTTTTGCACATCAGGTGTCTTGCCAAAGGCACGGTGCCGGATCAATTCTATTTCTGACGAGACAGATGTCTCTGTTCTTATTAGCGCAAACACGGACAACACTGATACGACTGCCTTTAAGAGACGATATGTGAATAATAATAACTGTTGCACCAACAAATTACTGTCAAAACAAATCCAGCCTGAGTGACAGTAATATGACAAATGGCTTTTAACTTACATCTTTGCTTCACTTAATTGGCTGGCTATTATGCACTGCAATGGCTTCTGATAATGAGAAGGATTCACTTATCAAAACAGGAAAAAAAAAAAATAAATAAACGATCGAGTTGCGTGGGATTTATTTTCCTGCCGTTTGAGCTTTGCCACTTTTTATTCGACCCCGCGTTTGTTCAGTCTATCAGCATATATGAAGTGTTGAGGCCGTGGCTGCGTGCGCTGTTTGTCCACAGCACACACTACATCTGTGGAAAACTGCCAGTGTGTACACAGGTTGATACTGAACACACACACACACTGCAGAGAGGAGAGGGACACAGAAAACCAACACAGGCCGGTTACTTCAAAATCTCTGCCCTTCTATATTCATCTATTTGCTTCATTTTTTTGACTTTGACATGTGAATGCAGTCAAAGTGTGACACGGGTCTGTTTCCGTAAAGCCTTGCAGTGGACGCCCTTGTAGCGGAGTTGCACTGTTCCTAAAAGCAAACATTTTGATGACATAACTTCTCAGAAACCCTTTTAGTCATACCTCCCAGTTATTGATGTTGGAATATTGAATATGTTGAAATTGCTGTGATCTCACTTCAGTCATATCAATCTGATATTTTTTTTTTTTTCAGTACAATCAGGGAGAAGCCCCAAAGGCTTCACAAGGCTTCATCCGCCCATCTCTAATTAAAACTGAACACAAAGACTGCAGCACAAAACTTGTAGAGGCATCAAGTGTACTATCAGTGGAACAAACACACAGTCCTCGTACTCTCTGACACACGCAAGACTGTAACTGAAAGACCTGGGAGCCTTTTAAAGACCTTACACAAGTGTTTTCACTTCTGCTTGATTAGGCCGACTCCCAACACATGATGAGGCCAAAGAATGAGCAATTCTGATTGGTCCGCTGAGCAACCAGCCAGAGGGATCCAGTTAGACAAGCAAATCAGTGGGTTATCTGTTTTATTAATGAAGCAAAGTGAAATTTCAGAGTGAGAAAATGGTTTAAGAAAAAGGGTTCTTGAACACAATCCCTCCCTTATAAAGGGAGAGGTGTTACGTCCCTCTGCACCTCCATTGGCCTTGTAGTAGCAGTGCGGGTGTCTTTTGGATAAAGGGCATGCCTGGAAAGGCCTGAGAGGACACCACTCTCCACCACTGCTCACCCATTGCCTGTTTGTGTTTATATGCATATATGTAATTTACAGAAATAAATTGTGAAGTTTTATACCACTGATGTCTTTCCCCATATCGATAGTAAATTTTGAGAACTGTCTCCCTACGTACGTGACAATCATGCAAGAACTTCAAATACAATACCTGCTAAGAGGAAAGCTCAGGGTGCTACATATTCTTTGCTATAAGAACATATTATCTGGCCTTGCAGTGGCACTGCAGGTGTCTTCGGGTGCTGCATGATTGATTACCCCGATCGGCCAAAACTGAAGTGATGTGGCAAAGGGGCATGACTGGAAAGGCTGGAAAACTCCAGAAGATGACGACTGCACACACATTACTGAAAGTAAATATTGAGAAAAGTCATCAATGGATCAGTTGCACTGGTAGTCCGACTTTAAACACATGTTTAATATTTAATTTTACCCAATTAGAAAATAAAATAAATGAACCTTTAGCAAAAAGTAGTATACTTGAAGTTCATTTTATTACGTATGCTTGAGTATAAGTATACGTATAGCAAGTATACTACAGACCATGTACTTGTAGTGTACTAGAAAGTATACTAATTTAATACTTCTTCGGA
Source organism: Chelon labrosus (assembly GCF_963514085.1). Lineage (NCBI taxonomy): Eukaryota > Metazoa > Chordata > Actinopteri > Mugiliformes > Mugilidae > Chelon > Chelon labrosus. The sequence continues at coordinate 7,537,329 of NC_140351.1, read as the reverse complement.
CTAAATTGGAACATTTTTAAGTTTATAGAAGTATACTTTAAGTTTACTTTATAAGGTAATTTTAAGTTTACAAAAGTACACTTTCAAGTATACAACAAGTACACTCTTCAATATACTACTAGTGTACTAGTTATATACTTCTAGTCCACATTTTAGTTTATAAAAGTAAACATTAAGTATACCACAAGTACACTCTTCAATATACTACTAGTGTACTAGTTATATACTTCTAGTCCACATTTTAGTTTATAAAAGTATACTCTAAGTATACAACAAGTACACTCATCTATATACTACTAGTGTACTAGGTATATACTTTTAGTCCACATTTGAGTTTATAAAAGTATACTTAAAGTATACTTTTATATACTTCAAACGTTCCAGTTTAGCCGGAAGAAGTATTAAATTAGTATACTTTCTAGTACACTACAAGTACATGGTCTGTAGTATACTTACTATACTTATACTCAAGTATACTTAATAAAATGAACTTCATGTGTACTACTTTTTGCTAAGGGAATGAATGAATGAATAACATCTTAGAACACTGTTTTGCTACTTACCCAGCGGCACACAAGCAGCTCTGCCTTGTCACAGTCCTGTTGGTCATCACTTCCACAGATGGCCGACAAGTCTCCTCTCATTTTCCTGCACATCTTTAGCATCACAGCATATTAAAGTCATTGTTGCCTGCATTCAGGAGATTGTGTATTTTGTATAAGATACATTTCAAATATCCTTGTTTCAAGTCATATGTCAAACAACATCCAATGCTCCTGTCTTCATTATTATATATTTAAAATTTAGCCGCAGTCATTTTATATTGTGCTTTCCACTGTGTATGTGCAGCTGTAACATTATTACAAGAAGGCATTTCAGGAAGCACGGGCAGCATAATAAGGTTATTATTCAATTGTATTGTAATTCCATTCATGGAATACATCTGGCTTTGGTTTCCGGATGCAGGTGCATCTATCCACTGTGCTGGAGAAACCTACCTACCGCTGCAACAATGAAAAACTTGCTCGTACGACGGCGGCTAGTGTCGCTTCACCCTTCACTCCGGACTCTCTTTGGTATCAGATCTAACAACTGACTGTCTAGTGTTGAGCCACGGAGGGATTTCAAACGCTTTACATTTCAAACACTTCTCTGTGCAGACACATCAGGGGTATTTTTAAAGCACTGGGGTAAAAGTATGATAAAGCTGCTGACTTATCTCTGTATGAGTGCACAATATATTCACTGCTATACGCCTCTGTCTCACATCATAGTCATGTGCTGATATGATGGAGTTGTACTGAATCGCAAAATAATAAAGGTGTCCATTTTTTATTTATGTATTTATTTTTAAATCTACAAAAATGTGGTCTTGCATTCACATTCACGATAAAATATCACCAACAAAGCGCCACACAATAGCCCTGCAACTCGTCGCTATATGCAGTTTTTGTGGCAACTCTTCTGAGGCCGAGTGAATAACTGTATTTGTTCATGCATTTTAAACAATGCTCTTCAGTATTATTTCTTCTCTAATCATGGCAATAAAAGCCTGCCTCGCTTCTAGAATAACCTGCAAACAGGAACCGAGTACTTGACGTTTCCCCCAGGAAGGCCGGGTGCAACACCAGTATGTTGCGGCTATTAAAAATCCTACATGTGTAACACTTAATCACCAGAAGGGAGACATATTACCGTGGTAACATCACTGTGGAAACTCTCAGGTGCCCTGGTCTCCGAAGGAATCTTTGAAAAATGGAGCCTTGAAAGTATTCATTAGTTAGCCAAGAACTGAGATTACCCTGCTAATGCCAGTGTGATTTAAAAGGAAGGATGTGGGCCAAAAGAAAAAAAAAAAAATAGAAAACTTTTTACCTCCTCAAAAGAACCATTTCTAAAGGAAATAAAGGGTATGTAAGTCAAACAATATCAGTCAAGGCCTGCGAAGACTCCTAGCTGAGAAGCGGCTGAGCATCCATTTATGGACGTACTGTATGTCTGGTTTTAGTGTGGAGAAAGAGCGGCCAGTGGAAAAACGCTCCCACCACTCAGCGCCCACACTGTAGGAAAAAGAAACGCTGATCAATAAGTGCTGTGTGTGGTTCAATAAGAGCATTGATCATCACACAAACAAACACATCACAACTATAGCGGGAATAATGCTGCTGGGGAAAGGTCAATACCTTTCAAACCGACCTAATGTCAGTCTGCTTAGGCTTGTTCTCACTTGCCCTCGTATGGGGAATCGGTCAATGACCACATCTCATGCTAAAAAGGGACATGTGAAATCTTTACCTGCATGCAGTAGGCACAAACGGCAAGCCTATGAACTGGAACTATCCATTCTTTTTAATCTTAAAGCTGCAATGGTTTACAGTTAATTACATGCACATATGAGAAGGAGGCTTCATTTAATGAGGATAATTTTTCAGTTGGTGCATGGTGTTCACCTGATTTCAACTGAAAAACGACGCTACAACCTGGTCTACAAACAGACATTACTGGAAAACCGAAGGTGCACAAATGGAAAGTTTAAAATCGAACACTGTAAAATGCATTCATTGCAAATCGCTTGTGTTTTCTAACTAATGCTAGCTGCTTCTTTTTGCGTTATATTATTTAGTTGGAGAATTAATTTGTGCTCCCTTCACTTAACCCTCTGAGGTCTATAGTAGAACTGGCCGATTTGGACTACTTTTGGTTTTACCTTCATATTTAATCTTAAAAACAGCTCACTTGGCCTTGTTTGGTATCATTCTTTTCACCGCAACCTCACATGTGTGACTTTACAGTTATTTTTTCGTTCTGACATACTGTATTAACACACTGGATCTAAAATCACACTAAGAACATAAAATCTGAGTAGGAAAAAGTAATTCTTTTCACTGTGAAAACCACAAACATGTTTAACGAACCATTTTTATAACTTAGAATGAATATCTAAACTGTAAATTTAAAAAGCGTATGTACAAATTCAGTTATTCACAACTGTTTACATTAAAATGCAGGAAATGCATCAGGCATTTTTCGTACAACCACTGACAAAACCATCAGGCGTCACAGTAAGCATTGTCTAAATGCCACAAATCTCTCCTCAAATCTGACAACCATTGCCATATAATTTTCTGATTGGTTGATGTGTTGCATTTTTCCACCAATAGGAAAGAGGGTGTCATGTTTATTTATTTTTTTGTTTTGTTTTGTTTTTGAGCATTTGAAGCTGGCTAGCGCTCTCTGCTTGCTAGCGTTTTCCTTTTCACTTTCTTTCTGCCATAAACACGCATCAAACATGACAACAATATTCAGGAAAAAGTTGTGTAAATTATTTATAACAAGTCTAGTTTTACTTGGTCTATCAACACTGACATATAGTTTGAAGTTTGCACTTTCTACACCAGTTGATTTGGGCGCACCGGCTAAGCTACGTAGCCAAGATGGCGACAATCGCAGGTGGCAGGGTGTCCATCATTTCACACTCTATTTTTAGACCTATTGAACTGCAAGTTGCCGTAGTGAACAAGCCAGTGGTTAAAAAACTGATGCACCTATAGTAGTGTAAGTATGGAAGAACAGAATTTGAGAGACAGAGCCCCGGGGGCATTAAACAAAACCAAGTACATGAACTTCTGACTTGTGTACTTGGTAGTTACGGACTTGAGAAAGTTAGATTCTGAAGTAAAGACTCTGAAGAGGAGACTCTGGGTAGTACCAAGTTAGCACAAGTTACCTCTCGATGCATCCTCGATGAAAAAGATGGGGCAAGAACACATTTGGGTATGTTGACTGTGCTTTGTCTGATGCGTACTTTGAATTGGAACAGTGCTCCATGATTTACCACTCAGCCTTTTATAAGTGAGAGTAAGCAGCAACACCAAACACAGAGTCCTCTTTAGAGAGTGAGAAGTTCTTGGTTTCTTTGACTTTGTCCCGTCACTCAGAAACAGCTTGAAGAGGTTCTAGATCTAATTTGCATTGCCGTTTTTTTGGCGCTCACCTCTTTTATCTGCACGACTCTGAGAAACAAAGCCTCGTCCCCCTGAGGAGCGACGGTGGCCCATGATTGACACAAACAGTTGTTACATGACGGGAGGATCCAAGCTAATTACATCACACTTCCGCGGATCATCCACAGCCTTAGCTGAGCTTCCACACGGATAAAAATAATAATAACACACTACTGACCCTTTAAACACTTTTCACCAGTGATTTCCACAAAGCACATTAACAGAGGTGTGTGTGTGTGGGTGTGTGTGGGTGGGGGGGGTATAATCCAGTGGCAGCATGGGGTTTGCTCCGAGGTATTTGGGCGATGCTTCATGGTCGGGTCAGCCAGCAGCTGCTGGAGGTGAGATATCTAGGATGAAGTCCTCTCCCCAAACGACATCAACTCTATTTTAATTCTCCACGCAGCATGGTGCATTGACACCTGGGCTGAACACATGGTTAAAATTAGGGCCACTGTAGGAGACCTTGACAAACAAGTGACTTTGACTGAATTTATCAGGGCGTCCCTGGAGTCAGACACTCCTCGCACGCAAAACAGTGTTTGAGGGAAACTTTGTTTTAGCATTTGTTGTCCGTTAGCTTTGTATAACAGCTGAAACAGAACATTATTTAAGGTTATTTGCGGCTTTTAAATGTGTTTCCTGTTGTCGTCGTAGCGGGTAGCACAACACTTGGATGATTTCTCAAAATAAGAAGCTTTAAATTCAATTTGTTCTCGGGATTTGAAAGTGACTCATTGGCTTCGGTGCAAATATAGACTAGAGTATGAAAAATCTGAATCAGGTAATTTGGCATTTATGAGCCAATATGCCCGGAAACAAGAATCTGTCTTTATTGAGGCATTAGCAGAACAATCAATGGTCCTAAGTTCTTTTTCCCCCTGAGTACAACTTTAAGACAAAACAAAGAGAGGGAGTCTGTTTAGCCGGAGCTGCGGTTTGAATATTTCAGGTTATGGATGAACTGTCGAGTGTGTGACAAGACCCACTATATAAACTTTGAACACAGGCTCTCTGAGAGACATCGATAGTTGTAAATATTTAATTCAGTGCCTCCGACAGTGCATGCCACTGAAACAAATCTTTAGCAGATTGAATTTAAGATAAATAGCACGGAAATATCACCAAAGCTGATACACAGATTTTTTTTTATTTATTTATTTATTTTTATGCCATCTTTCTGTCAGGGGCGGCCTTGTCAGGGTTTTTGTTCCATAGATCGCATATTAATTTATCTAACGCGTCAGCACTTTTTAAGCAGCAACATTTTATACGGTCTCTGCAGTTATTTGAGATAAATAAATTTAAAAAAAGGCGATTTTAATACTCGGTGTCTGTTTCTTTTATAGATTTCATAAACACAGACTTACAATAGTTTACTTTTATTTTATCTCCATTGAAAAAAGTCACCTACTGTAGACTAGTGTGGGACTGTGAATGAGAATTTTAAACATTAAACACTATAAAAAGCAGTTTTGTGTAAAGATATTAATCACTATATGTTCTTATTACTGTACCTTAGCATCGCAAATACATATACTGATTAGCCTAACCAGACAGTATCATTATGCACGGACACACCGATACCCGTCTGCACATTTCTTTGTTCTTTTTTCTTTCTTACAAAGTACTGCAGCAGACTTTAAAAATAAAACAGGAATCGTTAATGAAAGCTCGAGATGCAGGCTCTATGCTCCTGTTCCTGCTGCACTGGACCGGCTGTGGTTCATTGAGATGTTAATATAGACTCTGCATGTAATCATTCTCAAGACATTTTTAAAAAAAATCATGAGTTTGGTACAAATTACAGGGAGTATGATGTGAAAGAAAAGCTGCATTTTAAATCAGTGATGGAGAAAGTAACCATATAAATTCACTTATATACAATAGTGGTAGTTTTATAGTAGTTTTCATTTGATGCCAATACTTAACTACATCTATTTAATAACTTATACTGTACATTCATTTGTGGACTCTTGTAGAATAATAGAAAATATAATCAGTCAGTATATAATGATTATTATTTTGTGTTATCTCGATAAAAAAAGAGCCAAGATTAAACTACTGACTGCTAACATCTGCTATTAAAAGATCCCTGATCGTGTTTGTTTTAAGGTACCTCATGCTTCTACCTCAGCACGATCCATGCATGACTGTCAGCTGCTAAAATCAGGTATACTCATAAATTTACCCGGCGATAAATAAAGCATTTCAAATCCCTATTTAACAGCCTCAAAGTGAAAGTGATGAATGCATCATGCATCGATAATTATAATAAATAGGTCACGCGGAAGGGATACTTTCAACACTTTGATGCTTCTACTTCTACCTTTTGTTGTTTTACTTTTCACTCCACGACATCTATATCAGCTCTTTTGTTAATTCAGGTTAATATTTAAAAAAATATATAATCAGTCAAAACATTATGACTACAAAAAGGAGAACAAAAAGGAATAAATATAATAGAAAACCCTATAAAATCCAAGATTAAACTATTTGCTTCAACTGATTCTCTTTACTCAGATACAACTTTAAGGTAGTTGTACTCTACTTATTAGCATTGTCATTTACTTTCATTTATGCTTTACCATAATCCATGAAGAACAAAGTTCACCAGTTAACCTGTGATATATAAAATATTTCTCAATATTTTTTTTTACAGCTGCAAAATTAAAGTAACAAACACGTTAATGCATCACTAATCCAGTAATACGATTTACATCATTCCTCAAATGGATCATGAATACAGAAAGACTTTTATTTTAAACATATTTATACACATTTGATGATAAGTAAATAAAAGTGAAAATACAAATGCAGGAGTTTAATTGTGAAAACCTATTCTATGTGTTGTAATCATTTGAGATGCCCCACCTCCCATTCTCTCTCCAATACTCTATCTAATAATTTGCAAATTGATAATGTCAAGACTCTGATATCTGCAGAAGACAAAGGAGTATGAAACCTAGGGGGCATTCCTCAGGAATAAATGATATGTCTCCCCATGCTCAGGGTCTTTCCTTTACCATTACCGCTTGGGTGAGGACTGACCTTTTCTTGCAAGGAAATAAAACTTACAAACAGCAAAGAATTTCCACAACAGTGTTCATTCATTTATTAATTTATGTAGAAATCTTTGTACACTGTGCCACACCTTCTCCATGCTCAACTTGACCTGCTGCGCGCCAATCAAATCACTCTCCGGGACGCGGCGGCGCTGAATTTAAATGAACTCCTGAAGCGCAGCAGCAGCAGCAGCAGCAGCAGCCACCTAAAGTCTAATTTCAGTGTAATTCTGCCACCAAATGACCAGTGATTGGATTCAGTGTGGCAGACGGGCATCCACAAACGATCGACGCAGGTTTACTTTTAAACTTTTTATTCACTTAAATTCTCAAGTGTTAAAGCAAGAACAAAAACATTTATAATGTCCTTTGGTGGGATTTTTATTACACTTTATTTAATACTGTATATGTAAACTGATATTCTTTGATGCCAGCACGTTGCCAATACAAAGGAAAAACAACTGCACAACTAAAAAGTAAAGGAAGTGAATGAAACTGAAATTGAAAAAAAAAAAAAAGAAATAGAGAGGAAAAGAAAATACAGTTGCTTCCGCATTTGGATGTCTTAAATAGGTACATTAAAGGTTGCCTGTTTTCAGTCACAGTTTGGCAAAGATACAAAAGGACTACATGACTCGTTTTTTTTTTTTTTTTTTTTTTGCTTGTTTGCTCTGTCAAGAAAAGAACTTGCAAATACACTGATGGTTTTCTATGCACTTCTCGTCGTCTGCTCAGGTGAAAACTATCCTCTGACCACGGTGGTAGGGAGCGTGGTGGCTCTGAGATAGAAAAAGAAAATCAGACAGCTTCACTGGAGTATCTTTTGGGAAGAGAGGGGAAAGGAAGGGAGGGAGGGAGGAGGAGGAGGAGGAGAAGGGAGGGGAAGGGGCTTCTTACACATGTGCATCACTAACATCGGACAAAAGAATCTTTCAACCAACAAGGGTTTACAGAGTAACGTTCACGAAAGCACAGGTCAGTGTCAGCATGGCGAGGGAAACGGGACCGGAGGGAGGGAGGGGAAGGGGAAGGGGAAGGTGAAAGAGGGGTGAACAGGAGGGAGGATGAGATAGAGCTGGAGACAGAGAGATAGAGAGGGGGGATCAACGTGGGCAAGGTGTTTTTTTTTTTTTCTTTTTGTCACAAAGTGGCAGTCCGGACAGATTTCCTTCTATCCACAATGCACTGACAGCAAAGAATGCTTCGTGGCTGTTCCACCTCTTCCTTTTTTGTCGTTGCATTGAAGTGTAACGGCTTTTTGTCTCTGAGGCCAGTCTTTGCCATTCAGCTGGGACAGTTTTTTATTTATTTTTTTCATATATATATATATATATTTCGTCTGCGTCAGTCCAGCCAACATTAACTCGCAGAAGCATCCCGAGGGGGACCGGCGGGGCCACTGTCGGCTCGTGCGAGAGCTGATTGGTCGCAGCTGTTGTTGCCGTGGCAATAAGAGAGGAAGTGAACAAGTCTGTCATCTTCTGTTATCCCTTCTCCAACTGGAAGGAGCTCGTGTACCTGGTATGGCTTAGGGAAGGGGGGAGGGGCTCACCTTTCTTTGCTCGTTTCACTCTCATTAGGCAAACGTTCAGTTACTCATATTTTTAATAATATCTGTTTTTTTTCATAAGTATATGTTCTTTTTTTTTCATTTCTATATATTCTTTGAAATTAAATGAAAAGTTTTTGCACTCATTTGTCTGCCGGCACATTCCCTTCATCGTCAGCGCGAGTGTCCATTGAGTCTGGCGGCGGAGAAGAAGCTCAGTACATTACAGTCCAGAAAGCTCATGGTTGCTCCTGTTTTTTTTCTTCTTTTTTCTTTTTTAATGGTCGTTGATTATTTGAAATACGGGAGGTGGGTTTGGGGTCAAGGTGGAGGCGGAAGGGGGGGCGCGGTTGGCGGGGTTGGAGGCTCTTCAGAGCACGGCGGGCCAGCAGGAGGCCTCTCTCAGCAGGGCCGAGCCCAGCAGCAGCAGCATCAGCAACCTGGAGGCGGACGGAGGCGTGAGGGAGGCCTGGCCCGAGTCCGCGCCCCCGCAGCCCCCCAGCTCCGACTCGCAGCGGGACTTCTCGCACAGCAGGCCCGTGTAGTCGGAGGGACAGTTGCAGCGGACGTTGTTGACGCACTCCCCGCCATTTTGGCAGCGCAGGAGTTCGTTGTCACACACCCGGGCTGCGGTGCAAAAACAGAAGACAGGAGTGAGAATCTAACACAAACAAGTGCTGGGTTGATACTTTACTTGAAGCAGTGAATTAAAAGCATACTATTTAATTATCATACCATTTAGTATAATTTCTTCTGATACTTCAAAAACTCATAATACAATTTCTTCAAGTAAAGTGTGACCATCCATATTTTATTCCAGACTGGATACTTCTAAGCTCTTAAATGAATATTTTTTTTGGGAAAGAGGCTTATTCACTGACTTGCAGACAGAAAATCTACATTTAGCCCTTTTACAGCAAATACGGAAGCAGAGTTTAGCTTAGCATGAAGACTGGAATCATACGGCTTGTCTAGCTCTGTCCAAAGGTCACAACCGTTCAGCTCGGTGCTGGTCAGGCGGCAACGTTTGGGGCTCAAACATGAAGGTTTTCCAGTGGCCACTCAAGGCTGGCTCTTACAGTTTGCCATCTCTCTGCCCTGGCATCAGTTCCACCTCCACTATTCATTTATAGATTAGGTTAGGTGGAGCCAGGCACCGCCAATATGGCCATGGTTGTAGACGCCACGTTGAGCTTCAAAACCGCTCTCCAGCAAAACGTATGGTTGACTTTATGAAGGCGTACCTTCCAACTCAGTGCTTCTTTGACATCACGTGGAAGTCAAAAGAAAACAACTGAGACCTGAGACAACTGAGACCTTTCGGAAGAATGATGGACGTACACAATATATACAATATATACTACAAGATTTTGTTCCCTTTGAACGGAGCCAGGCTAGCTGCTTCTCCCTTGGGTTTTTTTGTGTCATGTTAACTCCATCCTTTTTTTTTATTGCAGAAAATCAAACTCCTTTTCATCTTTTCATCAAACTCCTTGCAAGAAATGAGATAAGCAAGTTTCCCAAAATGTCGCACAAACACTTCAACATTTTGCTCTGAAATACAGCAAAAGTTAAGATTTTTAACAGAGTAAAGTGAAAAATATGTGAAATGTATTTTATTTTTTAAAAGTCTGCACATGCATAGTGATCAAATCTGGTACAGTTTTAATAAATCAAGTTAGTAGTGTTAGTAGAAGGTTGGAAGAAAAAGCAAACACACTTAAGCCGTCATGTGTAGTATTTCAAAACGACTTTGGCGCCCCCAGTGGTCGAAAAGAGAAATTACATTTTTTCACAATTACCTAAAAATGCAGCAGTGTTGAGAAAAATCTTTAATGTTTAATACCTCCTCTGTTTATCATCCCTTAAATAATTTAAAACCACCCACCTTTATATTTTTATAGTGTGTTTAGAATTTTTATTTACTCCTTTAAAAATATGACAGTCAACTATTACTGCATCAGCCATTTAAACGGAGAAGATTTCTAAGCACAACTCTCAGTCCGTAATAAGACTCCTGTCCATTTGTGAAATAACAAACCTTATTAAAGCCTCGCTAAATCACCTACGTTCCCGCACAGAAACCCACAGTCTCCTCAAAGCTCGCAAGGCTTTCCCCAAACGGCATCGACTTTAGACAAACGGAACGTCAGGTGAAAATTGGTGTATATTTAGAGCTGGGACGCGGAGGCCACTCTATTCCCAGTGGAGGCAAGCTGTCAAGCAAGCTGGAGGCAAACAAAGCAGCGCTGCACAAACTAATAAACCAACAGAGACAAATAAACAGTGATAAACACAGGGGCCACTTCTGCCCATTTCAGTCCTTTATGGGAGTGGAAAACAATGTGGTGAGCAATCTATGAACTCTATGGGACATAAATATCACAATAACAAATATAAGACCTCTCGCCTAATACTCGGGATTGGAGGCATGCTGTCTCCCAGGAATAGCCAAATAGGGCTTTGATGGGAGGCTTGTTAAGAAACATTGACTGTGCGAATCCTATTTGTGCCACGTCTGTTTGGCTGCAGAAAAGGGAGCTGCTGTTTTGGCTCGGTAAGTTTCGCTTCAGGCCACAGCTCACCAATTACCATGCACAACCTGATCCAAATAAGACATCTGAACTCTGTTTTTTTTTTTTTTTTTCTTTTACCCCTTCCCCTCCGACTGACGTATCAATACAAAGCACGGCTGCAAAACCGTTTCTCTCTATAAGATGAGGCAACAGCTAAACTTTGTAATTAGCATGTCTCACCCCAGGAAGACAAGGAAGAGCCATTAGATATATCAAATAAAGAAGCACGAGGCCTTGATATTAACTCTCATCTCGTCCGTCTTGTTCCTCCTTGCGGTCATGATAAAATACGAATGAATGTTTTTTTTTGCTCTAAATGTATAATAAAATGCTTGTAATGAGATGCTCATTGTGTTTGTTCTCCTTTTCACAGTACAACCAGCCCAAGGCCAGCATCAATGAGAGACTGGGGAGCTCAATGCTCCAGCTATGCGAGAGGTGAGGATGAGCTGCACCTCCAAATAAAGGAGATTTGATGTTAAAAGAACATCGCGCCAGTGGTATGTCATTGGACTTTTTTTTAATTATACATCAGGAAGGATTTTAAAGACTACACAAGCCTGACAGCCACAATTTAGCGTCGCTGGGGACACGTGCAAGTGGCAGCTCGGAAAGGTTTTAAAGTGCAGATCTGCCTGGAGTGGTCCAGTTATCGGTTGAGATAAATACAGGAGTCCAGCCGTAATCAGAGCCAGCGTGAATCTAACGGACGTCACGTCAAAGAAGTTGCTGGTGTTAAAACGGATGGCAAAAATGTTGAATATCACAGCAATACCATCTAACATGGCATAATGAAAAATAAAAATGCCAATGGTGACAATGTGTGAACTGGTAAAAATTTGCTTGGGTCTTTTAGAACCGAGGGAAAAAAAAGAAAGGAACGTCAGTTTTTACCGACGCTCATCGGATGCTACAGTGCCGCTGTTTTACGCATCTGGTCCACGAAGGCCTGCCATCATTGATGGACCAATGAAATCTGACTTATACCAGCATGTCAGCTGTCTATGAGCTGAAGCTTAAGAGAAACTGTGTCATGCAGCAAGACAACGACCCCGTTTTTACAAAAGAACAGTTAAAGAAGAAGAAAATTAATGTCTTGGAGTGGACAAGTCAAAGTCCCTAAACTTCTTATCTAATAGACATGTTGTAGCAGAACCTTCATGTGAGGAAACCTACCAACATCTCAGAACTAAAAAAAAGCTGTTCAGTTAGCAGTTGTTGCTGCGCAAGGGGGTGTCGGCAATGCGATCTGCTTCATATCTACATATAGATATTGGGAGTAAATCCTCGCTTTAAGAGTCATGCAGTTAAAACTGAATTCTGCATGATGCCCCAAAAAACTTCACAAGTTCAGCTGATTTCAAAGCAAAGTTCACATAATTTCTAACCCCTGCAGGCAGACTGCCTCATCTGCTGCCAATTAAGGTGAGCCGGGGTCCAAAATGAAACAGACATATTGATTATTTAAAAAGAAGGATCAATAACAAGTTGTGTCAAAGGGGCCTGTGAGATTAAAGGTACTGTAGCACTTTGAAGGCATGACCCCCGGAGGGCACATGGAGTAACAGCACAGGGCATCGCAGGTTACGATCCTGGGTATCTTTGGCGAGGCTGTAAAACTTAGTTGAGGTAAGACTTCTTCTCAGAGCTCTGCACCTTTATCTTGCTTTTAATTTCTAACCACTTTGCATTACCGCATGTAAACAGAGGCAGTAAATGACAGGATTTGTTGCGTTTGTTTTAGACGTGAGCGATAATATTTGGAGAGGGCGCCGATGAACTAGGTGTGCCTGCCTGGGAAAGTGATGTGTTTGACTTGAGATTTAAGTTTTTAATTGCATTTTTCAGTCTGCATGCAGATGGGAGCTTTGTCCACGCACATGCATACTGCATTGGCGAGGGATGCCAAAAGAAGGTCAAGACTAAAAAGTTTTCAGACGACTTCGGCGGTAGATGCTCCTCGGGCAGGCCGCATCTCTGACGTTTCTCATATTAAACATTTTGTGGAGCACGTCTGAAAATACTTGGCTGAGAAATATTATTTTCCAAGTAAATGCCAGAGCAGAGGATTTTAAAGCATCAGCAACAATACAAAACTAATCCATAATAGCATAGAGTCAGAAATACATTTCTTTCCACCACAGCGCATAATGCAATGCAGTGAGGAGCTACGTATGAAATGAGTACAGTGGGAAATTATGCAGTATTTGGTAGCACTAAATATAACACTATGCTATTCTTTTCCTCACTGTACATAATCTAGAACATTCACAGCACAACGAACTTGCTTCTTTTGGGTGTTGCATTCTGGGAAATGTAGTCACTACTTTGATAAAGGTAAACTGAGGAAAGCAAATTGCTATGACTACGTTGCTGTTGCTCCTCTGTTGATGACTGCACAAACGATATGATTTTGACTCCACACCAACGTTCTGCCGCAAATATTTTGTGGGTGGGGGAAGTCGAGTTGGCGTCCACACTTGTATAATACAGCCCTGATGCAAAGACTTAAGAGAAGTAGTCCACATTTATTTTATTTTTAAATTACACTCCACTCAGAAACGTGCCTTTATAGAACGATGTGTGCTCTACTGTGGAGCTATTTATACAAGAAAACTTGTTTTTTCACGTTTTATTCGCTGAAAATTTCTTTTCAGTTTCTCTCAGCTCTTTCAGTGATGTGGGCGACATCTCTTATCCAGAAGTTAAACTTTTGAAATGCCTCTATAGAGGGATTTTTCAAGGGAAAAGGCACTGAATTTTCTACAGACTGTATATAAATACGCAGATCAGACGTAACATTATGACCACCTTCCTAATATTGTGTAGGTCTCCCTTGTGCCTCCAAAACTGACTCATCAGAGAATGGACATGGGCCTTCTGAGGGTGTCCTGTGGTGTCTGGCAACAAAATGTTGTCAGTGGGGGCCTTTGAGAGAGGCACTTCTGTGGATCATCCCACAGATACTTGATCAGTTTAGGATCTAGTGAATTTGCCAGGTCAACACCTTGTGCTGTTCTTCATGTTTCTTTTTGTTGTACCTAAAGCGTTTTTGTGTCTGTGTCAGGCTGCATCCTGCTGGGGATGGTTGCTGCCATCAAGGAGTGTCATTGCTATGGGGTGGGGGTGCCTGGTCTGGTCTAGGTGGGTGCTACATGTCTAAGTAACATCCACATGAATGAATGCCAGGTCCAGAAGTTTCCCAGCAGAACATTGTATTGTCACAAGATGCTCAATGTCATTCATTTCTCCTGTCAGTGGTCATAATGTTGTGGCTAATTGGTGTACACATATGTTATATTATTTGTAGCCAAGTACTTGAACTTCTAAATGGAAAACCATGTCAGAAATGACTACGTAAAGTTGAGTGTTTTCATCTTGTCTGGGGCAGATCTTTAACTTTCGCAGCTTTGTTCGCATTGATGCATTAATTAAAGTTCTTATCTCACTGTAAACTGAGAGAAAGTTTGAGACATATTGAGGCAGAAGTTCCGAAAACATGCAAACACTTCACACAGCAATGTTTGTTTGATTTCCTGATCACTGCTTCATGACTAATCTGACAAATAAAAACTACTGATCCATTCTGTGCTCTCTCTCGCTCTGCATGTGACTTCCCAACTGTTTAACTTGGCAATCCATAACAACAAAAATACATTTTCTTTCACTTTTTTTCCCCCACATGTTACTTGTAAACATTTAATTACTGCTTTTGTACGGCTCAACTTTCTCAGCGTTTCGCGCGATGCTTCGGGGGTTTGTACATGCGTTCATCCCAAGGTGATGCGGGATGTGAGCCATGCCAGCCTTTGCCTCCGTGCCCACCTTTTGTGTGGAAACAGATGTGCGTGTTGACAGTGTGTATTTACACTGTACGCGCTGAATATTTTAGAGCAAACAGTCAAAAACGGTGCATTTTAATGAGCATCCATCTGTGTCAGGAGCTGCTAAAATAAACCGGCGACATATTTTGCATCATCTTCATATCACTCTTATTTATATGCTGCACGCTAAGAATACAGTAGTAAAGCAATGGGGGGTTATCTCTAATAATGTGGTGTCAAGCTACTGAGAATACTACATTAAACATGTTTTATGTTGAAAAAATGCTGACCTGGTTGATTTATGCTGCTCGGTGCATCCCACAACTTCTTCATAAAGTGTTGCATTTAGCTGTTAAGCATTTCTTAACCAGTCTTATCCTCCAAGAGAGCCACACAGAGCTGTGTGCATTGCATTGTGGTCTATTGAGTTTGCTGAGATGAAAGAGAAAAGCGCGGTCGTCAAAACTCCAGCAATACTTCAGCTGACAGACCAGCTTTGTCAGACTGAGCTGTTTTTGGCTTGTGGTCTTCATCAGGGGTCATCAAGAAACTAATTTTGGATTGTCTTTTTGAAAAGTTTTCTTTGCAAATTCATGCTGCGGGCCAGATTAGACCCTCTGGCGGGCCGCTTTTGGCCCGCAGGCCGTATGTTTGACACCTGTGCTTTAGATGATCACATCATAATATTCTTATGTCTTGTTGAACCAAATCGGGACTAATCCAAAAAAAGGCTTTTTTTATTTTTGTTTTTTTACTTACATTCAAAATGTTGTTTGCAACCTGTTCCTTGATGATCCCGTTGTCGAATCAGTCTAATGAAGTTGTTCCATATACTGCTAGTGGTGCTGGAGTTACTATTTTGGAAGTAGGTGAGGTTGTGCTGTACTGTTCATGTTATGTATGGGATGCATATTGGGCTTAGCTACATAAAGCCAGAATATTAAATACGATGACTTTCACAATCAAGTAGCTTGGCATTTTTCTTGTTCCTGAGATATAAAAGTTGGCCTGGAAGCCAGTCTGATCTACCCCCTACCCACAATGTTTTTGGGAAAAGTTAGCTTGGAGTCGCTCTGTTGGAAACTGACTATGCTCCAACAGAGATCTGACGGGCCAATCAAATCGTTTGGGTGTGATTTATGCAGTGATGGACGGCAGCAAAAGTAGTTATACATGTCATGTAAGCGCCGTGGGGTTGAATTTATTTACAACAAAATGTCTCTAATTGGTTGGTGGACTACCCAACTGCATGCAGAGTTTTTTTTTTTTTTTTTTCTTATCTGTGTCTTACCAGACTCTTGAAAAAAACATGAAACGCCCAATTTGATTCTGAAATTACATGAATTCCAAAACTTGCTTCTTTATAAAGTCCATTTACATTTTTATGTAGAGGAATTACTCCGTTCAGAGGCTTCTTATTGCTTCAGTATTTCAGAAGTTTGTAATTTCACCAGTTGCTGACATCCCTGATGATAACTTCACGCTCTGCTTGGACTCGTTATCACCTTACATCCACAGGAAGAAATACAGGCCTCAACATCTCAAAATCACGGCCGTTGAAGAGTCTTATTTGGGACGGCGTCGTTAGCAGTGACAGAGATTAATGCAGAGCTGCAGGAGGCTCGTTGTGGACGAGGTCTATAAATCCGCAGCAACTTGATACAAAGATCAGGGTCAGGGATGGTTAAGTGTCAATTAACAGCAAGTATCACCCAGCTCACAATATGATATGCGAATCTTTTTAAAGCAGCTCTAGACGAGTCAGTAGATCTAAAGAGGTTTAGTAATTTGAGTCTGATTGCAATATTGTTTTTTCTGCCTTCCAAATTTTGTCATATTGTTAAAAATCCATCATCGTGAAGTGTTTATGTTGTCTACCTCCCGTAGGTTTGTCAAAGTTTGACTTGAAGGAAACAATGAAAAATTGGTGACATTTGAAACTAAAAAAAACAAAATCAAAAAAACAAAACAAAGCAGGGCATGCATTGCAAAATGACTGGGGGGTAAATATAAACAGCATAAATGAGCTGGAACTAAAAACGACCTGCATTCCCCTTTAAAAATTGTTGGTTGCTGGATGACATTGTCCTGTCGTGGACTGGCAAAGGGGGCGATGGCTACTCAAACAGATCACAGGCAGGCTGTCAAGCAGTCAATATTGACTCAGCTGTTGTGTTGTTGGTGTGCGACACGCCTGGATAACCGAGTTACTGAGCAGCATGCATCCCGCCATGCCAATGCTTCTTCTCTATTTGAGCCACAAAGGGCACCTGCTGATATTAGATTGCCGCAGCAAGTGTGAAATGCAGGTTCGGGTAATGAAAGGAACGGCTTAGCCCTATATTGGGTTAGCTCGTGTTGTGTGTTAGGTCGGCGTTTGTCGAGGCAGCTAGGCAGTCCCGCGCATGTGCGGCGCATTCTTCCAGCCAAAGCCAAGGAATCACACAGAGAGAGAAGACATCAAGGGATAGCAGAGAGAGAGAGAGAGAGAGAGAGAGAAAGAGGGGGGAGAAGAGAGTCGGGAGCTGCGTGGGGAGGGTTGTGGTTCTACTTACATTTGCAGCCATCGTCCCACAAATAGCCGGGTAGACACTCCTGACACTTAGGCCCTGTAGTGCCCTCCTTACATATACAAAATCCTGTGCCATTACAGCGATCACTGACTGAGCCAAAGGGATTACAATTACACTCTGGAAAAACAAGACACACATACACACACAGGCTGGAGAACAGGGTGGTGCTTTGGGTTCCTGGCACAGGATTTTTACAGCGTGGACCGCAGTCCTCGAGCTGCATTATAAGCTCGACAAGGCGCTTATTATTACTATTATTAGGTACTATTATTACTTTAACTGGTAGAAAAATGTGAATAGATTTCTCATACAGGAAAAATAAAATGCAACCATTTCAACTGCAATGGAGACAGAATGAGAAAAGAATGAAGTGGGTTCTAAATGCATGAACACTTTATATCCATTACAACATATTTGTAATTATAATATAATTAATGTTATATAAGTAAACAGCGTGCAATGAGCAAACCTGTGATGCATTATCGGTAGCTTTGGTTTCAGATAAAATGGGCTTATCTGAACATGCTCTGCTAAAATCTGAGACATTCACACAGATAGAGACAGAAAAAAAGATGGAAGGTGAAGACAGGGGTATATGTGACGAGTATGTCGAAATGGTTAATGGCATGGACAAAGATAAAGAGTGAATGAGAGTACATTGAAATGGGCATTGTAGTTATCAAATTGCTGTAAATACTCTTTATCCCTGGATAAAAATTTGGTGTGCATGTCTTCTCTTTGCCATTAACGGAAGAGAAATGTTAGTAGGCACAATTAAAAAACGCTCTATAAAAAAAAAAAAAATAACCTGTCAAGCTTCTAGTGTCCTACACTCCACTGACCTTCCACACCCTCCGCAGCAACTGGAGCTCTCTGCAGTCAAAGTGACACCTATTTTGACAGTCCCTGACCATCACATTGCACCTTCTGTGGCCGCGCTGGCTGCACGTGGCTGCACCCGAGTGGCATCCAGGGGTCAGGCGAGAGGAGGGAGGTGACGGCAAGTGACAAACCGAGGGGTTCAGCGGAACGAGAGGCGGGGTTGACGGTTGAGCCTGGCACGCGGCAGCGCCTCGGTGACTCTTGATGCCTTGTGACGGGATTCAGCTGCTACTCCCGAGGCCATTTCATGTATATGACATATGCACTTGGGTGGCACCTCTGACTGGCGGTGTGGCTTCCCTGCTACATTTCTCTCACAACTCTTGTTGCCTGTCAGAAACCCCCCCCCCCCGGACTCACAAATGCACCTGCCACTGTGAGCTGTGAATTCACACTCCACAAGTCAGCTAAAGAATTCAATAGGGACCAAACTATTGTCTTAGGAAATATGTGAAATGCAATTATTACACATGAGAACAATAGATGATGCTATTTTACGAATGCCTGCATAAAAGGTGTAACTACCTTCACACGTGAGTCATATCGAATATCAATTAGTTTGAAATTTCATCACTTGTATTTGACTTGCATCAGATTATGGAAATAATGGCATGAACACTGACTACAGGGGGAGCTAGTCTAGCTTTGGCTGTGGTTTTGGTAGACATTAAACACATGCTGATGCAAGACACTTCCTGTTACCTTTGGACATATTAACGGGAGTTGTTTTCAGTAATTTCCAGTGCATGTGCTAAGCTATGCTAACCTCTTTCTGGCTACTGCTTCATATTCACCATGAAGACATAGGCTAAAGGCGTTTGCACCGAAATTCAAATTGAAAACCAGAGTGGCAACTACAGAAGGTCTCTTCAAAGCTTCCGTTAGACTGTGCAGAACTTCTACAGTCAGTAAATTCAAGCTAGCAGCTAGACGCCAGCTGCAGCATTTTACAACTTACCAAGAAGCTGAAGACATGTAACGTACTACATTTTTAGCAGATTGGGACCTAACTATACTGCACCAGTCCTGAATCTGTCTGCAGAAATACCACATCTGATGAAAAGAAATACTACAACAGAGTTGCTATGTCTCTGGCTAAAGTTCAGTGACCCTGTTGAATACTCTGACAAAGAGGTTAATGAATGATCATTGTGCGAAAGCAGGAGAAGCAGAAGAGGAAGACTACTCCAAGGACATGGAGAAACGAGGGCGTATGAGTGATGAAGTGGTGGTGGTGGTGGTGGGGGGCGTGAAAAGTGACACTTTCACTGGTGAGAAATTAAAGACAAGAGGTGCAGCTAAGACAGTGTGAAAGCATGGTGGCGGAGATGGTGAGGGGGGCAGGTGGGGGACTAACCTATGCACACATTTTCATCATCCAGTTCTGCTGAGGTATTGCGGTAGTAGCCCAGCTTGCATAGCTGGCAGTGCTGGCCCCTAGTGTTGTGCTTACAGCTCACGCAAAAGACGGAGTTTAGCAGATCGATGTAGCTGCATCGGTTGGAGTGGCCGAAGCATTCGCAGTCTTGCAGAGAGAGAGGACGTGAGAAGGGAGGAGAAGGGGGAGAAAAGAAAGAGAAGAGACGCCGTAGGGAGTGTTGGAATTGTTGCCGCTGCTGCGAGTGCCAAGGCGGTGGGGTTAGCAAGAGTCTGAGCGAGGCGCAATGGCATGCAAGGTTAAAAATGGAGATACTGCATTGTGGGTAGAGGAGGAGGAGGAGGAGGAGGAGGAGATGTTGGGGACATGATGAGACAAGTGGTAGTTCATGATTAGTCTGGCATGGGCACAGCCAGAGTTAGAGAGAGACATCACATAAAAAAGCATGGCGTTAGTAGTACTTAGAAAAGGTCACGTCACGTCAAGCACACCACAACACGAGGCGAGGAAGGCTCCGAAATGATGGCATAGAGACACGATCACATCAGGAACACCACAGTGTAAGGCAGGTCAAACCATGAATGGAATGGATCTCTCAACCACCGGGGATGGCGTCGAGGTGGATTTGGACGTTTTGGGGGTAATTGAGCTCCGAATGTCATGGTTTATTTGGTTCGAAGGAACATGAGAGAGAATGAGATGAAATTTGTAATGGCTCTTCGTATTATTACGCTTTTAAATGACATGATTGATTTTCTTAATTCGAGAAACCCTCAATTCACCCAAGAAATATTTCTTAAGCAGCTGGGTAATTGTTTTTAATGCAACCTGACTTAGAGAATGAAAAAAGGAGTGAGCGCAGGGTGAGTCGCTGCTGGGAGAGTGTGTGTCATTGCCTACAACGCAGTGTTATGTCACGGTTAATTAGATATAAGGAGTTGAAGCCGGACTGCGAAACCTGCTACAGTCTATGATACTCACAAGCAGGCCTGCCCTAAGGAGAGGAGGAGGATGGGAGGGGTGCAGCCCCAGCTCAGCTGTCTCCGTGTACGGATCAGTCTGCCACGCTGAGTGACCACTGATACCATGTGTCACGGCGCAGACAGATGTGACCCTTAAGCCCCACTGGCAGCCGCTTGGACGGACAGCCCACTCACATCTCCAGAATAGAGGGGTTAGCACATGGGACTTTTGTCCAAGGGATTGTGGTTATTAAGAATCTGTATTGAGGTCAGTTTAGTCCGGCCACTAATAACCCGACAAGGCCTGGAAACGAAGGAGCATGCAGCAAGTCCAGTCCACTTTACCTTTCACCTAAATCAGCAAGTCTCATCTTAGTGTAAGCTAAGATCCTCTACATTAGACGTCTCAGTCTCACAGACAAACCCTCAGAAGACAAATAATCTCTCCTTTCTAGAAATAGGTTAAGGTCATAAATCATGCACGCACGGGGAATAAAAAGTCTCGGAAACGCGTTACCCCAAAAATAGTTGTAGTCTCAAACACCCACTTTATTTGCACTGAAGAGAAATGATTCCACGGGACTTTTATAGTGTTTAGAAACGATTCCAGAAACGAATGTGTCCTCAACGTGCCCTATGCAGTGAAAGACATCAATCCAGCATTGAGCTGGGGGTACGGACAGAGTGCTCTAGCAGGGGGCTGGTGCTGCAAGGGTTGGGGGGGGGGTCTTACAGGTAAACATAAACATCAGTTCACACAGTGAGAAGGCTAAGGTGTCATCTGGGGAGGAGGGGGGGGCAATGTATTAATTCCAGAGCTCCTACCTCGCTTGCTGTTTGCAACGTGGACAGAAGGGGCAGTGGACAATGCAACTTGAGGAGCTACTAGACAAATTAAAAGAAGAAACAAAACAAACAAACAAAAAAAAACATGATATTGCAATTAAACATAATACATGTAATGTCAGAGAATTAAGAATACCAAGCATCATGCCTACCAAATAATATAACTGTAAAAAAGAAACAAACATACGCAATAATGATGAATGATGGCTTTGGGAAATAAGGAGTGACTTTGCCAAGTGAAGCTGGCTGCGTGGAGCAGCATCTGTTACAAATGCCTTAGATGCTGAACAATTCAAACATTATTGTCCCTCTTTTACGCTTCATTTAATTAACAAGTGCTTTGTATAATTCAAAAGCCCTCCGTGTGTGTTTCCGCAGACCGAAACTGTCCCCTGATAAACTACTCTCCACCTTGGCGGAGGCCAGCCGAGATTTTCACCCTATAAATTTGTGCACGGGAGCGTGGGTAAGGAAACTGGCGAGCGGTGATCGCATCAATCCCTCGATTCTTTTCCGGTCATAAAAACAAACAGCGGGGAAAAGAAATAATAGGCCCAGCCTCTGCCGTTGTATGAGGTGACATAAGCCCGGACACATACACTGTGTGTGCTTGGCTGCAGTCATGGAAACGCAGAGCTGAGCGGTTGTGCGCTAGCTGTTTCTGAGGAGGCCGCACATCACATCTGCGTCCTGGATTAAACTGAGTTGAGCCCAACATCTGGCTATAACCGCCCTGAAACCTCTCCTGCTTTTATCCCTGACGAGCTAACACGGAGCTGAGTATACATAGCTCTAATGAAGATAAAGCATATATGCATAAATGTACAGAGCACACACTGTTAAAGCAGAAAACACCCCGTAAATACACAAGCCTCCTCTTGAACATCCATCATGAGCAAGGCCAGCACTCTTGGTGTGTCAGAAAACCCCCGGATAGGGGAAGATACCACCCGAGAAAATAATCGTAGCTACCACAGAGTCATATTGGATCGGTATGCAAACACCTGAGGTGAGTGAATCTGTAAGAAAACATAATTGTTGCATAATCTTAGATGCCTACCTTCTTTTCGGTTAGCGACACCTAGGGATGACACATTCGGCCCAACTGCGTGCAATTGAGAGAAACCAGGAGTTATTCATGTGCCCTTGTTTGATGCACTTTACAGATTTGTCTAGAGGTGTGTGTTTGGGAGGGTGGGGGAGGGGGAGACTACGTGGTAGTTGACACACACAACTGGAGACACGAACATGTCCAGCATGACTCAAAATCAGTAAATCAGGAAACAGCAAATACAATGGGGGCAGGGCTGACATGGACGAGCAGAGAGAATGCATCCAAAGGATCCACTGAGAGGACGTTGGAGAGACGTTGTATGTAATTTGTGTGACTTCCATGGGCGTTGTGTTATGTGTGCGCTCATGGCAAAGTCAACGATGAGTGGAAAACTTAAGAAAAAAAAAAAGACAAAACCTTGTTTAACTTAGAGTTAAAGTCACGATGTATGCAAAGGGAGCCTATGCTATGTATAGCAAATGAAGACGTTGGGGGGCATTTTGTTTAATTCATCACATCGACTATGTAATCAATATCTAATTACAGTGTATTTCTGGTGGAGGAATAACAATGAATAAATAATGGCAGGTGTTGGGACTTGGAATGACGGACTGCCGTGGGTAGCATAACCTCATAATTACATACAAGTCAGTATTTCCGTGTCAGGGAAATACTTTGCGGTTGGAAATGGAGAGGACTCAAGCAAAAGGAGGAGCACGGATAAGTTTCCCCGTCGCGTTGCTTCATCTCTCCACTCGATCTCCTCGACGTCCTTTTGCTATTGACTCCATGAATCATGCAATCTTGGGCAATTAACATCCAGCCGCGTGTCTAGGCAAGAGGCTTGTTACTCTAAATGTGTGTGAATGGAGAAAATGAATTCTTTCAATTCTTCCCTTTTTTTTTAAATTTTTTTTACTAGAATTAAATAATACATTAGCTTTGAGCTCGGCACGTCTACACCACTGTGACAATCACTTCAAAACACCCTCGGCAATACCCAGTCACTGATTTCAAAACTGCCTGAACAAAAGGCTCTCAAAACGCGGTATCTCCTGTCTCATCCCTTTCTTTCGTTTTTTTTTTTTTTTTTTTTATTTATCTCCCCGCGAAATGTCCCACAACCGAGGCGGCATGGGGATTCTGGCATCAGTGACGACTGCGACATCTCCAGTGGGTAAGAGTCACAGGAGTCGCTGGATGAGACGGGGTTTTGAAAAAGACAGATTAACAAATAAAGAACTTGTATCTTAAAAATTGTGATGTGGCCTTTTTTTTTTTTGCATCGTGCATATCCTTTGTTTTCTTTGTATTTAACGGCAAAGTTCAAAAAAACAACAGCTAATCTGTGGAGACAACACATTTGGGTAAAAAATAAATACTAATCAGAAAACCCCACTGTCTTTCTCTAAAAGGTCTAATTGGTAAAGTAAGTTCATTTTTAATTGTTCCGTGTTGACGATTGATTGGCTGTAATTCACGTCTGGGCTCCATTAATTATTTCGCCGTGGAGAATATTCAGGTGAGGCGAGCTAAATGAGTGGTGACGGATTTTAATCAATGCCATACCCATAATGAAATGCAATCTTGCAGAGCCAGAATTGTTTTTTAAAATATTAATTTCACTTTAATAGTCCGCATTAGCCGATTCTGCCCGGCTTAATAAACTTGAAATAGAATTGAGAAAAGTCAATAAGGAATTCAATTACCTTCAAACAACAACATGAAAAGTGCAGGGCTTTCTTTCTTCCCTTTTTTTTTCTGTCCACACATTAGCTTTGCTTCCAGTCCTTTCAACAACCTCAAGGACATCATAACCTTTTTTTTTTTTTACCCCACTCTATTCTTACTTTATTAATAACGCCGACATAAACTTGACTCGTGTTTGCGAACAGCCTCATCTCACTTGGTCTGCTTTTAAAAAAAACAAAAACAGTTGCCGTGTTTGGTTTTTAGCGTTACGCTGGGTCTGTGGGTGGCTGCTTGTGACAAGACAGCCGCTCTTGACAAATCTAAATCCCCCGTGGGCCAATCTGGACGAGAAGTGAAGACTTCAGTTTGTCAGAGTGTCCGTTTCTACATCAACCACCCACCCAACTCCCCCCTCCGCCCTAAACACACTCACGAGCACACGCTTATCAGCATGCACACTCGCCCCCGTAAACGATTTGAGGACGGTCGTTTGGTTGGACATGGCCTGGCCTGGCATTTTGGATGGGACGGAGAGGACTGAAGTGAATATGTATGTATGTACAGTATGAAGAGCATGCACACACACATATACACACACACACACACGCTAAGATCTAGTCATGCCAGGCGAGGGGAGGAAGCGTCATTCCTAAGGAGGTGGTGACGGAGGCAAGTGGTGGAAGATTTTTAAGGGGAAGAGTGGAGGAGGGGGGATGGGTTCTTGGCCACGTGTCCATTTCTGACTCATCACATAGCATCTTCACGAACAGTGTTCACGTCTTAAGCTACCGAGCTAAAGCCTGATTAAAAAACCACCTGTTTCCACTCGATGTTTGCCCCCTCTCAGCACATTTTGGGAAACCTGCCCAGCGGTCATCTTAGTCATTAACCGATGAAAACAAGTCTGCATGCGTCTTGCGTTCGTCCTTTGGGAACCTTGGTTTGCCAAGACCTTAAACGGCACAATGGGCAGCTCTAACTATGTGACATTTTTGAATATGCTGTTTATGACCATTTACAACGCAACTTGATCAGTTGAACCACTTTAACCAGCTGGTCTATGCAGGACGAAGATCAGGCAGAGAGGGGGCAATTTACTAATCAATCTGCCGCCCTGGGAACAGAGGATACTCACTGAGAACAGGGCAATGGAAAAAAAAAAAAAAAAAGATTAGGTAGAATTGAGCCAGGCTGTGAATGCACTTTGACTTGTTCAATACGGGCCTATGGTTTCTGCATCACACAGCCTTCCAGGCAGCGGTAACTCGAGACATGGCACCTCTCTTCTTCCTCCTCCTCCTCCTCCTCCTCCTCCTGAGGGGCTACTGGTTGACGAAGATAATACCAGCCGAGGCGCTTGCGGCTTATATTAAAATGACCTCCTGCGACATTACACAGCCAGAGAGGTCTTGGCACTTTAATAAAGTCTAGATGCCATTTATTTATAATGCATGGGAGAGAAGGAATAAAAAAAAAAAAAAACACACAAAAAAAACAAAAAAACAAATTACATTCGGCATGCAGAGCCAGGCACGTGTTATCTGGTTGAGTCTGGATAAATTAATATGCTCACATCATGAAAATATAGCCTCCAGCTATTTCTTATGCTTATGCTAACCACAAAATAACGATAATAAAATAATAATAATAAAAACTGGTATAGTCAACAGTTGAGTGATTCTTTGTAGAAAGATTGGAATCAGAAATGAACACTTGGCACCAAGCTGAGGGATGCACGGAGAAGGGTGAAACATTAAGCAAGGCATCAAGCATTCATAAAGCTCCTTTGTATGTAACTGTTTACTTACTAACTGGACCAATGTTATTAGGAATACCTGCAAGAGAAGAAAAGAAAAAAAACAGCTTAAATGAAGGCATTACAGTGTTTGTTAGACAATAACTTAAACATTTCTCATTACGTCTAGAAGTATATTGTTAGTCCTACAATCCTCCCACACGGTTAAATGAGCTCCCGCACCGACACTTGTGATTCGGCTTGATGAGCTTGAAATGACAAAGTCTGAGATGATTGCATCGAACGCGACGCCAGCGCAGGATTTTTATGCGCCGTCTCCTGCCTGTTTAGCTTTATAGGTTTTTGTTTTTTTAATGCTTGCTCCGTTATGTCTCCTCTGATGCACCTGCTGTTGGCAGGAAAAGGTCATTGCTGCGAGCTACCCACCTCAAAAAATCTCCCAACATCAGTGAAAATCCTATTTTAGGGAACACAACAGGGCTGTGACTGTCAGACTGCTATATTTTAGTGATTAGTGAAAATGTATTTTTGGAATATGTGTTTGTGAAAAATAGATAAGACAGACACAATTCACATACGTCCATATCAAATTGCAACAGACGTGAGAAACTCTGCCTCTGACACCAAAGGTGGACATGTCTTATCCTGCCGCCTGGCTGTCCGTCCCTCCATCGAGCAATCTCTTGAGACAGGCAGCCACTGAGCAGATAATACAGTCTGTCTCATCCCCATGGTGACCAGATCTCTCACCACACCAGGACGGTGGATGGCTACGGATCTGAGGAGACTGACAACGCTGTCTTCTTACGCCGATCATTTCACCATCTGAACCAACTAGCCAAAAATCCTGCTTCGGGTATTAATTAGATCTTTAGGACCGTAAATGTGAATGTCACACACACATTCATATTTGTGGTGGCATCAGAAAAAAAACCCAGACAATGTTGGAGAGCCATCTCTTCTCAGTTTGAATCTGTGTTCCCTCAAAGACACGTGAACACACTGGAGGTGCATTTTTGCTCGGTGTTCATCTTCACAGGACTTTGCTTTCAGGACATGGACGCCGGCTCCACTTTTTCTAATCATCTGTTTGAACGGAGGCCCCGTCCCGCACGCTCTACCCCCTGCCCTCAATAAGGCTGCCTGCCCACAAAAACAAACAGCCCCCTCACCGTGGGAAGGGACGCATGATGGGAAATAAGAGACCTGCGTCCACATTTCTTCTCAACTGGTGGAGGAGACATGAAATAAACAGGACCCTCTCTTCCTCTCTCCCGTCATCTGCTCACTTTCACACCTTCGGCTGAGGAAGCAGGGGAGGCATATGTGCAGGATTTTTGTCGGGGCGTTTCATCTAATGGAGCCGTCACGAAATCTCCTCCAGATACTCAGGGGAAACATGAGGATTTCCTGAGTGTGTGCATGTGTTTGTGTACGTGGACTTTAATCAAACTGTTGTCATTTAGTCACTCTTCCTCTGATGTGTGCCTCCCGGTTGTATTTAGGAGCCAAATCTGTGACCTGGCTGAGAGCTGTGAAGTGCAGGGGGGGTAGGGGGGTGTGGGGGGTTATGCTGACATATGGAGGCAGAGCATAATAGATGTCAGACCTCAAGGGGGTGGACAGATGCTAACCAGGGGACAGGAAGGACAAGGAAAGGACTTTCTGAATCCCAATCATCTTAATTGCCAAGTTTAGTTAGATTGGGAGGCACTGGTTCTCAGTCACAATACACACAGACATATTAGGACAACTAAAAACATAATATGAACTAAATATCAGTCAGTGGAGTAAATACAGTGAAACTCTGATGTATCAGCACAAGAACCAAAAAAAGGCTATAGAAGTGTGAGGAATTATTGTGAACAACCGTGAGGTGCAGGTGTTAGCATATGCTAAGAGGTAGTTCATTTATTCAGCAAGGCAGACTTCAACTAGGATTGCTTTTACTGCGCAGACAAGAAACATCCATATGAACTGCCTCCTATCATGGTATTCACAACAAGTGGAAAGAAGTTCGGCCTCTCTTTCTGTGCTCCTCAGGAAGCTTTTCTGTCTGAAATTACATTGGAAACACTTCTAAACGGATGGATTCTGATTTGACCTTTAACCCTTGAAGTTAAGTTGTCATCCTTGAGGTGCATTTACTTTTGCCCCTCACAGATATGTAACACTGGCTCATTTTCCTCAATAAACACATACACAAGTATATTACTAGTTTTCCATTTGTTTGAGTGGGCTCTCTTTGTCTACCTTCTGGATTTTTTGCTTCCTTTTTATGCAGAAAGGTAGAGAATTCTGATGGACACTAATACTTTTAAGCTGCACTGTAGCTATCAGCGATGCTAGGTCTCTCAGCTAACAGTTTTGGAAGCTAACAGTTGTGTTGAAGCAGAGTTCTCACAACTTGACGTACAGCTGATATCACAACTTAAATGGCAAGCATTTCGTGTACACAATCATAAGCCATCCATTTGAGGGCCACATAATAAGCTAGCTAGCTTACTGCTATGCGTGGCTAGTCAATGACTAGTAATTACTAGCTAACTTCCATGGACAAGAAGAATAAAATCTTTCTACATTAGTGTTTCAGATTACTCTACAAGTAACTGTAAACCCTTGTCTTGGCTAGCGCATTTAGCTTGTCCCTGCTGTTAGCTTACGTACATTACTATATGTAGCAATGAAGTAGCTAAAAGACCCCTTGGTCAAGGATTAAAAGTCCAAAGAATTGTAAACTAACTCATGTAGTTAACAGTGACTTTTTGACACAGTTACTCTAGACATCATCTAGAAAAGAGAATCCTCATTGCATGCAAAACCTATTAACATCCATCGCTGTGATCAATTTTGAGGGGTGCTGTAAATCCTTCCTATTACTTGCTGCAAACACAAAGCTTTTGCAGAGAAGTTAAACAGGAACTAAGGTCTGGTTAAATTATGCAATTCAAGTAATATGCAATTTATACAGTGATACTGGTAACCAGCAATGATACTTGTATGTACATACTCGGTTTAGGCTATTTGTGCATGCTGCAGTCAAACATATTAACAGAACTGAAAATGTGTTAAGTGTTTTAGCTCTGTAACTGAATGGAGAGTATAATAAAGCAGCGCTAAAAAGGTTCTGGGTAAGTAGCTGACAGAGCAATAATACACAGGCACCATCTACATCTAGGCTGGAAGATTAGCAGCAGTACATTAAATGGAGAGGGATATAAATATAAAACTAGAGAGAGAGAAAGAGAAAGAGGAAGAGAGAGGTTACTTGCTCTTTATGGCACAGATTTCAATTAGTGTGCATCAGAAAACTGTACATTCACACTTTTGAGGTGAGGTATTCAGTGTTTATGCAGAGTAAATACTCTCAGCGTTTTCTCTACTGTATGTGAATGCTGCTTGCCTTCTGCTAAATGTCAAAGATACAGTATCGATAGTCTGCTGACTGTACTGGAGGGTGTGCACTTAGATGACAACTGTTAAACCCATTACACCACTCAGAGTAATATGATGTTAATGTTATGAACAAGGCATGGCGGATCGCACCACTTTAATCTGATGTGTTCATCTACTTGGATTCATTATGCGTTGCAGTATGTTGTGACACTTTCTCGACACTCCTGATGTCAATATAATTACTTACAACATAAATCATGTTCGATAAGAGGACGTGTTAATCAAAATGATTACTCATTTGTCAAATTACACCTTTCCACTTGCTTGAGCTTAGGCCCAAATAACCTTTTCCTCCAGGTCATGAGCTTGGACACCAGTGGCACGTCAATGCAATTATTCTCTTCTTCATAAACAACCTGTGGGGCAGCAGCGGATCCATGGATCCCATGTCGGGTCATTCGATTAATTTTCAATCACCGTCATTTTCAATCCCCTTCACCTGCCCGGCCGCGCCATCATGGGGCACGGCTGCAATCTAATTTCGTCCTATCGCACAGGAAGAGCATTAGGAGCTGCTTATGTCGACGGTGTGCTCCATTGATTTTTATGTGTTGCGCAGGGATCATGGTTGCGAGCTGCTGGGCAGTGAACATGATCTCCGAGGGCCGTGTGAGTCACTGAATATAATCCATGCAGATGTGGGGTCAGCACATGTGACGCTCGCGCATGCAAAAGGGCGGCATTAAAATACACTACAGCCCGAGTCGCGTGGGACGTCAACTGATTTTCAATAAATCTCACTTCGCCGGGTCAGTGTGGTTTGAAGTGCTTGATGTTTATTCTTTACCGGATCGGTTCCAGTTATGCTGCCGACCATCCAAGGCCTCACGGATGGATTATCAGGGATCCGCAATAAAATGTGCTCCCGTGGAAATGCAAGCTTTAAATCTTTTGCATACATCCCGTTTCCTCACTGGAAACGCTCAGCTGTGTCTGCACATGGGCAGAAAGAACGGACATCTTGCCCAAGTTTTCCATATGCTCCTTAGATTTTACCGTCAGGAGCATTCAGCCGTTCGCATTGGAAGTCCGATTGTTTGTGCTTGAATGACTGTCAGTATCCATTCCGCTCTGACCTTCAATGTGTCTCACCTGTTTGCTTAGGCGCTACCTGGGCTCTTTTTCTGGAAAGGGGTCTTATCTGCTGAATTTCCTCCGCAGGCAAAGTTGGTAATTACTTTCCCCGGCTGCCATCATTTTATAGCAATCCATCATCATCTGGAGCTCTTTGGCTATATAGAGGCCAGAGATGGTGACAGGCATTGCTAACTGGTTAGCAGTGGAAAGGCTGCCAAAACACAAGCACGCGACATCCAAGGTGATTGAATTCCTCAGGAGCAAAATTACAGCTCGAGTCGCCGGAGTGCCGCACCGTCGCCTGCTCCGTCTCAATGTGTAGATCTGAATTGAAGGTGGCAAGCCTTAAAGTGCCCAGGAGCCAGGTTGGAAGAAGAAGCACACTTTAAGGTTTCAGGGATGGAATGAGGTGTACGTCGATGGTGGCGGCGGCAACGGGGGAGGGAGGAAAGAGGAGGAGAAAAAAAAAAAGATGTGGAGATGGAAGAAACAAATATTTGAAAGAAAGATTACCGTCACAGCTGCACAGAGCCGAGATGTGGAAGAGACAGAGTAAACAAGCTCGGTCTCTGGGGTGGTTGGCGGTGTTGTGGTGGAGAGAGGGAGGGAGGGAGAGAGAGAATGTGAGCATGAAACAAAACGAGAGAATAGGAGGAGGAAGGAAAATAAGAAGAATGGCAGAAGGAGCAACCGAATGAGTCCAAGATGCAAAACAGTGAGTTTTACAGGAAAGGG
Organism: Chelon labrosus; assembly: GCF_963514085.1. Classification (NCBI taxonomy): domain Eukaryota; kingdom Metazoa; phylum Chordata; class Actinopteri; order Mugiliformes; family Mugilidae; genus Chelon; species Chelon labrosus. The sequence goes on along the minus strand of NC_140351.1, from coordinate 7,505,900 downwards.
GCAAAATGAGAATTCAGATAAGAGTGGGAAGAGGAGTAAAAAGCATAAAATGAGTAGGTGGTGTGTGTGTGGAGAGAGTGGGAGAAGGGAGAAGCAGAGCCATGTACACTAGGGGTTGAACGACTTTGGATTTTTTTAAAAATGTGGCGAAAGTGGAGTCGACAAGTCGATGACGTCACACATAAAAACACAGTAGAACGTAATGCTTTGCAAGAACGAATGAATGAATCTATATTCTTGACCTGAAAACATATTGTAGCATCTCACACAAAAGAAGCTACAGAGGCTTTTCTGCAAGGTAACTGAAGCTTGAACATGGACTGCCGTGTTAAACAGTGTCAGTCTGACACTTCAAATATGCGTCTCTCACTCAGCAAAAAAACTAAACGCTTTACAGCAAGAAAGTAAACTAATACAACACAACAGAAATGAACATAAACACATGAGCTTATCAATATTGTGAGCTGTAACCTATAGCCTAAATAAATAGGCACCGTCATAGCGTATAGTACTTCACAGCGTGTTGTAAGGTAATATAATGTAGCCAGGATATCTAAGGTCTTATTTTTTTATGCAATGACCCGCTGGGCTCCTCACCTGGCGTCCATGTTGTTATTGTCACGTGATCGGCGACTAGTCGACTTCCTGCTTAAAGCGTCACGGCACAGCAGTTAAGTCGACTACTTGACTAATCGGTACAACCCCTAGTGTGCGCGCAGTGTGTGCAGATGCATAAACATATGGCATGAATACGCGGCAGTGAGCCCGATGAACAAACCTCACAGTTTACAGAGAGCCTCACATGCCCCAGTGTAAAGAAATTTAAATTCAAATTAAATATTTTCTCTTTAAATCAAGGCATATCACATTATAAAATGGCTTTAATTTTTTTATTTTTTTTTTAAAAAAGCATCAAGCATTCATTTTGCATATGTGTAGTGTGATTATATTAGTGTTTTATTTGTGCCTCATTGGTAAAGTAATTAGACTAATGCATTAGTTAGTAATGTGTTACCCAGGCCTCATTAAACCCCATTTAATGCCTGTAATAAGTATATATATATATATATATATATATATATATATGTGTGTATATGAAGTTTGTTAAAATGTGCAAACCATAAAAGTTGCTGGTGACCCATATACATGTACGGAAACAGAAGAAATTTAGTTTACAGTGGCATTTTAAATTCCTGTGAGATTTGATTTTATCACTGAAACACATTTGTGTAATCATGTGTCTGTTTAAATGAGTGTGAGATTGTTTCTGTGTATGTTTGTTCCACAATCAAACCTCCTAGGTGGACCAGAGTGCAGATAATAAGGCTGTAATATCTGTGTTTATGTGCACTCATTAGAGAAAAAAAAAAACACAGAATTTGAAACAGTATTTGTCGTTATTGTGACCGTCACCTCCAGAGATGACAGAGCTTCCTGTAATACTAATGTCGGATGCAGAATATGAAAGGGGTGTTCGGTGAGATAACAGAGGGGGGGCTGAAGTGGGTCTTCTATCCAGGCAGGGGATAAATCACGCCTGAGAAATCCACTGCATGTCCACGCCTGCTTTGATCAAAGCCGATCCATAAACTCTGAGGCTGGCTCCGGCTAAATCTGAACAAGTGTCTCTTAATCCTCCTCTGACTACGCAATCCACTCGTGTTATCAAGATGCAGACGGAACAAATGAGGTCTTAATTTTTGTAAATGTTATGCATCGTGAGGAGAAAAGACAATTATTTGCCGAACCTTTTTGTCTTCGACTATTAAAGACACCAGCGCAAGGTCTGACAATTAGTGCTGTCAGTCAAAACATCACACAAACTTCCCAACAAACCGAAGAATACATCGTGGGGATCATCGTGAAACAGTAACAGCTTGCAGGTAATTGCTAGGTAATCTCATTGTGGCTGTCATAACTGCTATCGTCCGAGTCAACACCTGAACATTTGCAAGCCGTGGACCGTGCAGCCAGGACACACTACCCTTATATAACTTCCCTGCTGTCACCATGCAGAGACGGGTCACAACCTTCAACATCGTCTCTCTATTCTTTCCCACAAGCTTCTCTTTCACCGATGATAGTTTCCTTTATTTTATTGGCACTGGGTGAAGACAATGCATTTTTAGATTGATGATGTTTCTGTGCATGTGTCATGTATTCATTACTCTGCGATAGACTGGCGACCTGTCCAGGGTGTACCCCACCTCTCGCCCAATGACAGCTGGGATAGGCTCCAGCCCCCCCCAGACCCTTCACAGGACAGGCGGTTACAGAAGATGAATGAATGAATTCCATAATTTAAAGTATTAGGTATAAAGCTGGTGTTATACATTTTTAAAAGTCTCCATAATAAACTCTGTCTGGCAACAGAATGTTATTAGTGGGGGCCTTTGGGTCGAGGGTCCTCTGTGGATCATCCCACAGATACTTGATCAGTTTGGGATCTAGTGAATTTGGAGGCCAGGTCAACACCTTGCGCTGTTCTTCATGTTGTTTTGAGTTGTTGTTAAAGCGTTTTTGTGTGTGTGTCTGTGTCAGGCTGCATCCTGCTGGGGATGGCTGCTGCCATCAAGGAGTGTCATTGCTATGGGGTGGGGGTGCCTGGTCTGGTCTAGGTGGGTGCTACATGTCTAAGTAACATCCACATGAATGAATGTTAGGTCCAAAAGTTTCCCAGCAGAACATTGAATTGTCACAAGATGGTCAGTGTTACTTAATTCTCCTGTCAGTGGTCATAATGTTATGCCTGATCAGCAGTTCAACATTTTTTTTTTTTGCTTAAAACGAGGAATGCTTGACAAGCAGCTTCAAAAGTTCAGAAATTCATAACCTCCACTGAAGATATAGCTTTAGCCTTAGTAGGTAGCAGCTACATGCAGACAGATTTTTATAAGGTCATGAATCCATTGACTATATATAAAGATGGATGAGCCCTCTGGGATGTCAGCTGAAGTTTTTTTTTTGAAAAGAGTTTGAGGCTCAGTTTGGTGGCTCGGCTTGTCCCATACTGACACAGCCTTACTCTTTACTAATTCAAAAAAGTGCAGAGACACGGAGGATGAGTTGAGTTGAGGCGAGTGCTCGACACCAATGCAGACAGCTAGGGCGACCACCTGTCACTCAAAGAGGCCACGCCTTTAACTATGCATACGTTCAGGCTTTAAAATGTGTATATGTGTCACACATTGGGAAATTAGCTGCAGATGTTTTTGCACCAGGGTGTAAATCTGTTCAGTATAACATGCAACTGCAGTTTTTGGCACGTCTGCGATGCATACAATTTTTCAGCCCCGTACGTCTCTGCTCGCATGAACGACAAAGCTCAACTAATCATGTTTTGTACGTATAGACTCTTAAAGGAGGCTGTCGATGTGGAGCTATACGCAGAAGGAGAATGAGAACAATTCAGCCAAGTGACTATTGAGAGTGAAGTAAGTTTAAGGAATGAAAGCTTCAAGTGCCTGTTGACGTCACACTGGAGCTACCTGGGTTCATGCCTTTGTTCAACATGCCTTCACACGGCGTGCAGACGCAAAAAAAATAAAAAAAATCTCCAAATCAAGTTGTGATTCAAGCGCATAGAGGGATTCTGGCTTCAATAAAACATACAGGATACATTTTTACTGTTTGAAATCAACTTTTCCGAGGCCCCTTCTATTTCCCTCAGTATCCTCAGCCCCACAGTGAAATGAACTGCCACGGTTAATTCTCAAACTGATCCCTCTCCTTCTGTCTCCACAGAGGAAGGAAGGAAGCGAGAATGAGTGAGGATGAGAGAAAGGGGGGTGGGTGGGTTTGGGGCGCGGGGTGGGTGGGTTGGAAGCGAGAGAAACAGAGCCACCCCAGAAGGCTGAGTTAGCTGTGACAGAGAGTGATGCCCACTTCCCCTCCTTCTATTTTCGCCATTCCTTTTCTTTCTTCATCACTTTTTAAATCATGTTCGTCTCTTCTGCGCTCGTGCCGTCGACATATCACCCCCCCCCCCCCCAACCTCAACCCCAAACCCCCCCCCCTCCGCATGATGATTCATCGACCTCCTTATCGCATCAGATGACTTGATGGGTATAGTAAAAAGAAATTAAATCTTAATTAAATTTTCATCTTTGACAAATTTGTCTCCGCGGAGCTGCCATATGCTCGGCGGGTTTTTGGGGGTGGAAAACACCGAGAGCGAAGGAGACTTTCAGAATTCGTGTTGAATGGGCCTGAAAATTACCAAACAGCACAAGGTGCATTTTTCTGTCAGCCTTGTGCATTTTCTTTTCCATTCAGGAGGGATAACCTTGCATTCTTATAGATTTTTCACAGCGTTATTACATTATGGATTTTTCTCCCTCCAAGACAAAGTATAATAATGCACTTTATACTAGGACTGTTTTTCATCACTTGCAGGGCAAAAGGAATGTGTGCGCACGCGTGTGTGTGTGTAGTTATGAATGTGCGGGCGCGTGCATTCAGGTCAGGATGAGCACCTGTGTGTGTGTGTCACCTTTTTTAATAATGTGCTGTCAATCTGAGCTCAGGGAATGGCCATTTCACTAACCCTCCCTAAGTCTCATAACGCGGAACCTCTGGGAGGGAGAATGAGTCGCCGGTCGCCGGCGGCCCGAGAGTCCTCGAGCGGCGCGGGGGAAAGGCAGAAATCACGGTGGATGCAATAAGGAGACGGGGTGGGATGAAAGTTTGGAATTAACGCCGGCACAGTCGAACTTATGGCCCCGCCGCTCGTCGCTCCGTGTGGGCTAATGTTTAGGAGGATCGACGGGCCATGGAGTGCACAGTTCTGCACAGGATGGAAGTGCAAACGCGTAAAACCTTTATTCTGTACGAAAATGCCACGATTTTCCAAACAGTTTTAAAGCCAACTTATTTGAAACTTGAACTTTATGTCTGACCATAGGAGTGTGCTGTAGGATGATACAGCACAAACGTGGTGTCATTAAAGGAATCTATAGCATGGTTGCCTGAGACCTTTTACACAGAGGATGCAGAGAAGTTCACATAGCACATAAGCTAAATTATGAGTGCGGCTCATTAAATGAAGCATTATAGGCTTGGAACATGCATTCATTCATTCTGCGAAGTCCTGGACCCAGAGCCTCAAAATTCAGTGACATTATAATACTGCATGTGGGGAGTAGTATCTTACACCCTGGCCTTGCTTCGTTCGCAACCGAGGAAAAGCAGGTGTTTTGTTGGCGAACAAGATAAACAGCAAGAGTTTGGAGGGGAAAAAAATAGGAAACAGAAAATATAACAGATTCCAAATTTGTCACGCTCGTAAAAAGCAGTCCTCCGTCTAGCAACTTTCATAGCACAGGCTGATACAACAAACAACGGGCTACATAACAGAATATTTTACAAATCTCGCCTTCCCTGAGGTTAGCGAAGTCTCTCAAACCTGCAATAATTTATTTATTTTCGTCTGCTCGGGGGAAGTGGAAACAAGTTGCGAGGCCAGCGTGCGCAATGTCAGCACTATCGAGTACTATCGAGCACTTACGGCGTAAAATGCTCATTGATTTGGAGCCGCGATTCCGTTCACGTGGAGAATGTAAAATCGCCGTTTAGCTCAGTTTTTTGCTCTGCGCTGTGGTTTCACGCAGGTACTCAGACTGGATCATCAGCACGAGCACCGTCCTCACACTGATGCATTAGTAAAGTAAAACCACCGGAGGCCTTTTCCCGAGAACGAGAAAGGATTAAAAAACCCTCACTCTGCTCGTTTCTTTCCGAAACCAGGAGAAAATATACATGTTTGAGGCGAGCATCAAATATAGCCTTACACCTACAAAAGGTCGCCCGAGCTCCGCGTGAAGAAAACAAAACACTCCTCGTGCGCAGACAAAAAGACATTGGCCCACTTACTTCAGCTGCGGCAGGGGTAAATAATTGCCTCCCATCCACATTAGCATTGCAGCTGTAGCTGAACAACAATATTCACTCTAATACAGTTTGTGCACTAGAAAAAAAAATATTTAAAAAAAATAAGCTCGGACCCTTACATCAACAGACACTTCAGAATGTAATGATGCGAGGTCATGCAGCCCGGATGCGAGATTATAGAGAGTACGGTGATGGCGATTGTTATTCCTGCTGCGGTTTCACACGTAGTGTTTTGTTGATGCTGATCGTTCCTGAAAAGACCTGGGTGAAGTGGCAAGGCTTCTGCAAGAATATGTTTCTAAATCACGCTGATGAAAGAACTGAGTCATGCACTGACCTATTTTTCACCCAAGTAATTCGTGAATGATTGATTATTTTAAAAGTACTAACAGTAAAACTTGTATTGCCACCAGAAGAAGAAGAAGAAGCTGGACTCACTCAGGTATGTTAGCATATTCTTAATGCAGGTTTTAATTTTTGCTGGAATCACACACTCCTTTGTCCGCTACTCTATCTCTTGAAAAGTTTCACAAGAAGCGGCGCTTATTTCACAAGGTCTACAAGTGTCTTTCACTCCGTGAATTCCTCTTAAAGAAATAACTTGGTATTGAAAGGCAGAGGCAACCCGAAACCCTGACGCTGCACTCAGTTTGTTCACGTACTGAGGTGTTAGCGTGCGTGGTCTTTTCAGTCAAAGCACCGGCTTGATGTTGTGGGTGTTTTTTTTTTTTTTTTTTCAGACACGGGGGCGTCTGCTTTTCAGGACGGTTTTCTTACACTTGCTTTGGGTCGGGGAAGGAGGACTCGCAGATAATCCTACACATGCTGCAAAATGAAAAGAACGTCAAGTTTTGTGCATACGAAGTTGCTTTTTTTTTTTTTCCAATGCAAGCTTCTAAATGCGTTTTGATAATGCTCTCCTGCTAAATTCAGTAGCCGTGCTGCTACGTGGGTCACGCTATTAATGACTGTTCTCTTTTGCAAATGCAGCCTGCCCATATTTAGCCCAATCTGACTTGATTTTTGCACATGGTTAATCTAATTCCAGCTACTCAAAACCCCACTTTCCTTTTATCACAACAAGGAGCAACAGAACGGAGAGGAACATTTTAAGTGTGAGATTTTTATAGCTCAGATACACCCTGGTCTAGGTTTTTGTGCTCATTTGTTTCCACATTGTAACGTATAAAAAAATTAGTTTTTCACTCTATTTATGTTTTTAAAACTCTGTTAATTGCTTCACTTTGCTTTTGTTTATGTGGCGGTTGTCAGAACTCTCCCAGATGAATACGAAAAATACGGATACTTAGGATTTGACTTTATTCACTTGTCTCACTCTATTATTTCCTCCAGTGTCTATAAAGCCTAAAGACAAGTTTTACCTGGAGACTTCCGGTAATTTGTAATAACTGTGGAGATCGTCTGTGATCTTAATCCTGTGCGAGTCGGCCACGTCCGTAAATTGTAAAATAAAATTTACACCGCAAATTACCTACCCTATTTCTCGTAACACAGAGGTTTTTACTTTTTCAAGACTTTTCTTTGATTTGCATCTTTTTTTCTGCCTCTTGTCACTTAAGAAATATGATGGATGTGCTGTAAATCAAAGTTTGGACTGATGTTAGGGTGCAAAGACCCATTTAGACGGAAGAAAAATCATTAAATCAAGTATTAATGTGTACATCTGCAAAGGCGGGGCTGATTTAAATACCGCCAGGTCATTCGCAATTTCTTCCACGGATCATTCATTCATTCATTTTCCTGTAACTGCTTGTCCCCTGGAGGGTTGCGAGAGGTGGGGTACACCCTGGACAGGTCTCCAGTCTATCGCAGGACTAACACAGAGAGACAGACAACCATTCACACTCGCACCTACGGCCAATTTAGAATCACCAGTGTCTTTGGATGGTGGGAGGAAGCTGGAGTACCTGGAGAGAACCCACGCAGACACAGGGAGAACATGCAAACTCCACACAGAAAGGCCCCAGTTGGAGGATGAATTTGAACCCAGAACCTTCTTACTGTGAGGTATCAGTGCTAACCACCACCCTCCGCGGGATGAGTGAGATGCAGTGGAGTGAAGCGGAAAGTAGCAGAGACATAACCATGGATAGTAAATTTGAGTAAACCACAGAGTTTGCTTATCCCGTGCCAACGCGCCACATGAAACACAGATGTAGGGGGGGTCATTTCTGAATCACATGACGTCCCCAGGTAAAACTAATCCCGTGCCAATAGGGCTTAAGATCTATACTAATCCCTGTGCTTCCAAGCCACCCCTTCTTATAACAAAATGTTGGTGCGAGTGTGTTTGTACTCACAGATGTTTGCCGTGCCCTTGGGGATGGGCAGGTAGGAGCCGGCACTCCACCCTCGCCCCTGGTAGTTCCTCTTGCAGCGGCCGCAGTCGGGCCCGGTGGTGTTGTGCTCGCACTCGCAGCTCAGCTTGTCTTTGTCGAACACGCAGCTGTTGGCGTGGAGATTGCACTTGCACCTGTCGGAGAGGGGTGTCGGGGACGGGAATGGGGGGAGGCGGGGACGGGATGGGATTAAACAGAGAACAACCACATCAACATGAGTGAATTTCCCAGTGTTGAACAGAAAGATATAAAAAAAGACAGCTTTTTTTATTCTGTTGGACAATGCGGCTGAAGGACGGAGTGTCCTTGACAAGCGGTGGCACTGGAACAGACTCAGAACAGCTCGGTTGCTTCTTCAACTTCAAGAGATGCTAGTTCAAAGGAGGCGGGCGACTGCACCAACAAATCTGGCATCATTATTTCCTCCCTTTTCTTTCTCCCCTCTCCACTTGGGAAGGTAGCTCGGTTTTAATTGTCCCACTGGAGGATGCATAATTGTCGTAAGGTCACAGTGGATGGGCGAGGCAAGGTGGAGGGACAAGGAGGTGCGGGGGGGGAGGCTGAGGAACTGAAATTGTGGAACAGGCGCTCGCAGAATGAGGAAATCGACAGGGCTCGCGGCTCTGCAAGACGACGGATGGCTCAGAGTTAGCCAGAGGGCAGCACGGAGCAGCGGCGCGGCCACCCTCTCCGTGACAAATTAATATGAGATGAGATCTCCGAAGCAGATTTCCAGTTCGGGAAGAGGGGGACTCCCTTAAGGTGCATTAAATCCTCACTCACATCCTGCTCACCAGAACCTCCATTTAACAATAAACTCAGCAAATTCATTTTCTGCCGGGGCTAGATGAGTATTGAGGGGATATCTATCCGTTAAATTAATTTACGAGCCTCGTGCCGCATGAAGTATTCAGAGAACTTCTACACCTTCGCTGCAGACAAACAATACGGCTGAGATGTGAAGAAAAGTTGTGAAAATGAAGCGGCAGTGCTTTCTAAGACAGTCCTTACTTATCACCCGTTAATGAGCGGAAGGGTTATATTTCTAGGTTTTTACATCCGTCTCATCTTTGTATTTGCGATCAAGTTACATTTAAATCATGTTTATTTTAACGCAGTGTTGTTCAGAGTCATCTCATACTGAAATATGACATATGGTTTGTTGAATCGCCGCAGATAACCTCATTGATTCCAAAGCAACAGTCATGATCCTGCATCAGCGCCATCCTTCACTGGCTGGAACTGGAAATCAGACGTGACTCATCTTAGATTAACGGCGCTCTGCTCATTTATTTTGAGGGCAAATATGCTGAGAGTCAGGTAAAAAAAAAAGGAACAATTCAAGCTTCGAATGCGTCCTTTCATTTGAGGTGAAAGGCACCTCTCCCTTCTCTCCCAAAGGCGCAGGGAGGTAGAGGTGTTGAGGAGGGAGGTGACACAGATAGAAACTGATAAAGTCTTTCATCCTGCGTCGCCGCGGCGTGATCCTTGAATAAATACAATAATTCAGCGGAAGGACACGGACTTAAATCCATCACCGCTTCCTGACCCTGATAATAATCCAATCTGCTAAACTGTCAAGATCCCTGTATTTCAATTAATAACGTCACCTGCAGCAAATTATGTCTGTTGGAGATAAATTCACTAAATAATGATAATAATGTCTATTTGGCAGCGCTCACTAAAATAATTTATTATCATGGGCAAAATAAATGCTTTACATTAATAATAAATAATAAATATTCAGTGCACATCCTTTTAAATCACGTCGTACCAAGCTTGAATAGTTCAGATTTGGGACATCCAGTGTTCGGTCTACGCACCTCATAAAAAATAAAAAGTAAGAAGGATGCAATTTCTATTTTTCATCGAGTCAGATATATTTTTAAGCAGCGTTTCAATTTCTTATGCGTCTCGCCTCCGCCAACAGAAGAGCTGAGCGACAAACACGGAAGCGTCACCGATCAGCCACAACATTAAAACCACTGACAGGAGAAGTCAATAACATTGACCATCTTGTGACAATTCAGTGTTCTGCTGGGAAGCTTTTGGACCTGGCATTCATTCATGTTGATGTTACTTAGACATGTAGCACCCACCTAGACCAGACCAGGCACCCTCACCCCATAGCAATGACACTCCAAGACACACAAAAACGCTTTAGGAACAACTAAAAAAAGAACAGCACAAGGTGTTGACCTGGACTCCAAATTCACTAGATCCCAAACTGATCAAGTATCTGTGGGATGATCCACAGAGGCCCCTCCCTTCAAAGGCCCCCACTAACAACATCCTGTTACCAGACACCACAGGACACCCTCAGAAGGCCCATGTCCATTCTCTGATAAGTCACAACTGTTTTGGAGGCACAAAGGGAGACCTACACAATATTAGGAAGGTGGTCATAATGTTACGCCTGATTGGTGTAAATCAACCGTCAAAATTACGGACGTGTGCTACTCCTCCCCCAAAAGGCTCCCCAGGTGCCTTGCATGGCGGCCCACTGCTTCCGCTCACTTGTTTAAATGCAGAGAACCAATTCCTTGTATGTGTGTATATATATATATATACACAAGATAAATAAAGCTGATTTGATCCTGCACACTGTACCAAGGCCTCACCTGTCACCTAAAGAAGGGCAAGACTATTTCCAGAAGGTGAGAACACATTTGACAAGGACAGTCTCCTGTTTTCCTGCGCTACATGTGAGAAAGGCGACTTTCGACCGGATTCTCCCGACGCTGTGAGTTGAAGGGGCTCGGCTGTGACATTCTTTCGTCACACTGGATTAAGACTTTTGCAACCATCATAGTGACATCCATCTGAGATGAGGTGGGGCCGCATTAGAGTCCACGTGCAGGCAAAATCAAGACCAGAATCAAGTTGCACACCGTGAGTTTTCTCCCTTCTCTGTAGTAAAGTGTGTGTATTTGGGTGCAAGTGGGGCGGGCGGGTAGGCGGTGTGGTGTGAAGCGGCTTCACACGGAGCCCTTTGTGGTTTAACCTTCAGCTCCTTTTAACGTCGGCAACATTTTAGTCAGCGTCCAGAAATGATAGCGCCATCGGCATAATGGTGGGGGCCGCCGGTGAGGCCCGCGGGATCTCTCATGCCCACCAGCGCCGCTGTGCTTCCAATCAGCGCTGGCTGCCGAATGCGTACGCCAGGGGAGGCTCCCTCACTGCTGCACCGGCAGCAACTTCTTCAGAGCAACAGCCAAGTAAACTTGTGTTTAACAGCATTTTATTAGCAAATTCTCCTGCAGGGATTCCTGTGCAGTGCCATTTCCTGTGGCAACGTCTCCACTTTGAAAGCTCAGTGGGTTGCCTTATCCTGACTGTCTATCAGTCTTTGCATCATTCTCTTCATCTCTCCATCTCTTCTGCGCCCACCTATTAGTCTGTCATTTTTAACTCTGCTCCCATTAATAAATATTCATGGGACTAAGGCGCCTTTGTTTCTGTGTGGGGCGCACAAAGTGATATTGCTCAAGGCATTATTGAGTGTGCCAGCCGCCGCCTGTGAGCTAAAGGTCCTGATATGTATTCATAAAATTACCCATGAGGCTGGGAGCTCAAATTGCCACACTGGCAAAAAAAATAATAAAATAAAAAAAGGAAAAAATCTTGACTGAAAGCAACAAACATATTCTTATATCTGACAAGGGTGTAAAAATCTCCCGGAAATGTGGGCGGCGCAAAGATATCATAGGACGCAAATGTATTATTTCTGTTTGTTTTGGTGGAGTAAAGCAGCCCATTGAGACTTAATTTACCTGGAGCAGTCTGCCTATGACCTCTGCAGTAATGGGATTCAGACTGACGCAGAGGGTGCCGACGACATATTGCGCCTTCCGGACCGATGACGACAACACACACACACTGACACAAAAAGAAAGCAGCGGCTCCCCACTCCCAACTCTTCAGCCGCAGTCTCTTCAGCAATTCCATTCAATCCGAGTTCATTCGCGGCCGTGGCTCCGTTTTGCTCATCAAAGCCAAAAGTATCAGCCTCTAATTAATAGTAATTATCCACAATCCAAGCCTACAACATCCCAGATGCACAAAGCTGCTGATCCCAACAAATTGAGCAGACGAAACTCAACATGGTCCTTAAGTGGGTTAACTAAGTGAAGCAATTAAAATTCAATCTAACGCCCAGGTGTTTTCATACACAAGCCAATTGGGTCAAACGCTCCGTTAATAAACGCCTCTCTTGTATTTTTTTTTTTAAAAAAAAAGAGCATTCAGCGCGTGCTGTAAATGAGCGACAACGCGACGGGGGTGGCGAGGACCAGGCGGCGGGTCGGGGGGGGCAGCTGGTTCAGAGAACGCTACGGCGGCTTAATTATGTGTGATGAAATAGAAACACAGGAGAGGGTGGGGAAGCGGTCTTGAGGTGTGTGTGTGTGTTTAAATGATTTGCTGTTGGTGTAATGGTTAATTGCGCACACAGAAGGAGAACGTACTGCACAATATATTTGTCCCAGCTGATCTGAACACACACATAGCACACACACACACACACACCTCTGCAGTGATATACACTACTAGGTTCTACCCCATCGACGTGTTGCTTGCAGCTGCCGCCTGTATCGGCTTAGTCTACCTGGTAATGTGTTACCTGCTAATTGCCTCTTCTACCTCTTTCCCCCCCTGGCCTGCAGTGCATTATGGGAAGTTGGAAAGGAGTGAGAGCTCAGCACCAGCTCCCCTGGGGATGGACCTGAGCCCCCAACCTTCCCCTAATTATATCCGTCTCACCCCCATTCCTCCTCCTCCTCTTACTATAGAGTAGGCAGTTTCAGAAAAACAATCGTGGCAGATTCGCTTTATTACGCCGCTCTTTGACACCGTTTTTTTTAATTTGTTGGCATGAGAAAAATACTATTACAGAGGCGATGAAAAGGAATCCATTGCAGAATTGTTCAGTATACATTTACAGTACCTTAGAAGAGATTGTAAGGATTAACTGACTTTTACACATGAACGACGGTATACATTTGCGACCTCCACCACTTATTCTGGTGCTTTGAGATGAGGTATTTGTATGTTTTTGTTCCTGTCATTACACAGACGAGCATTCAGTCGCGCCATCACCTTCAGCTCTGTTTGATTCATTTGACAATTACACAACAGGAGAGAGACACACACACACAAAAGGACGTAGCAGGAAATGATTTGAGGTCGGAAAGGGCAACGGTTTTCATTGCCGTTGGAAAAAAAAATACAACAAACAGTATGTGGAGGAAAAAAAAAGAAAGGACTTTGTGCAGGGGAGACCATCCTCTACAGAAGCTACACTCATAACTGCTTAGCTGCGCTGCATCGCTGTGCTGGAAAAGTGATATGCTTAAGGAGCCAATTAAACCTTGGTCTGGCACGCACAAAAGGGACCCAGCTGCTAAAATATGGTGGCTAATGAAAAAATTGCAGTACTTTTAATTATTTTAATGATTGTTGTGCTGAGCGGACAAGTGTTGTGCATTCCTCTCATAATAATTCATTATAAATCTGACAAATAAGAAGACGTCGCACAACCAACTTGACAATAAATACTCCTTTTAGTCTTGCTGCTGACACGACGAAAGGAAAACTTTACAGGATATTCTGTGATCTGTGTCGTCGCTCTGTTCTTCTCCACTTCCACGCTTTGAGGAAAACGTGCCGCCTGTCTGCATCAATCCGTCCGAGCCATCCATCCACCGAATCCTCAGCATTACTAATGTATGGAGTTGGACATGCAATCCAAGCAGGAGTCAATCAAGAGGTCTTTACTGGCTGTGACATGCCAAAGCCAGTTCAATAGAATCGACATACTGGGCCTCACTGATACTGCTCCCGGCTAAAGACTACTGGCTGTGGACCCGGCGTGAGGCGTGAGAATGCTCCGTCGCTGGGAGGACAGTGCGGTGAGGACGCTTTAAAGCCAGGCCAGGCGAGGTGGAGAAGTGACACTGACCGATCTTGTAATTTTATAAGCGACAGCACTGCTCGGAGCTCGCACTGGAAATCACTCCCCAAAGATGCTTCTGCATTGATCAGTTTGGGTCGGAGGCTAGGCCGCAGACTGGGAGAGCTTAGACAGCATTTGACCTCTCTATCTGTCACTGTGTGTCAGAGAGAGCACACATGTGCACAGCCGTGCATTTTCTCTTTAATCCGATATTTTGTACAAACTGCTAACAATTAAAAAACAAATATTTAATACTGAGACATCTATGTTATCGACAAGCATTCTCTGGGATGATAATTTTCAGCTCTGAGTCAAATGTGACCTGTCTCAAGTGTTTTTAAATCACATGATTTTATATAAATGTGTTTTACTGCCTATGAATTCTGTTCAATATATATTAACAAGGTGATACATATTATTTTAGCCTCTATAAATCATAGACAGTGTAAATATTCACGGTGGAACTGCTCCTCAAAAGTGAAGCCAAAGCAGGTAGAGCTCCCCCTGGTGGCTGGCTGCAGTATAGGTCATAAGCTCCACCCCCTCTATGTTAGTGGACGGCGCTTGCGCTAAACTGAAACACTAAAATCAAAGATGGTTTCTGTCATTTTAGGTAGTTAATATAATGTTGATGCATGTTCAAGTGTCTGTCAAGTTTTGTTTTAGTTATTTGATGCTACAGAAACAGGACGTGACATAATAGCGACAACCAGTTGCCATGCCAGCTGCTCCGTGGGGCCGTGAGAGTTGTAAAAAAAAAAATTAAAAATAAGTACAGTGTATAATCCAACATTTCCTTTTAACTGGTGAAGGTAGAGCAGAGCGTAGTATTAATTAAATGAAAACACAAGTGAGTCTGGAGGAAGCGTTGTTGGATCATTAATAACGCAGCTAGGAGTGGCTCCACTCTCGGACAGTACTGTGCAGACTCTCGCTACAAAGTCGCAAGATGGCGCTGCCCGTATCTCCAGGAAAATAGCGTCAGTTTGGCCGATGCAAGGAAGTGGGGACACATGCTCCATATTTATATACAGTCTATGCTAGAAATAGTCAAACAGACCGGGTTAGTTTTGCCCCAGAAGGACAAAAGTTGCATAGTTGACAGGAATTCAATGCAAGGCTTAAATGACAAGCACAAAGAATAGAAAATAATAAAACAGACATTATCTTTTAATTGTCTTCTCTGTCCTCATTGCCTCTTGCTAGCGCCGCTCGCCAATAAACTTTGGCAACTCTCGTCTTTGTCACTTAATCCCGATGTCAGGAGCAGACATTTCCCATGGCAACGCCCACCAGGGGCCATAATCTGAGACCAGGGTAGGACCCAAGGAGCAGGTGTAATTACAGAAAATGTTGGCAGTTTCCCAGCTAGCAGACGGGTTAACTGTGAGTGCACTTAGCATCTCTTTTCCCGCTTAAACCCAGGGTCATTAGCAGCTCGCTGCCTTCGCCGCTCCGTTGAAACCAAGAGCCCCTGATAGACCGGGGAGCCAAACGATTCCACTACATAAAATATGCCTCCTTGTGATTAATGAGAAGCATGAGATGTAAAGAGTTGCTTCAAAATGGGGCGTGCAGGTGTGAGAGAGGAGGAGAGATATTGGGGATTTGGAGAGAATAAACGGGTTTGCGTGCGCAGAATGAGCAGTGATCTGATTTTTTGTGTTTGCAAAATAACACAAAGCTCACAGGTTTTGGAAATAATGTATTTAAATGCACTGGAACGAATGGAAATTTCTGTAAATGGTTACTGAAAGAGATTTGTTACGTGGTCCAGACTGACAGCTGCAGCAGAGGATGGAGGCGTATTTGCCACTTAACTTTTGGGAAATAGAGAGAAAGAAAGGCGACTTTGCACATCTCATATCAACATTTTAACACTATCTACATTTCATTGTGAACCACTGTCTGGTTACCTGCAAACTTGTATTTTGTGGAACCTAGTTCTATTTTAGCTAAAGTCTTGATTTTTATTCATTTGATAATCATTTGGTCTATGGACAGTCAGCTTTAAGGCTCTATTGGGTCAGGTATTATTTGTCTATAATCGTCTGGGAAGGAGTCCCATCACACATTTGAACAGGCACAATGCCAAACCACTTTGAAAACTACACATTTTAGTTAATGCTGCATATTTTAAAACATATTCACGTGTAAGACTGCAAAATACTAGAGGACAGAATGTACAAACGAGGAAGGATCACTGCAGGTTGGCAAGCGGGGGAGATGTATTAGTAATTCAACACGTGGGAAAAGCAGGTGTAAAAATGTCTGTCTATATGTTTCACGGGGCAGAGAGGCGAGAGACAAGCTTCTCCCTTATCTCCATCAACGCGTCAGCCATGAAATGCAATGAATGCAACGGAAACCTTAGCAAAATAAAAGATGTATAAAGTATATGAGCTGTCTGTTCAGGACTATAGTTTCTTAGGCCACAAAACTCGGTAAACACTACTCATAGAATGAACTAAGGTAGAAGGAAAGCTGATATGCAATTCATGACACAAATTCAGCTCTCGTTGATTTATGCAGAAGTTGGTAAAGGTAATGACTTCAGTTTTATTTCTGTTTCTGGCGTTATAGGATATTGAGGAAATGGACATGGAGTTGGATCTAATAAATGCTGAACAACAGCTTTTATCGAAATCACTGCAACACAGTAAAAGCAGTAGGCTGACAACAACCTGTGGTTACATATCTGGGAAGGAGCACGTCAGGCTACAATTTACGCCGAAGCATAAATCTATCCCGTGCGTGTAAATGGACGAGGAGCCTGGAGCCAGTGTGGTACCTCCGAGACCAGAACTGCAGGTACATGGGGACAGCCGGGGACAACACAATTAGAAAGCCTCCACTCAAGTCAAATCAAAGGCTGTCCCTCGTGGTACGTGTGACCACGTCATCAGTGATGAGGGGATCCTGGCCGACAGGCGCACGGACAACAAAACTGTCAATCTGCTGTCAAAAGACATGGGGGTGGAGCCTATGTCCTCAGTCATCAGGTACTGCAGTGACATCAAGAGGAAGGAGCCTGTGAGCTGTCCGGCTGTCATCAATCAATTACAATGCCGACATGGGGGGCATTAATAAGAGTGACATGTTGGTCCGCCAGGTGGTCCAGGAGGTGGTGCACAGGATTGTTTGCATACAGCATTGACGTCAGAATCACAAATGCCTGGGTCATCTACAGGCGGGACTGCAAGGCCCTTGGTGAGCTTCTCAGGTGAGACAGGCCGATCACACCGTCATCTGTTGACAGCCTGAGCACCGTTGCCGACGTCCCCAAGCCTGTCAGGGGACACTGCAGAGACGCCCCAAATGAGGCTGTGCGGTTTGATCTGTACATGTCCCTGTATGTACCAACCTCCAGACCTGCAAGGACTGCAGCAGGAAAGGCGACATTCTCAGGTCAAATGTGGTCTGCAAGGTCTGCTAGGTCCACCTCTGCATGAACGTTGAGCATAACTACTTCATTAGGTATAAGAATAAGGAAGCAATGTTGTCTAATAAGTGCCTGTATCAGCACTTATGTTCTAATGTTAAAAATACACGTTACCTTTCACTTTATATGTATTTTTTTTCTTGTATTTCTTATAGATAATACAAGAAATTCAAATAAAAACAGACAAAAACTGGGGATCCATTGAATTCAAGTGCCCACCGTCAATATGCTAAATATTTATTTAAATAATTTGACTTAAAAGTAGAAGATGGCAGAAGAGTGTGCAATTCCAGAAGTAAAAATATTTTGAAGAGGAAACTTCCTTCAACCATGTATATTCCTCAAACTAAGGAAATGTTCTCTGCTGCCAGTGACTCTTGAACTCCTATATTTAAGACAAGCTGGTGTTAAATGCCCTGTCAACCAGAAGAACATGTTAATTATTGTCAGCGCCTCCTAATAATCTCAGCTGCTGCACAAACTGATCCCTCTGGTCAGCTCAGGAAGTCAAAACTATTGAACTTTGACTCGACCCTGTAATCTCCATCACCTAACATCATAATCAGCCATCGTCCTCGGCCGTCAGCCCCCGTCGACACGAGTCATCGTGCTCTAGTAAGTAACATTACCTTGGCAAAGGAGCAAAGGTCTGGAAAATTCTATACAGCACTTTTTCCTTTGTTTGATTGTATTCTTCTCCTCCTTTGTCAGCTGCAGCTCTATTGTACAACCCCGTTCTGCTTGAAGGCTAGAGCACCATCGGACGGCCATACATAATGAGCGCCGGCATTCATCGGCCTCCGCAAAAGATAACTCCCTCAGAATCGCTTTTCATGACTCAATGATCCCATTATCAGGCGGTTTTTATTCATCACTCCCCGTCGTCTTCAGATCAGAATCAAATATCTCGCTTGGGGAGGTTTAGGGATCTTACCACATCGGCGCTGTCACTGCGTGTGTGTTTGTGTGTGTGTGTTTGAGATGAATTAGACAAACAGAAACAGTATGATGATGATGCTGTCAACACTTCTGCCTCTGTTAGAAATGCTGTCTCTGCCTCGGCTTGTGACAGGGAAACACTACCATATGGTGTTTTCTTCGCTGACGAGGGCCCTCTTCTCATGTCGCCCGTGCCGTTATGGCTAGCTCAGCGGGAGCTCTGAGTGATGAGAGGATAGCTAGCTCTTTGGTATTTCAGACTGTGTATCACTGGAGAACTCATCATCACTTAGGTCAAAGTGAGCAACACAGTTACCATACAAGTTGCTGAGTTTGTTAGCAAACGGTGCCGTCGTGCTATTCTCGCATCAGAAAGTCACTATTCTGTTAACGTAATGAGATCATAGCTAAGTCTGTCAACTTTAATTGGCTTCTAATCAAAGGAGGCAAGCTTACTGGCAGTAGGGCTGTTTTAATTTGAACTAACTAGTTAATCTAGACCAGACTTTTGCAACTGGTCTGGCTTTGGGACCTAACGCCACCCCTTTAATGACAAGCCACCACCCAAATTGAGAAACATATTCAACTGCAATGCTGCAATTTAAACCTGAGATAGCACTCTAACTCTAACAAATCACTGTTTTCACTTTTTCTCCCACTGCCAACATTTCAAATTTCCCCACAGCACAACATCTAACCTGCAGATGTAATAGCAATTTGACTGTAAGTGTGGTGGATGATTTTGGCTTTTAAAGGGGCATCAGAAACAGAAAATTTGAAGTTGGTAAACTTCATTCATTTTCTGTGTCTGCTTGCCCTCCGGAGGGTCGCCGGAGCCTATCCCAGCCGTCACTGGGCGAGAGGCGGGGTACACCCTGGACATGTCGCTAGTCTATCACGAGGCTAACACAGAGAGACAGACAACCACTCACACCTACGGGCAATTTAGAATCACCAATTAACCTAACAAGCATGTCTTTGGACGGTGGGAGGAAGATGGAGTACCTGGAGAGAACAGGGAGAACATGCAAACTCCACACAGAAAGGCCCCAGTCGGCCAATGGATGAGGTAGGATATATTTGCTTTATTACTCATTTAGGTTCATGCTGCAGTGACGAAACTGCAAATAAATCCACACATTGCTGGCAGAGGGCAGAAGTGTTACGACCCAGCACGAGGGCCGCAATGTAAAGTGGAGACAGAGTTACAAAAATAAGGGTTTATGTCATTAAAAATAAAAACAAAAAAGGCGACAGGTGAGGTTCTGCAGCTGAGGAGTGGTCGTTTTAGGTCTTTTCAACGACGTCCTTCATTCACATCTTCTCAGGTTTAGACGGTTAAGGTGATTTAGCACAGGCACTGCCACCGCAAGACCAGTAGAGGAGCAGAGGGGCGTAACAGAAGGTATAGTAGAAAAATAATGTCTAAAATGTTGGAGATACACAAGCAAAAAGTGCCAAGCATGTGGTTTGAATTCTTAGAATTCACAGCTCCATGTAGTTGCGCCAAATCTTCTTTACATGCTTACAAAGCTTAAATATTTACAGTAGGATTGGAAGGAGTGGTTTCTGTTTTTCCAGACCCTATTCACTATGCAAGTGACAACATCTCCCCCACCTTCAAATTACTGCATCACCAACGTGTTAGCGGTAGTGGTGGTAGTGGTGGTGGTGGTGGGGGATGCAAGTGAATGAGAGGTCAATGAGGAGATCAGTCATGAAACCCTGACAGGAGGGGCCCATTACGAGGGCGGCCGTGGCCGACGAACACGGGGAGGAGACACAGCGAAGAAAAAGGCCTCTCCATTAATGAAATGGGTCACCACATGAATGTTGAATGTGTCCTGTCGACGGTGAGGAAGAGAAAAATGCGTCTGGCATCGGAGCCCGAGACCCCTTTTCTAGCACAATAGAGGAAATTGCCTACTCTAGCTTGAAGATAAAAAAAAAACAAAAACAAAAAGGCTTTATGAGAAATCAGATCCGAAAACTGGCTCATTGCACCCATTCATTTTAATGTAACGCCAGTAAACACTTAGTAGTTAATCATTTGATTTTTATGGTGGTGTTAATATACAGTATTTATCATTGTAGAGAATCTGAGATGCTGTTTGAAAGTATATCCTAGGAAATATCTCTCCCATATTTTGTCCCATAAATCTACTTTAAGAGGAATTCAATCTAAAAGACACACACATGCATACTGTATAATACAGACACCTCGTCTAATTCATGGAAATAGTGGATGTGGTGCCACCACGTCCTATATACAGTACACCAGCGGAGCATGACTTGTCCCGTCACACCTTCTGGAAGACTGCCTTTCTGATGTGGCCCAAGACATAAATTCAATCGGTCGTCTGTCTGAGCTGGCTACTACTAATAATGGTAAACTCACAGGGAGAGAAATCAATGCACAGAGATCTGCATTATCAGCAATCTAGCGCTCGAGAGCACAAGCAGCGTTGAGCATGTGAGTGTAAAACTTAAGCTTCCAAAGTGAAAAATGAACGTCGCTCCTTCCTCGGGAACGAGAGAGGGATTTGTTGAGGCGATGCGCCTCCTGTCCTCTGCTCGGCTGATAAAAATCATTCATGTCGCTTGTCGCTTTGCTCCTCATATCTCTGGACTCGCTTGATTCCTCTGGCCTGTGATAAATAGGAATTGCGGATTGGCTCGTACACCTTCTGTGGATTCAGTGTCAGCCGTGGCTTATCACTTGATTTTGTTTGTACATAAAGCTTTCAGAGCACTTCTTTTTATTTTAAGACTCAACTGCACTGTGCTGTTTACACAGTGTTCCCTGGATTTATGTTCTGTGTTTGTCATCACTGATCAGGGTTCAATAGAATTGTTTTTATTATTTTTATTTGTCCTTATGCCCCAAAGACTTTTATGTACGTAGAAGTAGTATGTATTTACTTATTTTAGTTATTATAATTATTAAAGGAACACAGTGGTGTTTCTGGCCACTAGTAGTGCTATTGAGCCTTTTTTTAATATATAGTTTTAATTTTAACTTTGTATGAGATAGAAATTAATGTAAATGAGTGGATTAAAACAAAACCCAATGCGTCTGTCTCTCTGTGTTAGCCCTGAGACAGACTGGCGACCTGTCCAGGGTGTACCCCACCTCTTGCCCATTGACAGCTGGGATAGGCTCCAGCAGACCCCATGACCCTTAACAGGAACAAGCGGTTACAGAAGATGAAGAAGAAGATGAGTTATTACAATTATTAAAGGAACACTGTTGTGTTTCCTGCCACTAGTAGTGCTATTGAGCCTTTTTTTAACATATGGATTTCATTTTAATTTTGTATGAGGAAATTAATGTACATGCGTGGATTAAAACAAAATACATTGCATTTAATATAAAATAAAAGTATGCAAAAGTCATATGGGTTCTCTCCGGGTACTCCGACCATCCAAAGACATGCTCGTTAGGTTAATTGGCGATTCTAAATCGGTCGTAGGTGTGCATGTTACTGTGAATGGTTGTCTGTCTCTCTGTGTTAGCCCTGCAATAGACTAGCGACCTGTCCAGGATGTACCCCACCTCTCACCCCGAGAATTTGAAAAGCATTTTGCACATACTTTTTAAATTGTCAAAATAAAATTTCAATAAAACAGCATCTAACTATGCTATATGCACCTGGCAGAAAGTAACGGTTAACATTACGAAAGGGTCTATTTTAAGCCAGGGGATGATCTTTTCCTTAACCCTAGTATGACGTGACAAACATTCCAGTAACATATGAAGTATAGGTAACAACTCTGGCTAATGTGTTTTGGCTTAGGGCGTTCATCAGTTTCCCTCCTTTAAGCATCTTGGCAGAAGGTGAGGTTGTGCCAGAAATACTGACACCACTGCAGGGGCTTGAGGCGGCTGCTCTACGTATGACTCTGGGTGCCTATAGACAAGTAGATGCAGTGTGACTACTTTCAATCGAGAGCAAACAGACACTGTGTTATATCACCATTTTATTGAGATGTACTTAATAATAATATAAAATACACAATGTTGATGGTTTGCTAATGGATAATGAGGCAAAAACACCATCTGATTAGAGAACAATTGATTATTTCCCCCTACTTCAAAACTCCGTGATAAATATTTCAAAGGCAAAGATTACCCCGTCTCAAACAAACTGTACCTACGGAGATTTTTTCTATAGGCAGCCTTCTTCATAAACACCGCAGCAGCTGCAACAACTTCACTCAAACCAGGAAACAACTGCTGTTTGTGTTACGAATATTAAAAACAATGAAAATGGCAGCGGCCCTACGACACCACAGTACAATAGGTTTAAGCTGGATTGTCTTTGGAAAGGGGCAATTCAGCAAACGGAGCCTAAGCACTCAAAATCCATCCGTCCTTCATCCCATCATTTGTATGTGAGAATGGTAGGCAGCAAGGGGGGAAGACGGAGGAGGTTTTAAAAAGGCAGCGAGAAGAAGAATCTGTACTTGGAGAAATATATTTTATACATGGAAAGAGTCTGGAACTTGTTTTTAGGAGGTAAACATGAGTGCGAGTGCGAACAATTCAAACAAGTGTAGTTATTCACCGCAACTACAGAGCTTTCATTTTTTGAACTGAGGCATTGGACAAGTTTTTCGCATTTTTTTGCCGCTCATCTATCCTCATCTTTCTGGGATTTTTATTTCAAAAGTTATATTGTCATATAAAATTTTAAAACTGAGAGAAATATATGATTTCCAACTTCAAATAACTGTAATAGTGTGGGTAAAAGCACTATATAAATACAAGATCACATGTATGTAGTCTTTAGCTTTAATCACTGTGGACAACAGCTAAGATACAATGAGGCAACGATTACATTTTGCAAATGCACCTCCTCAGAAAAGAAACTCCACATTGCGGCTACGCAGACCACAGTAACTGTGACTGGTCCTCCTTTTCCTTCCATGAGTTTTCGGCTGCTCCTTCATCTCCGCCATTTTGAAAATGTGCTGAAACCAACCACTGACGTAAATACGAGCTTTTGCATATCTCTTCGTAGCCACTGTACAAAGACAATGGGAAGAGATTTCCACAGACATCAGTTACAGACTATGAGGAGCGGGGATGCAGGCAGGAAAAATATTCTAGTTCCACCACCTCAGATACTGAAACACCCACAACTGCAAGAGGAACACATGCATTCGCCAGATGTTCTGTCTTCCAGACCTTTCTTCATGTGAGGTCAACCAACAGCACACTGCTCCACATGCATCTGCCTCCAATAGTGTAAAAAAAAAAAAAAAAAAAAAACCTAAACAAAAGAAAAGCCAGCTGCCCACCTGGACGAAGGCATTGTGAAACTGCAACAGAGTCTTATGAAGGATGATGGAAACATATTCCACGACGATCCGTGCAACAGTTGTTGAGATATTTCAGTCTGGACCCACCCACAGACTGACATTGCCACTGACAAATCCATCCCGCTAGCGTTGCTAAAAATGTATCCCAATCCTTAATAGGAGCTAATTAAGCATCCAAACCAAGATTGATTGACAGGAGAAACATCACCACGCTGAATATTTTTGTCCCACCATCCAGGAACATGCCTCATTCCCGTCATTCTATTGCAATAGAGGGCACAGACATGCCAGCAGCTGTATGCAGATGTGCCTGCACAGACGGCTGCGGCCTCTAAAGATGGTATATGTTGCACTACCGCTGCCATCCCACATCTTATCGTGATATTCCAAATCCACTATCTCCTCTAATTTTTGTTTTACCTTCACGGTTCACATGTGTATCGCTTGGGGAGTGTTTTAGCAGCTGGGAATATCCAATTAATTGGATGGGAAGGGGGGCGGCTTCTATATTAATACCGCTCACACATGAACACACCCACAACAGCTGGCTCTAGATGGGTACATGTTTGCCTAAATGGCTGTTAATGGTAAATACTTTACATGAGTAAAGCACTGGAAACCAATTCAACATTGTTGTTCTCATTATGGGCTTTAACAAGTGATTTAAAAAGGGAGAAGTCAAAGCAGGACTAGAAGGGGACTGCAGGTGGCTTTGTGTGGAGGCTGGTTAAAAAACCCCGCGAGGACAGATGGAGCCAATAAATCATATTAGGGTTTATTTCATGCAGGGATATGTCTCCGTTTGCCAGCGTGCCCTCGCTTCTATGCAGCTGGAGGTTGGTTACAAAAACATTCAAATGCTCTGAAGAGTGTGCATACTGCATGTAAGGCTGCTTGGACAACAAAGATCCGATGGGCCTTATAAAGCACGCTCTCGCAGCACACAGGAACAGGGCGAGCAAAAAGTTTCTGCTCCAACTGATAAAAATTTCCTTTGAGCTCCTCAGCCTGGCAGACTCAAGCAGCTAGAGCGTCAGCGAGAGACGAAACCGAGGGAGGAGGATCAAAGGCTGCGAGGTGGAGAAATGGCCTGGACAGAAGTCAGAAGCGACAGGTGATGTAGGTGTTGATGGATGGAGGAAGAAAGAGACAAAGGGAATGGAGAGGCAGCCGGGTCGGCTTGAAAGCTGGCTGAGGTCGGCTATGGAAGGAAATGAAATAAGGAAAAGAGGCTCCGTGAGATAAATGAAAGTCCATAACAGGTCAAAGCAGAACACTCCCTCACCGATGTCAAACAAGGTCTCAAGCGTCAACTCAGGGTAATAGCTACACCCCCTTTAGCTGCCAAGCGAATCGGCAGTAAACTCATTCTGCCGCAGACTCGTTTAAAGCTGGCCAAAGCTGGATAAAATCTTGTAACAGAGATACCAAATCTTTAGAGATAACCATAAACCTTCAGAGCGAAGAGGTATGATTTTAGCTGAAAACCTGGGGTCGCCGGTTCAGAAACCGTCCTGCACCGATTCTCTCGTTTAGCAGTTCACCGCCGTTCAGCTGAACCAAAGAGGAAAAGATAAAAATGTTCCCGCACACTTTAAAGTGAGAGAATAAACAAAAGCAACGAGGGAAGAAGAGTACAATTTAACTTTTGTGTCACTGCTGTACATACAGTACATTGCAAGTTCTCCAGGTGTCTGCATGGGGTTCTCTCCAGGTACTCTGGCTTCCTCCCACCATCCAAAGACATGCTTAGGTTAACTGCTGATTCTAAATTGGATGTAGGTGTGAGTGTGAATGGTTGTCTGTGTCTTTGAGTTAGCCCTGAGATAGACTGGAGACCTATCCAAGGTGTACCCCACCTCTCGCCCAATGACGGCTGGGATAGGCATTTTTTGGGTGGTGGCTTGTCATTAAGCAGTGGCAGTAGGTCCCAAAGCTAGACCAGTAGCAAAAGGCTGGTCTAGATACCCCGCCTCTCTCCCAAGGACAGCTGGGATAGGCTCGAGCCTATTGAATCAAACACCCCGGTATCAAGCTGGAAAACATTGCCCGCATGTGGGACGTCTGGAGTACCACGCTTAGTCTGTTGCAGCTGCGACCCAAAGGGAACCAAAAACGCATGGATGCAAGGAAATAACCCCAACTGCCCAAATTAATCTTGTGTCTTTAAACCAGCTAGCTCCATCACAACACAACCCTAGAGAATAAGATGCTAGAAATGTACAGATGCAGTGTATCTAAGAGTATATCACCCACAATGGACATGTATATGTAGAAGGGGTAGTCATACTTGCGAACATCCATGCATTTGTAAATAGCACAAATGTGAGAAGCTAAATTTTGGTCTATCGTTACAACCACTTTGCAGCTCTGGCCTTCCTCTGTTTGATGATTCGCCCCCGGACCCTCCACCGTCGCTGACCTCATTGTGCAGTAAATCTGTCAGAGTCATACATTATGTATTTTGACTTGCAGCCTCATTGACTCCCGGAATACCTCACTTAACTCGTTTTCGCTGGACTAACAAAACCGCAGTTGGGTCGTCTGATCGCAGCCATTAAAATTAACATGTGGCGTGGACGTTAACAGATGGCCCGAGATATCTGGACCAGCCGCTCGGCCTGTCCCACAAACGCGGCGTTCTCCCACACAATGACTAATGCAGAGTGCTGATTCAAAAAATAAAATAAGGCTGAAGTGCAGAGCGCAGCGGTGAGGTAAATAGATGCTTATGGTGGCGGAGAGCGAGAAAAGGGGCGAGAGAGAGCGAGACTAAGGAGGGTAGACAAGTGGAGTGACTTATTCAAGGGGGAAGTGGGCAGCAAGAAACATGAAATTAGCACAAATAGATTATCTGTCGACTACAGGCAGGCCTAAGAGCAAGCCAAGCACTGTGGAGGGAGAAGGAGAGTAGAAAAAAAAAAGCAGATCGACTTCTTGTTTGTTCCTCCCTTAGGGGAGTTCCGATGGAGCCATCACTCACCAAATTGCTGATCTGTAGTTGGAACAGCTGTATCCAAAGCACACATGCACTAAACTACACAGCAATTAGAATGCACCAATAGTATGACCCGTGCACTGTGGGAGAGGTGTCTAATCCCTTACAGATGGTATATTTTTTTGCATGCCTCAGATGAAAAGCTTCCCTTTATCGCGTTTCTAGATGTAAGAGCGCTGTAACCCTGTGGATTCCATCCAGAAAATATAATACAGTAGTGACAATGCCGTAGCGATGACAGTTCATCCTCAATAATGCACAGCCAGGCCGATGCAGACTTCCAGAGCTATTATTGCACAACATGCAATTAATGAAATGCACAATGTGCCAAAAAAGCAAATAGACATTCCTCTAAGTGGGCAGGAATGATGACTGCAGTGGAAAAGACGTTCTGACATGTTCTGTGGGCAGCGAGAATGGGTATAGCAATACGATTGCTACGGATGAGTTTACCGCCAGATTTGGTCCAAATTTAAATCAATTTGCGGGGATGATTCAGTACATTATGTGGATGTAATCCAACAGCTTTTTAAAAAAATCCAAACATTTTCCTGGACTTAACATCTAAACGCAGTGAGAGTGCATCATAGTCTAACTCGCAATGGGCAGCTTAAATAAAAAGGTTCTAGATCGTTCGTACTCTCTCTGCCATTGAAATTCTTTTATGAATTTCCTTGTCAAAGTCTTGAATATGCATTACCCACAATGCAACATAACCACCAGAAGTTTGACGACAGGATCGGGTGGGTTATGCTAATTGTAGCTAATGTACCTTGAGTACACTGGTCTTAAAGGGGAGCTACTGTTTTTTACAACCTGGACCTTATTTCTGGCATAAAATACGATCGTTTACTCACCCACATAACTTTTGTGTAATTCGTATTCCTTTGGGAGATATTTAGATCTGCGTATATATCCATATAGTGGGAGTGACTGGGGCACCGAAACGCCGCCTCTAAATAACGCATTATCTGCCGCGAAACTCGTTCATTTCACCGATATTATCTTATCGTACGCTGGTGCTATTCCCTGTTGAGTCGGGAGTTACCTGTTATCGTCATCCGGGGTCTGTAGCTTGACCTCCAGATCCCGGATGATATCATCTGGCCTGGATGATGTCATCCCTGAGCGTCGCGCACACGGTTGGCTTGTTTACCTGTAATTGCTACTGCTAGTTTTTTTGCAACATGGCTAAATATTTTTTCCGATTCTAAGGTTGTGGAAAAACCATAGCAGTAGCAAACAAGCCGACCATCGCGGGCGCTCAGAGATGACATCATCCAGATCAGAAGACATAATGATGGTAACGGGTAACTCGGGACTCTACGGGGAATAGCACTAGCGTACGATAACAAAATATTGGTGAAATGAACGAGTTTCACTGCAGATAATGCATTATTTAGAGGCTGCGTTTCGGTGCCCCATTCACTCCCACTATATGGATATACACAGATGGCTATACACATTTAAGCCGACACCAAACTGAATCTCTTGTGACTTAAACAGTATTTGTCTTGCTGAAGAAACCATTCAGGGGATCTCTCATTTACTGTTAATTTGTTAAAGGACTGCTTCTTTAAAGAGTGTGAGAAAGTGTAGTTGACGTCTAGACAAAAACTCAACTGTATTATGGCCTGAAAATGTTCACCAACAAGTTCTTGTTAAGGTAAGTCAGAAGTCATGTGTGCTTTCTGAACTCCAATCAGTAATTTGATAAAAAGTACAAAATGTAAGAAGACAATTTGAGTCTTGTAAATGGTCTGCACTTATATCGACCCTTTCTACCTTAGTGGTAGTTACAGTGCTTTGGAGTGTTTCGCATTTACCCATTTACACATGCAGACGCTTCCATGCAAGATGCTCGTCTACAGCTTTGGTGTGCTACATTGGCAAAATGTCCTTGGGCACTGACCCCAAAGACCATCAGCAGCTATGAAAGGCACCAGGCCTGTTTCCTGGAGTTCTGAATTGGACACATTACGCTGTTTGTGTGTTCAAGGATTGCAGGCCCAAAGAGAATTAAAACCAGACTGCGAGTCGTCCACTCATTATATCCTGAGATGCTGCTTCATCATTAGTGTTTGGATTCTTTGAACAAGCTTCTCTTTCCATGAAGCTGAAGGGAATCTAGACAAGAAAAAGAGGCTGTGCATCTAATAACCAATTTGCCACTTCAAGTGAATTACCTGTCTACCCTGCAGTCAACCTGACTGTGAACCCAGGTTTTTTCTTGCCTTCCGTAATGCCCCTCAGTGCATTTATGGTTTCAAAATGGATCCATGACTCCTGCAGGCACATATTACATCGGTAAAACAGTTTTCTTCCCCAACCCGATGTTTTGTAAACGGGGCAGCAACAAACTCAAAATTTAGTTCACCATGTGGGCTTGCATTATTTGTTGCCAGATCAGGAGGTTATTTAAATCTCTGTCCTAAAAGGATTGTCCTGGTAGATTTTGGAAATTAAAAACCATGACAGTGATTTAGAAGTGCCAAAAAATCCCACCTACAGTTCTTCCTGTTAGCTGCAATTCTTTGGTTTGGTGGTGGGTAGCGTCGTTTTGGGTGGAACTGTGGTTGATTTTTATCCCTCCAGTAGTGGTACAGGAACCGCATGGTGCATGGCTTAGTATTAAACTGTATATATCAAGGCAGAGGCCCAAAGCACCTTTGCGGAGTGGCAAAGGGAAGGGGGACAGATCCCCGAAAGACAGAAACCAAGAACCAGAAAGAGACGCTTTAGTAGTCTGAATCTTCTCCAGCTTTAATTACACTGTATTGATTACAGGCAGGAGGGAGGAAAAGGAAGGGGGAGATCGAGTAAGGAGGAAGAGACATTTGGTGAAATTGCAGGCTGTAGTTACTGTAAAGCATGTTTAAAAAAAAGAAAGAGAGAGAGAGTCGGCGCAATTATTCCAAAGTCATACTGTAGATAATTAGAAAATCCTCCCAACTCCATGCTTTCTCCTGCCGCACACCCATTTAGCACTGCTGATACCATGAAACAGCAAGGGCGTCAAATTCATTTAAGTCGCCGGTATGCATTGTTCGTAGCCATCTCACAGCTCCACGCCTGGTTTGATTTGAAATTGTCTGCATCGATTTTCTACCCGTAGTGCCTTTGTCGCGGCCCTTCCTTGTAATCAACTATAATAGAATGGTCATGCATGACACTTCTTGCTTCCCTGTAAGACGTTTAGCCACATGTTACAAATGCAAAGAGGACTACTTCTGCAAAATTGTGCCTCTTCTCCCTTTTCTAGGTTGACCTACTTTGTCGGGGAGCTTAGGTTCCGTTCTTTGTTTCTCGCACTGTTGTGGCAAGGGCAGCAAATCTTGCAAGCTCTCCTACTGTACTTCCCTCCACACCCACCCTCCCTCGCTCCTCATCCAGGCGGCTGGTAGCCGAGTCCAGTGCAGTCAAATACGCCAGATTCAACCTCGCTGCCCCTGCAAAATCTCTCCCGGCGTGTCTCACAGAACTGCATTCCGGGGTTAAGGAGCTTATGTCTCGTATACGACGCACGGAGAAAAGGGGCTGTGCAGTGATTCGCCATGGGAGGGGGAAAAGGGAGAGTGAAGCCTCTCTGTGTAGAGTGTATCTCATTATGGCTGAACTGTGTGTTACCTTTGGTAAACAGTGGGGAACATTTCTCAGGCGGGCGTCACTCTAGAAGCAGCAGGCTGGTAAACGACCACGGCCCCGATGGTGCCGCAAAGCCATTGCTCAAATCTACAGCCCCACAGGGATGCATGAGTTTGGTCATGATTAGTCTGATAGAATAAATAATCTGCGCTTGTGACAGCCCCCTTTATTTGGGCGTGTGTTGAATGAATGCCTCGTCCGGCTCTTTTGTGTTAGTAAATTCCCTCCAGTTATTTTTTGCTGAATGACCTTCTCAATCACAAGAAAAGTCAAAAATTCAATTTGTGAGCGAGGCATTCATTATCACAGCCCCTTGCGCCCAAGGCTACCTGCCCATTTACTCTGCATTAGAGAGATGTGTAATATGGCTGTACTGAATTTTAAAGGCATATTAAGGAAATCAACAAATTAGACATTCATTAAAAAGCTTGAAGGCATTTGAGAGCATTACTGTAAATAATGTCATAGGTTTAGGGTTACTGTACTATTGCAAGGCACATTTCCACTAGCCAGAGTAGGATGAAACGACGAGTGATGTCTTAACCCTCATTCTACAACCCTTGATTTAGCTTCGCACACAACGACGCTGCTCGGAACAATTCATGTGTGCTGCGACTGAACCGCACGCCGCTGATGTTTCTATTTGCAGCCGTCTTCCCAAGTCTATCTTCAGGCAGAGGCAGCGCTGTGACATTACCACAGTTGTGAGCCACGGTCTGGCAGCCCGACTTCCAACACTTCTACCCATTCCCCCGAACTGTTGTGACGTTCCGCTACTCTGCGCTCCTGTACCGCGAGGCCTCTCATGTGTGAAGAGCAAAAACAAGAGTAATTAAATCTTCATTCCTTCACCCCCACAACCGCATTCGCATCTGTTAAATTGAAAAACCACACAGTGTAAAACAGATCCACTTAAGTCTATGCCCCAGTGACTCTTGTAGTGGCGTCGGGAAGCGGGGGAAGCGTTTGTCGGTCTTTCCGCTAACAGTATAATGGCATCTTGTTTTCATGTTATATGACCCTCTGTGGATCCTGTAAATCAAACACTAATTACGGCGCGCAGTGACCTGACGGCTGAAACGCTACATCTGATGTCTTCCACGGGCTAAGAGACAGCTGAGTGAATTCGGCGTTCAAAATAGAGTGCTTCAGCAAACCGTAAGCAGCTTGGTTAATTAAGACATGCTGACAACTGGTGAACTCTGCACATCGGTATGGATCCGCTGCCTAATTGGAAAGAATGTCCAACGGTAAACACATTTTTCTTCACTATTGGTTATTTGTACTGTAGCTGCAATAAAGCCAGAGAAAAACTCATCTCTTCATGGTATTACACAGCAAGAAAAACAATTTGGTTGGGCCCCTCTTGACTTAAGTTTAGTTAATTAATTGCAGATTTATATGAGAATTTGAAACAATCGAATCATCAAAATCATTTAAGTTCCAAGTAGTCTGGTGCCCTGGGGTTGTTACACGCTTTTTCTCATACTTGAATGGGCGTTTAGTTTATGTACTTATAGAAATCTGTCTTACCTGCCCTGAACTTTGATGTCAGAGATGGCGTAGAAGTATCTGGACAGGTTGTTTTCGTCCACCATTGTAGCCCCCGTGGCGGGCCTGAGCAGGCGGACTCTCAGGTCGGTAATGGTAAAGAAGTCCCTCAGGTTCTTGGTCGTGTCCAGCTGTCCGTAAAGCGAGGCCATGTTGTGGAGCCGGGGCCCGGCAAACAGCGCAAATCGGTCCTTGATCTCAAAGCGCACAGTTTTGTCATACTTCCACACGTAGCCCCGTGAGTAGTCCTCAGTGCAGATGATGTCCAGCAGGGTGTTCTGGGTCAGATCCTGCACCGTCTTGGGCTCCATGGTGAAGGCATCCAGGCAGTCGGTGGCGTAGAACTGGTACGGCTGCCAGGTTCGCCCGTAATCTAGTGACTTTTCTAGGACCATCTGCTCGGGCCGGCCGGACTCGAAGGTGAGGACGATGTCGTCGGTCAGCTCAATGGTCTTGTTCCAAGACAGAGTGATGTTGACCAGAAGGGCCTTTGGGTACTTCTTCCATGATGTGGACTGCCAGAAGGTTGTGGGGTTGCGGCCCTCGATGTCAAACATCAGCCCTGGAGGGTGGGCAAGCTCCTCAGTGCTGGCATCACATTCATTGTTACACATGTAAGGATTCTCCTACATAAAGAGAGAGAGAGAAAGCAGAGGAAACAGAACAGTTGATCATTAGAAGAATTCAGTGCAAGTATTTTACACTCTTGTGTCGTTGGGAAAGTCTTTGGGGATTTCTGAAGCTACGATCTTTTCATAAAAGAGCTTATTATGCAAACACATGCCCTGTAGTTTGCATTCATACGTGAATATCTGAAACCACACAGCTTTATACTGCCCATTTATCTTTTAAGAATCGGCTCACAGCTCCTGTTAACTCGTCATTACAGCTCCTTTCTTTTGCATTGTAACACCGCGTAACTACAAATATCACGTCGTGTTGTTCGCCAACAAAAAATAAATGTCTTATTTCAGTTTCTTCACTATTTGCAAAAACCTTGGGTGTTGCTCTTTCCAGCTTTTTGATTTGATTCATTAACACAGTAAAGTCACACTTTCAAACATGCACCTAAATACAGCATCCCAGTCATTTTCAGGAATTGCATTCAGAGATACAGACACACGTATTTCTGTTTCTTTTGTGATTTTCAGAGTTCCTTCGCAAACTTTAAATTTATCAAGGCCCTCGCTTGAAAGAGGTCTTTCCAAAAACATTTGTCCGATTTACCACAAATCATTACCAGACTATGTTCTCTCTCCTCGCTCCCTGGGGGCTCGATCTAGCTGTCAGGGGGAGGAGGCACTCCTCCAAGAGGACCTTTCAAGTGCTACAAGCTCCAATTTATCAGGACAAGATAATCCACTACTTGATTAGGTGGGAGATGTCACCCTGTGCGTGCGTGTGTGTGTGTGTGTGTGTCGATGTGGTGAGGAAACAGGGAGAGAGCAGGCCTCTGATGTAAGACCGTCTAATGAAGCGGTGAGGCAGAGATCGAGTAAGTTAGAGGGAGAAACAGCTCCATTCGGCTAATAAGCGTTGCAAGATTTTCCTCGTCCTCCAAGGCAAGGTGACAATGAAACAGGGTTCTGTCAGGCCTTATGACTGTTGGAGGGCCCCATTAATATCCTGTCTGGACCATCCCCTGCAGGCTTCTCCCAGCGCCGGACGGCGGCGGCGGCCTGGAGGAGCAAGGAAGGAGGAAGGCTGGCAGTGGAAAATTCCACTTGGATTTTAGTACAGCATCCTATGGTGGGAGGTTAGGTGTGCCATTAACAGCAGCATCTGGTGCACCGCGTATCCACACACAGATGTGTAATAACTCATTGGCGACAGTTATGCATGCTTAAGGGGTGTGGGCAGTCTCGGGAAAAACACACTTGGCATGCAGGACGCTTGAGTGTGTTGTCAAGCATATTAACTGAACTACCATTAGTCAGCACATTACTTGATCAAAATAGACTAAGCTGAATGTTAAGACTTTTATATTTTGGGGAATTCTTTGCCTCAAAATGGGATTTTCAGTTATGCTGCACCGTGCTGTATTCTTACTAGGGGTGCTACAGGCTAGTTGATTAGTCGACTTCACTGCTGTGTCGTTTAGTCACTGGTCACGTGACAATAACAACATGGATGCCTCAGAGAAGACAGGTGAGGAGCCCAGTGGGTCATTGCAGCAAACTAGCAGCGGTTCATCAAGTGCATGGAAATACTTCACTAAAGATGAAGCCTACTACTACATTACTACTGCAATGCATCTGTAAAGGCTAACGCTAGCAGAGGAACGGTCCAAATCCTCCGGACAGCAGTCAGTTAACAACTTCACCAAACATCCTGCATTAACATAGAGAAGGAGGCTGCACATCAACAATTTGTTGGTGAATTTCATTTTCAAAGATATTAGACTTTTAGTATTTCACAGAAATACCACTAATCCCATCTAACATGCTGTGAAGTACCATTAAATGCTATTGATCGTGCCGAGTTGCAGCCTGTTATTATACAGGCTATACATAGCTGCGGCGCACAGTGTGTAGCACATGAGCTGTCTGTTCTCAGCATGTGTATGTATTCAGGTCAAGACTATACAGTAGATTTCATTGCTGCAGAGCATTACTTTCTACTGTGTTTTTATTAGTTATGTCATCAGCGACAAGCCGGTGTCGACTTGACTTTAAAGAAATCTGAAGTCGTGCAACAGTTAATTCTTACACCAAGCAATTATTCTAATTTCCAACGGCTCAAATAGAAAATTTCACTTAAAGGGACAGGTGACCCAATGGACCTCCCCTGGACTGTAGTGCCTTTTATCCATCTATCATCTTTGATGTTCATTTCAGGGTTTTGGAACTAGATGGTGCTTGAACACTTCTTCCTGTGATTCGATTGGTGGGTGTAATTAGGTGGACGTAAAATAGGTCCCACCATATTTGAGAGAGCGCTCACTGGAAGGTTTGTGGATTTTCTTGAGTCAACTGATTTCTTCTCAAAAAGTCTAATTTCAGACTGGTGAGTTTTTCAAATGCATTACCTTGCCGCTTTGAGCGCCAGACGAGGAGTGCAAAATGTTTATTATATTTGGGAAAAAAGGCAGAAATCTCTGCTGCCGGCACAAATCGGATAAATTGCTCCACAGGTCAGAGGAATTAAGCTTGATTTTAAGGTGAACTGTCCCTTTAAGTACAGAAATTTTTTTAAAAAAAGCACTTGTATTGTGAGTATGTAAAGCCATTTGTAAAATGTTTAAGGTGGAGCCAATTTCAGTTTCTTATTAAAAAGGACGTTAAACTTGAACAATTTATCAGCGTTGATATGCTCATTGGGTCTGCGTATAAACCCCTACGCTGCAGAATAGCAAGAAACCATAGCAGTGAGATAAATTAAGTGAAGTCGAAGTATAAAGCGCAGTAGCTGTTATGCATTAATGCTGCCGTCAGCCCACAGCATGCCAGTGTGAGTTTGATATGCACTACTTAACATTTCGAGTCCAAAAAGTTAAGCGGTAACCTATATATTTTAGCCTGTAGAGTAAACAGTTTGCATCATCCCTGAGGTCAAACTATTTGTTCCTTTATGTCTAAATGAGGCAGATCCAGTGGTCAGCCATTACTCCAGGGATGCAGACACAAACTGCCGTCCTCACTAGCACATCTCTGTAATCAGACAAAGATGTATCCCTATCGATCCCCGCGGCCGAGCAGCTAAAAATCTGCTGCGTGTAGCACCTGGCAGCTCTGGCCAGTGGTCCAGCGATCCCCCGGACACGCAGGTTAAAAACCTTTCATTACTGTCTCCTCCGCTTCTCGCCTAATGACAAAATACTGCCTTTATGAAGATCAATAACCTCACCGGTCTCCCCGAGAAGAAGGAGATAAAACGCTGAGTATACGGCCCCATGAAAATCAATAGCAGATTTCTGTGTTTTACTGTAGGGCACCGCTGAGGCCTCTGCTAGCAAATTAATGGTTTGGCACACATTAAAAGAATCGACAGCGCCCGGCACGACAACAGCGGCATTTCTGTAATTACAGAAGATGTTCCTATTAATCCCAGGGTGATGATAAGTGGCCAGGATGGGGGGGGCAGCGATCGCATATTACAAAAGCCAGCGCTGGGGCTGCCGGAGCTGACAGGTCACGCCAAATTGCCGCTAATAGAGATGCTGCCAACCCAACCCCCAAAAACACGCCGACTTAATGCGATTATTAGCATCGGGGTGCAGCTAGATATTGTGAGAGTGCAAGTGCGTGAGTGTGCAGGTGGGTGTTCACACACCAGAGCAGTATGTGGTTGTGGGTGGATTTCACAAATCATCAGGAAGCTGCTCTAAATTCATTTGGAGTAGTCCCCATTATTCTCAAACTGTTCAGGCTAATTTAACCAACTGACTAGAGGAATAAAATTCAGCAGTGCCGCGACGTGGTGGATAATGAATTAGACTAATCTCATTCAGCTGCACCCCACAGACCGGCATTATTTGCAGCGTTGAGGTCACTGGGAAGTGTTTTTCTCTTGTTGCGCCAGCCAAGCTCTTTAGACACGTTAGACGAGCCGCTAACAAACACATCACAGCACGAGGCAAATATCTGGTTTCTGTTCTTGTTAAAAGAGGTTATTTTTAAACAGCCTACTTGTTTAAATGACTGATTTTAGTTTAATAAAACCTGAAACGTTTAACCAGAACATTTTGCCTCCGTTTTCTTACATCTATGCCCATTTTCACAATTTTATGATTTATTGCTGGACTTAAATGAAATGAATAAATGCTGTACAATATCATAGAAAGCATCATGATGCATTGGGGCTCTACACCAACCAGGCATAACATTATGACCACCTCCCTAATATGGTGTAGGTCTCCCTTGTACCTCCAAAACAGTTGTGACTCATCAGAGAATGGACATGGGCCTTCTGAGGGCGTCCTGTGGCGTCTGGTAACATTGAATGTTGTTAGTGGGGGGGTTTTGAGGTGAGGGGCCTCTTTAGATCATCCCACAGATACTTGATCAGTTTGGGATCTAGTGAATTTGGAGGCCAGGTCAACACCTTGTGCTGTTCTTTACGTTTTTTGAGTTGTGTGTGTGTGTCAGGCTGCATCCTGCTGGGGATGGCTGCTGCCATCAAGGAGTGTCATTGCTATAGGGTGGGGGTGCCTGGTCTTGTCTAGGTGGGTGCTACATGTCTAAGTAACATCCACACCAATGAATGTCAGGTCCAAAAGTTTCCCAGCAGAACACTGAATTGTCACAAGACGGTCAATGGTAGTTACTTCTCCTGTCAGTGGTTTTAATGTTGTGGCCGATTCATTTTTCTCATTGGTTAATGTACTTGCACCAACAGTCAGGGACATGATGAGTATATTTAGGGATACATGCTCAAAAAGAAGAGAGGAGCAGTTAAGTTGCTGAGGTTTTGACCGTGTCCAGTTTTAAAATAAGATATGACCATGAGGGCTGACAGCCTTGGCCCGGCCACACAGTAACCACTGATGGAGGACGGGACTTGGGGGAATATAAATTTACTAACTGCAGACAAGCCATCTAGATAGATGGGCTCTCACCAATCAAACCAATGCGCCTGTGAGACAGATGTCTTGGACGTGGAAGCCAGACAGCAACACTGAATCCACACTCCATCTGCTTCCCACACTTTGTTTCTGGCTCTCAAAAATGATCTGTGTCTGAACATAAGAAAAATAAACACGTCTGTTTTTATCTTCTCTTTTTTAAAAAAGGAGGAGCTTCTTTAAGCTTGCCACAGGAAAAATGTGTTCTGGCTATTTTATACCTACAACACTCATAAGCTCATGTGAGTTCCTTCTAGAAAGTGCTGGAGCATGTCCTGGTTTGCATTTTGGACAAAAGAGCACCGACATCGAGATGCTTAAAATGAACACTGTTCCATTTTGATCTTTTACATGGTACTTAATGAGTTTTATTCATCTTAACTTATACCAAGAGGCAAACTGAAAATTAATTAAATTTTGAAACTGCTTTGTCAAACCAGTTAAACAAATGTTAGTGACACTGTTCGATCACTTTGAACTTCAGTGCCTCACTAAAGAAAATATATTAAACTTGTTCCATTATTAAATACTCAGTCTTCTGTATCTGTATCTCATTTCTCATGTCAGGGAAAGACACTAGTTTAGGCCATGGACTGTATATAAATATGGACAATGTGTTCCCACTTCCTTACTATTTTCCCGGGGCTATGGGCGGCGCCATCTTGTGAATTGGAGCCGGAGTCTGATCAGTACGATGGCCCCGGCCACTCTTCCTCCAGACTCACTCACATTTTCGTTTAATTAATTCTACGCTCTGCTCTACCTCCACCAGCTACAAGGAAATGTTGGATTATACACTATTTATTTATTTTTAAAATCTTTTTTTTTTTTTTTTTTTTACAACTCTCACGGTCCCACGGGACCGCTTTACGGAGCAGTTGGCATGGCAACTGGTGGTCCATCTTTACACAGTCTATGATTTAGACACACAGCACTGGAGCAGGCCGACCAACACCAATCAAACCAAAACACACATGTACGGTGCTCGTAACACAACAAAGAGACAAGGACGGATGGAGAGCAACTGCCTCAGGACTTTTGTTTTTGAAGAAACTATCCTCCTTCGCCTCTTATCTTTAACTGGTGTCAATAATAAAAGGTGCATTATTGGATTACTTATTAGACTACCATTTTTCAATCGATCCACGCAGTCCCTCCTGTCCAAGGACGTGTTTCACTGGACAAGACATTCATCCTGGACACATCCGCCAAACATTTAGATTGTGGTGCACTGTAAACCATGTCGCCACTGTTGGACTCATTGCATTTGTTGCTGCCTCGCTAGCAATCCAATGCTAAGGCTAGTCTGAAACTAGACGCTGTGCAGATTTAATAGCAAACCTCGAGTCGGCCGATTTCTAACTTTAGAATCTGGCCATC
Source organism: Chelon labrosus (assembly GCF_963514085.1). NCBI lineage: Eukaryota > Metazoa > Chordata > Actinopteri > Mugiliformes > Mugilidae > Chelon > Chelon labrosus. The sequence goes on along the minus strand of NC_140351.1, from coordinate 7,466,855 downwards.
GACCGGTGCGCTGGACATTTAGATAGATCCAGGGATCCGCAAGTCAGTGTGGTTGCATCGTCCAAGTTAAAGGTTCCAGTTCCCTTCAGTGCACAACAATTAATAACAATTAATGTGGCTTTCACTTTCACGCTGAATTTCTGTTTCAACTTTGCACCACGTGTATGAACCTGTTTTGGCATCAGCAGTGTCAAATTTTTTTTCCCCACCTCCAGCCCAGAAATGCATGCATAACACCTTTTTCTTGCATCAATCCATTTCTCTTCTGTTTCTACCTTCTTTCCTAAGCAAGGTGAGTGTGTATGTGTGTGTGTGCTTGTGTGTTAGACAGGAGGGGTTGGGGGTTAAAGCTATCCCTGCTGCATTAATGAGACCTTGTGTTCCACAATAGATTTCTTCACCCCGACCCAGGGGCTTGATTGAAGCAGAGCTCTCTCAATTTCAAAACCCTCTCTCTCTTTCTCTTTCTCTCTCTCTCTCTCTTTCTCTCTCTCTCCAGTCATGCCAACACCTTTACTGGAATCCCCCCCTCCCCCTCTCCTTTTCTCTCCCATGGTGATGGGTGGTGCAGACGGAAAGAGGAGCTTAACCTGGACGTGGAATGAATATTGGATGCCAGTGTGACAGATTACAGTGGTAATAGACACCCTGGCCAAATCCTCACAAGGATTACAATCATATTTTCAAATGGCTCAGGGTCAGCCGGAGGTCGTTCAGCCGGGCCGGTGGACAACAAGGCCAATCACAAACCCACGACGGGTTCTCTTGCGAGCTGTGTGTGAGATCAGGCATCGTTTTAGCATGTTCTTAAGACTCATTTAAGGTGCTGCAGTGGGACATAGACGCTGTAGCCAAGTCGGTGTAAGCCATTGGTCAGTCTGGCTCACTCTGTAAAAACACCACCCAAACGCTAGTTGGCGCTGTGTATTTTTTGCCAGTCGGGTTCATTTTTGTTTCTACTTCCTGCTTCATTTTCAGCAATGACGACTGAAACTTTCAGCGATATTTTGCAAAAGACGAGTCGTGCAAATGTTTGCATCTCCGAACGTCCTCAGTTAAACCTTTCCCCGATGTGTTCCATCTTTATTGATCCAAAACCATAAATTAGAAAATTGCAGAGATGGAGAAGCAGCCGGAAATGCTAAAGCGGAAACATGCTCCTTCCAAGCGGACCAATCACAGCTCTTGCGGTCTGGGGAGGTGCACATCAAACCGCTTATTAGTGCTGTCACTCCAACATAACATGATCCTTGGGTTTTTATCCTGGGCCAAAACAAAAGCAAGATCAATATACCTTTTGTCTTTTTTAATATGTAGCCAGCAGCTACACTGGAACCTGCCAAATGTATGTAGCTAAAAATAGTAATAGACGACTGGTGCACCAAGAGAACACACAGCTTGAAGTTAACTGCAGAGCACCAACAGATTTCTTTTATTTTTCTTCTGTAGCACCACTGTGGGGAAACCAACAGGCGATCTACAGCGTCGAGCCGCTCCGCTCAACTACCTTAAGCACCACAGTGTGGGCTGTCCAGTCAAGTGACGAGAGGTTATGAGGTGAGACGATGTGTAAACGTCCCCGCGTTGCGTTCGCCGTGATCGCTGGCAGCGATTTAGGAGATTCATGAGCCTTGAAACAATAGCAGGGGAAGCCTTCAGCGGGCAGCCTCTGCACATTCAGAGGACATAATAACAATTTTATATTCCATTATCTTTTATATGGCAACGCAGGCACCACCGGGCGCCACGGTGATACGGTTCGGAGGACAGGACGTTATCCCCTGCTTAAGAGATGGTATATTTGTGAGTGTGAGGTAAGTACGCCCATCAAGAGCTATACGGCTATACAGCCGAGGGTTGTCTGATGGATGTAAGTGTACCTTTAACACAGGCGGTTAACTTGACAGGTTAATGGTTCAGTGCAATGCAGAGGCACAGTGTTGTGGTGCCTTTAACTCTGAGTTAAGGAAACTTATTCACTCACTGGATCCGGCACGGTTTAAATGTTAATGGAGTGACACAGGAAATGATGTCTGGCAAGGTAAAAATAAATCTACTAACTACATACAGTAGAGAAGAGTATTCAGATGAATGAAAACATCCCTTTTGTTCTAAATAAGTTAATTAAAGCCAATATTTTCTTTATGAACTAGAACTTTAATCAGATTTTTTGAGATAACACTTATTGGCTGAAGTCTGAAGTTGAATAAGCTTGCTTGGCAAGTACGTTTCACCCATCCATGTTTACGTTACAGTGTTAAAGCTGACAGCGATGTGAATTTACACCAATCAGCCACAACATTAAAACCACCAACAGGGGAAGTAAATAAAATTGACCATCTTGTGACAATACAATGTTCTGCTGCACAAGGCCTAAAAATTCACTAGATCCCAAACTGATCAAGTATCTGTGGGATGATCCACAGAGGCCCCTCCCCTCAAAGGCCCCCCACTAACAACATCCTGTTGCCAGACACCACAGGACACCCTCAGAAGGCCCATGTCCATTCTCTGATGAGTCACAACTGTTTTGGAGGCACAAGGGAGACCTGCACAACATTAAGGAAGGTGGTCATAATGTTATGCATGATTGATGCCTCCTATAGTTGCATACAAACGACCCTGTTTGGGAACATCTAATCTACACCTTAATCTAGTTGTGTGCTAAAATGAAAAACAGAAAACCTACAACTCCAAAAGAAAAGCAAAAATGATTCCTTTTAACATTTCTTTTTAATTGGTTGTTTGGTCGTTTGTAGTTTAAAATACAAAACATATCTTCACGGGTGACCGCCGTAACATACCAGGAATGGATCACTGATATTTTGCATCGTTTCCATGACAAGTGCCATTCATCTTTTATTAAGATGGCATTTCTAAAGTGAGCCAATACACAAGGGCCTGATCGATCTGCTGACAACTGCAGCGCAACATCTCTCAATCAAACTGCCCCGTCAGATAAAATGAAGACACTATATATTAAGAGCCGAAAACAAGGCCGGCCTGCAGACATGATCACCCCTTATCTTTTAGCTGAGAAATCCCTCATGGGGTTGACATTATAGAGCTGAGGCTACATCACTCTCACTACCGCTCCACCCCCATCCCTTCACCGTTCCTTTCTGTCACGCCATCTCTCAGTCCGCTGATATTTTTAATGGTATAATAGCGCTACACATCCTACACAGGAGCCCTCCAGAGAGATATGGATCATTGTCACCTTGCCCCAGCTAAGAGCATAACCCCAGCTGCTCGGCTGACTCCCCGTGGAGACGAACCCCCAATCTGCCTGCAACAGCAAGCCTACCTTACAAATTAGAGGCGGATCATTTGCTGACCTGGTGCCAGAGGGGAAAACGGGAAGAACACAAAGGAATGTCTGAGCTATAACAAAGGTCAGGGGCGTCAATTATTGCTGGTATGGCAGAGCAACGCACGAGCCATTAGCACCACACTATCTTGCAAAACCACGTCACTGAGATGCAAGGCTGAATTATAGTGCAACATATAATTAATTGTTGCAAGATTCAAACTAAAAATAGGACAGATTTAGGTGAACCCCGCTTGTAGGTTAAATATAAACGCCCACTTCAGCACCTTGTGTGCACAATACGGCCGATTCAATTAACGGGCACCCTGAGAGAGGAAATAAAAACTCACGGAAGCACCGATGATATTCCACCGCTGCCGCTGACCCATTCCCCGATTAAGGCGTGCCGTGTGGGCTATAGCAGCTGCTTTATGCTGCAGGTTGCTAAGTTTTAAATACATTTCAGAGCGATGCTCCCCAGTGTTCTCCTGCTGTTTTGTTAAATCTGCCCTCGGAATGCGCTTGAAGGTACAGAAGGTGGCGGGGGACGTTGCCGTTTCATGAGAGTATTCTGTTATATTTAATCACTGTGTAATTGTGTAAAGATCAAGACAAACCAGAGTGTGTGCTTCAGGATTTATTTGTTGATATAATTTCAGATCAAACTCTGACCTGTTAGCATAAAATCATTAGGCTCAGGGTTAGGGCTAAGGGAGGTCAAGTCATTTTGAGTTAGTATTTCTTTTTTTCTGTGTCTGTTTGTGAACTCTCCTACAACGATGGTGGTCTCCACAACTTCTAGATGAAAAACCATAAAACTGTTTGCAGACATTCATGGCCCCCAGAAGATGAAGCCTAATTACTTTTGTCCCTTGACTTTCATCTAGTGGCTCCATTTCTTCACTCATCCGCTGAAATATCGGATTCTCCAAAACAGACACCGAATAGTCGTCACACATACAGACGCACAGTAGGAGTTGAACGACTTTGGAGTTTTCATCGAGTCGACGTCGACTACTCGATGACGTCACACATAAAAACACAGTAGAAAGTAAAGCTGTGCAAGAATGAAATCAATATTTTTGATCTGAATACATATAGAAGTGTTTCACACAAAAGAAGCTTAGGAGGTTTTTCTGCAAGGTAATTGAAGCTTGAACACGGGCTACTGTCGGCCGTGGCCCATGGGCCATCATCCTGGATGATCAGGAATTGTGAAGCCAGTGTGACAATCTCTACAGGACAATAAGCACTGGAGATGAAAGTGACATTGATGGCAAGTTTTTGACCTCCACAGCCAGCTCCTTTCTAAGCTTGCCTTCTGATGACACGACTGCTCTTGAGCTCCTCACTCCACACATCCAAAAAAAACATTTTGGAGGAACTCCATCCGGAACAGGATTGCCTCACTGGTCTTGCAATAATCAGCAGCAGCCGTGAGATGGACAAGCGGCTGTCCTACGAGTACAAAAAGCCAGGAAGCAGACATATAATACATAGGGTTAGGAATCTCTTCATCGTCGTTTGAAACTAGGGGCCCCCAAACAGCGTCTTTCTTAGGGCCCCCACAAAGCCAGAATCGGCCCTGCCCATGGCAGCACCACTTTACAGCAAGAGAGTAAACTAAACACCACAACAGAACATAAACACATGAGCTTATCAATATTGTGCGCTGCAGCCTAGAGCCTACATAAATAGGCACCATCAATAGCATGTAATAGTACTTCACAGCGTGTTGTAAGATAATAGGGTACAACCCCCTAACACAGAGATATTCACGGTTCCCAGATGGAGGATGGATACTACTTTCTTATATCCTCTGGTTAATTTCCTTCCTGGTTAGAAGTGAAAATGGCTCAACTGAAAAATGTGATTGAATGAACTGTCAAGAACTTGGGTACAGGTATTCTTAATTTTCCTTCTTGCACCATCAAATTATCTCGTACTTTATGTTTTGTGATTGTGTGGTAACAGATTTACCACTGAGAGGCCACAGAATGTTATCAGTAAGTGAATATACAGGGAGTCCTGATGAAGAAAAACTAATTTAGGATAGTCTTTTTTTATGTGGGTACAGAGACTTTAAGAAAAAACTGTTTTCAGCCATTTGATTTCCCTGTAAACGGCTGCTTTGACCTTCTGGTCACTACAGAGATTGTTCTTTGGACAGACGCCACAGTTTTCCGTTTCTTTTACTGGAAGACCATGTAAATATATAGAAGAATGCCGTTAGGACAAATTGTAGAAAAATTGCTTCACATCTGGCCTGTTGCCGTTGAAGAATAAGCGGAGCAGCGTCACATAATTTTTGCTCTCAGAGCTCTTTTACATTATTACATCTCCCTCTCGGTGATGCCTTTTCAATCAGGCTCCAGCCGCCAAGCTTCGCCCCTTATTAGAGTCTCTACAAACTGCCAAGAGGACGTCAGGAATCTATTTCCGTTAATGAGAACTTCTGTGACTCGGTCAGCCACCGGCCAGAGCAGGGGGTAAATTTAGAACCTTATAATCATCTCAAAAGGGGTCTGAGAATATTCGAAGGCGGTAAATAAATGAAATGATAATCATAATAATCAGTCGCCAGAAGATTTCCGTGTTCTTTCCTCGTGCATTTGAGGTCTCTCATTTTATTCATTTCTTGTCATCATGCCTTTCAAAGTCTGAGCTTTTAAAAGGATGATTAAAATCAATAGTGTGGTAAAGCACAGCGCTCCCAGTGTGGATATTTAACTGTGCAGAGCGTAGTTGGGATGCAGCTCCAGGCCTCTCTGTCAGATCACTGAAGGTCTATTTAGTCATTCTACAGGGAGACTTTCTTCTTTTTCATTTTGCCTTTATTCTTCTTTCTCTGTCTGCTTCCCTCCTCGCCATTTTTTTTCCCCCTCTCTCTTCTTCCTCTTCTTCTTCTTACCACTGAATATGAGAAAATGATTGGCAGATGACTCCTGGGAAAAAAAGAGCTCAGGCCTTTTCCCTCTCTCACAGCTCACAGGATCACGACACTCAAAACGCACTGACAGGCAAAGTGGGTGCACACACACACACACACATAAATATTCTTTTCAAAGGCAAGTCACACAGTCACACAACACACATGAATGACGGAAAAATAAGGACACACACAGGAATTCACTTGGCAGTATCCCTATGATCTTTGTCACCGTAGTATATTTACAAAAAAAATGTAAGGAAGCCTTAAATTTCACATTTAACATTTAAAATAACACAGTATTATGATCAGAGGACGACTATTCCCTTTGGCAATAACCGCTCTTAACATTTTTTTGTGAATGTGGTGTCATTGCCGTAAGCTGCAAAAAAACACGTCCATGCAAAAATTTGCAGTTCTCCGTCATCATACATAATAAAAATAAAGTTAAAAGAACTCCTTAGCGCCACGAGCAGCAATGCAAGAAGACTCACTTCATATGTCAACCCTCTGAAGTCTCTTCCTCTTCACCTGTCATGCAAAAAAATAAATAAGGCAGCAGTCCGTAAACTAAAAAAGGAGATTCTAATAGCCTGCAACAATGACTCTCGAGTGGATCCACTTGATTCCACAACAATAAGTTCGAGCATTTTCCGCCACTGTAATCACAACCCACGAAAGGAAGTCAAGGGTGCTCTGCCAGCTGATTGTCTCCGAGCTCCTGATGAGCCGCCATTATTAAAGATGAGAGAGAAGCCTTGGTGGATGGGTAAGAAGAAGAAGAAGAAAAAAAATAAATAAAGGAAAGAAAACAGAAAAGGAAATCAAAAACTTTAACAGGGCCAGAGGGAAATACTACACTAATCAACTCCACTCTGCAGAAATTATAGATGAATTAAGCTCTCTACTAGTGATTAATTAAACCAAGAGATTCCAACTAATGAGACCACACAGAGCAGTGTGTGTGTGCGTGTGTGTGTGTGTGTGTGTGTGTGTGTGTGTTGAAGGGTGGCCTGTGAAATGTCTACATGCCTTTCCGGCTGCAACACAGTTTAAAGCAGGATCACACGCACGCTTCCCGCGCTCATTACGAAGTCAACAACTATGCTTAAACTGGCCGAAACAAAAAGATGCATCTGCATGAAGTCTTTGGTCTTAGGAGAGGAGAGAATGATTAATTCTGCATCGTCACATCAAATACTTTTAACGTTTTCTTACTTAGAAGCAGGTGTTTTGGCGATGAAAGGAGCCGGACGGCCTTGCAGTCTGCCACGGAGGGCAGGGGAGCATAAAGGAGGATGTACAGTATCTTTATGTATTTTTGTGCGGTGGCTTTTTATGCTCATTTTATTTCATGTTTTCTAAACCTGCATTATGAATACTGATGAAACCGCCCGGCCGCATCCTGGATGTGGTCATATTGCAAGAAATAAAAGGAAGTCCATAAGGTAGTTTCTTCTTCTCTCCATCGAGTCACAGTATCAGTGAGGTACATGATCGGTGTTGTTTTAACCTCATGACTCCATGTTGTGTAACAGGTTTACAATCATTTAGTAAAAGCTGATAGATATTTCAACAAAATGCATTGTTTGAAACGTACAAGTGCGAGCGTAAGCAGCTTCTCTGCTAATGAGATGCGACCCTGATGATTGGCAGCCTTCCAGGGTGAGAATCAGACCGAGTTAGAGCTGATTGGGAGACTTCAGACGAGTCCACGCTCTTGACAGACACTTGAATGTCTTATTCAAGTGTTTTTTCTATAGTGAGTGACTCTGCGGAATCGAAAGTCACTGATTTACACCATTTCAGAGCACAAAGTCCTGCTGTAAACTCAATAGAAACATGAAGAATTCACATTTTAGGAATTCTCCAGTCGTCCTGGGAATACATATACAGGAGCACTTTTCTCCTAATATACATACATAACTTCTTAACCGTCTTCTGAAGAGTGCACACTATGATCTAGGACACAGAATAGAGTAATATCCCCTTGTTACTTCTCTCCTTGTTTGTGAAGGTGGTAGAAATAGGTTTTTGTGTGGACTGGGTTTTATTACACGAAAGAACAGTGCTGACTGCAGGATCCCAATGTCCTATTTTGGCGCTCGACTATTTATGAACTTTTGTGAAGATATGCACCATCAAAAGTGATTTTTTTTTTTTGTCTTTTGCAACCACACAGAGGTTTCACCTTACATTTTCAAAGCAAGGTTGGCTCCTCATGATTTTGTTGGCGCTTGGAAGCAAAATTCCAACATGTACAATGTGCCATCAAGAGCCATGCGTGCATTTGCAAACAGGCCATAAACTTGGTACAAGTGAAGAGGGAGTGGTTAATAAATGTGGTAAAATGCAACTCGATAACACCCAGGGATCTCATGCATGTGTGCAATTACTTCCATGCACAGATCTGATTTATTGTAAATCCATCCAATACATGTACACCACTACAACCGGTGTAATCACAGGCAAACAATTTCCTAAATTACACGATCCCCTGTGCTACCGTCAACCATGTTAAATCTTGTTTTCACATAATGAAATTCTGCCATTAATGTCTATTGTTTCTCTTGCAGTGCTTCACTGAACACCTGTAGCTCTATATAAAAGATTAAGAGGATCCGTTAATGATATTCAGTTGTAATAAAAGCTGTTATATACCGTATTGGTGCCATTATTTTTCTGATTTAACTAAAACATGCATATTTCGTTGTCAATTTGTGATTTGTGGCCAATTAATTTATTACTTATCCCCATGTAATATCTTTAAAGACCGTGAAAAGGTAAAGAACTCATAGTATATTTTCTCAGCCAATAAGCATCTATGGTGTTCTGGTTGTCTTTCTGTATGTAAATGTACCTTTGTCTGCATATGTCCACGTTTTCTGTACCGAGTCCTGCAGAATCCAGGCTTTTCTTGTACGAAAGCACAGAATCTGCTTCCTGTTTTTTTAATGCACTGTCCAGAATCAAGCCTCAAGCCTCCCCCGGCCCACAGGTATTACAAAAAAAAAAAAAGAAGAACTGGATAAAAAAATTATTGCGAAGCCTTCCGGGACTCGTTCTCCTCAGAGCCCTGAGGTCAGCCGGCTGATCCGGGATCTGCTGATTTTGGATTTGGTTCTTGTGAGAATTGGATTAGAGGAGCTGAATTAAATTATTGAACATGACTGCACGCTCCTGTGTTCATTAGCTGGCATATATATATATATCGATACTGGAAACCATTCTGCCCTGAGAATGGACGATAAACCTGATCTGATTATTCTCTCCTGAATAAAGTGTTGTTTTTAAAAGTAATGGGTCAGGGAATGATAAAGAATATTGATGAACATGCTCTCAAGTTGAAACGCTGAATAAACCTTACATACGTAGGTCTGTTAGTTCCCCCGCCTGCAAAATTTCTGCAGTAGAAAGTTGGTCCGGAGTCGCTCTGTTGGGAACTGATTATGCTTCAGGGCAGATCTGCCAGACGGCTTTATGAGTGATGGACGGATGAGTAACAGCAACAAAGTGATGCAAGTCATCTTTAACGCCACTGAGTTGAATTTGTTTACAACAAAATGGTTCTGATTGGTTGTAGGACTATCCTTTTGCATGTGGAGGTATTTTACTCTCTCTGTTGGTTGAATTGAGACCCACAATGACTCATTCTGCAAAAAAATTAAATAAATTCACTCCAGTACATACGGTCTTTTATGCCACAACTCCATTTCCCACAATCTGGTGATGCTTGCAGACAATATTTCTAAACACCATGGTTACTTAATTCCCAGACACTAAATCCAGCCTCACTGTATTAACACTCAAGGTGCTTTTTCGGTTTATTCTCATTCTTGGCTTCCTGCTCAGGTATTCTGTACCTCACCCGCATCCGCACATCCCGGGCCAAGGCTAGACTTTTTTTTTTTTTTTCCCTGTTGCCTGACAACAATAATAATATATAGTGAAGCTACGGTGCAGTGCCTGTGTTTTCAGCCCAAACAATATCTCAAAACCCTCCTCGCTAAGCAGAAAAAGCTCTCGCACTTACTCTTGTTACGTGCCTCTCCCCGTCTCCCCTCTACCACCTCTGCTTTTACTTCCCCTCTCTGAAAGTTGATTTCATCTGACGTGACAGAGTTGTGGAAGCCATGGGCGGAGGTGTTACAAATGCTCTGTCACGATGCTAAACATGGCAGGAAGCGAGCGCCTCGACAGCTCACGGATGCAGCTTGGGAAAGCGCCGACGAGGCTCTGCCTTGCCACCGCCTGTTTGACTTCAGCCTTTATCTCTCATTTCAACCGCACCGGCAAACGGCTCCGTGCCTACTCTGTTCAGCTGGCCTAGTTTTGATACTGGCGAGGGAGAACGTGCTGGCGGGGAAGCGGTGGCAAGGAAGAAGGCGAGGAAACGCGAGAGATGGATGCCGAGGGGGGAAAAATTCCTGCTTCAAATGATGCGGGGAAAAAAAGTAAACACAGTTCACGATTAGGCTGAACAGCACATTCGTGTGTTTGACATAAAACTGACTGAAACAGCATCGACAAACGAGATACATTATCAGAAACACTGGACAAATCAAATAACGGTATCCTTCTTGACGCCAGTATTGACAATGTCATTACCACTGAAACTGGCATTTAATTTCAGCGTAAATAAAGTATCCATGGAACGGTGTAAGAAAAGAAATAATGCGTATCACTGAGGAATATCAAACTTCCCCCTTTCCTCTGACTCAACAGTATTGACGGGGAGCGAGGGCTGGCTGTAATTCAGTCTTCCTTATAGATTTATTATCTCTGGCATTATCAGCCCACTGTCTTCTTTTGATCTGTGTGTGTGTATTCGGATCAACTTAGATTCAAAGTTCGGAGGCGACGATGTTTCAGCTCCTGTTAACAAACCGGTAACCACTAAGAAAGTTAGCAAGATGGATAAAGCTGAGTTTAAACGATAAGGTTTGGTTTGCATCATGTTTGGATGAATGCCCTTTCGCTCCTTTATATGGTCCGCAGTCATCTCAAAAGAACATCTGGAGGAAAGTAAAAGAAGAAAGAAAATCTAGCTGGAAATTAGGGTGGTTTCTTTGCATGTTTGGGAAACTTTAAGATGTGATCACCTTTAAAGATCTAGTACCAGAAGGATCACCTGCTGTCTGTGGCAAATGGCCATGAAGAACAGGAGAACATAGTCTTCAGAGTACCGGAAGGAGCAGCTTTAATGTGTATCAAACATACACCGATCAGCCACAACATTAAAACCGCTGACAGGAGAAGTAAATAACATTTAAACCATCTTATGACAACTCAATGTTCTGCTGGGAAACATTTGGACCTGGTATTCATTCAAGTGGATGCTACTTAGACATGTAGCACCCACCTAGACCAGACCAGGCACCCCCACCCCATAGAGGTGACACTCCTTGATGGCAGCAGCCATCCCCAGCAGGATGCAGCCTGACACAGGCACACACACAAAAATGGTTTAGGAACAACTCAAAAAACATGAAGAACAGCACAAGGTGTTGACCTGGCCTCTAAATTCACTAGATCCCAAACTGATCAAGTATCTGTGGGATGATCCATAAAGGGCCCCCCCCCCCTCCCCACCTAACAACATTCTGTAGCCAGACACCACAGGACACCCTCAGAAGACCCATGTCCATTCTCTGATGAGTCACAACTGTTTTGGAGGTACAAGGGAGACCTACACAGTATTAGGAAGGTAGTCATAATGTTATGCCTGATACTTCCATTTCTATTGTCCGACAGAGGACACTCAGGCAACAGTTCATCTGTGTTTATCTCTGAGAAATGACTATGAATTTGTAGGAGCTTCCTTAAAATCAAACTAAAACAGTAACTGCACGCTCGAATTAGCTCATAAGGGCGTCAGCAAATGTTATTCAGTGTGTTATGACACCTTTATTGAGAGGACGCCTGCAGCCAGTTTAGAAAATATTCTCAATTTGTGTGTTGGCAAATAAATCCCGGGTCCCCAGTTGTCAACACCAGCAAAAGTGGAACCCAGAATCAGTTTTTAGCACTTAGTCTAACAAATGAGCTAAACAGACAATCATCGGCAATTCACTAAAACTGTCGGGTTGTAATATTCCTCTAATCCACAAAATTACGCCCCAGCACACGAGGCTGCTCGCACCGCCGAGCACAATGAAAGCTGCCGCGTGTCGCTGGCTCTACGCCGATTGTGTGTGTCCGCCCGCAGTTCCAGGCTGAAACCCTCGGAGAGAGAGCGTGTTGGCAGCGGCGCAGAAAAACGGCCTTGCCAAACCTCCTCCCAGTTTTAACTTCTTAATGGGAATATGGCAGCCAACGCGAATTAATAAACCTCATAAATATCAAGAAACCCTCGAAAATAAGCTGCGGGGCATAAAGAGGCCGTCAAGTAGGAGACAATGGAGGTTGTTAGTGAAGTTCTAGTGGTGTCTTTTAATAGACACCAGCCCTACATATGGCGATGCCTGGTCTGACAAGTTGTTTTCTAATGTGCAATTATTATGCTGTGTTCGAGTGCTGGCAGGACAGTTAAACATCCTAGATTTACAAGCTGCGAAAACAGCTCTTCTTTTATGCACTATTTTGTCCAACAAGGAAAGCTTCAAGGCAGAGTGAACACACAGTAAACACACAAACCATTAGAGAGGCTGAAGCTTTGCAAGCTAAACAATAGCTGAGGTTTGGATTCTGACGTTTCTGGCAGGAGGACACTTGGTCCGGTTTATATTCCAAGATTTCCTCCCTCATTTATACCCTCCATCTGATCTTGTTTTATGGCTTTTCTGACTGGGAGATGAGAATCTCTAGGTCGGCGTTGAATGCCGCCGTGTACATTCAATGTAAAGTCAAGGCTGTGGCGTTCAGTGAGAGTTCTGGATTTTGTGAGCGATGTGCAACCACAAAAGAAGCCCCGTTGTTACCTTAATCTCAACGAGCCTGTAATGTAAGCGGCGGTAATGCTTGCTTTAGCATGCGTTTGTCAGTGGAAAGATCAAGATCACATTTTGTCGCTGCTTTTTTAGCCTGTGCAGTAAATTATACCCCAAAACAAGCCCAATTAAACACAAAGGGTATGGATTCCTAACACTGGTTAATGGATAGCGTGCCACTATAAACAGCCAAAGCTACATCATTTCCAAATTCCCAAAAAATAAAGATAAATAGCTCTTAAGGACTATTAATTATCATTGAACGAGGTTGGAGAGATGACCTGAATGGACAGGGAGCCTTAGCTTTTCCAAAAAGAGGTGGTGTTCACATCCGAATTCATTCTGAGGCACAAGCACACAACCTTTTTATCAATGTGAAGTAAACAAGAGACAGATAAAAGATAGCAAAGAGACCAAAATACTACGACTTCGCGCACGCCGTTACCGTAGGCGAGCAGTTGCGCACGGCGTGTGCACCGGCGGGCTTTATTTAGACGTAGCGTGAGGCCGCGGCACGTAAATACAGCAGGAGCTCTGTGAAATCAGCTAAAATAAATTAAAACTGTGTAAAAATCAAAGAGTTCGGTAGAACGACAAAACTCTGAAGACAAATGCTGCAGAGGAAGAGAGAGAGAGAGAGAGAGAGAGACGATCGGGAGCGCCACTGAGAAAACCTGGTGTTTTTACCTAAACCTGCCGCTCCTCGCAGCGGGATCTCTTCATCAGGGGAGGAGGAGGAAGGGTGTGATCGGCAGCCAGGCTGGTTCTCAATAATTCAGGCTGGTCTGCTCCTCACCTCAGCCTGTTTCACACAAACCACCTCACTTCCAAATCTAGTATCGTACCATCAAGACAGACTGTATATGTGCACTCTGTATATACATTTTGCTGTCACTAGCACCTGTGCATACGTGCAGGGATGTATGCAACATGCAAATTCCCGGGTCGTGGTTGCCGTTTCACCTACTGCAGGTTAAGATTTGGGATAATCAGGAAGGGGAATGAAAAAAAGGGCTGGCACGCCTCAGTCTTCCAGCTCTGTCAGACGATTAAATATTATTGTTTGTTGGTTTCAGAACATTAGGTGATTACTCCACAGGCTCCACTTACGCTGTGTTTTATGGCCAACAATAAGCCTAAATCATTGCCATAACTCTGCTCTAATTTAACGTAATGATCGTTTTGCTGTTTTACATGCAGCCGAGGTCTGCAAGCATTCCGAGGCTGATGAAACGTCGACGCGACGTGCATCAGCTACTCCGACGGCTCAACTTAGTTCACACTACTTTACAGGTTTATTTTGAAAACCCCCGAATGCAGAACTACACCTGCCTTATTGGCGTAAATCAAATCAAGATCACAAATCAGGTGTTGTATGTTTCATTAAGCTGTAATCAAATCAGAAATAAAACGTAGAGGTTGCTGAAGACATGAAGTTCTAGTCAGCAACTAACTGTTGTGTTTGCGAATGACAAAGCTTCACCGTTTCTATAATGAACCAGATTAACGCACACAGAGCTGCAGTCAGTTTGCACCATGTACAGACGACATTAAGCCTCGTCAGTATCTACCAGACAAATCCAAACTGAACCACTCGGAGATTCGGTAATTGTGGCAGCAAACTGCAGCAAATGTCAAATCAAACCGCCTGTCAATTTCCAGCAACGCGAACACAACCCGCTGCATGCCTGGCTGCATTCCCTGAGGGTGCATTCTTCCTTTTTTTTTTTTTTTTTTTTTTCCAGAAGAGGAAAAACAAAGACCACTGCAAGAATATCCACTCGCTAATTTGAAAAGCAAACTAAACAGCGAACACGGCCGACTTGATGACAGCTGTCAGCGTGACAAGAGGTATTATCAGGTGGGATTTGGATTGTTATGCTGGAGGCAGCCAGGCGGTGTCCAGCAGGGATTTGATGGTGTGTGTGTGTCTGTATGAATGTTTAGTGACTGTCACTCAATCATATATCATACTTCTACCAAAGCTTTATGTAAAAGTTTCTGTGCTGAATATTCATAATGTTATCCTTCAAAAAAAAAAAAAAGAGTAAGGAATTCAAGATTTATGCCACAAGCGGTTATATAACAAAGGTAAATGCAAGGTTGCTGTACAGTGGCTAAAAACAGAGCTAGTTCAATATTCATATGAACCGTAACTGCTTCAGGGAGCAACCATGGTGGTTAGAGAAGAGCAATTGGGTTCGTTAAGATTAGACGAATGCTTTACGTTTGACGTGTTAGATCATAAGGGAAACAATGGGGGTCCTCCACCTGAAGCAATGATATTTTTATCTAATTTTGTAGTTTCTGCTCAGCCCACAATTAAGAAACATAGTTTTTTAAGTGGAGCCGACAGTCAGCACAATGTATCCTAGCAGCATTAAATGTACCGTGTTCGCTTGCTAGACGCAGGGAACAGTGGGGGTTCCATCCGAGTCAGCTATCCAACAGCCACGCTGTCAGAAAAACGACCAGAACAGGATCTAACGAGGATATCTCCGGGAAAAAAAACTAATTCGAAGCTTGTCCTGAAGGTCCTTCATGCCTCCGACATGAAGTTGCAGTATCACCACTCTCAACTAACAGCACAGCAGAACATTTCTCAAATCTGTCAGGGGACTTAAAGCTGAGCCAAAGTGTGATCATCCTATTTGTCAGCGGTCTCATAATGCACATCCTCAACTACAAGCGCCGGTGCACAGGAGGTCAGACGGGACCATCAAACGAGTTTTTCCCCCCCAATTATTTTTCGCACCACTGTTGTAGATGCTATGGAACAAAACTGATAAGAATCTGAATTTTACTATGCTTTACCGTGCTGTTTTCCCGTTGTCTTGTCAGTATTAATCAACAAACTTGCCAGTTTCTTTAATTCAGCCTCCCATAGTTGGGACAGCGATCAGACTTTAAAAGTGGGGATTTTGGGGAAGACAGGGATATGTTCTTTTCCTCTAACCCCAGTGGAAATTACACCCTTGAATACACAAGAAGAAGTAAGGTCCATCAGCTGAACAACAAGAGACAACAGTCCAACCATGTAGACAAAGACAATGAAAAACAGACAAGATGGTGATAAATTACATAAACAGCGCATTCCTTGTTAGCAAACCAGGCTTTCTGTTCAATTAGCACTATATTAATAATCAGAACAATGGTCCAATCAGAGTAATGATGTCTACTCGGTTGGAACGGACTGGTCCGATCAGCTGGGCTCTTCAACAGGCTTGAGAGGGGCAGTGTATGTGAACTCTTGATCCGATGGTTTCTCTTTGGGTGGAATAAACACATTCTTTCTGCATGTGTGCAGCCACATTGGGTAAAGATCAGGTGATGACCCTCATGGGTTTCCAGGAAGGACAGAAACATGAAGGCAGCAAAACAACTAATTGCTCAAACAAGAGTTTGAGAAGATGAACAAAGCCTGAATCGATGAGGGAGACGGCACTGAAAACATGGCTCTGTCTCAAGTCCATCTTCTTCTGTTGTATGAATTCAGATTTGTCAATAAAATAGTTGGGGGGGAAAAAAAAAATTGTATTTCTGAAAGATTCAAGGCTCTACTGAGGAACTGCTTTGTCAAAAGGTTCTGTCCTTGTTGTATTGATGTTTTGGGGCCAGTAAACATATTTATCCATCTATACATATTGTATTAAATCACTGTATTTAGTGACCACGCAAACAAAATGATTGGGTAAAAGTTGAACTCTCTAGAGGGAATGATTTCATCCTTTTGCTCAACAATATAAGAAGCTGCCTTACCACTGCGGGGCTGAATTATCACAGTTCTGCACTCTTGAAACAAGCTAAAAATTCACCCTAACAAGGGTAAGCACCGGTGAGGCAAAAGCCTGCGAGAACCATCAGCCATATGCCAGCCTCCACCTACACTTCCCAGCAGGCACTGCCCTCTTGTTGCAGACCTGTTTGCCGGCTGCTGCCAACATTTCACTGGCAGAAGTCTTCTGCAAGGCATGCATCCAGTCAGCACAACAGTCTAACACCTTTACTTCAGTGGTCCTTTTATTTCACTAGGCGCGCTGATCTGATATAATGGGAGATTAAACAGCATCTCTCATGTAATTGTCCTTTAATGATATGAAGTGCTTAAGATTACAGTGCTTTCATTGTCAAAACAATTAGACCTGCCTATTCCATTATAATATTCCTAATCACCAAGGGAGACCGTCCTCCATGGACGCTTTAACAACGCTTTCTCCTCTCAAGTGCTTTGACATTGCTAATTCAAATGGGTTCTAACAGTGAGCACGTAGGCTACAGCATTTAAATTCAATACGGTGCTCTGCAAGCATTGTCACATTAGAAATAGAGCAGCCCTACAACTTCCAACAAAGAAGATTCAGAGGTGAAATCCAGTAGGCTGGCACAGCGAGCGGCTTACACTGTGTTCTTATCTCTTGGCAGAGCAAAGCCGAGTCGCTCGGTGCCACATGGCACCCGGATACACAGTCGCACACAACAACAAACGCACAGACACACGTTGGCTTTCCCACAAAACACTTCCGCAGGTTCAAAAGAGTCAGCGGCAGTGAATAAGGGGCTCGAGCCAGGTTTTGCTCCGTTGTATCATTAACATGAAAATAAAACCTGGAGATATCGGATCTCAGTTCAGATGTGTGACTTTTTTGTAAAGATAATTTTGGTGAAGTAGTTTTTTTTTAAATGCATTAAAAGGGAACAACCTGGACCTTATTTCTATTTCTATGGTTCGTCCACAACCTCAGAATCGGAAAAATATTCAGCCATGTTGCAAAAACTAGCAGTAGCAAATTACAGGTAAACAAGCCGGCCGTCGCAGGTGCAGGCAGCGCTAATAGATGACATCGGAAGACATCTAGATCAGAAGACATCATCTGGCGTCTGTAGGTCAATCTACAGACCCCAGATGATGATGATGATAACAGGCAACTCTGGACTCAACGGAGAATAGCACTAGCATACGATAATAAAATATTGGTGAAATGAACGAGTTTCGTGGCACATAATGCGTTATTTAGAGGCTGCGTTTCGGTGCCCCATTCACTCCCACTATATGGATATACGCTAATCTAATTATCTCCTGAACCAATACAAATTACACAAAAGTTATATGGGTGAGTAAACGATCGTATTCTATGTCAGAAATAAGGTCCAGGTTGTAAAAAACAGTAGTTCCCCTTTAAGTTTTCTAGAGGTGCTGCTGGCTGTAGCTCTCCTTCCCAGATCTGACTCAAGTTTGCTGGTAAACAACCAACAGCTATAATATACTATACACTTATATTTTGCTACCCAGAACCACAGCAGCAAAATGTTGGGAACTGGTGTTTCATACCCTGCACTATCACCAAAATTCAATAGGACAAGGTGTTTTAATGATAAATAGCAAGTTGATAGACGTCTGGTGCATAATATTTGCTTATACTTTATTTGAAAAGCAAAGAACGCCTCGCCTTGCACTGGGCTACAGAACCCAACCAAGCCAAGCGTGGATCGTAAGGCTAGCAGCTCTGCAAAGCTATATGCTAATGACTACCTGTGCTAACCTTGGTAAGCTATTCTAAGCTATTCATTCAGTATTTTGGCCAAAAAACAAAGCGTGTGACCAACAAACATACATGACGAGAAGTTATGCATTATTTACAATAACTGTTTGGCGAGGTGGCACCAGATTTCGAAGTGATCCATCTCGTTGTGGTTGAAACAATGAACTCAAACCAAAAACCTAAAAATCTGATGGTGATGCTTGTGGAAATCATGATAAATGTTTCTTCATAGTTTCATAGCAATCCATCCAGGCAGGCAGGCTGAGATTGCCATTGGCTAAAAATCAAGAAGACATTATTTAAAACTCTGAAGGATTACTCTCTCTAAGCTGTTTTTTTCAGAAAGGCAGTAAGTATTAGACTTTTGGCCCTAAATGCTGCAACATTTTTAGTTAAAAATGATCCCAGATCTTATCGAGATTTTCTGTCGACCTTCTGCATTTAAGAGGGAAACAAATGCCTTTATTATTGTGTTAACTATAGCTTTCAACAGTAACAACGCCACGCTCACCTTTCACAGAGGCTCCAAGTGTTAATCAGTCAGACAGGCAGCTGAGAGGTAGTGGCAGGGCTGAACGGGTTCCAACCCTCAATTGCACACCAGAGGGAGAATTAAGAGGAGGAGGGGGGAGAGTACATTAGGGGAGCTAATTAGGATTATTAGCAGGACGTATTTTATTCAGCTGGGACTAAAACAAATTGCTCAGTCGTTGCTGAGCAAAATTGAAAATGAGCGCAGAATTACTGACGGTGGCTTTTGAAAGAAGAGTGAGAGCACTTTGGCTGCGTGTTGTGTGCACGTACATGTCTGACATGGTGGGATTCTTTGACATGAAATAGACCTAATGTGGTCTTCTCAGGATTATCACAGTTCTACACCGATCAGGCATAACATTATGACCACCTTCCTAATATTGTGTGGGTCTCCCTTGTGCCTTCAAAACAGTTGTGACTCATCAAAGAATGGACATGGGCCTTCTGAGGGTGTTGTTAGTGGGGGGCCTTTGGGTCCTATGGGTTGAGAGGAGGGGCCTCTGTGGATCATCCCACAGATACTTGATCAGTTTGAGATCTAGTGAATTTGGAGGCCAGGTCAGGGACCTTGTGCTGTTTTTCATGTTTTTATGAGTTGTTCCTAAAGCGTTTTTGTGTGTGTGCCTGTGTCAGGGTGCATCCTGCTGGGGATGGCTGCTGCCATCAAGGAGTGTCATTGCTGTGAGGTGGGGGTGCCTGGTCTGGTCTAGGTGGGTGCTACATGTCTAAGTAACATCCACACGAATGAATGCCAGGTCCAAAAGTTTCCCAGCAGAACATTGAATTGTCACAAGATGGTTAAAGTTATTTACTTCTAGTGTCAGTGGTTTTAATGTTGTGGCTGATCGGTGTATGTAGTAACTGTATTCAAGCTACATGCTGACATATTTAAAGGAGCCGTTTGATTTTGGTAATATGCATATTTGCCAAAATAGATGAAAATTCTATATGAATTAAACTTAACAGCATAGAAACAGCTCTTTCCAGACCTGATGCTAAGCTAAGCTAATAGTGGGTGGCTGTAGATTTTCTAAATTTACAGATATGAGATTGGTGTCCATCTTCTCTTCTCTGCAATACAATGAATAAGTGATTAAGTCACCACACTTTGATAAGTTATATGCTATTGTCCCTTGGCTCAGACAGTTGGAGACATTTTGACAGTCCAAACTAAGTGAACAACGATAAATCTCTGAAACAATTCAGAAAACTCAGACATCAACAGCATGAAGGCAGTGCTGGCAGACGTAGTCAATAATACATACATCCAGCACAGCACTGCACAAGGCAAGCTGAAGAGAAATGTATCAGCAACATAAAAAAATAAAAATCTGATATTTTTGTAATTGATGATTGATCTGCAATTGTAAGCCTCTCAGTATTTCTCTCATATTCTGTAAAGCAGTAAGGGTGATGGCAAGACAGCAAGCCAGCTAATAATACGGGTGGAAGAAAGCCCTTGATGAGATCCAAGGGATCTCAGGCGAGAAGGAGGTAGCAGACTCATATCAAACGCCAACGCTTCCTGCCACAATGTTTGCAGCTTGGCGCGTCGCCGCCGTGTTTACGGTGAGGGAATAGTCTGAAGCCATGCTGAATGTCGTTGAAAGAGAGCCTTCAACGTGACAACAATGCGTGTCCCAGAGTAACAGCTAATGCCTGGCACCTCTAACTAAATCATTTCATTTAGAGCCTCTGATGTGCAGACAGAGGGGATGGAAAAATGCATTTCCACGCCAAGCCTCACAATCGCTCGCTGTCCTTGCAAACATAATGAACAGATTACCGTTTGCACCCTCGTCACATCACGCTTCTCTGACAAGTGCCTGGCACCTCGCGGGAGACACTTTCAGTGCATGTCCTCGTATTCCAGACATGAGGCCTGAAAAAAAAAAGATGGCTGAAAACTAGTTTAGCAGCCACAGGAAATGAAACAACTTGCTAATTAGAGGAGCAATGGACTGAGACAGACAGTATTGCCTGAGTGCATGGCGTGGGAGATGGATCGGTTGAAATGTCAAGTGTCTATATCCCACCACCCTCAGGCCGACGTCCTACAGACATTGCAAGTCTACACCCAATTTACCAATTGCTCTCTCCGTCCTGACTCGGGTTAATAAAATGCTAACCGCCTCAATATCCATGACGGCATTTTGCTAACTACCTCCCCTCTAGTTAAATTCCGCTACTCTTGTCCTTTGCTCTCCTGCAGAAAGAGACTGTAACTCTTGCCTCGGCTTAATCAGGAGGATTGCTTATTAGGGGGAAAGCTCTCGGGTACTTCCTAAATTGGAGAGAGGACAGTCTCGCCAGTGCGATAACTGCAGATTTATGTCAGAATTAGGTGTAAATAGCTGCTCTGGATATTCCCCTCCTTTAATTAAGCAAGCACTTTTTCCAAGGTCTTTGTCTTCCGCGCTGACCACTCCAGTTCCCTCTGCGGGGCAGATGCTAGCTTACAAAGCAACTCAGCCATGTGTAGGACAGAGCACAGAGGAGCAACTTTAATGTGCTCTCAAAAGTTCAAATGGCTGAAAAAACCTCTGCAGATATTTTTTTTTGTAAGTATATCGTTGTATAGCTATGGCAGAAATGTCACCGTCTGTTGTCTTTTTGCAGTAACCATAGTAATCCTACAAGCCTTTTCGCAACTATCAGTAAGTAGTCACCCAAAATTGTACATGACAGCAAATGTCAAATTACTTCTCTGTGTCACATCAAGCTGAGCACACGGGAAAATGACAATGTTCAATGGGCGTAATATCACTTTAAAAGACTGCCGACGCTATATTTTGAAGACAATTCCATCTGTGGCCTCTCATCTCCTCAAGTTCTATTTTTCACGCTCCATTTTTTATGCACGTCCCAACTAACTTTACACTTTCTCTCGGCCGCGGCTGCACTCATATCTGTCAGGGAGGAAAAAAATACCTGAGACGAGCGGCGGAAAAATGCTCTTATGCAGTTCATGAGGGGGTACTCATGGTTCAGATTCCGCATTCAATTTCCATCACTGATAGCGTTGCTATTGATTCAGAGTTTGCCCTACACTCAGTACGGGCCAGACATAACAGATCTTATGGTTTTGGAGCCGTCACTCAAGGTAATCCAGGAGTTTTTTTCAAAGCCTGTCAGGGTGAAGCGCACAGACTCACATTTCCCTCAAACAATGAAGATGACAGAATGGGCTTAAAAGCCCACAAGACGAAAATGCTCCATGAGGGGGCTGCATCGGGACCAGACAAGGAAGTAAAACATTAAACGTCTGTGAAAGAAAAGCTAAACTGCAGGACTTTTGTCTCCCTTTTCCAGTAGTGGGAGTAATTAGCTAAACACTGTTGACACATGTATATTGTTTGCCTACAGTCTACAGTCCCTCAGTCCCTTCTCTTTGAGGAAAAGCCACCCCAACAGTAATCTGTTTGTCCTCGCTGCTGATCACTTCCTCCTTTCTTTGGAGCGTAAGAAACTTTTCTTGGATGCCTCCTATCAGTGTTGCCAGATATGCGATAATTATCGTATTTATATGCTAGTTTAGGGTCTATACAATATAAAAGGTCAGATACTTCAATCAAATGGCCAAGCCTCTGTGTTTATTCCTTAGGTTATTGCAGTTCCATGCACATAGAATAGCTCTGATTTTAAAAGCACTGTATTGGCATGTGATTTTTCAAGCTGTTTTCGTACATGCGATAATTTGGGTCAAAATACGATAATTTTAAAGCGACAGTACAATATTTCTTCATTTCCCATCTGGCAAAACTGCCTGCTATGCTCTTTTTCATTCTTTGTTACGACCGGAGTCAGTGACTTCATAGAACCCAAGTTACATTTATAACTCTTGTGTATCCGGCTCCCCTATTCTCCTGGTTGCTATAAGGTGTTCTGTTGCTCCTCTCTTCATCTTTGGCAAACATTCATTACTGGTTGAGCGCAAACACATAGCTACCATCACGGCAGCATGGGAATTGTAGGATATACTCTGTAAAACAGAGAGATGTACTGTGCTTGGTGCTGGCTAGCTTTAATCAAGCATCGCGTGAACTCATTTTTCCAAGAGGTTGAGTCCTACATTAAAGCTTTAAGTTGACGTCGTTGATGCTTCGAGGTGTCAACACTAAAGATTGTTCGTCATCAGGTCATGGCCCATTTTGACAAACAAACAAACAAACAAACAGTTAATTAATACTATTAATAGCAATATGGCACTGACTCATAAGCTGACGTACGTAGGGAAGAGGCCACCGTCCACACAGACATTGATATTTGTGCGATTTATGCCACCACCACCACCACCACCACCACCACTCTATCTACCTCCAACTGCAAAGCTATGTTATTTGGATGTATCGATGGCAATGGACGTATTCTATCTTTTAAAATATGGGGACGAGTGTGAACAGTCATTTAAGACAGCAACATGTGAACTGCAGTTCAGAATTCATGAAAGCCTGACGTGGCTGTAAATACAGACACAAATAGAAAACAGAAGGGGTGGCACACACACACACACACACTGAAAGAGGTATTTATTGTGCTGATAAGGGATAGGAGGCCCTGCTGCTTTGAAATGCTGAGTAGAAGAGGGAGAGCGTCTGCCACGGTTCTGGGAGTATCTGACCTCCCACCATGGATAAAAATGAGGGATGGGATCACTGGGATTGCTCCATTCAGAACACCCCCACTTATCTGCTGCAATTAACATTAAAAGCCCCCAACACAAATAAATGAAAACATGAGAGCCTCTAAATATGAATGCCACCATATGCCATGCTCGGGGCTCTGTAAGATTGTCTGTATTGGCCTGTGTGTGTGCGTGCCTGCCATTTGTTATTGAAGTCCCCAAAAGAGGGAGGGGGAATATGGCGAAAATCAGTGTTAAACCATGTGAGCTCTGAGGGGAAATCCACCGCAGAGGTTCGAAGAGCAATTAAAAGTCAACGCGCCTCTCCAGCCGCCCACTACCGCTTCTCCATCTATTCTCAGAGCCTCGCGCACAGAGGTGGGAGAAGAACAGGGGGCAATATGGGGGGAGAGGATGGGAGGGGGGGTTGTTCCAGACCATAATTTTCCACAAGTGATGAACTGTGAAATGCAACAAAAGCCCCCATTAGCGCAAGAGGGATTTAGAGCCCGGAGAGCAAGAGCAGAGAAACGGGGGTAAAAAAAAAATGTCGTCGTCAAATTAAACAGACGAGCAATAGAAAAAAATTCTATGTCATAGAAATCAGACTGTGACGGACCATGTGGTTACTTCATATTATGTCCACAGATCCCGTGTGCTCATTTAACAACGTGGTATTCCTGGGTATCAAGAGCCTTTAAGATATTCAGAGGCTAAACCTGAGCTATGAGAGATCAGTCCTTCCTTAAAGGGGAACTATTGTTTTTTACAACCTGGATCTTATTTCTGGCATAAAATATTCCCTGTTGAGTCCAGAGTTACCTGTTATCATCATGCCATGGTTCGTCCACAACCTCAGAATCGGAAAAATATTCAGCCATGTTGCAAAAAACTAGCAGCAGGAAATTACAGGTAAATAAGCCAACCGTCGCAGGTTCGCGTGGCACTCAGAGATGACATCATCCGGTGTCTCTAGGTCAATCTACAGACCCCGGATGATGATAACAGGACTAACTCTGGACTCAGAGAATAGCACTAGCGTACGATAACAAAATATTGGTGAAATGAACGAGTTTCATGGCAGATAATGTGTTATTTGGAGGCTGCGTTTCGGTGCCCCATTCACTCCCACTATATGGATATACGCTGATCTAATTATCTCCCGAACGACTACAAATTACGGTTAGTAATTAGTTATATGGGTGAGTAAACGATCGTATTTAATGCCAGAAATAAGGTCCAGGTTGTAAAAAACAACAACAACCTTTAACTTATATTCAATACTAATTTTCCAAGAATTCATTATGACAGTATTCGGTTTCCAAAGCTGAATAAAAAGTAAAACATGCCTCCCAGGGTGAAACATTAGTCCATTCTCTCACCGACTTCATTCTCATACACCGAAGAGAACATTTTCCAAGTTGCATTGTCACTGCAGCTTCACATCTAAACACTATAAAACAAGATAAGACAAGGTTTTCAATTTCTCAACCCTCTGCAAGCTTTCCTCTCCATAGTTTATGGCAGACGAGGACATGTTTTGCTTCCAAACTTTAAAAAAAAAAAAAAAAAAGCCAACATAAAACCCTGTGGGAGGCTGGAGTCAAGGGGGCCCCCCTGTTATCTTGTTATGGCAGTGTAAACGGTGAGGCAACACTGAACGCCTTGATGGAGCCCAGATAGACGAGTCGCACACTCTCACACAGCAACAACATCACAGGGCCAACACCTGATGTTGTCTGCATACCAACTTTTCACCAACTTCACTTTCACAAACTTTTTTTCTTCCTTGGAGTAAACATTTATTTGCTCCTGTTTGCACTCAAAAAAAATACACTCAAGTACAGAATACTTAAACCACAAACAGTCAGGTCATAATGAAGTGGTGATAAAGAGGTGATGTGATGGTACTGAAAAGAACAAAGGGAAAAATCTGTCTTTACAGCAGAAACAAGAGAAAGTGCCCTTAGTTTCTATCCAGCTCTGCATTTTCCACAGTTTGCAAGGACAATACTGGGCTTAGGTAAAAAACATTATGTGTTCCTGATCATAAGAATCATTCCCTATTACATATATAGTGCTGCTGATGTCTTCAAATGGGGTTGTCTTTCTTTTTCATCAGTAAAACCCATATGAACGGCTTCTTCTAGGTGCCAAGAGTTGTATAAAGTTGTATAAAGTTTCCTTGAGGCACAAGGGTACCCCAGGCACAAGGGTACCCTGTTTGGTCCAAGGCCATGGACATGGACAGGATCTCAAGGCGCAACCATGGTGAGAAATCTACTCTCTGCTTTCACAGGGTGAGGAGCCACTGCTGATGAATCGTGGATGCCACCATTTGGAGGTTTACCGGGCCAGCTGGGAGTAGAACCAGGTGTAGACACAGAATCCACTGGAGGGATTATATATACATCTCGTCTGGCCTGGGAATGCACAGGGATCCCTCAGGAAGAACTGGAATGTGTTTCTAGGGAGAGGGACATCTGTAATTCCCTGATTAGCCTCTTGCAAACTGATCTTGGATAAGCGGAGGAAAATGGATGGATGAGGAATATGTTGATATTCTCATCCTCTCATTATGCCTTTGTACTTCCTAGATAAAAGTTAATGGTCATTAGCTTGCTAAACCAGTGTTCTTAGGACGTACGGCTGAAGTTTGTGGTACTATGTACGCTACCAACCGCTAACCGGGAGGAAGTACTCTGCATTTCTTTGAGAAAAAATGTCAGCCTTGTGACCCTTTAGATGTCAATGATTACGCAAAATAAAGATGAATTAATGAGCTTCTAAAATCTCAATGTACGTATAAGTACCAAAAATTGCAGTTCCTCAAATGTCCACTTGAGACTAGATCTGAAAGCGAGTCAATCTCCATAGAGCTCAATGTTCATATGGTCAACATTACAACATTACAGCTTAGTACAAAAGACTTCCACGTACACGATGAGCTAGGTAATTGTTCAGATTACGTATGCAACCTTTTTATATTGTGTTAATCCACCATTGGCAGAATGGGCCAATTGAGCAATTGTTCGTATCGTATGGGTGGTTCCACTTAAATAGTTTCAAATACGAAACACAACCTAATTGGTTATTTTAGGTTGTTTATCTCATGTGAGTACACGTTTTTTTTTCTTTGATCTGAGTCAAGGAAAATAAAACTTAAATAAAACTGGATGTCTCGTTGCTCAGTCTTACTCAGACTCTCTAAGGCTGAGCCACAACGTGCCCATAACAGGATGTGTGGCATTTTCTGCCAACACCTGTTTAATGGACTTCTCTCGAGCCTGCCCTGGGTTTGGCTGACAAGTCTGTGTTTGTGTTGGTGCTTGAAGGCCTGGAAGAGCGAGTACTTGCAGGAAATAAGACAATGATAAAAATTCAGACAGCGCCCGACGCTCATGCAAAGTTTATGGTACAGGATGGCTCGGAGAGAATATGATGAGATCCTCCTTTGACTGTGGTGTCTGTAACCTTCACACTGGTCAGGTACAGTCCGACTGTCTGACAGTTTCTCTGCTGTGTTAGACAATATTCGACCTATTCTCACTGCACTGGTAGAGTTTCAGGGATATGTATCAAGCTGCAAAATTAAGGCTAGTAAAACTGCTGGATTCAGAACACGAGGTGGGCAGTGGACAGGCTGCAGATTTAACCTCAAGAATGGCAACACTGGTCATATACAAATGATTTAACCCTTCTCAGCGTATGGTTTCCACGCTAGGTTCTTAAAACTCATTTTCCATTTTGTCACACACTCATTTCTCCACTAAATATGAATTTATACACTTAGAAAAATATGGAAATTCCTACTAGACATGTAGCTAGAGGGGACTACAATCCCACACAGAACAATGTTAGTTGAGCTGTCTTTCCTTTCAAAGCATCACATCAGTGGAATTGAGTACTCATTGAGTTGAGCATTTAAGCATCATTTTAGTTAAGGCTTTTTTGAGAACCAACAACTCTTAAATTGTGTTCTCCCACCTTTGAGACATTGCTATGCCATGCACAGGTCGTTTAACAATTGCAAACCTCATCTCTATCCATTGTGACCATCATGTATAGTGTCAACAGCAGCATGTTTTTTCATGTTCTTTGCATTTCTGTCACTCATTTTCAAGATGCTGTTCTGCTATCATCGATGTCATTGGTTCTCTGAAGAACTGCAGGCTGTTTTGCCTCCACAGAAGGGGAGCTCAATCCTCTGCTTGCTCATATTGCAGACGAACAATGTCCAACACAACAAGAATGCAGAGGATGATATGGAAAAGAATTGTAGACTAGGACAGGCGGCCACCGTATTTATTTAATGCAGACAGAGAGAGGCAGAGGTTGCAGCTGCATTAGCCTGGGCCGAAGGATACGGCCTATAGACTTTGAGCACTGCAGACCGGCACACTGGCTTTGAAATGTCCACCTTGTTATCGTAGGCAGCGGGATAACAACCGTTCGTGTAACTCTGAAAACTTAACATTCGTCATCAATATAACACACACAAAGGAAGTCATTGCTTCAGCTTATCCCGCTGATTGATCCACGTACAAATTCTGAGAATTTTCCCTTAATTATACCGATTTAGTATCACGTATGACGACGCACCATATAAGCCCACTGAATACTCGGTTTGTAAACTGGCACAGATTCCTTTTCTTCCTATTGACTGATCACAGCACCATACTCTATATTTAGTGGTTCTGTCTGTAGTAGTAGCACGACTTCAGCCTCAAGCTTTGTAAAATACTACGCAGCATTAAATAGCTGTTAAGACGACGGAACCCGTCCTGTCCGTAAAGAAGAAGTGTGCGCTATCCATCAAGTCAAGCACTGTCATGAATGCACAGTGCAGCGTGCGCTACCTTAACGTCTGACTGTTTGAGGGTTGATTAGGCTAATTAAATCACATGAGAGACAGAATTCCCTTGAGCACAGATTAAGATCATGTGTGAAAAATTCAGTCAAGACTAGACGCTGCCTGTTGGTGAATTATACAGAAATAATCCAGCTCCAGCTTTGTTTGGTACCTCAGATAGCTATCACTAAGCAAACAAAGAAACAACGCACAGCCAGTTTTATTTTTTTCCCCCCTGAGCCTGTCAAGAATTTCAATAAATCTTTTATTTTGTTTGGTCTGGTGAAGATGAAAGTAGGCTCGTAAAATGGGTCGAGTTGATTTAATCGTCCGATGTTAAACTGTTCTGTTAAATGAGCGATTAGTTTTTGATGCCGTTTAATTGCGACAAGGTGACTGCAATCAGACATTTTCACATCAATCAGCAGAACTTAAAAAATCCACCTCTGTGCTCGTTTTTAACAATGTCACCTCCTCACAAAATAACACAAAAAAAAAAAGCCAATAAAGACACTTTCATGAGCCAGATTGTCACAGCCAACAGTGTTAGAAAAAAAATAAAAGCTGCCATCTCTGTTCTCTCCATCTCATCCTCCTCTAACCTCTTGCATTGACTGAGTGTTGCGGTATGAAATGAGACATATTGCAGCTGACAGCGCACTCGTTTCTCTAGGAAATGTCAGCGTGGAGCCTGTTGAGAGGCGGCACAGTGTGTAAGATTGTGACGGCAGAGGTACGGGGGGAGTTAAAACGCTTTGTCTCTCTGAAACCTCTAATCAGGATCAGCTTAGGGAAAGGTCAGATTTGTATACCGCAATGTAAATCCACGGGAGCCTACAGTGCGTCTGACTTGCATATATTTGCTAACACACCTAGAAAAGCCCCATGTATGGTGCTTCAATGGGTTCTTGGATAATTGACTGGTCATAATGAAAAGAAAAACAAAACAAAACATACTATAGTGGCTGTAAATTTGAAAGAGAGAGAAAGAGTTTGAATGCTTGTTGAAGTTCTTTGCTTGATTATTTTCATTGTTTGACAGTTCATTCTATATAATTTATCTTAGTCAGGAAGATCTTTAGGAATTTTTCACATCAGAAACACACAAAAACCAAACATTACATCAACTAAACAAAGAGAGGAGCAACACAACAGCCTAGAGACACCTTTCCAACTAACAAGAAGTGAAAAGTGCTGCCTCTCAGACTGATATACACCGGAACGTACCATCTGCTCAGGTTACCACGGGGGTGAGTCAAACGGTACGTTCGACGAATCCGCGCAAAAAAAAATCAAAAGTGTGTACGCCACTGCCTGAAAATTTTTTAAAACTTGATGACTGAGATGAACAAAAATCACAGCAAGTATAGGCGCATAAAGTGAATCTCTGTAAGTGT
This sequence comes from Chelon labrosus, assembly GCF_963514085.1. NCBI lineage: Eukaryota > Metazoa > Chordata > Actinopteri > Mugiliformes > Mugilidae > Chelon > Chelon labrosus. The sequence goes on along the minus strand of NC_140351.1, from coordinate 7,436,740 downwards.
AGTTTCAGTCTTCCATAATTTGATAAAGCCTCGTCAGTTCCAAGGGACCGTTAATGATCCACACCTGTTTTCACTCTTGACAAGGAGCAGATTAACCTCAACACCACACGCAGAACAAAAAAGAAAAAGACTTTACATCTATTATTAACCTTAGCACTAAAGAATTCAGTATCACGTAGCTAAACTAAAAATACACCATGTTGCTCGTGTTTTTGTTAATGTTGGCTGATCAACTGTTTAGAGGGTAAAGCTGACACTTGAGAAAGGGTGATAACGTTGGGCAAACGCAATTTAAGGTGTTGCTGAACTCACTTTATTTTTTCTCACAGTATTTCACATATACTATAAGGAATGCTTTTTAGTATGAGGAAATGAAGCAAATAACGTGCAGTGGGACCCAAAAAATCACATACACTGCCTGGCCAACAAAAAAATAAATAAAAATGGAATATGCCCGTGAACATCAGGGAAGAAAAAAATCCATTGATGGTATAACCTGGTCATTCAGTATATTCAGGTAGTCAGCTGACCTCATTCTTTGGACACATAATGTTGCTGAACCTAGACCTGAGCAACTGCAGCAACCCCAGATCATAGCACTGCCCCCACAGGCTTGTACAGTAGACACTCGGCATGATGGGTGCATCACTTCATCTGCCTCTCTTCTTACCCTGATGCCCCCATCACTCTGGAACAGGGTAAATCTGGACTCATCAGACCACATGACCTTCTTCCATAGAGATGCCACAATTCGAACGGGACCAAAAAATAATTATGATCTCTCCATAGACTGCCGTTCATATTTTTTCGAAAGATAGGTCCCATGACCCGGAAGTAGAGGGGCGGGACTTCGGCTCTCTATTGCTCCAGAGTCCAATCTTTATGCTCCCGAGCAAACTGAAGCCTTTTTTTTCCAGTTAGCCTCACTGATTAGTGGTTTTCTTAAGGCTACACAGCTGTTCAGTCCCAATCCCTTGAGTTCCCTTTGCATTGTACGTGTGGAAATGCTCTTACTTTCACTATTAAACATAGCCCTGAGTTCTACTGTTGTTTTTCTTCGATTTGATTTCACCAAGCGTTTAAGTGATCACTGATCACGATCAATCAGGATTTTTCTATCCTTCCCGTTTTTAATAATGTGTTGGACAGTTCTTAACCCAGTTTTAGTAGTTTCTTCAATCTCCTTAGATGTTTTCTCTGCTTGATGCATGCCAATGATTTGACCTTTCTCAAACAGACTAACATCTTTTCCACGACCACGGGATGTGTCTTTAGGCATGGTTGTTGAAATAAATGAGAAGCTACTCATTGCATCAGTTGGGGTTAAATAACTTGTTACCAGCTGAAAGATAAGTTATATCCAGGTGACAATTTTGTTTTTGGCCAGGCAGTGTATATATGTCAGTCACTTAGATTTAAACATGTACACACACACGTCTTAATAATCCCCCCTTTCGTTTCCTAATTTGTGGTTTCAGTCTTCCTTAATTTGACAAAGCCCCGTCAGTTCTAAGGGACCGTAATGATGAACAACTGTTTTCACTTTTGAGAAGGATCTTGAATTAACCTCAAGACCACATGCAGAAAAAAAGAAAAAACTTTACATCTATTATTAACCTTACCACTAAAGATTTCAGTGTCACGTACCTAAACTAAAAATACACCACTTGTGTTGCTCATGTTTTTGTTAATGTTGGCTGATCAGCTGTTTAGAGGGTAAAACACCGTGCTGACACTTGAGAAAAGGTGATAATGTTGGGCAATCACGCAATTTAAGGTGTTGCTTACTGGTGTACTGTATGGTATGTCACATATACTATAAGGTTTGGCTAATAGTATGAGGGAATAAAGCAAACAGTGTGCAGCGTGACCCTAAAAATTCTTATATATATTTAAATCACTTAGATTTAAACATGTAGTCACATGGAGTCACAATATAACTGAGTGAAAAGTGATAATATGCTCCATACTCCAGCTTTAGTGAATAAATAAATATCATATGCTCCAACATGGCTACACTTTTTAAAGCTAAACAGATTTATTAAGACCCTATGTGTGATCTAAACTCCTTTGATTGAAGCTAAAATGGGAGAAAGCCACACGCTGCACCACGTCTTAATAACCCCCCCACTCGGTTCTTCATTTAGATTTGATTGGCTATGAAATGCACCGGCCTGCCCGGCACTCAGGTTTCAGCATTCATCAGCACTTCCTGGTTGTAAATTGATGGCACGGACGGAGATGTACGGTACAGTACTTGCACGGGAATGCATTAAGGACATCCATGCAGACATGAGCACAGTTTTCAAACGTGGTTTTAAATTATGGAGTTGCGACTTTACGCCTTGTGCATTGAAGAAGAAGCAGCACACGCGGGCTGGTTGATAAGTTGTGGTGTTTAAATCGTTATGTTTAACCTCAAAATCTCTGCAGTAAAGTAAATGAAACACTCGTAATTCATTTGTGTGTCCTTCAATACGATGCAGCGGATGGACACAGAGGTAGCACAAGTACTTCTCAGTGTAATCTACTTGTACTGGACGACAAAGACACAATTAAACACAAGTGCTTGCATTGATTTTATGATTCAGTACATTTTTATGTTTTTCAAGAGTTCACAATAATCAGAACTCAAAGCTGCTTTTCCCCAGGACCTGCACAAACTCAAAGTCCTCAGCCGGTCGAGGCTGTGAGAGCTGTCCACGCTTTTAAAGGCCAGTCTGAGTCTAACTTGAGGGGACAGTGAAATCTCATATGATGGCGGATTCATGTGCCGGAGTTCAGTGAATGCCAGCTTATTGCTATCGAAAAGGTCACCGGGCTAGGAGGCAAATAAAAAGTCTTTACTGCGGAGAGTGGCGCGTGCGTCCGAGTGTACTGTGTGTGATGCTGTCTTCCTTCATCTGTGACCCTGGGATGAAGGCCGCAACCTGAGATAAGCACGTTCATATAAGCGCCACGCCCTCGAGCTGCTGCACCTCTCTCTGTCTCTCTCTCTCTCTCTCTCCTCTTGTCAGGCTTTGGTGTCTGTTACCCTCAGCCCTCCAGGAAGCAGATACAAGGCTTTAAAATACACCCGCCTCCACAAAATCAATTACCAGAGAGATGAAATTCTCCGATAACGTGGCCTAATGATAATTGCCCTGAATCTGCAGTGATCTGACTTATGATGCAAACCACTATTGGCACTGCTGCAGCAGTGTATTGGCAGCCAGAGTAGCTGAAATATCAATGATAATTGTTCCGATGTTGATTTGGAGCCACGTTACTGCCTGGGGGTAAACATAAACCAATTGCAGAGGATTGAACTCTATTGTAAGCGGCGGGGGTCATATTTCACTGATGTTCGTGTGATTTGTGATTAGTACAGTACGGCTGAGAGAGGAAATGGCTACGTGGGAGCTAACCACTGCCTGTTTAATTGAAGCACTCCTACCACATTGACTGCTGGAGACACGAGGGCGGCAGCGCGGCGCAAACTCCCGCTAATTCAATAAGCGATCATCAGACTGTTAAAAGGCTGGCAATAATAATTATAAACTCTGTTTCAACTGCGCGTCCAGAAATAGAGCAGCCAGCACCGCTGAAGCATCGGGCACGGATGACCGCGGCTCATGCAGGATTCAGACAATTTATCCGCAACACAGCTGCTCCAAAGCAAATAAGGAGCGCTTCAGGTTCAAATGTGGATCAGTGAGAGGTCAGGGAGTTCAAGACAGAGGTTAACTGCGTTTTTTGTTTTTTACAAGGACCTCCCAGACGTGGCATCCCACACCCGCCTAAGTCACGCCGCCTTCAGCCAACCTTGGAGTCAGCTGATGATGGAAGTCAGCATTTTTTTTTTTTTTTTAAAAGTGCCTGAGAGATGTCGGGCTGAATAATGCGTCCCATGAATAAAACACATTAGCTACAAAACATGTTGAATTATTCACATTTCAGGGCCTCCATTCCTGTATACGCTGGAGATATTAGTTCTTCAGTCATCATATGCGTCGCACATAGTCCTCTGAGTCCCCGTCTCATGTTCACTCCCTCTCTCACTGTCTTTGTCATCTGTGTTTTGTTAATCCCTCTCTGTTCCTCCTCTCAGCTGACTTTCTGCTGATGACGACTGTCTATTTATACCCCTCAACTTACTACTTTTCCTGGAACATCTCGCTATTTATCTAAGGGGCTCTTGAAGCCGTTGCGGAGCGCATTTGTTCTGAGAGAATCTTTCATGACTCGCTAACGCGCGGCGGCCCAAAATGGATTCATCATTTAGCGGTAATCTGAGGCGACCAGCTGTGAGTTTCAAGGCGCACAAAAAATGTTTTTTAAAAAAGGGCGTTTTGTTAATTAAATACTTGACCTAATATGCATCTCTTGCTCATTTTATTTTCAGCTCCCTGAGGGATTTTGTGATTTTCATGATTGCCGTCTAATTTGCGGAATCAACACCATCACAGGAACTTAAGTTTAACCAAATGAGCCAATAATTTTTATTTAATCAGCTTTTTAATTAAAATGATTAAATCCCACAAAATATCACTTTTAAATCATCATAATTTTACTAATATGCAGTAATCTGTCTTGTGGTTCAGCCCTTGTGTTTTATTTTTCTCAAGTTAGCCCCCAAAACCTAATTGGTTCATTATTCTACAGTTATTCAATCAAAACCAACTTAAAGCAAAGTACAACAAGAAAGAAAGATGATGTTCCTGATAATTATGATGCTATTCCAACTATTAAAAACTATTTATACAGTATATAGCACATAGAACAAGATTATGAGTTGTGTATCAGTCTGTCTTTAAATTACTGCAATAATGCGGATATTGGATTTATATACAGTACAAATAGCAGCAGCCTGTGTACAGGAATAATAAACAAAATGCTTTTTGAGATGTGGCATTCTATGAACAAATGTATGTAAGATTAAATAAAGTATCAGTGAATAAATCAAATTTATAGCAAACAGTTGACTTTCAATTTGACTTTGCTAGCTAGCTCTTAAGTTAAGCTAGCTTCATGTTACTGGTGGAGTCATTTCCTTCGGGTTTTGACGAAATCTCTTTAAATACTTTAAATCCCCAAGATCTAAAAAGTCAAGAGCACAAACATTGGGTTTTAAAAAGTGGCGGTAACATAATTTTTTATTGGTGAAAAACACAACAATTAGCTTCACATGCTACGTCAGTTGTAATGTTCTCCGTCAGGCTAAACTGAGTACAGAGCAGAGGAGATGCTTTCAGGAGCAATAGGAAAAACAACACAAGCACGGCGTTGTTTGAAACATGATTCGTTATGAGACCATGGCGGAGTAAATTAGACCCTGACGGGACACCGGAGCATTAACATTGTATGAAAACCCTGTAGCTAGTAGCCAGGTCAGAAAATCTACTTTTGAACAATGTTTGATTTGTATTAGAAGTGCCGCTGCTTTTACTGAGTTGAATTTATCAGGAAGCCAGGCCGACTTCCCCACCAAAGTTTCCCCAACCACTGATACCCCCCTCCCCCAATGGTCAAGTTAATTTTATCTAATTTTATATTTTCATCATTTAAGGCTACCTTGTGCTTTTATTAAAACAAACTAAATAGCCTTATTTTTTTTGCGGGCCTGGGGCATGGGAGTTTGATTAGGCCCCGGTAAAGATCGGCAGGGCCGAACAAAACTTTTGAGTGGACTTTATACAGTGATTGACAGATGAGTAATGATGTTGTACTCATACGTGTCAGCCATGGAGTTGAATTTCTTCAAAATGGCTGTTTAGAGTCTGTTGTTAAAGATATGAACAACAAAATAACTTTAAAGGACGAACAGTTAACAGTGATAAATTCATTTGTTGAGAATGTCTTCATCACTTAATTTCACATACTTCGTTGCTCTGAATGGTTGTAGGACAATCCAATTGCGTAGAGAGGTACTTTTTTCTCTGTGCGGGGTGAAATAATGAAATCCAAACGCAGGGTTACCATATTCTGAACTGAGTCTGAGTTAAGCCAGGTTAGAGCAAAATGTGTATCATATACACCTATCAGCCACAACATTAAAACCACTGACAGGAGAAGTGAATAACATTGACCATCTGCAGACAATTATGTTCTTTTGGGAAACTTTTGGACCTGGCATTCATTCATGTGGATGTTACTTAGACATGTAGCACCCACCTAGACCAGACCAGACACCCACACCCCATAGCAATGACACTCCTTGATGGCAGCAGCCATCTCCAGCAGGATGCAGAATAACGATTTAGGAACAATTTAAAAAAAAAAACATGAAGAACAGCACAAGGTGTTGACCTGGCCTCCAAATTCACTAGATCCCAAATTGATCAAGTGTCTGTGGGATGATCCACAAAGGCCCCCCACTAGCAACATTCTGTTGCCAGACACCACAGGACACCCTCAGAAGGCCCATGTCCATTCTCGGATGAGTCACATCTGTTTTGGAGGCACAAGGGAGACCTACACAATTTTATATCATAATGTTATGCCTGATCGTAACAATGCTAATGTGCAGCAGGTATATTGTATACCATGTGCCTTGACTTAGCTTGTTAACATTCATTAACTAATCAGCAGAGATGTCAGACTTCATTTTGAGAGGTGAAATTAATCTCCTAGGGCCCATCAATGTCCATTAAACGATTTTGCCATCTGTCTAACCAGCCATCGGACTGATTATATGTATGCTAAAAAAAGGTAGAGACACAACTTTTAGCAGTTAGCAGGAGCACTGGGAATCATCCTGTGGTATCATGTGGTATCCTTCATCTCAGAGCTGATCACGATACACTATCTGTAAACTAAAACAGATTAATTTCTCAAAGGACGCCAAATGTGCTCCAGTGCAAAAAACAAAAAAGCCTCAGAACTATTAGATGAACATTTTAAAGGTAGAAAAATGACCATATGGGCTGATAAAGGAGGGCGACACTGATTATTATCAGTGGACCAGTGTGTTTAAATAAAGACCAACAGAGCACTGAACAGTCACTGCGTGGGTAAAGGTGCTGCTCAGCGCGAGAAAAACAAAAACTTTGTGCATTTACGCTTAAAATAATGCTCCCCTTATGTCCTCAAAGAAGCTGTTGTATTTTTAGTCCACCTGTGCACTATTTCATCCAGAGATTGTTTGAATTTTTAGGCCGGTCGCTCCAGAAGACAAACATAGACGCAAGAGAAAAGCTGCGCTGGGACGTCTTTTTACTTTAAAGTCACGAGTGAGGCAACAATATTTTCATGTGACTCCAATGTCTGTTTGTGTAAGTGTGTGTGTCGGGAGGGAGGGAGTATGCGTGTGCTCACATTATACAGTGTTTTTCTGCAGCGTCAACAGCACTTCAGACAATGTTTGCAGAGTACACCGAGCAGCAGCTCTCTAAACAGCAGTACATGACGTCAATGGGCTCAAACCTACAGCCACGGCAGCGTATCTGAGTCACGCATAAAGTGTGTGTCAGGTCAGAACAAGCCGAGCAGACGCACGATGCACGCTGTCGGAGAGCTGCTTCCGTCTGTCACACTTTTTCATTCATGTTCCTGCGTACTCACCAGGGCACAGTATGTCTCCGGAGGGTCTCCACAGGTGATGTTGGGGGGATCCAGGGTAACCTTCAGGTACTGGGTCATGTCTGCTGCTTCTGGCTGGCAGGCCATGTAGTCCCAGGTTAAGCCTTCGTCTGAGTAACCCTGGGACTTGCACACGTCGTAGTGGCCCCACGCTGTGGGGTAGTGCTGCATGGCCGCCTGGCAAACACCAGTCCATATTGCCTGCAGCGCCAACGCAAAATGGAAACGCATGACTGGTTCTCTCGGCTCCTTTTCAAGGAGCAGTCCGAAGGTACGAAACAGGGGGATCACTCTTCTGCTTCCACTTATACAACTCACTCAACTGGAGAGAGGAGGCATGAGGAGGTTTCGAGTTTTTCTTTACGATTTCTGTCGTGGTGGATGACTGTAAGGGACGGCGGGGTTACCAGTCCATTGAGAAGATAAGAGGAGAGGGCCGAGGGAGGGAGGAGGACGGTGGTGGTGGTGGTGGAGGAGGAGGAGGAGGAGGAGGAGGAGGAGGAAGGGGGGGAAGCGAGAAGGAGATAGCCCTCTGACACGCTGATAGGAAGATGAGTGACAGGTCTCCTCAGCTCGCCTGGCTGTCAATCATGGTCCTCGTCCTGCGCGACGATCTGGCACTGCAGAGAAACAGAAGAAGGGAGGAGGGGGGAGTGAGTGAGTGAATATACCTCCCTTATGGGAGTAGGACTTGACAGTGAAAGAACATTAGCCGGTTCCAAGGCACGGGTAAAAGGCGTACGTGTGAATAGAAAGTTGCATGGGTGAGAGAATGGGGTGCCATGTTGGTGTTTGTTGTCCATCAGAAACACAGAAAATCAGTAAGCCAAGCCATCAGGGTAAACCGGATCCTGCTGCTTTCACACCAAACCCCCACCCCACTCAGACGTACCGAGCCTACAGTGCTGCAGCTTTTCCCCAAGCCCTCCACACTCTCCTCGCACCTCACAAACACCCCCACACTGTATGGGCTGGAACCATAAAGAGCGTGAAGAACATGAAGAAATCCCATGTTTTATGTGGCCATGGAAATATTTAACCATAGTGCTGCCTTAATCATGAATACTGGACTCTTCTTCATGTTGTCGAACCAATCTACTAGTTATACAATGAGAAATGTGCCACAATTGCACATGTACATAAAGATATATGACTAAAGATTAAATAAAGGCAATATGTGCACATACGCATGTCAGATCAATACATCCATAGTGGGGCTGGGTTTTAAAAAAATAGATTTTCCGATTCCAAAGATCTGATATTGATTCATAATTCATTGATTCCATTTCCTGCATCCTCTTCGTTAGAAATCTCTGCGCGTTCTTGCGAGACTCACAAATGGGAAATATGAAACCGTATACTTGCATTAATTTGAGCAATGAATGAACACAGTTGTGCCTAAAGTAGCTCAAAAAAATATAAACGCTGGCAGCATCAGGTGTATCATGATACCTAAATGGCTATCACTGGGCACCAGAGTCAGATCTAGGGGCTCATTAATAATATATATTTGAAAAGCAGCATTCTGTAAGCACCAGATCGACATAATACATCTTTAAAAAGCTGATCTGGCAGTCGCTATCCATTAGATGCAGGGCAACATTTATCATTAATTTTGTGTCCACCTGATGGGTGAAAATCCTATAAAGACAATGCCCTTCAGCAGCTAATGCTGCACTACCACCTTGTTGGAGGTAAAAATGGCCGCTTGCTGCTGCTGAAAAGGTGCTGCAGAGACTAGTTTAGAGAAAAATGAGCTGAAACACAGTGAAAAAAGCTGTAGACTGGGACGCTTGATAATAATAATTGGGTGGGTTCATTTATACGACCAACATTAAACACAAGTTATCTGAGCAGTAATTAATATCAAACAATTAATAACAGTCTTAAAGTGAACTATTAGGATTATTTCCAACTCTACATTTTTATTTAGGGACTCCTCGTATATCTTATGCTGGCCCTTAATCAGCTCAACAAGACATTTTGGCTCCTTTAAGGGCCACATTGACACTACGAGCAACACAAGCTACATGCTACGAGCTAAGTGCGGCGTTACTCGTTTAAAGTTTTAACTGGTGAAACGAAAGCATTTAAATGACTGGTGTCTCACTGCATAAATGTATAAAATAAAATTGAAGGCTGCTCAAATTTGATCTGTAGCACGTCATGTCCGCCATGTAGCCAAGTGTTGGGCATCAGTTTGAGCTTTGTATCGCCTGCTTCCATTCAGAACCACATATAAGAATATGCTCTAACCTTTGTTAATCAAAGGTTAGAGCAGAACAAAGAAAGTTTTCCTCATGTATGTTAATGTAAGAAATGCACTAAAATCCGGGCCGAAGCGGAAAGCATCCAACTGTACAGTATCTTCATTTAACTGTTGGTTATTTATTTTATGAAGCACCTATGATACTCAACCAGACTGTGTTAAGAGGATGTGCACAGGCTAAGTAGATTAAAATATTTAATCGCGATTAATCGCATGATTTCAATAGTTAATGCAAATTAATCTCACTTTTTTTAAAATCTGTTCTAACTGTAACTTAAAGGGATACGGTTTCAGGTTTTTATCAACATGGGAGTGGGCAAATATGCTCACTTTTATGCAATTTATTTCAATTTCTTTTAATTATTATTATCGCAACAGTCCATAGCAATGATAAATAGTGAACTTGTCGTTCAAAAGAACCCCGTCTTTATCTGTTTCTGCGTATTTGTTTTTGCTTGCGTTCTTTTTGGTAGTGTTGACGGTATGTATCAGGATGTGCATTAAATTACACATTTAAAAAATAAATTAGTGCCATTAAAAGGATTTTGCATTAACTAGGTATTAAGTAATGTTAACTTTGACGGCACAAATGCAGATGTCTACAAAGTATTGCTTATAGTTTGATATCCTGGCTTTGCTTCCACTTGCACGCACAAAGACTAGTGTGCACACTTGGAACGGTGAGCAAGTCAATGACAGGACATAAACAAAAGCATAATAGATTTAATAATCCACACATTTACTTTTTAAGAGAACAAAACCCAGCAACACAAGAGCTCCACTGTACCTTGACGTTGCACAATTTAGCCTATAACAGTCCTGTATTAACACCTTGTGGCTGCCTTAAGTCACTTTAAGTGGTAGATCTCCCCATAGCAGAAGCCGTAGCACTATATATCACACACAGTGATTTACTTCATGGGGTGGATAGCATCCATTTATAACTGCCAGCCGCTGTGGGCCGTGGCCTCGCTTTTCCTTTTGTCTGAAGTTTTTGTTTTGAAACGCCTACTTAAACACAACTAGGCGTCAGCTTTACTTTCCCTGATCCTTTTTATTCTCTCACTGCTCCTTGCATCGGCAGGTTCACGTTCAGGTTTTGAAATAAATGCTTAATATTAGATATGTAGCTTGGTGTGAGAGGTACGAGACCAAAGGGGGAAACACCAGAGACAGACTTCAATCGCACACGACATGACACACCGTTCAGAAATGTCGCCTATTAATTCAAATGATAGATTAGATTAGACTCAAAGCTGCATCTAGAGTGTCATTAAATGAAAGAGAACAGCAACAGTGTCACTAAAATCGGATTACATTAACACACCGCACACACATGTGATTGTTCACGGAGATTAAAATCAGGTTTTTACAATTAACAAGATATCCAGGATGTGCAGCCGAGCACCCGCTGTGACGTAATTATACGGCGGCATACAGTATATTTAACACGACGGTGCAAGAGAGACAATACGTGGGAAATAATACACTTTACAAAGGAGCTGTACATTTAATAAGCCACCTGATGTGTTAAAACTATTACGCAACTTCCAAGCGTGGTCTTCATTACAGAGGGCGTGATAAAATGTGCACACGGGACGCAGAGTCGAAGGGGCTCGGCTGAAAAACGGCGGCGTACGCTAAAGGCACACTTAGCGCTATTTCACATGTACGTATGGGGATGTGGCAATGATCCTATTTTTATGTGCCTCTCAAAATGTAAATTGGATGCATCGCGCGAAGATGTATGGCGGATACGGGGCTGTTTCTGTGTTTCGCGCCGTGCCATTCAGAGTCATTTCAATCTGACTGAATGTAAATCATCACTTTAAGGAACAGCCAAGGTCAGGGGCAAAACCTCGGTAGCATACAAATACACTCACGCGGTGGGAAAATATCCTTTAATGCTACTGGAAACAATACAGGCTGAGAAACGTGGTAAAGGTGAGGTATTTCAAAAGTTGAATGCGAACTGGAAAAATAATACCTTGGCCTTTTAGTGCATATGTTCTCTAAAAATAAAATAAAATATATTTTTAGAATTTGTTCCAGTGCAAAAGAAAATTGAGTTTAATCCATGGTTTTTATTAGAAGTATGTGTGGAAGACGGTGTAAAACTAGCACAAAAAAAAGCACAAGAGCAAGTATCGTACAGTAAGTCAGAGGACAGAGGAAGGAGGAAGAAGAGGTTAAGGTGGGGCAAAGAAATGAAGCACCTTAAATGTAAAACGTAAGAATGTCAATAGGAGAGATGTCAGCAGGTGAGGAAGCAGCCAATTATCCAGAGGAACTCTTGGCACAGAGCTCCCTGTTCCCATTAAGAGACATAATATTACCATGTTAAGACGGAGACGAAAGAAGACGGCCGCGAAAAGCGCGTTAAGAGCGCGTGTGTTCGTGCCTCGTGTGCAACCTCCGGATAAAAAGCGGCTCGAGTCGCGGGTAATGAGACAACAAGGCCTGGCGAGGGCTTCGATAACAAGCAATAGAGATCACAAAAGCCGGGTCATTATTACTCCTCCATCCCGGACACAGCGGTCCCTTCCTCTCATTACTCCCTGCTTATAACCCTCCGTCGCCCCAAGGAGACGAGGTGAGGCGGAGGAGAGGAGAGCAGATGGAAGAAGTGTGGACGTGCATTTTAAGTGAGAAAAAGGGTTTATTTTAGGGCTGGCCGCTTCCTCCAACCATCGATCAAGGACTCAGGACATCAGAGGAGGCGCGCCTGCAGGAAGTCTGAAATCCTTCCATGTACGGGAATATATATATACATGTGTGCATATATTTATATATATAGTGTCAAACACACCAAGCGGTAAACACATTTAAATACTGAGCCATTATACACTGATCAGGCATAACATTATGACCACCTTCCTAATATTGTGTAGGTCTCCCTTGTGTATCTAAAACTCATCTGAGAATGGACATGGGCCTTCTGAGGGTCTCCTGCGGTGTGTGGCAACAGAATGTTAGTTAGTGGGGGGGCTTTGGGTCCTATGGGTTCACCGGAGGGGCCTCTGTGGATGATCCAGATACTTGATCAGTTTGGGATCTTGTGAATTTGGAGGCCAGGTCAACACCTTGTGCTGGTCTTCATGTTTTTTGGGGGTTGTGTGCCTGTGTCAGGCTGCATCCTGCTGTGGATGGCTGCTGCCATCAAGGAGTGTCATTGCTATGGGGTGGGGGTGCCTGGTCTGGTCTGAGTGGGTGCGACATGTCTAAGGAACATCAACATGAATGAATGCCAGGTCCAAAAGTGTCCCAGGAGAACACTGAAGATGGTCGAAGCTACATACTTCTCGTGTCAGTGGTCATAATGTTGTGGCTTATTGGTGTATATCCTGCGAAGGTGCACTGCTGCTGCCAGATGCATCTAAAGGATAATAGTCACTGCATTGGTCTGTGGCTAACATGTGTTCTAATTGCAAAGAACACAAGCCGGTTGAGACCAGCCTCTCAGCTCGGTGACTTGAGTGTGATTGCTGCGTTCACACCAGCCCAGACATGGAAACACTCTCCATTTTGAAACAAGCTAAAGGTGGAGTTGTGAATCAAAATGCGTTGACTGTATGGCAATGAGGCTCAAAAATCTACCAGAGAGATATGAAAGGCAGTTGGTTTGTCAAAACCCTCAGTTGGGTGCATTAAAAAAAAAAAGTGTGCACAGGAAGGTGACAACCCGATAGACTCGTGGATGAAGCAGAAAATCATTTGCATGGTGGAGAAAAACCTTGACTGCTTGACTGAACAGCGAGTCAAGGATGCGCTCCAGGACGTGGGCGTACTTCCTTGTCAACAATCAAGAGAAGACTTCAGGAGCAGAGCCTCGGAGGGTTCACCGCAAGGCGCAAACCTATGGTAAGCCTCAAAGACCGAAAGGCCAACTGCAGTTTACATAAACACGCAAACAGAGAGAAGTTCTATGAAACGATGAAACAAAAAAAAAATCACACTTTATCAGAAGGATGGAAAGAGGAGGCGAAATAATGAGCTCGTGTCCCCAGAGACGCACCTCGTGGCTTGGGTCGTGTTTGGCTGTCAATGGAGGGCGGCACGCTGGCCTTCATTGATGATTCCACCGCAGCGGTGTACAGCAGCGTTGCTCATGCTCAAAATCATGTTGGGTCAATGCTAAATACACACCTGAAGCAACCGAAGAGCTTTCAAGGGTGAAAAGGTGGAACATCCTTGACTGGCCGAGGCAGTCGGCCGAGAGTGAAGGCAGAGAGTCCAATAACACGTAAGAGCTGAGGAGAAGGCCATCACCAGGGAAGAGTCTCTGGTCAAAGACTTGAGGTCATATGGGTTGACTTCAAGTGAATCCAAATGCTTCTGATCCACTAACCTTTGGACGCCGTGTGTTTAAAGGGTTATATTTCTCACTCGGCTTTTTCTATCCACTTCAAGGAATCTGCTCCTTGATGCTCAGTGTCTCCAAGCACAGAACCCGAAGACTGTCCAAATAGTTGTGGCCTGTAGAACTTTTACTTTCCAAAAACTGAAGCAGCAATTTTAAGGTGGAGCAACAAGGGAAATAAAAGTGGCTTTAACCTCTTTTACAGATAGTCTGTGTTAAACTGTTAAACTAAATGATTTTTATGAATAATATTTAAGTCCAGGAGAGAGTTAAAGTGTGTCTGGACTTAAATCTGTTACATTACCAGTGCTAGTAAACCTCATTCGTTCGTGAGATGTGCACTCACGGCATGCCTGAAACCGCAGAGGACTGAGGGTATCAACCCACCAGCGCTGAGACCTGCAAGCTTTTTATATTTAAACACATGAATATTTCAAAACTCGCGGTCGGATCGGGACGGGGAGCGGGGGGGTTGTTCGGCTGGCGAGGTCGACGCCCACCCAAACAGACACCCTTTGCACCCGAGCGCTCGCCTGTCTTCCGGGGCTGGGGAACATCCCCCGGCGTCCACTTCCATTTCGTCCCCGAGGCCACTCGAGCGTGACTGAGTGTTTCTACGAACCAAGAGGGAAACGTTACACGCTCGTCCCCAGAGCCCCCGCCGCTGGTGGGAGTCCCTTTTAAATCATGCATGTCATCAGATACACTAATGAAGGAACACATCCTTCAGTGCTATCTTTCTTTTCGTCTCATTTTTTAAAACTACAGCTTATGCACGTGTCTGTATGAGGCTTTTAGATGTTGTAATTCTCAAATTTTACGGTTGACTTCGGCAGCTACACACCTATGTTTGTTTTTTCCTCCCCTCTGTCCCCAACCACTTCATTCCACATCCTTCCACTTTCCAGTTCTTTTTTTTTGTTTTGCCCTTATTGATTGTTTTATATTTTTTTGACCAGTGGTTTGTGTGGGCTCAGCTTTTTCCTCCAGCTCTCGGCCGTGTAGTGCCAACATTTTTCGACTGCTCCACACTGCATTTCTTACTTGTTAACCCAACAAAAAGACTTTTCTCTACTCCTCACTGGGGAGAACTGTCTGCTCATAATCCCTCCAATCTACCGAGGCCCGCGGGGGGCAGTACTTGGACAGCTGTCACATTATTTAGCCGGCTATCAAAAGTTCACTTAAGTTTAAAAAAATGCGTTCTCAGGTGGAATAATTACAAGGTGACTGCTGATGTCTGGGCTATATTCTCGCCTTTCATTTTTAATTTCACACAGTTTATGCACTTTCAAGGGCAATTTCTGACCCCGCTGCCGTCCTGCCTCTGCCCACTTTCATCTTCTCTGACTGCACCTGTTTCATATTCCCCACCAGCACCTTTGCTAAAAGAGAAACAAGAGCGCGGGAGAGAGGAGGGGAGAAGGACAGAAGGGCAGACAGTCAGAAACAGATAAAAGATAGATAAAGATAGAAGCTGGCCCAGCTTCAGAAACAAAAAAAAAAAAAAGAAACGCCTCCTGCCTGCTCTCTGTGCTCCGCTCACCAGATTCCTCTGCCTTCCTTTCCAGAATCCCTAATCTCGCCTGTTAACAGGCTGCCAATAGGGCCGCCGTCCTCATGAATAAACATAAGAAGAGTGGAGCGTGGCCCTGCAAACATGACAGCCAGCGTTCCCGTGGAACAGTGAGCACGCCTATAATGCATCCCAGGGGCTTGCCTCCGAGTCAGTCCATCACTTAGCACTCTTTCCCGCTTCTTAAAATGTCGCCGCCCCGAATCGGCAGGCTTATGATCTTTTAATAATGACGACAGGTAGCAAATGTGCGGAGCGCTGACAGCCGGTTAAAAAGAGCGCGAGCCGAGGATGGGTGGGCTGATTCAAGAGAGGGGTTAGACAAACCGTCTATGCACACGGGCTTGATTTCTACTCTTATTTCTACTTCACATTTTAGAGTATTCCTTGTTCACGCTTGGAAAGCTTTTTGGCCCTCGTGAAAAAAAGCAGCGATAAGTGGAAGCTGAACAGTGCTGGCTATCAAAAAGCCGTGTGTGAACTCTAATAATTTCTCTAACCGGATGCGGCTGCTGCTGCCTCCCTTCAAACCCATCCTCTGCTGGAGCCAGACAGGCCCCGGCCTCTGAAGGCATGCGAGTCCCCGACACACGCCGAGGACGTGTTTCTCTTCCCTCCACCAGCTGCATCTGCCACAACCCTCTATCACTCCCTCTTCCCAGCGCCATTCGCCTCTCACCCCCTCCCCTTCCTCCCCCCCCCCGAGCTGCTGAAGCTGCCTCATGCACTTCTGCGCGAGAGAGAGAGCAGCACTCTTGACAGGGTGACTGTGGCGATGCTGCCCCAAGTCGAGCTGAACACCCTCGGGCGTCAGTTACTCCAGCGCCACATGCACAGCGGCACACGGGGCACCCAATGACACAGTCAGACAAGATCACGCCTCTGCCACCCTCCCTCCCTCCCTCCCTCCATCCCTCCCTCTCTTCATCCATCCATCCATCCATCCATCCCTCTCTCTGCCTCTCCTCGCCACCAAGAACACTTCTCTTTTGCGACACAGGAACACCTTATGCATTATTAAAGACACTTTTCCTAAAAGGCTGCTAGCACATTATTCTGCAACCACAGTGACATGTCTGGGTACTCAAAATGTCCACTTTAGCTCTAAAGAATGTGCTCGCCCAGGTAGGTCTCTGGAGCCGACAGTATTGTGAAAAGGCTGGAACCGTCACATGGTTTAAAGCGACAGCTGCTTCCAAGATGACTCATTATTACTTATTATTATTTATAGAATATGTTAAAAATAAAAAAAATTAAAAAGAAAATGACTAGTTATTAGGAGTTGCAAACTGAAACCTAATATGATTATTTGCTTCCACTGCAGGCTTAGTTAATCCTGCATGTGAGCAGCTGTTTGTTTTTTTTTTTTAAAAATGCTCCACAATTGGAAGGAGCACAGTGTGTTCCTTCCAGTTTGGAGGAATCCTGAACCAAGGAGCAATCATATTTTGATGTAGTAATTGTAGGCCATTATACAGCTGAAGGCCGAGGTAAAAAAATAAATCACGCAGCCAGACTCTAACTCCCATGCACAGCAACTCCCACGGAGTGATGCGTTAAATATCCGCTTGGAGTCAAACTCATCAGGCTGTAAAAGCTGCGATGAAATCAAGCATGTTTGAGTTAAACGAAAGGCTACTGCTTATGTAAAGAAGAAATATATAAAAGTGAGCAACGCTGAAAGCATGCACCAAAACAAATCCAACTGTAAGGAGCAGCTGATATAAGGACTATTTAAGGTAGGCCTGTTGGCTGCAGCATGACACCAATGTAATTATGCATGATAGATAGGCAACGGTTTGGTAAGAGGTTCCACAAGGGGGCGCTTCTTAAAAAAAAAATAAAAAAATGAGGCAAAGGGGTGTCAAGTTTTGGATGCATTCAAGGTCGCCTCATTTCTAAACATTAACAAGTCTCAAGTGAGTGGGAATACCTTAAAAGTTGTAGAAATTACAGATGTACACTTGGCAGTCTCTTCCTCGTGTTGTGTTGGAGATGAATGCAGCCAGAGCCAATAACTTCCCGAGCTACAGGAGGGGTGCACAATGTACGCTTCAAACCCCCCAAAAAGTAAACTTCAAAAGCGGAGAGAAAACTTACGTTTCTTGGATTGTCCCCCTTGGACCGAGCGCTCCCTTGTCCCCCACTGCTCTTTTAACGCCGCTCAACAAGTTCAGAGCAGCAGAATGGAGGTGAATGAAGAATGAAGCTCTTTAAGATGCGCTCCTTAACGCCAATGTGATGAGTGCGCACGTCAGTCTCTGAGGAATCGCTGCGCGCACCATCTCTCGCTCTTGTTTCGATCAAGAGGAGGATTTTCCTGCCACTTCAAAACAAATGACTGATCGCCGTCCCGAGGGCTGGGTCAGCATCGCGCCCGGTGTAAACTGGAGGATTTCTGAGCAGGGGCCCCGGTGCCAAAGTGTCCATCATGCTCTCTCCCCAAGTGTCATTCCATCACGGCGTCAATCTGAGGACACGGTGATGTCCGCAGAAAAAGAAAGAACCCCGACTGCTGCAAAAGAAACTTTGACCTGCTCGTGCACCTTACTCCTCTTTCTGTTTATAATTCCTTCATTTCCAAAGACTCCTGCCTGCGGATCTCTGCGCGCATCTCGTCCCCTCTCTTTCTCTCCTTCTCCCTGGCTACGAATAGGTTTCGACCACTCAACGGGGACATGGATCACACCAATTAGTCTCGGCTGCTGAGAATATCCGCTCGCGTCAACGCATCCTCTCCCGGCCGTTTCCCCGGCACGGCGCAGCACCAACCGCCCAGACGGAGATGGCGGGGAAGATAATGCGCTCCGAGGCTCTATTAGATGAGACGCACACTCAGCTTGTTTCTTTCTCCCCCGCGCACACCTATGGTTTCTCTCCCCACCCCTCCAGCCCTTCTCCACCTCGCCTCCAACCCCCCACCCGCCCCCTCGCAGACATCAACACGCACCATCCTCTTTCGGGACCCGCCGGAAACTCAGAAGGGAGGAGGATCGCCTGTAGTTGAACCTCTTTTAGTGGAGTTCACGCGAGTAGCTGGATCGCGTTAAATTATCCAACAAACGCCGGCGTTAATACGGTCTCAAGGGAGTTACAGCATCCTGGCGAATAGGAGGAGGAAAAATCGGGACGCTTTGTGATTTTTGTTGAACGACCAACCGATGGTGTGAACAGAGATCTAAGATGTGTGAAGAATGTCGCTCGTAAATTTGTGTTTTTTGAGTCTTCAAATGCGCAAACCGCAGCGAGCAGGCTGAGATGCCACATCCAAGTGCACAATTCCACATGTTAATAATCGTGTTTGTTGCAAAAACAGTTTATTAGAGTCACAATTGTGCGTAATTGTTCCAAATCCCTGCGCAAATAAATAAAAAAAAAACGAGGCGTAAATGAAGATACGCAATCTGAATAAAGAATACCAGGAAGTGTCAGTGAAGGTATCATTCTAAAATTTAAAAGTTATAAATATATAAATCAATAAATGTTTAAAGAGGAGGTCATGAATTTATCACAATTTAGGAAATCTCCCATCTGCTGTTATGAACTCACGCGTTCTCGTGGCAAATTGGATGACTGATTACGGGGCTTAAAATAAATTCTGCTTCATCTGCAGCCCGCAATAGACAAAAGAAGAGATTTTATTTTTTTAATTTTATTTTTAATCAAGCTCCCTAAGCACGCCACGTTCTCACACCTTAATTGATTATCAAAGACTGAGAGGAGGGGGGAGAGAATGGGGAGGGGTGGCAGAAGGAGTCAGGTCATGACACTTGGCGCGCAGGTTAACCTCGCAGCAGCTCGACAACCCTCAACACAGCTGAATGTGTCGATGTGTACAGCCCGTACCCCAGCCTCTATAGGCCCGGAGAGGCCCCTAATCACCCCCGCACATTTATCACTCTGACCTGTGCTAGTGCCTGTGATATTCAGGGATATTGTCAGAGGGAAAGGCGGACAGGGCTTGGAAGAAAACGTGCGTCGGGGTCTTATTTGTGCCACACAAGAATGTAAAGATGGGGTGGGATTCCAGTGAGAGAGAGAAAATAATAACAAGAGCGTTGTCATGCATTTTATTTATTTCGAATTTCTTGTTCTTGTGCCCCCATAGCGCGTCCAGGTGTCTGTTAAACACTGCATACAGGTAAATTATGCTCAAAATTGAATAAAAGCAGACATGCAGCAGCTTTACGATTACATCTGACTTCTATCTGACCACCAAAAGTGTCGCCTCTCCTGATTAGTAGCCCACATCTCCGCGCACGGGAGAGGAACAGCTAAATCAAAGCAGAGAGATATAACCTGGGGAATATATATATATATATTTATAGCAGCTGTTCCTCAGAATAGCCGGATTACTTTCTCTAATCACGACGCGCAATTCGGCCACCCACTCGGCGCGCGTCGTAGCGGAGCTTCAAAAGTTTACGCGCCCCACCGTCCAGTTGGAGATTAATGAAATCAGAAGAAAACGGCCGCCTGAGTCTCTCACCTGCGGTCCTCAGTGCTTCATACCGTCGAGAACAGCCGGCCGGGTCGCCTGTTGCAGCCAAATAAATCCGCTTTAAAACGGGACATCTTAGCACGGCGCACGGAACCGGAGACCTCGGCGCGGCGGTGGAAGCGACCCTCCTGTCTCCGCCGCTCCCGGGGAATGGAGGAGAGCTCTCCGTGCCGGCGCAGCGTCACTCGGAGCCGGACGCACAGGTGGAGATTTCGCAGGAGAAATCCTCCAAAGCCAGTCGCCAAAGTTGATCAAAAAAATGAAGCGTCTGGTTAAAAAAAAAAAAGAAAAGAAATATAAGATTCCGAGTGGCTCTTTAAAAAAAGAAAAGAAAACGAGCCTCAGAGACCAGAGAGTGACCAGGCTCGCTGCTCTCAGACACAATGAGGCGGTGAGGCTTTGACAACTGACTTTCACCTGAAGTTTAATTCTTTGCTGAAGCCAGCGAGCATGCAGCTGAGTGCAGCCATGCACAGAAACACGGTTTAATTATTTTATGAATCGTGTGGGTTTGAGGTGTCTTCCCAGCCACATACGAGATGCTTTATTGTCTAAATGTCATCACATTAAAACCTGGCAGCAGCAGCATTGTACCTTTAGTGAGTGGAAAGCCTAGTGAGGATGATTACTTTAATACACAAACAGGATGAAAGTAAAAGCTTGCTGATGATAAGAAATCACTTGCAAAGACTGGAAAAACCACTTCCCACAGACACTGACATCTATGACAAATTAATTTTGAGCCACTGTACTTGCAGCAGCTGCATAAAGAAATGCATGGCCTCTAACCAGCATCTATCTGCTGCTAAGAAGGAACATGGGCAGATCCTTGGACGGATCCCCGGTGCAGTGAATCATGCAGCCCGGAATGGATAAAGCGTCTCCACATTAGGGGGCTTACGCAAGCAAATCATTGGAGAAATCCAACAGAAACGCGCTGTGAAGCAACTAAACTGAAAATATCACGTCAGCTGCACGCTTGCTAGCAGTCATCGGCTGACAGGGTGGACTTTCCAAAGCGGCGTGCGAGCCACGAAAGACTTTTCGAGGGAACAAATCCCCCCAAAAGAAGGCTGGTTGAGTCATTAATTAACAAACCCTGTAACGCCCCAAAGTGCCCTAACTTATTGTTCCGTCGGACAGTTAACATCTCACTCAATTTATCTTTAACTTGTGTTGCAGAGGAAAGGTTAAGGATACAGGGCAGCGGCGGAGACAGCTCCTCTCCCGGCTGCCTCTCTCTTTTTTCGCTCTCCTCTGTGAGCCCAAGGGCAACTTGCCTGACATGAACCTCCTTTTCTAATTCACTCAGCGACAAGAAAGAGGAGAGCGCAGTGGAAAGCTACCAAAGAGCACATTTAATTCCCATTTATTGACTCAATACAAAGACACCATATAAAATGTTCCCTCACAGTGCTCTTCTGAAGCTCATCCGCGAGACTGTTAAGCTCTTTTCTGTCTTTTCTTCAAGGCCTGAAAACACTCGGCTTCAGGCAGGCCGGGTTTGCGCGCGCGGGGTTCTGTAAACGAAGGCAAGGAGCCAATAAAAGGCTGAAGTACTTAAACCCCGATAGATAACCTGTGTGTGTGTTGACATGTTGAGGGCAGGGTTGTGTCTGATGAGGTGTGCTAAAGGTCAGCAAGGGGAGCGAAAGGAGGATATGTCTGAATGTGGAGGAGTATTTTTATTCACAGATGCGCCGAGACAAAGCCGTAAAATCCATCGGTGGGTTCAATAGACCCGTAATCACGTGGACCTGTCTTCCGATATCCCACCTCCACCTCCAGTGTGCTGTTAAGTTTCTTCCCCCCGTCTTCTTCTTGTCGTATACCTCGTGATGGTTATTAGAAAATTGATGGGCAAAGCTGTTTTTGCACGTCCCTGTCTGGCGGACGCCAGGCACACAGAAGTATTGAATTTTTTCGCCTGTTCAATGGAGGGTAATGTTGCCTTCATCCGGAGGGGTGTGTTTGTTAGTCCGGGAGGTGGAGGGAGGGAGGAGGAGGGGAGGTTATTCATAAAGAATATATTGCATTTAAGCAAGTGTTCCACAGACTTTTATGTGGTAGAATACAGCTGTGTCATCGGGGCTGTGCATGGGGGCTGAGGCGGAAAGATGCAAATTCAGGGAAAATTTGCAGAACAGACGGTGAAAGAAGCATTCCAAAAAAAGTAAAATAAAAAGCCCTGCACTGGCATAAACACAGGTATATTAACAGAAAAATATAGTACTATGAAGTATGTTATTTATGTGTACGGTTGAGCAATAAAGTACTGCATGAAAGTTTTAAGCATTACGCAAAAGTGAGCTCTTAATTGTCGGTTCAGGAATCAGTATTTGGTGACATCAAGGTACTTGGCCGGAAAGTTGTTCCGAGCATCTTGGCAAACTTTCAACAGCTCTTCGGTGGGTTTAGCCTGTCTCGTGTAATCCCAGACTGACTCCATGATGTCGAGGTCAGGGCTCTGTGTGTGGCCACACCATCTGCTGGAGGATTCTCGTTGCAGAAGATGGTTTGCGGGAGCGGTGGACTAGCGGTTAGAGAGAAGTTGACTGTAGGTTGACTGTTTCATGGGTGCCTCATATGGCTGCCCACTGCTCCCTGTGTGTATATATGTGTCTGTACAGTATATACCTGGCCACTAAATCTCATTTGCATTTGTAGTTGTTGTGCAATTGTCTTGAATTCATCTGCCAGCAATCAAGCACTTCTGTGATGAATACGAATCTTTAGAAACAAGTAAAATACGGTACGTACGGTTGCCCTACTGTTTGCCCAGAAGAATTTATAAGCAATTTCTAATTCTGGTTGTGTTAAATCCCTGCAAGGCTGCAAATTATCCAGAACTAGTGCATCATGGAAATAGCATTTTTTTTTTTGCAATGATGAGATGAAGCACTTTACTCATTTCTGTATTTAATTCACTGGAAAAGTCAGTGAAGTGGGTACTTCATTTTCAGTGTTTAATCTAATCCCAACGGAAGAATTCTCTGCATTCTGATATATTCCAGTATTACACACAATTTGATTGATGATGTGAAAAAGGTGGCTCAAGATGGAAGCATCTGGGTTTCTCTCTGCTTATATTTCAGAGTCCCACGAGAGTCAGGACCAACGCAGGGATCACAGTGCAGTGCGGCGTGCCTTGCACAGACTGAATCAGGTCGGCCTCGCCACCTTTATGCACCTGCTGCATTTGGACTTTGTGTCAAAGGTTTATCACGCGTCTCTCAGCACTGGCACTAGCCCTCCGCTCCAATCTGCTGCCTGCAGACCTCGGCCGCTTATCCAATCCTGCACGGTGTCCTAAACCCATAACCCGACTCGCCCAAATTGAAATATCATATTAAGTTATAAAACAATACCTGAGAAGAATTACATGCAGGCATAATCCAAAAAGTGCATGATTGAAAACGGATTAGCGGGGAGGAAGAGGAGGGGGGGGGATGGAGGATGTGTCCGCACAGTCTGGTGGATTTGCACTTTGCTCACAGGCTGAGAGCCGTCTGCCTCGGGCTGATTGTGAATCGGGGCCATCCCGTTCAGATTTACGTGCCCCTGCGAGTGATTTGGGATTTACTTTCTTAACGGCCGCCGTCCAGATCTGCCCTTGTTGTACGCGGTGTGTCCGTCCATGAAGACACGCCTCGCTGCTTCCAGCCGGATGCCTTCCCGATAGGCAGCGGCTTTCTCGGCTGAGATTTGCAGCCTGGAGGGGCTAGAATAAATGCTGTTTCTCATTTAAATAACGGTACAGTTTTATTACTGTTGAGGAAAAAGAAAACGTACGAGGACATGCAGCGGGACAGAGCTATTTTGGGGTTTAGCAGTGGGCACATGGGTCAGTTCCTGTTGCTAATGATAATGATGACAAATGGTGTGGCCTGCCGGGCCGCAGAGAAACGAAGTCCACCACTCTAGGGGCTGCTCCACTAAATTAGCTTTTGTCAATACCATGTTCCCAATTTGTCCTCACAGGATATGCTGACAGGAATATTGGTTACTGTAACCGACTGCGGGAATTGAATCCTATTGGCTTATTTATGCTGTCATTAGCATACGGGCATGAGTGAGCAGCTACGATTAGACACAGTGTCCATTCAGGTTTCAGCAGGGACCAAAAACAAGCTCTGAAGAAAATGATTTTCCAGATTTGGGATAGGATTGCAGTTTAGGGACCCATAAAGAGATTTGATATGCATGTCACTAAAAACATCAACATAAATAAATGACTAAAATCTAACCCAATGGTTTGTCTTAGGTTCTGGGGCTCCTTGCGGGGGACTTCACAGGTTTACAAGAGTTAATGGTTGTCATTGTCCGTCCTCTTTGGTGCGTCCCTGATCAGACCAGGTGACTTTATGGAGATTTTCTTCTATTTAAGTTCCACAATACATAATTCAAAGCTTTTGTCACAGAGGACGTTATTTGATTCCGGCACAGCGACCGTGAGCTGTTGAGTAGTGGAGGTGAAATACCCCGAGATCCGTCACTCCTCAAACAGCGTACCGGTGCATTTTACAAAGCGCCAGCCGCTTTACATGTTTCCATTTCTGTGACACGTTAAAAAGCCTAATCACTTTCCTTACAACTTACATCACACTGTTGTGTTTCGTAGGTGCTGTTATTTCTAAATGGAGTGCCGCCGAGACGGACGTCAAAGAAAGTATTATCCTAATTTTCGGAACAATGGGAGCTTTGCAAACAGACCTGAAAGGCTCTGGCTGTGGTCAACACAGAAGTAAGGAACCACACAATGTGGGTATCTTCACTGTCACATGAAAAACACATAACTGTGCTTCAATATCTACTGAGTTTCTTGAAACCAGGCTGTACCCAGGATTTTGCAAATCCCAAAGTCATTAACTTTGCATGGCTTTCAAGCTATATAGGCTTATAACCATCATTATGTTGTTACATAATCTCCAGACACATTTAAATCTGAAATCTTAATTTTAAATTTGTTACAGACACTAGTCACAAGTATCAGACTTTCTTTTTTCAACCCTAACTCTCCACCAGTCCTTTAACACTGAAGAAACTACTTGGATGACACGTACTCAAGAAACTCTACAAGTCCAGTTGCCCTTCTCTAACCTTTTTTGGATATGCTATAAGCTTTACAACGATTCTATGGAAAATCATACTATTTTACACTGTTAATGATTTTTTTGTCCAAAAACGTTAAAGAATACATTGGTATATACGTAGACGATCACATACAAAAGAATCTGACCTGCTCAATCCGAGATAGTTTTCATAAAGTAAAAGTCTACTATAAGGTAACTGCAGTTGTCTGGTTAACGGAAAACCAGTGAAATACAATGGAGTCGAAGTGTTTTTAAAATTTAAATAGGTTTACTTAATTCACACCACCAATCCAAGGCATGAATCATGATGGCGCCACCTCAGTTTCCTCAGGGTTAGCTGCTTTCAACCGTTCTAGTGACTGAAGTCTGTTCAAACCTCATTTTCAGTTTCATGAACAATGTAATGTATATTCTTTGACCTAAAATTTGAAAAATGGTGCACTAATTTAAAGTCTCTGTGCAAATGTGGACGAAGCAGAAATCCAACTGACTGTCCAAAGCAAGGCAAAACAGTTGGGCGAGGCACAGATCAGTTTACATTATGTACTTTGTTGAGCGCCTGTAGAGGAAGAAGTACTGTTGGCTTCATAATAAATACACCGGGAGTGTTTCTCCAAACTCCAGGACATGGGCAACAAGGCTCAAAGAAGAGATCCAGATGGTCGTAGTCCAAACCCCAGTATCCTTGGAAATCAAAAACTCTTGTCCTTGTCAAAAATCCTATCAAAGGAAACATAACGCTGGTCGTCCAATTTTATGGTAAGATGTAATCAAATCTAGATGCAACTTGCAATGGTATCATACTTTGACAAATTCTCTGGCATGCTCTGGGAGGGTTTTTTGGCAGCGGAGGAGGAAAGAGTAAATTGAACCTGCCGGAGAATGCCAGAAACCTCAGCCTCGCTGTTCCAATACGACCTCAGGCAGAGAGGCCGGCCAAATCAACACTGGAATACCTGCAAAATGAGATGTCTTGTTTTGACTCTCACAGGAGGGATGGTGGGGATAATTTCTAGATGATCACAGATGTAACTTAAATGAGTATGAGGTGGTCTAACCTTTTAACTCATAAGCTCCAAAATGTTCTTTTTGCTTCTTCTGATCATAAAAAGGTAAAAAAAAAAAAAGTCTTGTGAGTAAGTGCTTGTGCCTGCTTTTGAGAAAATACCTGGAACTTTCAATATCCGGTAGTTATTTACAATTCACGGCATTTAATAAGAGTGTAACAACCTCCCGGGAGAGGCATAAGTGAAATTACTGTAATGCAACGTCAGAAACTGTGATGTAATTACGGTAATTCGAAGTGCACTTGTGTAACCGTACCGTCGGTGAAGCATTCGGTTTTAAAGGGCTAAGAGGAAACCACAATTTGCTAATTTGGGTGCCAAGTTCTAAATTAAGTTCTAATGTAGGCAGCTGAAGGTCTGAATTATATTTTTGTATTTTTTTATTTTTTTATTGAACTGTAAAAACCTTGTGAGGAATTTGAAAATGTCATTATGTGGTATTTTTGTTGAAGACTGTGACGCAGATAAACGTTCAGCTTTAAAACCGAATGCTTTCATTGTATAAATTCTGCACAATGACTCAACATAGCTTTAATCCTTCAGATAAGACACGGTCATAAAAGACTGACACCTGGTCCCCGACTATAAGGCCTTTAAATCCTACGTCCTTAGATGAAATGGAAGCTTTGGAAAATATAAGTCTACTTACTCCCATTGTCTTAAACTTGAAACACAAGTCCTAAAGAGAGCTGCATACGTTGCGGCTTCAGTTCATCGGGTTCTCGTCTGTGCCGTCTCTCAGTCTCGTTCAGAAGTCCTCCAGTGAACAATGAGTCCCGAAATCAGTTAGATTAAGCACATTGTCTATTGATTGGCTTCTAAATTGCCGCGCGATGCAACACAAATAAATCCCATTTCGAGTTTCAACACTTGTTTCTAATGGTTTCCAAATCATTTCAGGCAGGAATGGATCACAATTAGTTTAGCATTTAGCAGCGGAGTGTGGCCATGCATGCGGGAGTGTGATTCGGGGGCTTAACAGTGGCTCGCCCGCGCTGCATTTGACATTTCCATTCTCTGGACACCTTCCTTTGTTCTGCCTGCAGGGCTTTTTTTTTTTTTCCCAGGCACCTGTGGAAGGCGAGAAGAGATTGAGCCACTGTGGGTGCACATTAGGTCAGCTGCAAGAGCAGAATTTAATTTGAGGGAAAAGTATTTTTACTGGTTTTCCTAGACACAAAAAAGGGCTTCTTAGGGAGCACAATGACACAGAAAGACCAACCTCACATAGCCATTTCATAATAGAGCAAGACCTGGTTAAAAGCCTGTTTGACATTTGACAATAATGACCTGACCTTGGTCAGACATTGTCACAACCAAAGCCTTGTTTCCTGAAAAGCGTTTAAAGGCTAAGGTGATATTAGGATCGGACTAACAGCCTGACAGGTTGACTTTTGAGACAATAGGAGAATGTGGCACGCACAGGTAGCGTCTGACACTGCAGCCAGTTTCTGTCAACCACACTGCATGTACTGGATTGCTTTTGCTTTTAATGTGCAGGTTTAACCATATTGTCCACACTATTTATGAGTATATCATGGTTATGATCAGGTGTTTGAACAAATCATATCTCAATCTCAGAAACCAGGTTAAGTCTTTACTTTAAACAAATAAGCTAAATATTCTTGGCGATTAAAATGGAAAGAATGCATAAAAATGTACACCTGTGCCAATTTCACATCCCTGCAATGGAGGAAATCAGGCCAAACAAATGCTCTGAATCACCACAGGTGGTGTTGTTGATGATGTTTTCTTTGTGCCACAGCCTGCACAGGGTGACCCATCAATCCTAAATTGTTGAGCTAGTCTAGCACTAAATCTTCGCTTCATGACTGTTAAAATGTTCAGTTTATTTTGAAACTGTGTCAGAAAGGCAGTATCTGAACTGGATGATCATTTAAGAGGATGTTTGTGGTGCTGTTAAACTGGATTGAATTAAACACTTAAGTGTGTCTGTTATTTAGCCCAGCCCACTGACTAAAACTGGGTTCAGCCACAACATTAAAACTACTGACAGGGAGAAGTGAATCTCATTGACCATCTTGTGACAATTCAATGTTCTGCTGGGAAACTTTTAGACCTGGCATTCATTGGTGTGGATGTTACTTAGACATGTAGCACCCACCTAGACCAGACCAGGCACCCCCACCCCATAGCAATGACACTCCTTGATGGCAGCAGCCATCCCCAGCAGGATACAGCCTGACACAGACACACACACAAAAACGCTTTAGGAACAACTCAAAAAAACGTGAACAATACAAGGTGTTGACCTGGCCTACAAATTCTCTAGATCCCAAACTGACCAAGTATCTGCGGGATGATCCACAGAGGCCCCTCTCCTCAAAGGCTCCCCACAAACAACATTCTGTTGCCAGACACCACAGGACACCCTCAGAAGGCCCATGTCCATTTTCTATATTCCCGTCACCGTCTTAACCTAGGACTATTTCCATGTCTGTGTATGCTTGTCAAATGCTTTTGCCAGTAGATACAGTTTAAGTTAAGCCTCCTTAAATATGGGCTCCAAATGTTGATTTTGTATGTCAGGCAAAAAAAAAGAAAGAAAGAAATTAGAAATTAGAAATCTCAATGGAAACCACAAGTTATATAATTGCAGTTTAAAAATATGATTGAGCCATTATTCACGTCTTCTCGAACTGACGGACAATACCTTTGATTTGTAGACGCTGCAGCTTGTGATTAATTTCAAACGCGTTCATCAGACAGTGGGTCTGCTATTGCGCCGACGACACTGAAACAAATGAACACCATACTCTGGGTGATGATGGGGTGTTGAGAGATGAATTATCAAGTAACATTGTCAAGAATCCATGTGCATTGCATTAACCGCTGTATAATTAAAATTAAAGTGCAGAAAACTGTGCTTGACGCTGTCAGACTTACCCCACAGCAGAGCCTTAAAGTCAGCGTACGGATCAGCACAGACCACAGTGTCTGCTTACGTTACACACAGGTTTAATCAACACATTGTCCTTGGTCTGACCTGGGAGTAACCTAATACTCTATAAGAGAGAGAAAAATGCACCGACAGAAATGCTAGATGTTGTTGAAGATTAAAGGTTTCTAGTAAAATTTGAATTTAAGTAATTATTAGCATTCAGTCTAGTGTGACAAACATTATATAACATTATTATTATAAGGAGAATTAGTAAAAATGTCTTTTTAACTGAAAGTT